>NC_081371.1:48104414-48762539 GCF_030684315.1 Stegostoma tigrinum
AGCTGTGTTCATCCAGCCTCACATTTTATTATCTTGGAATCTCCAGCATCTGCAGTTCCCATTATCTCTGATACTATAAAACCAGCATGGACTGGTTGGGGTGATAGGGTCCCTTTATTTACCCTGTGAACGGAAAAGGGTGGCTAAGATTTGTAAATTGATATTGAAACACAGGGCAGATATAATTTAATCGAATAATGGCAAATGAGTCTGGAAGGGCTGTTTATTCTCCTCCTATTCTGACAACAGCCAGGGTCTGCAAAGGAAAGAATCATTTTTTTCAGGTTTGGAATGTTCAAATTATTAACCTGATATTTCTCTTTCCAGTCTATGTCAGTGTTTCCAGCACTTTCTGTTTTGATGCAGCTTAATAAGTTTGGAATCACATTTACAATTGTCTCAGAAGCCTCCGAACATAACAAATTGCCGCAGAATCTGTCTGTTGCAAAACTGCCAGGGATAAATTGCCATTGTATTGTTTCCATCTCCCTTATTTGCTATGACAATGTAAAATGAATGCGCCTGAAGGGAAATTTGCAGATCCACTGAGAATTGAAGATGATGGGATAGAGAGGCAGAATAATGTGGGGTCAGATAAAACAGACGTGAACATAACGCAAAACATTTGATCAAAACCAGACAGAGCTTTGAAAGACTAGTACTGTTTAATGTGCAGGATGTGATATTACTGTTTAATGGTGCAAAGTGTGGACTTCATCAAAGGATGAACATACATTTCTAAAGCACCACCAACCCTTCCAGGACATCATAATCAGAAGGACTCCCATAGTTTCTTCAGCCTCTTTCATTGTAGACTTGTAATGGCTGCCACTAGTGGTCAACATTCAAACTTGCAACAGCTTAAAGGCCTGTTGGTTTTGATTTATGTAAAAGGCTGATGGGAGAACTAAATAAGGTACAAAAGGACTTCACATCCAAAGAAGCTGAAATGTTATCCAATATTTTCCATTCTTATTTCAGATCTTCACTGTTATTTGCTTTTACCTTTAAATAGTTGTAATGTAGGAAACTTGGCAGCCAATTTTCACACAGTATGCTCCCACAAACATCCATGTGATAAAAATCTGATAAGCTGCTGTAATGATGCTGTTCGATTAAGGGATTTTAAATCATGATAGAATTCCCTGCCTAGTCTTTTCTAATAAGATCCTTTATACCCACCGATGAGGGCTGGAGCCTCGATTTGCCATCTCATCCAACAGCTGATGCCTCTGATAGTTCAACGCTCCCTCAGTTCTGCACTGGAGTGTCAGCCATGAGTTTTTGTGTTCAGTCCTGTCGAATTGTGTGCATAACATTCTGACTCAGCCAAGAATACCACGCACTGAGTCAGAGCTGACTACTTCAAAACTCATCATTTTATGTTTAATAATTATCTGCAAAGACATACTTACACCATAATTGTTTATGGATTGTAGGATATTCTTTAATTGTCTAGACCCTGGTTTGGGAACAAATAAATGTTAGATTGAATTCTGCTTCTGCTTTTTTTTCATTCAGTGGTCCTGTTGGAATATGTTTAAAAATACCAGTGATTGTTGGGGGTGCAATGATGGTGGTGTCACAAGATTAATAATCTAGAGAGTAGGGTTAATGGGTTCAATCCCACTACAGCAACTGGTGGAATTTTAAACTCAATACATACAATCTGCAGATTTACTCTCCACAACAGTGGCTGTGAAGCTATCATTAACTGTCATAAAAATTCATCTGAAACCCTCTTGGGAAATCAATCTGCTGTCATTATCAAGATAATAAAATGTGAGGCTGGATGAACACAGCAGGCCCAGCAGCATCTCAGGAGCACAAAAGCTGATGTTTCGGGCCTAGACCCTTCATCAGAGAGGGGGATGGGGAGAGGGTTCTGGAATAAATAGGGAGAGAGGGGGAGGCGGACCGAAGATGGAGAGAAAAGAAGATAGGTGGAGAGGAGAGTATAGGTGGGGAAGTAGGGAGGGGATAGGTCAGTCCAGGGAAGACGGACAGGTCAAGGAGGTGGGATGAGGTTAGTAGGTAGGAGATGGAGGTGCGGCTTGGGGTGGGAGGAAGGGATGGGTGAGAGGAAGAACAGGTTAGGGAGGCAGAGACAGGTTGGACTGGTTTTGGGATGCAGTGGGTGGGGGGGAAGAGCTGGGCTGGTTGTGTGGTGCAGTGGGGGGAGGGGACGAACTGGGCTGGTTTTGGGATGCGGTGGGGGAAGGGGAGATTTTGAAGCTGGTGAAGTCCACATTGATACCATTGGGCTGCAGGGTTCCCAAGCGGGATATGAGTTGCTGTTCCTGCAACCTTCGGGTGGCATCATTGTGGCACTGCAGGAGGCCCATGATGGACATGTCATCTAAAGAATGGGAGGGGGAGTGGAAATGGTTAGCGACTGGGAGGTGCAGTTGTTTATTGCAAACCGAGCGGAGGTGTTCTGCAAAGCGGTCCCCAAGTCTCCGCTTGGTTTCCTCAATGTAGAGGAAGCCACACCGGGTACAGTGGATGCAGTATACCACATTGGCAGATGTGCAGGTGAACCTCTGCTTAATGTGGAAAGTCATCTTGGGGCCTGGGATAGGGGTGAGGGAGGAGGTGTGGGAGCAAGTGTAGCATTTCCTGCGGTTGCAGGGGAAGGTGCCGGGTGTGTTGGGGTTGGAGGGCAGTGTGGAGCGAACAAGGGAGTCACGGAGAGAGTGGTCTCTCCGGAAAGCAGACAAGGATGGGGATGGAAAAATGGCTTGGGTGGTGGGGTCGGATTGTAGATGGCGGAAGTGTCGGAGGATGATGCGTTGTATCCGGAGGTTGGTAGGGTGGTGTGTGAGAACGAGGGGGATCCTCTTTGGGCGGTTGTGGCGGGGGCGGGGTGTGAGGGATGTGTAGCAGGAAATGCGGGAGACACGGTCAAGGGCGTTCTCGATCATTGTGGGGTGAAAGTTGCGGGTCCTTGAAGAACTTGGACATCTGGGATGTGCGGGAGTGGAATGCCTCATCGTGGGAACAGAAGCAGTGGAGGCGGAGAAATTGGGAATAGGGGATGGAATTTTTGCAGGAGGGTGGGTTGCAGGAGGTGTATTCTAGGTAGCTGTGGGAGTCGGTGGGCTTGAAATGGACATCAGTTACAAGCTGGTTGCCTGAGATGTAGACAGAGAGGTCCAGGAAGGTGAGGGATGTATTGGAGATGGCCCAGGTGAACTTGAGGTTGGGGTGGAAGGTGTTGGTGAAGTGGATGAACTGTTCGAGCTCCTCTGGGGAGCAAGAAGCGGCGCCGATACAGTCATCAATGTAACGGAGGAAGAGGTGGGGTTTGGGGCCTGTGTAGGTGCGTAAGAGGGACTGTTCCATGTAACCTACAAAGAGGCAGGCATAGCTGGGGCCCATGCGGGTGCCCATGGCCACCCCCTTAGTCTGTAGGAAGTGGGAGGGATCGAGTGAGAAGTTGTTGAGGGTAAGGACGAGTTCGGCTAGGCGAATGAGGGTGTCGGTGGAGGGGGACTGGTCGGGCCTGAGGGACAGGAAGAAGCGGACGCCCTTGAGGCCATCTGCATGCAGAATACAGGTGTATAGGGACTGGACGTCCATCGTGAAAATGAGGTGTTGGGGGCCAGGGAATTGGAAGTCCTGGAGGAGGTGGAGGGCGTGGGTGGTGTCACGGACGTAAGTAGGGAGTTCCTGGACCGAAGGGGAGAAAATGGAGTCCAGATAGGTGGAGATGAGTTCGGTGGGGCAGGAACAGGCTGAGACAATGGGTCGACCAGGGCAGACAGGTTTGTGGATTTTGGGAAGGAGATAGAAACGGGCCATGCGGGGTTGGGGAACAATGAGGTTGGAGACTGTGGGTGGGAGGTCCCCTGAGGTGATGAGGTCATGAATGGTGTTGGAGATGATGGTTTGGTGCTCGGGTGTGGGGTCATGATCGAGGGGGCGGTAGGAGGTGGTGTCGGAGAGTTGGCGTTTGGCCTCGGCGACGTAGAGGTCAGTGCGCCATACTACCACTGCGCCGCCCTTGTCTGCAGGTTTGATGGTGAGGTTGGGTTTGGAGCGGAGGGAGCAGAGGGCTGCCTGTTCTGCAGGGGAGAGGTTGGAGTGGGTGAGAGGGGTGGAGAGGTTGAGGCGGTTAATGACTCAGCAGCAGTTAGAGATGAAGAGGTCGAGGGAAGGTAGGAGGCCTGGGGGTGGTGTCCAGGAGGAGGACTTGTGTTGGAAGCAGGTGAAGGTGTCAGCGGAGGGAGGGTTAGGTTCCCGGTTGAAGAAGTAGGCGTGGAGGCGAAGGCGGTGGAAAAACTGTTCTATATCCAACCGTGACTGGTATTCGTTGATGTGTGGTTGTAGGGGGACAAAGGTGAGCCCCTTACTAAGGACTGACCGTTATCAATGTGGACTTCACCAGCTTCAAAGTCTCCCCTTCCCCCACCGCATCCCAAAACCAGCCCAGTTCATCCCCTCCCCCCACTGCACCACACAACCAGCCCAGCTCTTCCCCTCCACCCACTGCATCCCAAAACCAGTCCAACCTGTCTCTGCCTCCCTAACCTGTTCTTCCTCTCACCCATCCCTTCCTCCCACCCCAAGCCGCACCTCCATCTCCTACCTACTAACCTCATCCCACCTCCTTGACCTGTCCGTCTTTCCTGGACTGACCTATCCCCTCCCTACTTCCCCACCTATACTCGCCTCTCCACCTGTCTTCTTTTCTCTCCATCTTCGGTCCGCCTCTCCCTCTCTCCCTATTTATTCCGGGACCCTCACCCCATCCCCCTCTCTGATGAAGAGTGTAGGCCCGAAAGGTCAGCTTTTGTGCTCCTGAGATGCTGCTTGGCCTGCTGTGTTCATCCAGCCTCACATTTTATTATCTTGGATTCTCCAGCATCTGCAGTTCCCATTATCACTGCTGTCATTATCAAGCCTGGTCTACATCTGACTTCAGATCCACAGCAATGTTGTTAACTCTGAAATGCCGTAACAAACTGATCAGTTCAAAGAAAATTGGATTGGGTACCGAGAGCAGGCCTAGCCGGCAACATCCATATTTCATGAAAGAAAAAAAGAACAGAATCTTTGAGGGCAACTAATTCAAATATCTGGGTGCATGGCCACCATTTTCGGGCAGGAGTCCTATATTTCAGTTTCATCATGGGAAAACGAGTGTCTGTTTGCCATGGTAAAGGCCATGAATATATCACAGCTTGTGACCATTCTGTTATTTCCTACCTGTTGTTTTTTAATTTGTTGGCATTCGTGAGCTTTTTGTGTCAATTGTTGTGATTTTAAATTTTCACAAGTGTTATTATTGACATCAATGGATTTCTCGGGGGAACCATCCTCTCATAGACAGCTGGAATTCAAGAAGAAAGTAGGAATAGGAGTAAGCTACCTAGGCCATTGAGTTTGCCTCTGCCATTCAATACAACCTGGGGCTTCAATTCAACTTCTTTACCTTCTCCTCAAACCTCTTAATTCTCTACAGACTAACAATCTGTCTCTTCCAGTCCAACCTGCATTCAATAACAGAGACTCCACAAACCTGTGGTCTGGAGAATTCAAAAGATCCATAGTCCTTTGCTTTTTTGGAATCAGAGGCGATCCATCAGAAGAATATCATTAAGATCAGGCTGCATAAGTATTGTTCTGTGTTCCTGCACTCTGCAGCTGGGGATGAGAATATCTTAGTTCAAGTGATTATTCGACTATTGACCTACGCAATACTGAAAGGGAGCTGGGACAGCAAATCTGATGGCATTATTAGGGATCTGAATGCTAAGTCCCCATAACACCTTGGCTGAAGTGCTGAATACATGTACTCTACCACTGGTTGTGACTCTAGCTGATGTTATCATAGAATAGAATCCCTACAGTGTGAAAACAGGACCTTCAGCCCAACAAGTCCACACTGACCCTCAGAGCATCCAACCCAGACCCAGCCCTACAACCTATCTTATCTACACATCCAGAAACACTACAGGGCAACTTAGCACAGCCAATCCACTTAGCCTGCACATCTTTGGAATGTGGGAGGAAACCAGCGCATCTGGAGGAAATCCACACAGACATGGTGAGAATGTGCAAACTCCACACAGACAGTTGCCCAAGGCTGGAATCAAACCCGGGTCCCTGGTGCTGAGAGGCAGCAGTGCTAACCACTGAGCCACCGTGCTGCCCAACATGTTGCTAGGACTGAAGAGTTTGAGTTATAAGGAGAGCTTGAATAGGCTGAGGCATTTTTCACTGGAGCATAGCAGGTTGAGGGCTAATCTTATACAGATTAATAAAATCATGAAGTGTATAGATAAGGTGAAGAGTCAATATCTTTTCCCTAGGGTGGGAGAGTTCAGAACAAGGAGATATGCTTTTAAGGTGAAAGGGGAAATATTTAGAAGGGACCTAAGGTGCAACTTTTTCACATAGAGGGTAGTTAGTATGTGGAATGACCTGCCAGAAGAAGTGGTAAGTGCAGGTACAGTTACAACAATTATGAGACATCTGGATGTGTACAGGAATAGGAAATGTTTAGAAGGATATGGGCCAAATGCATGCAAGTGGGGCCAGTTTAGACTGGTAAACTTGGTTGGCATGGATGAGTTCAACTGAAGGGTCTATTTCCATGCTGTGTGTCCCATTGACTCTATGACTCTGAGGTGTTCCATAACATTGGCGCCTGACAGTAATGTGTAAAATTGCTCAGGTATGTCCAGTTCGCAACAATAAGTGTGCATCCAGTGCGATCAATTACTACCCTACCCATTCAATCCCTGACAAGGTATTGGAAAATGTCATTGGTAATAGTTTCAGTAGTTACTCAGCAAAAAGCTGCTTTAGTGTGGAATCTGCCAGGGCCAGTCAGCTCCAGGTCAGTCTGCAGACTTGATACAAGCATAGACAAAAGAGCTGAATTCCAGATATTAGTTGAGAGAGACTATCTTTGATGCCAAAGCAGTCTTTGATCAAGTGTAGCATCTGAGAGTCCTAGCCAAATTGAATCATTAGGAATCAATGGGGAAATACTTCATTGGTTAAAGCTTTGAGCAACAAGGGAGGCCAATCATTGCAACCTGGGTCAGCTCTGTAGGAGGTCCTCTGGATAGCGCCCAAAGACCAACCATTGTCAGCTGCTTTGTCCATTGGCTTCCCTTGGAAGTTTAGGTTGTTGATGATTACTGGATGATTGCATATTCATTATTCCTCAGATCCTGAGTAATTTTGTGCCAAAATACAGCAAGGGCTGGGCATTTAAGTTACTGGTAATATTCACTCCACAGAAGTGCCAGCCAATGACAATCTCCACCATGTGAAATTCTAATCCCATCTCCTTGATATTCAGTGAAATTACCATTGCTAAATCCTCCATTATCAATTCCCGGGGTTACCATTGGCCAGAAACTGAGCAGAATTAGCCATATAAATATAGTGGCTACAAGGGCAGGTCAGTAACTAGGAAAAGTGCAGCGAGTCACTCAACTCTTATCTCCTGAAAGCCTCTACAAAGTTGACAAGGCACCAGTTAGCGATGTGATGGAATACTCACCACTTGCCTGGATGAGTGAACCTCCAACAGTATTTGAAGCTCAACTCAAAGCAACCATTTGTTCAGTGCCTCATTCATCCCCTTAAACATTCCCTCCCTCCATCACGAATGCTTGGTGGTATAATGACAAAATGCACTGAAGCAAATCATTGAGGCTCCTTTAACTGCACCTTCCAAGCCCATAACCTTTCTCATCAAGAGGATAAGGGAATTAGGCACACAGGAGCAACGTCATCTGCAAGCTCCCCTCTGAGACACATACCATCCTCACTTGGAATTATAACTTCATTGCTTCAATGTAACAGGGTCAAAATCCTGGAACACTCCCCAGTCCCAAACACCAGAATGGGCTACCTATGCCCATGGATTGCAATCATTCAAGAAGGAAGTTCAAAACCATCTTCTTTAGGATAACTAGTGTTGGCCAATAAATGCTGGCACTTCCTGAATAAACGAAGAGTTTTATACAGGCATTGCTGATTTCCAGCTTGTCTATTCGCATTAAGGGATGAATAGTTAAGTTAAAAATTTGCATTTTGTCGCACCTTGTTGAGATTTTCCAATTACTGGTGTTGTGAATGAATCATCAATGACCGTGCACAGACATGCTGTTAATTTCCACAACAACAATCTCCAAAAAGAGACGGATTGAGCCTTAACCTGATCTCCTTAATTATATTGAAAATAAGAGGAGCATAACTCAAAAGGGAAATAATCAAGCCAGCATTCATGTTTCACCCTGTGTAACATAAATTTACATTGCTTCTAATGAAATTGAGTACACGTTTATCCAAGTAATAAAATACAAGTTGGGAAATCCCAGTTAATAGGAAAACTATGCCAAAAATTGTCAAAGATTTAGAATGTGAGTTGGACAAGTATTTGGGAACCTGGTTTATCTTTGAAAGGTGAGCCTGAGAGCCAGCTATTTCTCAGTATCACAGAGGAGAGTAGAAGAAGACCATCCAGCCTTAGTATCTGTGCTAGTTCTTTACAAGAGTCTCATTTCCCTCTCTCTTTCCCGTAACCCTGCAAACCTTTTTTCTTCAGATAATTATCCAATTTGTTTTTGAAAGCCATGATTGAATCTCCCTCGTTGTACACCCAGGTGATATATTCCAACTGCCAAAGAAAAATGGGTTTCACTATGTCACCCTTGGTTCTTTGACCGATCACCTTAATTCTTTACTCACTTGACTCTTCAACCAATAGGGACAGCTTCCCTCTGCCATCTTTGTCCAGTTCCTCATGATTTTGTGCACCTTGATCAAATCTTCTCTCAGCCTTGCTCTTCTCTAAGAAAAACAGTGACAATATCTTCACTTTATCCATGTTACTGAATTACTTCATGACTGGCAGCATTCTCCGAAATATTTTCTGTACACTCTCTATCGTTTCCATTGTATGATCGTGCCCAAACTAGGACATAATACTGTTAGCTCATTGGTCAAGGAAATTGTAACAGATCTTTGGAGGAAAAGGGCCTGATGGGTGAAAAAGACCTCCTTCATCCCATCTGTTTTTACATCCTGAGCACTGGGCAGGACTGGAGGTCTTTCATAACCTTTATTATCAAAAAATCACTGCTGAAATGCAGCCATATATTATGTAAACAACACATGTTATCACTTTAGCTTTGCAAGGAAATCAGGAATGCAGAGTGAATCTGAAACGAGGGATTAAGAGGGCTAAGAGAGGATATGAGATATTGCTGGCAAACATGGTTAAGGAAAATCCCAAAGCCTTTTATTCATATATAAAGAGTAAGAGGGTAACTAGAGAAAGGAGTGGCACACTTAAGGACAAAGAAGGAAAGATATGCGCTGATTCAGAGAAAATGGGTGACATTCTTAACGAGTACTTTGCATCGGTATTCACCAAGGAGAGGGACATGATGGATGTTGAGGTTAGGGATAGATGTTTGCTTACTCTAGGTCAAGTTGACATAAGGAAGGAGGAAGCGTTAGGTATCCTAAAAGACATTAAGGTGGACAAGTCCCCAGGTCCGGATGGGATCTATCCCAGGTTCTGAGGGAAGCGAGAGATGAAATAGCCGGGGCCCTAACAGATATCTTTGCAGTGTCCTTAGACACGGGTGAGGTCCCAGAGGACTGGAGACTTGCTAATGTTGTTCCCTTGTTTAAGAATGGCAGCAAGGATAATCCAGGTAATTATCGACTGGTGAGCCTGACGTCAGTGGTAGGGAAGCTACTGGAGAAGATACTGAGGGATAGGATCTATTCCAATTTGGAAGAAAATGGGCTTATCATTGATAGCCAACATGGTTTTGTGCAGGGAAGGTCATGTCTTACCAACTTAATAGAATTCTTTGAGGATGTGACAAAGTTGATTGATGAGGGAAAGGCTGTAGATGTCATATACATGGACTTCAGTAAGGCGTTTGATAAGGTTCCCCATGACAGGCTGATGGAGAAACTGAAGTCACATGGGGTCTAGGGTGTGCTAGCCAGATGGATAAAAAAACTGGCTAGGCAACAGGAGACAGAGGGTCGTAGTAGAAGGGAGTTTCTCAAATTGGAGAGTTGTGACCAGTGGTGTTCCACAGAGATCTGTGCTGGGACCACTGTTGTTTGTGACATATGTAAATGATCTGGAGGAAGGTGTAGGTGGTCTGATCAGCAAGTTTGCTGATGACACTAAGATTGGTAGAGGAGCTGATAGTGAAGGGGACTGTCAGAGATTACAGCAGAATATAGATAGACTGGAGAGTTAGGCAGATAAATGGCAGATGGAGTTCAATCCCGGCAAATGCGAGGTGATGCATTTTGGAAGATCAAATTCAAGGGAGAACTATACAGTCAATGGAAAAGTCCTTGGGTAAATTGATGAACAGAGAGATCTGGGTGTTCAGGTCCATTGTTCCCTGAAGGTGACAACGCAGGTCAGTAGGATGGTCAAGAAGGCATATGGCATGCTTTCCTTCATCGGGCGGGGTATTGAGTACAAGAGTTGGCAGGTCATGTTGCAGTTGTATAGGACTTTGGTTCGGCCACATTTGGAATACTGTGTGCAGTTCTGGTCGCCACATTACCAAAAGGATATGGATGCTTTGGAGAGGGTGCAGAGGAGGTTCACTAGGATGTTGCCTGGTATGGAGGGAGCTAGCTATGAAGAGAGGTTGAGTAGATTAGGATTATTTTCATTAGAAAGATGGAGATTGAGGGGGACCTGATTGAGGTCTACAAAACCATGAGGGGTACAGACAGGGTGGATAGCAAAAAGCTTTTTCCCAGAGTGGGGGACTCAATTACTCGGGGTCATGAGTTCAAAGTGAGAGGAGGCAAGTTTAAGGGAGATATACGTGGAAAGCTCTTTACGCAGAGGGTGGTGGGTGCCTGGAACGCGTTGCCAGCAGAGGTGGTAGACGCAGAAATGTTAGTGTCTTTTAAGATATATTTGGACAGGTACATGGATGGGCAGGGAGCAAATGGACACAGACCGTTAGAAAATAGATGACAGGTTAGACAGAGGATCTTGATCAGCACAGGCTTGGAGGCCAAAGGGCCTGTTCCTGTGCTGTAGATTTCTTTGTTCTTTGTTCTTTATGACTGGCAAGACAATGCCACATTGGTTATGGGAGGGTTAGACAGTGAGACAGCGCTCTGCTTCTCCAAGTGTATTGTGGGGCTCTTTGACATGCACTTGACCAAACAGGTGGAGTGTGAGTTCAACATTTTGTCTGAAGGGTGACACCACTGACTGCGCTGCACCCTTTTAGTGCAGCACACAGAATGTACTCCAATCCCACCAATATGAACCCACAGCCTTCTAAGTCCGAGATGAGAGTGCTGCTAACTGAACAAAGCTGACATTTTGATGTGATGGAGATATATTCGCATTGGGTGAGGGAGGAGGAAGGGTAGCTTCTTACCATTAGCCTGTCTAGCAAAAGCGACATCTATTTGACTGTTATGTTTAATGAGAAAATCGTTCTGAATAAATGGTTTGCTGTTGGCTTGGCTCCTGGCAGATAGGATGGCCTAATAAAAAGAGAGAGTTGAGAAACCAATGCAGTTGACAACAGTTATTGACACAGCAAAGGTAGATACATCCGTCACTCAGAACATGGAAACTTTCACAGAATAACACCCAAACATCTCATTCACAATCATCCGCTGGAGTGATAGTTTTCTAACCAGGTGTAAATTACACTCACACCAGTCAACAGCATAAACAGACACACAACATCATCAGGTATTGCAAATATTTTTAACACGTGTTAACAATGATGATCTGAGGAGGAAAATAGACTGCCTCTGTCATCTGGCACAGTGTGGAATATTCTTTAAATTTTCAGTCAATGTATTAGATCACATATACACTAGCAGATCTTCTATGCCATTGCTTGTTGTAATTCCAATGTTTTATGAATAGGAACTGTGCTATTCTATTTATTCAGCAGGTTAAAACTGAGATCCTTTCTTTTGGGGAAGAGGCAAGAAGATTTATTGAGCTAAAGTGGAGAAATTGTGGAGATAGTGATTGAGTGTAATGATAATGTCATGGGAGTAGTAACGTAACAGCCCAAGCTAATGTTCTGTGCACAAGGGTTCGAACCCCATTATGGTGTTTTTACTGAGGAAAGAGGCCCTTCAGCCGATTGAGTCCACACCAGTCGTCAAACATTCATCTGTTCTAATTCTATTATCCGGTAAAACAGCCGATGCTGTAAATCAGGAACAAAAACAGAAGTTGCTGGAAAAGCTCAGCAGTCCTGGCAGTTTCTATAAAGAAAAATCAGAGTTAATGCTTCAGATCTGGTGACCCTTCCTCAGAACTGAAAAGGGTTGCCGGACCGGAAATGTTAACTCTGATTTTTTTTCTTCACAATGCTATCAGACCAGCTGAGCTTTTCTAGCAACTTCTGCTTCTGTGTCCATTACCCAGTATTTGACTCATAGACTTGTATGCTATGGTGCTTCAAGTGTTCATTTAAATACTCCTTAAAAATTTTCAAGGCTACCACCTCCACCACTCTTTTAGGCAGTGATCTCTTGCTTTCCATGGTCCTCTGGGTGAAAGGAAAATTTAGAAACGTCCTTTCGCTGCTTACCTTGAAACTGCGCCCCCAGTTACCGATTTCTCTATTAATGAGAAAAGTTTCTCCCTATTGAATCTTTCTTTGTCCCTCAGAATTTTGTGCACCCTCAGTCAGATTCCCCGGTCAGCCTTCTCTGCTCCAAAGAAAACAACCCCAGCCTATTCAATCTCCCTTCGGAAACACACCAGCCCAGGCAACATCCTGATCAATCTTTTCTGCACCCTCTCTGGTGAAATCATATCTTTCCCATTCTTTGACAACCAGAACTGCACACTGTACCTGTGACCTATGTAATGCTATGTACAGTTCCATCATAATCTCCTTGATCTTATAATCAATACCATGACTGATAAAGGCAAGAATGCAGTTGCCTTCTTAACCACTTGCCTTCAAGGATCCACAGACATACACACTAAGGTCTCTCTGATCCCCTGTACTTCTCAGGTACCCCCTTTGTTAGACCCCCCCCAAAATGTAAGGTCTTACACTTTTCTGTATTAATTTCCATTTGCCACTGTTCAGCTCATCTGACCACCCTGTAGCTGAAGGCTTTCCTCCTCACTATTTATCATGCCACCAATGTTTGTGTCACCAGCTAACTTATTGATCATACCTCCTACATTCCACATTATTAATACATGCAACAAACAGCAAGGGATCCTGTAATACACCACTGGAGACAGGATTCTAGTCACAAAACCGCACTTCGTCCATCACCCTCTGCTTTCTCCCACTGAGCCAATTTTGGATCCAATTTGCCAAATTTCCCTGGATCTTCTTTTCTCTTAGCTTCTTAACCAGACTGCCATATATGTAGGCCAGTCTAGGTAAGGGTGGCAGATTTCCTTCCTTAGCAGCATATTAGTGAAACAGATGAGATTTTACAACATTGGGCATCAGTTATATGGTCACCACAAAGGGGTACTTCATTCCAGAATTAAAAGAATTGAAACAATATTTAACCATCTGGTGAGATTTGAACCCATGACCCCCCCCCCCAAGATATTTGCCTGAGATTTTGGATTGTTAGTCCAATGGCATTACCAGTATAGTATTACCTCTGTTATGGATGGTGTGAAGAAATTCCACCAATCAAATCTGGAACATAAAACGGATGGTGACCAAAACAATTATTTATAATCTTGGATTGTCATAAAGACCCATCAGGTCCACTCATCTCCCTTAGGAAATTTGCTGCCCTTACCTGGTCTGACCTACATGTGACTGCAGACTGCAAGGCAATATGATTGACATTTAACTGCTCAGTTCACTCAGTTCAAAGGCAGTTAGGAACTCACAACAAATGTTGGCGTTGCCAGTGACTCCAGCATCCCATGAAGGAAGAAAATGGAGTGGAGCTGAAGTCCAAGTAGAAACTAGTTGAATGATGGAGAAGATTCAAATGGCTAGATGATCAATTCCTGTTCCTGTGCTCACAGTGACCCTTGAGGCCACTGACTCCAGTAGCTGCCAATGGGAATGTCGTCATTCCAGTTTAAAAACTGATGTCCTTTACTCACTTATTGAGGTCAATTAGAGTGCAATTGTTTCCTTAAGATTTGTCCCAGTTTAAAAGGCCCTGACGTCAGTCGGAAAATGATTCAGTTTTCTTCCGTTTCTGTTCTCATTACATTGGCAATGCAAACCAAAGTGTGTACTCTGCCGGCATTTATTAGGTGGTGCTGGCTTAACCAGATGTGATCTGCTGAGATTGTCGGTCCTGATAATGAAACTTACAAATCCAACTAATCAAAAGATGTGTATTGAAGATTTCAGGTGATAGGGCTGTGACAATTTCCATCTAGCAGCTTGTCCCATTGTGGTACTTTCCTTCGAAAATAAAATTGATGATTCACTGCCTCAGAATTAAATAGTCTTTGTAACTGATGTGAATGGTTACCCTGTTTTTTGTTATTGCCAGAGAGTACCGGTGATCAGTCTCTGTCAGTTTGTCACTAGTTCATTCCTCCTTCTCTTTTGCTGTAGTGATTCCCCTTCCAATCCCCTGTCAAAGATGTGACACTGGTCTATCTCTCATGCTGATTGTTGCAGAATCAGCCAGCATGTCTTTGGATCATTTCAGTCTTATTTAAATCTCTGGCTGTATAAGGAGTGATCACACACGCACAGACAACTTGCACACTCCAGGACAGGATGAATATAAGAGGTCTCTTAAAAACGAAAGGTCGGGGCAAGGCCACGGGGGAATTTGAAAAAAAAAATTGATGAGAAGTATTTGTCTGATTAATACCTTTCTTTTCTGCCATTTGTGGGATGTGGATATTGTTGGCTGGGCCAGCATTTATTGCTCATCCCTGGGTGCCCTTGAGAGGTGGTGGTAAGCTGCCTTCTTGCACCACTACAGTCTGCCTACTATGGGGTAACTCACAATGCCCTTAGGGAGGGAATTCAAGGACTTTGAACCAGTGACAGTGAAGGAACGGCAATATATTTCCATGATGTGGAGGTACCGGTGTTGGACTGGGATGGACACGGTCAAAAATCACATAACACCAAGTTATAGTCCAACAGGTTTATTCGAAGACACAAGCTTTCAGAGTTTTGCTCCATCTTCAGGTGTCAGTGAGAGATGGGGCATCAGACAACAACATCATGGAACTGATGTGAATGTATTGAAGAAACCTAACAGGGCTGTTCAATCCTTAATCAGTTGGAAAGGATTAACATGCAAATCCTAGAATTTCTTTCAAGTCACTGCCCCGAGATAACTGAAGGTTTCATTGGTATATCAGAGGCTACATCTCAGGTCGGACAATTTTTTTTAGTTGTGAGGCGTTGGTCTAGAATAGGGCCATGTATTAACTTGGAGTCAGACTTGTTTATTTCCAAAGCAGGAATTTATAAAATGCCACTTTGACAGTCTACAAATTGAACAAAATAGAATGTACGTGCAATTACAAATCTGCAAATTCAACCCACAGGTGTGTGTGTGTGTGTGTGTGTGTGTGTGTGTGTGTGTGTGCATTTGTATGGGGGAGAGAGAGAAAGAGAAACTGTGTGTGTGAGGGAGAGTGAGAGTGAGAGTGTCTGTGACTGTGTGTGAGGGAGAGAGTTCATCAACAATTTTCCGAATTAGTCTTATTCTTGGACACATGCATCTCCATTAATGACTGACAGCTCAATGCCTCACTCTACCAAAAGCCCACAATAACCTCTCGATGCTGCATTTCTCTAGCTTCCACCCTAACATGTTAAAGAGGCCATCCCCTATGGACAGGCCCTACACATACACAGGATCAGTTGAGATGGGGAGGATTGAGACAGACACCTGAAGGTGTTGAAGGACGCCCTCATAGGAACAGGATACGATGCTCAACTCATCGATCACCAGTTCCAATGTGCCACCGCAAAAAACTGGATTGACTTCCTCAGAAGATAGACACAGGATGCAACCAATAGGCTACCCTTCATCGCCCAGCACTTGCTTGGAGCAGAGAAACTACACCATGTTCTCCACAGCCTTCAACACATTATCGATGACGATGAGCATCTCACCAAAATCTTCACTATATCTCCACTTCGCTGCTTCAAACAACTGCCAAACCTTAAACAGACCATTGTTCACAGCAAACTACCCAGTATTCAGGACAACGTTGACCACAACAGTATAACCCTGTCATGGCAACCTCTGCAAGACGTGTTAGATCATTGACTTGGACACTACAATCACAAATGGGAACACCACCCACCACGTACATGGCAGATACTCATATGACTCAGTAAACATTGTTTTACTCATACACTGCAGGCAAGGACGCCCCGAGGCATGTTATATTAGCAAAACCATGCAGATACTATGACAACGGATAAATGGACACTGTGCAACAATTGCCCGACAGAGATGTTCCCTCCCAGTCGGTGAACACTTCAGCAGTCAAAAACATTCGGCTTCGGCTCTTCAAATAAACATCCTCCAAGGCAGCCTGGGAATACACAACAACACAGTCGCTGAGCAGAGGCTGTTAGCCAGGTTCGGTACCCACAAGGATGGCCTCAACTATACACTGTGTGTCTGTCTCTCTCTCTCTCTCTCTCTCTCTCACTCACACACACACACACACACACACACACACACACACACACACACACACACACACACACACACACACACACACACACACACACACACGCGCGCGCGCACGTGCACAATTGTTGGACTATAACCTAATATTTTTCAAAGCCAGGACGACGAGTGGTTTGGAGGGGAACTTAAAGGTGAAGATATTCCCATGTATCTGCTGACCTAGTCTTTCTAGAAGGAAGTAGTTGTGGGTTTGGAAGGTGTTGTCTGAGGACCTTTGGTGAATTTCTGCAGCGTATCTGTAGAAAGTACACGCTGCTGCTACTGAGCATCGGTGGCAGAGGGCGTGGATGCTTGTAGATGTAGTGCCAATCAAGTGGGGGCTTGCTTTGTCCTGGATGGTGTCAAGCTTCTTCAGTGTTGTTGGGGCTGCACTCGTCCAAGCAACCGGGGAGTATTCCATCGCACTCCTGACCGCTGCCTTGTAGATGGAGGACGTGCTTTGAGGAGTCAGGAACTGAGTTACTGGCCACAGTATTCCCAGCTTCTGGCCTGTTCTTGTAGCCTCTGTGTTTATATGGTGAGTCTAGTTGAGTTTCTGGCCAATGATAACCCCCAGGATGGTGATAGTGGGGATTTCAGTGATGGTAACACTGTTGAATGCTGAGGGGTGGTAATTAGATTGTGTCTTATTTGTGATGGTCGTAGCCTGGTGCTTGTGTGGTGTGAATGTTACCTACTGAAGAGCACATTAGTTATTAAAATCAAGTTTCGTTAAATACTTTTCTTAGTACTACAGCAAAGCGGGAAACGAAATAGGACAGTATAGGATAGCCAGCAAGCCAATGGATTGACACAGAAATAAATGTCAGTAGACCAGTCCTAAATTCAAAAATCATGTAAACCCCTTACCCCCTCCAGTAAAGGGAACTCGTGGTAAAACTCACAGATGTAAAATTTTAACATACGACACTTCACCGATTCCCTGTGCAGGATCAATCATGCTGGAGTGTATGCATATGCTACCCTTAGACCTTCTGATGTTCTAAATCCTAGAGACTGTTGGACTAGTAATTATGGATACACCAGCACGCCACATATCAGCCATGATTAAATGGTGGAGCAGACTTGATGAGCCAAATGGCCTAATTCTGCTCCGAGACATATTCTGGGATGTAACAGGAGTCACAAACTTTGGAGTCAGCCAAATGTCAGACATAAATAAAACTGCAACAAACTATTCATGTACTACTTGGACGACTCTTTATGAAAGAAGAATGGAAGGCGCAATTTTTTCCGAATCAGTGGAGCTAAAATCTCAGTTGACGGCTGTGAAGAATGAAAATTCAAGAGGAAAAGGTTGAACAATTGACTGAGGATGAATACAATCTTTAGAATATCATCTCTGAGAAGATGAGGTCATTAGGTTACTTCTGTCCAGCTCTCAAAGATGATTGAATGGCTGAAAGAGAAAGGAAAAAGACAGGTTGGACTACAATCAACAATCCAATTAAAAGATTACTTGTTTGTAGGAAGTCCTGGAGCAACTTGTATGTAGAACAGATCAAGCTCAGCAGGAGCAGTTATAGGAACAATGATCTGAGCTGAAAGCAATGCTAAAGAACATGTCAGAGCTACAAAAACGGATGCAGATGGATAGCACACACAACAGGGAGTTGCAAACCATTTCTGGGACAATCCTTTCAGACATGAATGTCAATGATGATGCTCCAGCGAAAGCAGATAGGGGAAACCAAACAACTTCAGAATTAACCAATGCAAGAAGTGCAAGAAAGCCAAAAAGAGTTGAAGACTTTTTGGTTATTAGAGCTAGCTTATGAGGGGGGGGGAAATACATAACCAGCAGAAGGCAAAAATTTTGATAGAATAAAAGAACACAAGGTGTACAAAGAGAAGCTTCAAAATGGGGTGGAAGTACTTGAGGATCGAAGCAATCATTCTGAAAGGATGTGAACCGCACATAATTGCTTGATGAATGAGATCAGTCAGAGACTAGTCCGAAAGAAAACTTGGTGCAATATTCAAATAAAGGAAAATTCTGCAGATACTGGCAATCTGAAATAAAAACAGAGAATTCAAGAAAAACTCAGCAAGTTGGCCAGCACCTGTGGAGAAAGAAAAATAGAGTGAATGTTTTAAGTTTGATATGACCCTTTTTCAGAACCCTTAGTGTAATATATCAGAAGAAGCAAATTCTGGAACAGCAACTGCCATCTATGAACGGGAAAACTTGAGAACATGAACAGAAATTTCTAAGAAAATCACCATCACCAGATCTGGATGCTGTGAGGAACCATATATTTTTTTCCTTTTTGAACCATCAACTAGAATGGAAGTTAGATATCTAAGTGAAATACTGGAAGAGTTTTGCAACTGGGAAATTTAAATGGTGTGCATTTTTAGCTGTACAAGGTAATGTTACTTTTAGAGCAGTGAGATGATTGCATCACTGAATCTGAATCATTGAATTGATTACATCATTGAATTCAGAAAAAGGGTCTTTCTGAAGAAGGGTCTAGGCCCAAAATGTCAGCTTTTGTGCTCCTGAGATGCTGCTTGGCCTGCTGTGTTCATCCAGCTCCACACCTTGTTATCTTTGATCTTTATAGTCTTTGTTATCCCTGCATTTGTCTTTTTTTCACCCATAATATGCATGTCAAGCAGTCTGTCCTATTTATGAATGAATGTGTGCATTCTTAGGGCTTTTAAAGGGTAACAGTTTAAGTTGCACAGTAGGAGATCAATAGTTTTCTTTCTCTGCCATTTGTTAAAGGATGTTTGACTACAATGAATAGAGTTATGTTTTAATTAATGATGTAAACTGGTATGAATTAATTCTGCCCAGAGTAATAGTAAGTCAAGCAAATTGATAGAGAATTTAAACACTTGTGGTAGCTCGTAGAATAATGGAGCTTGACTATTGGTGCCCACTTTCTACATTTTAACACATCTAATTACCTACATGTTATACAGACTCATAGGCTCACTTGTTATTGTAATTCTGTTTTACAAAGGAGGGGAATGTTGCATGTGTTTATTGCTTTTAAAAGAGCTCACCTTTCAGGACACCATGCAACATCTGTATACAATATTGTGACTCTGCCTGGCAGTGGTCTGCTTTGTATCTGCAAGCTACAGCCACAGAACTCAGTTAGTTGTTATAATATTTGCTTCATAACTTATCACCTGCTCTACTGTTTTAAAGTAAAGTGCCACACACGCCACAAGCCAGGCACCTCCCTGGCTTTGAAATATAGCACTTTTCCCTGTGTTCCCACGTCAAAATCCTGGATCTCCCTCCCTAATGCATTGGATCCTACACTGTAGTGCACCTACACTAAATGCATTAAGGCTCATGTTCTCAACAGTAACTAGGGCAAGGCAATAATTGCTGGCCCAGCCAGTGACACTCACGTGCCATGAATGAACTTTAATAAAAACTAACCCACAGAGTAGATTAATCTCATTCAAGTGATTATTGGATCATTAGTTTTAATTTGATAATAATATCAGACCAGCAGCTCTTTTTTAACTCATTAATGGGATGAGGTTGTCCCTGGCTAAGCACCATTTATTGTCAATCCCTAATTGCCCAGAAGGCAGTCAATCACATTGCTGTTAGTCTGGAGTCACGTGTAGACCTGAAAAGGTAAGGACATGCAGTTTTCTTCCCTAAAAGACATTAGTGAACCAGATGGGATTTTCCTGACAATCAACAATGGATTCCTGGTCATCATTAGATTCTTAATTCCAGATATTGTACTGAACTCAAATTCCACCATCTGCTGTGGCAGGATTTGAACCCAGCCCCCCAGGATGTTATCTGGGTTTCCTGGATTAACAGTCTAGCAGCAATACCACTAGGCTATGATGTAAGTCAATAAGCAACGGAGTGAATGGAGTTGATGCCAGGTAGGGCTGAGGCGGCAGAAGTTTGGATGATCCGAAATTTACAGAAGGTGAGAAGCCAGGAGGAGAATGATGAAATAGTCATGTCTTAAAGTAACAAAGGCATAGTTGAGGATTTTGATACATGGTATAGGGTAGTAGGAGTTGTTCAATTACATTCAATTTCACTGGCTGCAGTGATTAGTAATTTAACATGACATTACCAGAAAAAAATAACAATAGTTAAGATCAGGAGTAGACTAGTCAGCTCTCTGAGATTGCGATGTCATTCAATAAGACTTTAGCTGATCTGATTGTGCTCTCAACTCATCTATCCTCGACAACCTTTGACTCCCTTGTCATTTAAAAATCAATTTAATTCAGCCTTGATAATATTCTATGGCCAAGTCATCACTGCATTCTGGCAAAGAGGATTCCAAATACTCCTAACCCTCTGACAGATATATTTCTCCTTATAGATAATATTTATAATATTTACAATAATTAAAATATTTCTCCTTATGGGGGTGTAGTTAAGGTGAACAGCAAGTGTCATTTCCCTGGGGTGGGGGGCTTTTCAAGAGCAGGGGGTAATGGCCTAGTGGTATTATCACTAGACTGTTAATCCAGAGACCCGGGTGATGTTCTGGGGACCTGGGTTTGAATCCTGCCATGGCAGATGGTGGAATTTGAATTCAATAACTAGCTGGAATTAAGAGACTAATGATGACCATGAATCTACTGTCAGCTGTTGGGAAAAACCCATCTGGTTCACTAATGTCCTTTAGGGAAGGAAACTGCCATCCTTACCTGGTCTGGCCTATGTGTGACTCCAAGCCCACAGCAATGTGGTTGACTCTTAACTGCCTTCTGGACAATTAGGGATGGGCAACAATTGCAGCCGAGCCAGCAATGCCCTCATCCTGTTATTGAATAAAGGAGTAAATGAGAGCAAAGAAACAATTTTGCACCATCACACCATTTAATATACAAACTCAGAGCACTAAGCACTAATATTATAAGAAGAGTCATGAACCAGGAGATTGATTAAAGGCAATATATAAATCATGTTACAATTGAAGCATCGTTAACAAAGGCTGAATATTTTACTAATTGCACTGATTATCTATAGTTTAATAATGATGTTGAAACAGATGTTGAAATGAAAAAAATAAAATACAACAGAGGTATATCATCCTAAAAACAGAAATAATTGTAAGCCAACAGAAGAAAGTGAATTTAAATCAATTACAATCACCAAGAGCAAGGTACTGAGAAAATTATGAGCATTAACATCTGACAAGTCCTCAGGTCCTGATGGAGTTAATTCTAGGATTTTAAGAAAAGTGGCTGTTGGGATAGCAGATCAATTGGTTTTAATTTTCCAAAATTCCTTGGATTCTGGAAATGTCCCAACAGCTTGGAACACAGTGAATATGACTCCGCTATTTAAGAAAGCAGGGAAGACAGAAAACGGGAAATTACAGGTCAGTTAAGAAGCTCAGCCCTGGAGAAATTCTGGGACCTGTTAGAGTGAGTCACGTAGAAAATCGCAATGCCATGAGGTAGAGCAACATGGTTTTGCGAAGGGAAACCAAGTTTGTCTAACTTATTGGAGTTTCATGAGGAAGTAAATTATTATAATGTAGAAAATTATAATGTCGAGAAAGGTGAACTCGTCCATTTTGGTACGAAAAGTAGATAAAAACAGCATATTATTTAAATGGAGAGAGATTGTAAAACTTAAATGAAATGTTATCATTTATTGCAAGGGGTGTGGAATGTAGAAGTGGAAATGTTTTGTGGCGGGGCATTGTAAAGGGCATTGGGTGGGATTATATGTAGAGTGCTGCATACAATTTTTTTTGTATTTAAGAAAAAATATAAGTAAATTAGAAGCAGATCAACAAAGATTCACTCATTTGACACGTGGTATGGGGTACAAAAACAGAAGTTGCTGGTAAAGGTCAGCAGATCTGGCAAAGTCTGTGAAGAAAAAAGCAGAGTTAAGGTTTCGGATCCGGTGACCAAGTTCCAAGGAAGGGTCACCAGACCCGAAGCGTTAACTCTGTTTTTTACCTTCGCAGATGCTGCCAGACCGGCTGTGCTTTTCCAGCAACTTTGTTTTTGTTCCTGATTTACAGTTTCTCTAGTTCTTCTGGTTTTTATTTACGTGGTATGGAGTTTTATCTTGTGAAGAATTGTGTATTAACATCTCTGAAAAGGTTGTTTGGAAAATATCTCAGAGGGTATGCTGATGGGATGGGATGAAGAGGAGGTTTGTGTGAGCAATAAACGCCAACGTTGGCAATTTCGGCTTTAAGCCCTGTTTCTGAATGAGATGCAGATAGCAGCCAAACAATTGTGTATGAATCAGGGGATACTGCAAATACTTATAATGCAGAAGGACATTAAGTCAAACCCCAGATTTAGATAATTTTATTAACAAATTAAAATCAACTCCAATTTGTCTCAATGCCTGATGCTGGGTTTGGAGATTAGTCTAAGGAGTTAGAGACTTTTAATCACAAATGCAATTTACACCAGGAATATTTCAGGTCAACATTAAGTGAGTGGGACATGTAATATCTTCAAATAGCCACAGAGAAGATTTTGTCTGCAAACCATTGTCTGCTTTGACCTAACACTTCATTGTTCATCAAGTGCTACAAGCAGAAAGGAATTTAGAATTATTATTCTGATGGCTTTAGGGTTTCTACTGAACAGAATCATAGGATGTAATTATTTCTCCTAGCTGCCTGATCTATAGTTCCCTTATCTCATTCATTACACTTCAGAGATTGTACATTAAAAGTGTGCAGTGATCATATCTCTCTTCATCAATGACAAAATACCTTGCAATAATTTGTATTAACATAAGTATTGTATGTGATTACTAACAATATGTAATATACACTTTGCAATCAATGGTAACCTTGCTGTAATGTACAGTTAATAACGCTCATTGTAATGCACACAATCTATGCTGTTAGCAACCTAGTACAGTGTATGCATGCTTTACCATGAGTAAGCTTATATTACGTCCACATTGTACACTAACAATGTTAGTTAATGGCCATTGCAATGATATCCCACAGGAAAGTGAAATATGAACTGGATAACCAAGCAACTAATGTTTCTGCACTGAAGTGTTCTACCAAACACAATCACAAAGAAATTACAATTCACTGCATTGACAGCAATAACCTCAATGCAGTAGAATAGTACACCAATCTAGGTCGCATTGTCTCAAATGTTGCTTCTGACAAAGGACATTTGACTGTCCAAAGCCATCAGGTCCTTTGGCCACCTATTGAAGTTGATCTGGTGAAACCATTCACTACATATCCCTATCAAAACTCATTAACACAGAGTGGTTATCAACGGCCATCTCTTGAATGGCTCACTGTCAGAATTCTACATAGGAAAAAATATGATTGTTGGAGAGTTTCATTGGCACTGTCTTCAATCCATCATGATTATCAGAAAGCAAGATTACTTCACAGACAATAAAATCTTCAACAGGGCAAATCTAGCCTGACTGAGTGCATTCTCTCCTAATGATAGGTGCACTGGGCAGAGTGTTTGTCACGTAGAGGAAACAGGAATACTCAAAAGCTGTGCTTTCTGGAAAGGCAAGCGTTAATGAAGAACAGTCAACATGGTTTTGTTAAAGGGAAGTCATCTTTTTGCATTGAATTTTTCGAAGAGGTGACCAGGTGTGTAGATGAGAACATTGCTGCTGGTGTAATCTACTTGGACTTGAGCAAGGTTTTTGATAAGATCCCATATGGGAGACTGATGGTAAAGTTTAGAGCCCATGGAATCCAAGGAAATTTGGCAAATTGGATTGATAATTGGCTAAGTGACAGGAATCAGAGAGTGATGGGTGAGGGGTGATATTCCAACTGGATGTCTGAGTCAAATGGGATCCCACAGGGTTCAATGTTGGGGCCTTGACGTTTGTAGTTTATATAAATGGTTTAGACTTGAATGTGGGGGAGGATATAGATAGGTTGGTCAGGTGGGGCTGATCAGTGGTAACTGGAATTCAGTCTGGATAAATGTGAGATGATGCACTTGGGCAGCATCAGCAGGACTTTGGGAAGTACTAAGGACCAGAGGGCCCTAGGTGTGCATGAACACCAGTTCCTTAAGGTATCAGGACAGGCGGATAAGGTGGATAAGAAGGAATATTGGATACCTGTTTTCATTAGCTGAGGTATAAACTTTCAGTGCAGGGAGGTAATGCTGGAAATGTATAACACATTGGTTAGACCACATTTAGGGTATGATGTGCAGTTCTGAAATCTATATTACAGGAAGGATGTGACGCACTGGAGCGGACACAAAGGAAATTTACCGGAATGTTGCCTGAGCTGGAGAGTTTCACTTATGAAGAGAAACTGGATAAACTGTGGTTGTTTTCCTTACAACAGACAAGATTGAGAGGGTATGTGATTGACATGTAAAACAATTGTGAGGGGCATAGATCGGATAGAGAGGAAGAAATGTTTTGCCATGATGGAGGGATCGAAGATCAGGGGCCATAGATTTAAGGTAAGGGGTAGAAGGTTTAGAGGAGATAAGAGGAAAAGCTTTTTCACTGAGAAAAAGATGGGAATCTGGAACTCCCTGTCTGTAAAAGCAGAGAAGTAGAAACCCTCATAACATTTAAGAAGCATTTAGATGTGCAATTACAATGCCAAGGGACACAAAGCGATGGTCCAAGTGCTGGAAAATGGAATTAGAATAGTAAGGCAGTTGCTTTTGACCTGCCTGGACATGATGGGCCAACAGGCCTTTTAAAGTGCTGTAGATCTCTGTGATTCTACAACTCTACAGTGAACCTTGTACTAGGTACGTCTGGCCACAGTGCCCTTTATAGGTAATTCAACAAGCAGCTGGAAATACACTTTTCTCTGGCTGACATTGAACAATGGGTGTGAGAACAGGAGGATGAAAAGGGAGAACAAACTGCAGAGCTATGGGAAAGGGCAGAGGGATCAAAATAGTTGGACAGCCCCTTCCAAGAGCTGACAAAAATAGCATAGGTTGAACGATCTCTTTCTGCGCAGTAAGTCTGTGACAATCTGTGTTCTGTACCCAGTGTTTCCAGAATGCATCATAAACCTCACTGCCTCATTCCTTTTGAAGTGGGTGCCCTAATGTTATTTAGAGGAAAAAAAAAGGCATATAAATTAGTAATAGCAAAATTGCACATGACAGCAGTTAGGCTTGGATGCAAAAACTTTTTGAACAGGGAATAGATATTGGCAGGTTACCAGGAAAACTACTTGGGGTTTGGTAACAAGCTAATAGGGTTTTGATTTAACATTTCATCTGAGTAAAGAAAATTAGAATGACCCAGCAATTCTCTAGTACTGAACCCCAACAGTGCAGTACTCCCTCAGCACGGGAGCTCTATCGTTGTACCTCTCCCTCAGTACTGTTCCTTTGACAGTGCTGTGCTTCCTCAATACTAACTTGCTGATATTGTAGCATCGAAACTAGATTGGTCCTTGAACCGACAGCCTCTGATGCAGACAGTCTGAGTGCTGCTAAACGCTGAACAAAACTGGCATGGAAGATTTTACATTGCTGATGTAGTAGCTACTCTCTGATATGAATTGTCTTGAATTACTGGAACAGATTTGGGAGACTAATTTCACTTCTTTATCATTCCAACACGTTCAGAATAATAAGCAACATTCTAACACATTTGTTTCTAAAAGCTATCTAAAATCATTACTGCATGAAATGTATTGCACTTAGTCAAAAGAAAAAGGTCAGCTGGTCTTTTATTTATTCATTTGCTGGGTGTCGTTGTTGTAGTAATATCACAAGCATATTCTGGAAGCCTTAGAAAGACAAGACCGAACACCATGCTCCTGCAAACTGATTGACATTGATTAACTTTTTACACTCTACACAGAGACATGGCTCAGCAGGACTTCACAAGAACATTCCTCATCCATTTTTCAGCTCCCTGTCATAGCTGTACAACATGAAAACAGACCCTTCAGTTCAACTCATCCATGCCTTATTCTGAATCAATCTAGTCCTTTTGCCAGCATTTGGCCCACATCCCTCTAAACCCTTCCTATTCATATCCCCATCCAGGTGCCTTTTAAATGTTGTAATCATACCAGCCTCCACCACTTCCTCTGGTAGTTCGTTCCATACACGCACCACCCTCTGGTTGAAAAAATTGCCCCTTGGGTCTCTTTTAAATCTTTCTCTTCTCACCTTAAACCTATGCCCTCTAGTTTTGGACTCCCCCACCCTGGGGAAAATGCTTTGGTTGTTCACCCTATCCATGCCTCTCATGATTTTATAAACTTCTATAAGGTCACCGCTCAACATTGGACACGACAGGGAAAATAGCCCCAGACTATTCAGCCTCTTCCTATAGATCAAACCCTCCAGCACAGGAAACCTCCTTGTAAATCTTTTCTGCTTCCTCTCAAGTTTCACAACATCCTTCCCATAGCTCAGAGACCAGAACTGAATGCAGCATTCCAAAAGTGGCCTAACCAATGTCCTCTACAGCTGCAGCATGCTCTCCCAACTCCTATGCTCAATGCACTCATCTGATGTCATCTGACAACACTAATGATGCAGTAAAACTATTAGCATATATGAATTCATCCTGGAATCCCGACTATTATACAGTGCTTGGGTGAGGTTGCAAAACCAAGGGAGGATTTTTGGAGTACCAAAATTACAGTCAATGGCCAAAGAAATAATTCAAATTAGATACTGCTGCGGGAGTGTCAATTCTATCTGACATATCACAGTAACCGAACCTAACTTTCTTTAGCATTCAACCATATAACATCACAGTCCAAGGAGCATTTAACTGAACGTGAAAGGACAGTCGCTACACTTCATTTTAACTGAAGATAAATGACAAACTCTACTATTCAAGATCAGGAGTAATCATTATTGTGTTGGGAAGCTTGTTCAGTTTTGTGAATTATTCACAAGGTCGGGGAGTGAAGCAACCAGAACAAACCAAAAAAAATTCAAGTTAGAATTTCCAAAACTATTCACAGTCAGGATGAGGTGCACATGACTTACCATATTACATTCACAGTGGAAGCCAAACCAATAAAAATCTCACACCAAGAAATGTTCCACATTAGCAGTTAAAAAGGGCGAATCCGTGCTGCACTGGCGATAATGTCACCAGTAATGCAACCAACTATAGGTGCTCAGGCTTGGTTCCTGTGCTCAAACCCAACAGTTCCCTACCCATCTGTGTGGAGAATCGAACAAAGCTGTGAAAAGGGAGATTTAGCCCATTGTGTCTGTCCTCAAAAGCCTGAGAAAGCTATCAAACTGTTCATGTTTTTACCAAAGCTCAATGTAAACAGCAACTTCAAGCAGCTAGTCTTAGAAGAATCCACATTACTAGTGACATTTACCTGACCCTTTGGGCCATGTTTGGGCCACCACTGGGAATTGCTCACCCTCTGAGATTTTTCAATATACCATCACCAGTATTTTGGAAGGATCTGAAAAGGTCACCCATCACACAGATGACATGTTCAATCATGGATCTAACACTTTGGAGAGTGAAAGGCTGTACTGGAACTCTTGCCAGCTGGAGGTCTTGCATTTAAATGCGAAAATGAGTTTCCTAAAGCTAGCATCAGTTTTTTGTAAGTCACATCATTCATGCCTATAGAATCAAGGCTGACCCCCACAAGAAAACCAGCACTATGAAACATTTCGCACTACACCTTAACATTACGAAGTTTCAATGATTCATATGTATGGTCAATCAGTTAACAATCAGTTGACTCTGAACTGCCCTCTGGGCAATAAATACTGCCTAGCCAGCGATGCCTTCATCCTGTTAATTATTTTTTTAAAACTTAACAGATTGTTCTAATAATTGATCAAGCAAGACTAGGTCGGGAACTGGGATGAACACCAAACAAGTGTGTCCAACAATCAAGATAATAAAGTGTGAAGCTGGATGAACACAGCAGACCAAGCAGCATCTCAGGAGCACAAAAGCTGACATTTCGGGCCTACACCCTTCATCAGAGCACCTTCTGATGAAGGGTCTAGGCCCGAAACGTCAACTTTTGTGCTCCTGAGATGCTGCTTGGCCTGCTGTGTTCATCCAGCTTCACACTTTATTATCTTGGATTCTCAAGCATCTGCAGTTCCCATTATCCCTACCCGACAATCAAATTGATTCTCACTTCAACAGAAACACTGGCCCACCACTATCCACACTTGCCCACCACAGTTGCATCTGATACTTCATCCATTGCATGATGGGGCCATACTGTTCTAAATTTGGCATGATGCTTCTTGCAGGCTGGTACACAATGCATTGAGGGCGCAGACTGATAGAGAGCAACAGTGTATTGTCATTGAACAATGAGACAAAGTTGTTACCTGAGCATAACTTTCGGATTATGCCCTCGGACTCAGGTTTACTATTCATGGAGTCAGGCTCACCTTAAGTCATCAGTCACTCTGATGAACATTAAAGAATGGATGAAAGGTGCCATCCAGAATGGAGGCTTTGCCTACAATTTGTGAAATTTGATGCCCAGAGTACATCCAGAGTAAACTGCAAATGACTGTAGATGGGTAGGAGATTACACTCCTGCAGCTTTCAGTTCTTCCATGGGGCACGGAACCATGTCTCAAAGTGATGGAGATCAAAAAGATGAGGGAGAAAGATGGTCATTACCATGGCAATCAAGTCATGAATTACAGTCATCAGCACCAAACACCAGAGCTAGCAGTTTTCCAGTCAGAAGGGGTTAGTGTGGGTCCACTGCTTGTATCAGAAAGAGCAGCCTTTGAGCCAATCAATTCATCCATGGCTTTACTTTCTGCACACTGTTCAGGGGGTTCTCAGGAGAAATAGATCCTCACTGGCTTCCACCAGTAGAAGACAATTATATCATTACCCAGATGTCATTGGGAAAAGGCATAGGAGCAAATTACTGCAAATGCTAAAACCTGTACTGAAAACAACAAATTCTGGAGACCAGAGCAAGCCAGGCAGCATCCATGGAGAGAAAGCAAGCTATCATTTCAAGTCTAGATGACTCTTCATCAGACTTGGAATAGCCTGCCCAATGAACGAGAAGGTTTTGATGCCTCTCTGTGGGAAGACAGTGATCCTTGTCTTCCTCCAAAGAAAATAAGAGCACAAACAAGCTGGATGGTCAACCTTTCCTACAGCATATCTCAATATGTCATGGATGTCATCAGTGAATTTGAGGGGTGGAGTGGGATAGTAGGATATGTAAATACTTTTGGTCATTGTTCATGGGACAAAGCAAAATTGAGGGAAGGTGTAGCTATTACATAGAGCATGGCAATACCTCACATCAACTTGCCAACTGTTTAAGACTATATGATCATGCAGTATAAATTGTTGTTATCATTGAAATTTGGTATTCTTGCATCTGCCCTGATGAATCCAAGATGTAAGGCTTTGAGATTGTATTTCTTCTTTTAGCAGTATTCAAATGAGAAAGCAATGTAAATGATTATGACAAGTAAGTATCACATCAATACCGAACGAACCCAACTTCGCAGTGACTATTTGACAGGAAAAAGTGTACAAAGGCACAAGGGATACAAACAGGCAAGATAGTGAGGAACTTTTATCCCCTAGTAGAGGGGTCAACAACTAGGGGGTTCAGTTCTGAGGTAAGACTTAGAGGATTTGAGGAAAATGCTTTTCACCCAGAGGGTGGTGGGTATTTGGAACTCATTGCCTAAAAGTGTGGTAAAAGCAAGAACCCTTGAGATATTTGGGAAAGATTTAGATGAACATTTGCAATGCCATAGCATGCTAGGCTAAGTACTGGAAAATGGGATTATGATAGATGTTTTATGACCAGTAGAGATACAATGGGCTGAAAGGCCTCTTTTCATGTTGTTATGACTCTATGATTCTAGGATTTCAATGATAACAGCATGATGTCAGGTATCATTTAAAACAACAACCTTTTTCAACGTGTGATAAAGTAAAATGATTAGCGCAGCTAAATATTGATAAACAAGGCGTTACAGTGTGGAGATTTTTAGGGTTCTTTGATGAGCTTGTAAACAAATCTAAGCCAGGAGGAGAGTCTTATTGATTGTCAGAATGTATGCATCTCTGGTGTTTATTGGCTGCCCCGGGCTGAATGTGAATATATCTTCTGGACTGCACTGAGCGTTTCTGTCAGGAAACAAGCCAGATAATTCATTGCCATTCCCTGCTGGGAGATAAAATTCTGAGTTTGTTCAGCAATGTGACTTTTCTTCTGTGAAACAGAAAAGGAAGTGTGTGCATTAGAACCCTGCTTCATGAATGTTAAACTTTCCAGCTTTTTAATGTTTCTCTGTGCAATTAGTACAGGATTGACACAGGGCTGTGAGAAAGTGGGACAGTGAGATCAGTTTGTGATTGATGCAGAGATGTAAAGAGACAGCAGGACAGTGGGGCTAGTTTGCCCTTAATAGGTAACTATACAAAGAGGGTGGAGTAGCGAGATAAGCTTTGTATTGATACAAGGCAATAGCATTAGATTGGGATTGGTAGAGATAGGTGAGCATATATGTTGGTGGGATTGATTGAGGGTTATGACAGAGAATGGAGATAGTGGGTTTAGCTTGAAATTGATACAGGGATTAGATAGTGATATTGGATTGTAAAGTTGGTAGGTCTGGGTTTACCATTGTCGGTTCCGGTGCCTACTTTAAGGCAAAGTAGTCCATCCAGCTTCAATTCTTTTGTTCAGACTTTGTGACATTTGATACAACTGAGTGACGTGCAGGGCTACTTTAGAAGGTATAGGTCTGGAGTTATATGGAGGCCAGACCTGGTATGAGTGGCTGATATCCATCCCTATTAGACATAGAATAGAATGACTACAGCGTGGATACAGGTCAATCAGCCCAAGACGTTCACACCAACTCTCCAAAGAGCATCTCACCGAGACCTGCCCCCGTACTCTAATCCTGTAACCCTGCACTTCCCATAGCTAATCCACCTAATTTACACCACTGGACATTATTGGTAATTTAGCATGACCAATCTACCTAACCTGCACATCTTTGGCCTTATGGGAGGAAACTAGAGCACCCAACAGAAACCTGCACAGAAATGGGAACAATGTGCAAACTCCACACGGACTGTCGCCTGAGGTTGGAATTGAGCCTGGGTCCCTGGCACTGTGAGGCAGCAGTGCCAACCATTGAGCCACCGTGCCACTCTCATTAATGAACGTATGTCCTTTAACTGTAGTTTAATGGATAACACTCTCATCTCTGAGTCACGTAGTTTCCAAATCAAGCCCAATACCAGGACAAAGATAAAGCTGTTGGTATGGAATAATACTGATGTTTGAGGACCCTGCTTTCAGACTAGCTAATAAACCAACTGGTCACTTTGAGAGTCCAAGGATCCACTTGGTTACCAAAGTTTGGTGATCCACTCTCAACACAAAGAAACAGCAAGCGAAAATTCACAAGTGATTCCCTGATCACTGCTCCCACACTCGATTCCCCATTGCCTGTGTGTAAAGAACTGCATCCAGACTTCAGTCAGAAGGCTCAAACTGGGATACTTACTGTGTTAAATATTGCGGGCCCTCTCAGGTGGGTGTGAAACATTGTGTGACTCAATTTCAAGGGAAAGCAAGGAAGTTCTCTCTGGTCAATTGTCTGGTCAATGTTCACTCGTCAACCGAGATTATTTCAGTTATTTGTGGGAGCTTGCTATGTGCAATTTTGGCAGATGTCTCGTAACACAGCACTCCAAAAGGGTACTTCAATAACACAAAAGTGCTTTGGGTGCTGAGGATGTGAAAGGCACTCTTGAAATGCAGTTTAGTTCTTTCAATCTCATGTTGGTGGCTGTAACAAACACCAAACCTACATCAGACAGATTTCAAGGTTATTTAACAGGGTTTAATCAGCAACAGTGACCCTGGACTGGAGGAGTGACAAAAGGCTACTGAAAACTCTTCTGGCATGTGAATAAATTCAACATTAAATGATTGCACAGTTACACAAGATCCCAAGGATTCACCAAAGGAAGTGGTAGAGGTGGATTACAATTACAACATGTAAAACGCATTTGGAGAGTTACGTAGATAAGAAAGGTTTAGAGAGATATAGGACAACGCAGGCAAATGGGCCTAGTTCAGCTGGGAAATCTAGTCAGCGTGGATGAGTTGGGTCATAGGGTCTGTTTCTGTGCTGTATGGCTCCATGACTTTACGGCCTAATATAGCCTCAGTCACAGCCTGCTATGAATTTATTCAGATTAGTCCGCAGATGACCCAAAGAAATGGGCACTGTCCTGAAAATCTTCAGATCCACTTGAATCCTTTGTCCTAGAGTGTAAGAATCCACTCCCAACTGGTCACTTTGAGCGTCCAAGGATCCACTTGGTTCCCAGAAGTCTGGTGATCCACTCTCAACGCAAAGAAACAGCAAGCAACAATTCTCAAGTGATTCCCTGATCTCTGCTCTCACGCTCAATTCCCCATTGCCTGTGTGTAAAGAACTGCATCTGGACTTCAGTCAGAAGGCTCAAACTGGGATACTTACTGTGGTAAATATTGGGGTCCCTTAAATCCTGCATTCTCCTAGCATTTACTATGTGACTTGAAAATTCATTGAATAGCTATTAAGACAGTGCTTAACTTTCCAAACCTCTAGCATGTGAAACAAAGGGAAGGTTCATGAAAAGCTCAGAGGTCACATTGCCCATTGAACGAGTGCCAACAACTCATCTGGCACTGAACACATCCTATTATCAGTGGATTGCTTTTGAAAATGAATAGTATTTGTTCTTAGAAAGAATGGAAAATTAATCCTCAGATGAAGACAGGCAAGGAAACAGTGATTGTCCATTGGCTGAAGGTTTCAGACAACTGATTAACGTGGAAAACATGACCTGCGCCTAGAAGTATGTTATAACGGTAAGTGCCAGGCTCAGGGAGCGGCGTGCTCAGGTTAGGAGGTGCTGAGGGAAGCCCGCAGGAGCTAGGCCAATTCCGCAGTGGAAATAACCACACTAGAGCTAAGAAAGTTAAGGAGGTAGATTCCAAGCTGGAGAGAGTGCTCCAGAGCGAGATCAAATCCACGCAGGGACCAAGATTAGAGTCAACTCAAGGCAGAGGGGAGTTCTTCTTTGGAAAGTTTTCCCAGGCACCAGCCTTCATTGTGCATTCCTGGCCAGGCAGATGGAAGATGGACCAGAAGAACAGCAGGAAGACCAAGAGAAAACTTCCCTGACCCCTTGGCAGGATATTGCCCCTAGTACTTTAACAAGACTGAAACTGGTGTTTGTGAACTATCCCCAATTGTCACAGCTGTATATTTTGTTTGCCCAACTGACTAATGCATTGTACCTAAACCACTACTACTTAGCAAACTGAATAAACTAGCAGAACATTCCAATAAATTGTTGACTACCTATATTAGGTCATTGCAATTACGAGCCCCTAAAAACAGTTCCAAATATTCTTAAAGGAAATTTTGCCCCCAATGACTTGGCTGAGGATCATTTCAAATATTTCTCTTGTGCGTTGCCTATTTGTATAGAGTGTTTGAGCTTTAACTTAATTTGTCTTTCCATTTATGATCGCGATTATAAAAATCTGTCAGGAAGTTGCCTTGTACTAGGCAGGCAGTTTCCTGGATCACAGGGGAGTTCATGGCTATCAGGACTGGGTGGGGTTGACTCCACAGTCAGATCTTATCAAAGGCAGAATGGTGGGGTTAAGAAGCCGACTCCTGCTCCTATCTCTTATCTGAGGCAACACAGTAACACTGGAGGGTCGCTGAAATCAAATAGCAGAATGCTGCTGATACTTGCCAGTCAAGATGGGTAGTTGGCCTCCTGACACTCATGTGGACTCTGACCATCCCAAGCAGCTAATTGACTGTGTCCAAGCTCCAGAACTGGCATCATAGGATGCCCATGATGTATTGGGCTGGGACACCATGTCAAATGCCAATGGCCAGATGTGGGGTGTGTATGGCCAGTGCCCGCGGAGTGTACCCTGAGACATTGATACTCATATCCAACATAGTCTGATCTATGAATCTTATTGAAAGCAGCTACGAGATGGCATTGAGTGATTATGGATGTCACATTACCAAGGTAAGCCCGGAGGCACATTGGTGCAAGTTGTAATTCCATTTGCAATGACCACTATACCTATAATGTGGATGTGCCGACGTTGGATTGGGGTGGACAAGGTCAGAGGTCACAAGATGTCGGGTTGCGGGTATTTGAAATCGCACGTGCTTTCAGAGTGCAGTCTGTTCGTCAGGTGCAGTGAGAGAGCAGAACACACAGGCCCAGAGTTTATAGGCAGAGAGATCAAACGTTCATACAACTGGTGTGAGTAGTGTGTCAGATGACAAGTCCTTCAGGTGACTAGGAATGTCAGACAGTGAGTAAAGTGCCAACAGCTGAATAACCAGTGAAGTGCTGACCTATAATCTGATTAAATGAGGCAGAAAGATAAATACGAAAATTTTAAAATAAGGTGGTGCTGGAGACAAACTAAATGACTGGAATTGCATGCCAAATTCAAAACTACACAAACTAATTTAGGTAGAGAGATCATAACAATTTATCAAGGTGATGCTGTCAAACCAGGACAGTGAGGAAGATTTTACAAATACAGAACAGTACGGTGGGGTCACCTGTAGCGTGACATGAGCCCAAGATCACGGTTGAGGCTTCATGATTTTGGAACTTGACTATCAGCCTGTGCTTAGTGTTGTGTGACTTCTGACTTTGCCCTATATATATAAATATATATATGTGTGATTTGCTTCAGATATTCGTTAAGGAAAGGCCAGTTCTCCATTCATTCTCCCTTTGTGTGCCTCACATGCCCTGGCTATCTTCCACAAATTAACATTAATTTCCTATAACAGTCTGCATTTTGATTTTGATTTACCCTAAATTCAACCCTCACTGCTTCTATTGCCTAGCAATTTGTACAACATTAGTAGAAACATAGAAAATTGGAGTAGGTCATTTGGCTCTTCAAGCCTGTTCCACCATTCAATATGAGAATGACTGATCCACCAACTCAATTCTCAATTCCCACTTTCTCTCCAATCTTTCGATTCCTTTCGCCCTGTGAAATACATCCAACTCCTTGAAAACATTCAGTGTGGCCTCAGGCTCATCATTCTTTGGGGGTACCCTTAGACTGCAAACCTCTGTTCTGGAGTCCCCATTCATCGGGAACATCTTTCCTGCATTTAACCTGTCTCATTCTGTTAGACTTCAATATGTTTCTATGAGATCCAGCCCTCACTCTTCTAAACTTCAAGGAACTTGGTCCTAACTGATTGAGTTTCTGTTCATTCATCAATCCTGCCATCCCAGGATCAGTTCTGGTTAACCTTTGTTACACCCCCTCCACTGCCAGAACTACTTTCCTCAGATATGAAACAATTGGGCAATTCTGAGGGTCATTGAATATTTTAATTTCACTGTGTTGTGAATCCAGTGATAGTAAAGCTGATTTGGTTGTGCTTCCTGTGTTGTAGCATACATAACGTCAATAGCTAGGGTCCAAGCACTGATCTCTGCAGTATCCCACTAGTTGCTAATAGACACTCAAAAAAGACATGTTTATTCCTACTTTATCGTTTCCTGTCTGCCAGACGGTTCTCTATCCATGTCAGTAGAATACCCCTAATCCCTTGTGCATGAAACTTGACATGCTAATGTCTTATGTGGGACTTTATCAAAAGCCATCTGAAAGTTCATGTAAACCCAAAGATATTCCCCGCGGCCAGCTCCCCCGCCCCCCCCCCCCCCCCCCATCAACCTTATGAGTTACATCCTCAAAATATGGATGGGAACCTGTGGTGTAGTTCCAGTACACAGGAGGATGAGAGTAGGGAGGACATGGACAGGATTTCACTGTCACAGGAGTGTGCTGACAGAGAGCAAGCTGGTTGGAAGCATGTCTACTTCAACGCCAGGAGTAACCAGAATAAGGTAGGTGAGCTTGCAGCATGGATAGGTACCTGGGACTTCGATGTTGTGGCCATTTCGGAGACATGGATGGAGCAAGATCAGGAATGGATGTTGCAAGTTCCAGCATTTAGATCTTTCATCAAGACCAGGGAAGGTGGTAAAAGAGGGAGAGGTGTGGCTTTGTTAGTCAAGGACAGTATAATGGTGGCCAAAAGAACTTGTGATGAGGACTCATCTACTGAGGTGTAATGGGCTGAGGTCAGAAACAGAAAAGGAGAACTGCTGGGAGTTTTTATAGGCCCCCGCAAAGTGCCAGGGATGTGGAGGAGAGGATTGGCAAAACTATTCTGGGCAGGAGTGAAAGGAACAGGATGGTCATTATGGGAGACTTTAACTTCCCCAACATTGACTGGAAATGCTCTAACTCTAGTACGTCGGATGGATCAGTTTTTGTCCAATGTGTGCAGGAGGGTTTCCCGACACAGTATGTCAAAGGGCTGACAAGAGGGGAGGCCACACTGGATCTGGTACTTGGTAATGAGCCAGGCCAGGTGTTTGATTTAGTGGTAGGTGAGCACTTTGGAGAGAGTAACCATAATTCGGTTACGTTTAGTTTAGCGATGGAAAGCGATAGGAACATGCCACAGGGCAAGAGTTATAGATGGAGGAAGGACAATTATAATGTGATTAGACAAGACTTAGGAGACATAGAATGGGGTAGTAAAATGCAGGGGATGGGGACAATTGAAATATGGAGCTGGTTTAAGGAGCAGATATTACGTGTCCTTGATAGGTATGTCCCTGTCAGGCAGGGAGGAAGTGATAAGGTAAGGGAACCGTGGTTTACTAAAGAAATGGTATCTCTTGTTAAGCTAATGTAACGTTGAGACAAGATGGTTCAGATGAGGCAATGGAGGGTTACAGATTAGCTAGGAAGGATTTAAAGAGAGAGTTAAGAAGAGCAAGGAGGGGACATGAGCATCATTAGCAGGTCGAATAAAGGAGAACACTAAAGCTTTCTATAAGGATGTGAGGAATAAAAGGATGACTAGGGTAGGAATAGGGCCAGTCAAAGACAGAAGTGGGAAGTTGTGTGTGGATCTGGTGGAGATCAGCGAGGTGCTAAACGAATATTTCTCATCTGTTTTCACTCAGGAAAAGGAGAATATTGTAGAGGGAGAAGACTGAGATATGGGCTATTGGACTTGAAAGGATTAAAGTTAGTAAGGAGGAGGTATTATCCATTCTAGAAGGTGAGAAGGTAAATAAATCCCCTGGACCGGATGGGACTTTTCCAAGGATTCTCTGGGAAGCTAGGGAGGAGATGGCGGAGCCTTTGGCCTTGATCTTTGAGTCGTCATTGTCTACAGGTTTAGTACCAGAGGACTGGAGGATTGCAAATGTTGTGCCCTTGTTCAAGAAGGGCAGTAGAGATGACCCAGGTAATTATAGGCCAGTGAGCCTTACGTCTGTTGTAGGAAAAGTTTTGGAAAGGATTATAAGACATAGGTTTATAATCATCTAGTAAGCAACAATTCGATTAGAGATAGTCAACATGGATTCGTCAAGGGTAGGTCATATCTCACAAAACTCATTGAGTTTTTTGAGAAGGGACCAAGCATGCGGATGAGGGTAGGGCAGTTGACGTGATGTACGTGGACGTCAGTAAAGCCTTTGATAAGGTTCTACATGGTAGGCTATTGGAGAAAATACGGAGGCATGGGATTGAGGGAGATTTAGCAGTTTGGATTAGAAACTGGCTTTCTGTAAGAAAGCAATGAGTGGTGGTTGATGAAAAATATTCAGCCTAGAGTCCGGTTACTAGTGGTGTGCCACAAGGATCTGTTTTGGGACCACTGCTGTTTGACATCTTTATAAATGACTTGGACATAGGCAAAGGTGGATGGGTTAGTAAGTTTGCAGATGACATTAAAGTCGGTGGAGTGGTGGACAGTGTGGAAGAATGTTGCAGGTTGTAGGGAGACTTGGATAAACTGCAGGATTGGGCTGAAAGGTGGCAAATGGAGTTCAATGCAGATAAATGTGAGGTGATTCACTTTGGGAAGAATAATAGGAAGGCAGAATACTGGGTCAATGGAAAGCTTCTTGATGGTGTGGATGTACAGAGGGATCTTGGTGTCCATGTACATAGATCCCTGAAAGTTGCTATTCAGGTTGATAGTGCTGTTAAGAAGGCATACGATGTGTTAGGTTTTATTGATGGAGGGATTGAGTTCCGGAGCTGTGATGTCATGCTGCAACTGTACAAAACGCTAGTGCGGCCTCACTTGGAATATTGCGTACAGTTCTGGTCGCTCCATCACAGGAAGGATGCGGAAGGTATGGAAAAGGTGCAGAGGAGATTTACCAGGATATTGCCTGGTCTGGAGCGAAGGTCTTATGAGGAAAGGCTGAGGGACTTGGGTCTGTTCTCATTGGAGAGAAGAAGGCTAAGAGGGGATTTAATAGAGACACACAAGATGATCGGAGGATTAGATAGGGTGGACAGTGAGAGTCTTTTTCCTCGGAAGATGACATTAGCTTGTATGAGGGGGCATAGCTGCAAATTCAGGGGTGATAGATTTAAGACAGATGTCAGAAGCAGGTTCTTTACTCTGAGGGTGGTAAGGGCATGGAATGTCCTGCCTGCCAATGTAGTTAACTCAACCACATTAGGGGCATTTAAACAGTCCTTGGATAAGCATATGGATGATGATGGAATAGAGTAGGGGGACGGGCTTAGATTAGTTCACAGGTTGGCGCAACATTGAGGGCCGAAGGGCCTGTTCTGTGCTGTATTGTTCTATGTTCTATGTTCTATGAAATAAAGACAAAGAAAGCTGGAGAAATTCAACAGTTTATGGCATCATTGGTGGAGCAAGAAATGGAATTATGTTTCATCGGCACAGTAAAGAATGGGAGATTACAGGTTCTGAGCAAGGGATGGCTAGGCCAAGGGCAAAAGGAAACTGACTTGGGGTGAAAGACATGGGACAATGAATGACAGAAGAGTTAGTCTAACAGGCCCAAAAGGATGGCTGATGGAGCAAGAATAGAAACAAAAGGAAACAGTCAGAAATACTCAGCAAGTCTGTCCGCACCTGTGGAGATAGAGAAACAGAGTTGACGTTTCAAGTCTAGTAAAACTCTTCTTCAGAATTAATGAGGCCTACAGAGAATCAGAAGGTATTGCTGTCTGAAAGTGAAACGAGAAACCAAAACATGGTAAGTAAATGAAAGAAAGTAGGCACGGAGATTAAAGTCTGACATTATTAAACTCGTGTTGTTAAACTCAAATGTTGAGTCTGGCGATGGTAAAGTGCCTGACGTTTCTCTCCCACAGATATTCTCATAAACTGCTGAGTACTTCTAGCATTTTAAGAAAACAAACGGGACATTGGTCACAACAATAGCAACTTTTTAACAGAATCATCTGCAATGAAGTAGGGGACTGACTGTGGGATAATGGTAATTCCATTGTCAATGGAATAGCAATCAGAGGCAAAGGCTAGTACTTTGAGACATGGGTTTAAATCCCACCACAGAAGCTGATGTAATTGAAATTCAACTAATAAAAAAATTGAAGTAGAATATTACTCTCTGTAATGGTGACCTTGAAATTACATTCAAAAATCTGCTGCTGGTCTAACCAGGCACACGGCAGTGTGGCTGACTCCATAATGCCCTCTGAAAGGGTCCGGCAAGTTACTCCATTCAAGGGATGGACAAAAAATGCAGACCTTTCCAGAGCAGCATTGATGTGCAGAGGGATCTTGGAGGTTCAAGTCCACAGTTCCCTGAAAGTGGCCACACAAGTGGGTAGGGTGGAAAGAAGGCTTATGGCATACTTGCCTTTATTGGTCGGGGAATTGAGTACAAGGGTCAGAATGTTATGTTGCAACTTTATAAGTCTTTGGTTAGGCCATACTTAGAATATTGTGTTCAATTCTGGTCACCACATTACATGAAGGATGTGGAGGCTTTGGAGAGGGTGCAGAAGAGGTTTAGCAGGCTGATGCCTGGGCTAGAGGGTGTGAGCTATGAGGAGAAGCTAGAAAAACTCGTGTTGTTTTCTCTGGAATCACAGAGGCTGAGGGGAGACTTGACAAAAATCTAAAACATTATGAGATGCATTGATAGGTTTGGTAGTCAGAATCTTTTTCACAGAGTTGAAATGTCTGACAGGGGGGTGGTGGTGGAGCATGTATTTAAGGTGAGGGGGGCAGGTTCAAAGTAGATGTTGGGGGGAAAGTTTTTTACTCAGAGTGGTAGGAGTCAGTAACACACTGCTAGGGGTAGTGGTGGAGGCAGATACAATAGGGGCATTTAAAGGACTTTTAGATAAGCACATGAATATGCAAGGAATTGAGGGATATGGGTCAAGGGCAGGCAAAAGGGATTAGTTTCATTTGGTGTCATGTTGGCACAATATTGTGGGACAAAGGGTTTGTTCCTGTGCTGTACTGTTCTATGTTCCAGATACTCACATCCATAAATGAATAAAAGAAATTGAAGACTAACATGGAATTACTGCATCTCAAGCATGAATTTTGGATTAGGTTCCCCTTCAGTGTAAACTCCAATATTGCACATAAAACATTCAGATTTGTACTTTGAGGACGTGACAAAGTTGATCGATGAGGGAAAGGCTGTAGATGTCATATACATAGACTTCAGTAAGGCGTTTGATAAGGTTCCCCTGGCAGGCTGATGGAGAAAGTGAAGTCACATGGGGTCCAGGGTGTGCTAGCTAGATGGATAAAAAACTGGCTGGACAACAGGAGACAGAGGGTAGTAGTAGAAGGGAGTTTCTCAAATTGGAGAGTTGTGACCAGTGGTGTTCCACAGGGATCTGTGCTGGGACCACTGTTGTTTGTGACATATATAAATGATTTGGAGGAAGGTATAGGTGGTCTGATCAACAAGCTTGCTGATGACATTAAGATTGGGGGAGTAGCTGATAGTGAAGGGGACTGTCACAAATTACAGCAGAATATAGATAGACTGGAGAGTTGAGCAGATAAATGGCAGATGGAGTTCAGTCCAGCAAATACAAGATGATGCATTTTGGAAGATCAAATTCAAGGGCGAACTATACAGTAAATGGAAAAGTCCTAGGGAAAATTGATGAACAGAGAGATCTGGGTGTTCAGGTCCATTGTTCCCTGAAGGTGGCAACGCAGGTCAATAGGGTGGTCAAGAAGGCATATGGCATGCTTTCCTTCATTGGGCGGGGTATTGAGTACAAGAGTTGGCAGGTCATGTTGCAGTTGTATAGGACTTTAGTTTGGCCACATTTGGAGTACTGCGTACAGTTCTGGTCGCCACATTACCAAAAGGATATGGATGCTTTGGAGAGGGTGCAGAGGAGGTTTACCAGGATGTTGCCTGGTATGGAGAGTGCTAGCTATGAAGAGAGGTTGAATAGATTAGGATTATTTTCATTAGAAAGATGGAGATTGAGGGGGGGGACCTGATTGAGGTCTACAAAATCATGAGGGGTACAGACAGGGTGGATAGCAAAAAGCTTTTTCCCATATTGGGTACTCAATTACTAGGGGTCATGAGTTCAAAGTGAGAGGAGGAAAGTTTAAGGGAGATATGCATGGAAAGCTCTTTACGCAGAGGGTGGTGGGCACCTGGAACGTGTTGCCAGCGGAGATGGTAGACATAGACACGTTAGCGTCTTTTAAGATATATTTGGACAGGTTCATGGATGGGCAGGAAGCAAATGGACACAGACCGTTAGAAAATAGATGACAGGTTAGACACAGGATCTTGATCGGCGCGGGCTTGGAGGGCCGAAGGGCCTGTTTCTGTGCTTTAGGCTTCTTTGTTCTTTGTTCTTTGTACACAGTCATTGCTGCGTTGCGCTGCTGCAATTATCAAATGATATGGAGCCAAACTTCTCATTTTGTGTGAAAGGTGTCCCTGTTCGTAATGCAACACAGAGTGTATTTTGCGCTCAACTTCAAAATCATGCTGCCCAACTTCGTTTCAACTTCAGTTTCTCAGTAGAACTCATTGTTGTGGAAGGCTGTGGAGGCCAAGTAATTGAGTGTATTTCTGATAGAGATAGATAGGCTCTTGATAAGTAAGGGCATCAAGGGTAACGGGGAAACGGCAGGAGAATAAGGTTGGGAAAATAACAGCCATGATCAAATGATGGAGCAGATGTGATGGGTTGAATGGCCTAATTCTGCTATTATATCTTATGGTCTTATGTTTTACCTGAAGCAGCGAAGTTTGAGTGCAGATGTCACTGAGGTCTACAAAATTGAGGGCGATAGATAGGGTCGATAAGAATAAACTTTCTCCCTTAGTAGAGGAGATTACTAGAGGGCATACATTTAAGATAAGAGGTTTAGTGAGGATTTAAGGTGAAATATTTTCACCTAGAAGGCAGAATACCCGGAACTCACTGGCAGAAATGGTGGTAGAGGCAGCAGCCATTACAACATTTGAGAAGTGTTTAGATGCACACTTAAAATGCCATAGCACACAAGGCTACAGTCAAGTGCTGGGAAATTGGATTAGATTATATAGATGCTTGAAAGCCAGTATGGACTGAATGGGATGAAGGGCCTCTTCCGGTGCCGTAATACTCAATGACTCTATAATTCAGCATTATTAAAGTTCAGATAAATTCCTGGGGAGTAGCACTTCCTTTGGGAGAGATGTGATCTGATAATCTCCTCTGACAGAAATCGTCACTGAGACCTCAGTATGTCCTGCTCTTGAACTTCTTAAGGGACACAAACAATGCTGTACATTACCAAGGAGTGTTGCCTCTATAAGGGGTTCAGTACTGGAGGCTGGTTTGTGATGTAAAATGACACCAACAGCATGGGTTCAAACCCTGAACCAGCTGAGATTACCATGAAGGCTTCTCCTTTTCAAATGCTCCCCTGGTCTGGGGTATGGTGACCCTCATATTAAAATGCTGCCGAGAGGTCAGTGGGATTGATTAAGAGTGGAGGTAGTGGGTGTAGCTTGAAATTGATACAGGGCTATGGTAGGGATCAGGTAGTGGTACTAGGTTGCAGAATTGATAGGCTGGCTTTGTCATTGTCTGTTCCAGTACCTAGGTCAATATGGTCCTTCCAGCTTCAGTTCCTTTGTTCAGACTTTGTAGTGTTTGATACAACTGAATGGCTTGCCGGGCCATTTTAGATGTTTGAGAATCATCATATTGCTACGGGTCTGGAGGTAGCCGGAGGCCAGCCCAAGGAAGGGTGGCACATATTCATCCCAAGAGGACATCAGTGACCAGCTGTCCTTTAGCTGTAGTTCAGTGGATAACATTCTCATCTCTGAGTCACATAGTTTTCAAATCAAGCCTAACACCAGGACAAAGGTAAAGCTGTTGATAGGAATGATACTGTTGTTCGAGGTCCCAGCTTTCAGACTAACTGATAAACTGAGGCCCAGTCTACTCTGTCTGGGTGGGTGTAAAAGATTCTATGACTCAATTTCAAGGGAGAACAAGAGAGTTCTCTGGTGGCCTGGTCAATGTTCACTCATCAACTGAGATTATTTAATCAGGATCATATTGCTGATTGTGGGAGCTTGCGGTGCACAGTTTTGGCAGATGTCTCATATTGCAGCAGTCCGAAAGGGTACCTCAATAACAGAAAAGCGCTTTACGTTCGTGAGGATATGAAAGGTGCTCTAGAAATGCTGTTTAGTTCTTTCAGTCACATCTTAGTGGCTGAAACACATACAAAACCTAAACCAGACAAATTCCAAGGTTATTTAACAGAGTTAATTTGGAGGAACAGCCCGGGACTGGACTGATGAGAACAGTCTGGTTATAAAGGCCAGTAACATGTGAACAAGGGTAGTGAGTATCTGGAACTTATTTCTGGAAATGGTGGTTAAGATACGATCCTTGTGGTGATCCTCAAGTTAAACTACTGCCAGCCATCTGTCTCTTTAATGAGAGCATCCCTATGGTCAGGTCAGAATATGGAGACCTCACTTTACTATACCTCTCTACAGTAGGGACTGACCACCTTGAACGCAGGATTTGCAGTTGCTAAATGGTAAACTAGAATGCAGGGAGATGGCAGAGAGGCAGAAAATTGGCACCACGCAAAAGAATTTGGGTAGCGCTGCAGGCCAAATGGCCTCTTTCTACTCTGTAACAATTCTTTGATTTGGTGAAATGAATAAATAAAATCATGGCTTTGTTTTTGAAATAAAAACACAGTAACTGACAATTTCATTCAAATAAACATATTAAAAATAAGACTGGCACTTTGCAATATGAATCTCCGGTGTGTAAATTCACCCAATTTCCATTTGTTTTTCTGTTCCCTTATGGATTACCTTTTTGCTTGGAATAGCTACCCTTTTGGCAGAACACTAGGTTGCCCCGAGACGTGTCCAGCTTTCAACAGAACATCCAACGACTGGATTGGCAAAGTTTATGTTCCTGATTGCATTTCTTATCGCCAATAACGTGAAACCGAGAGTGGGCATTTGTCACAAGTTCTTTTCCACACACACACAAAAAACACACACAAATCGCAAGTGGGCATGATTAATGAATGCCAGGAAACGGAGCCGTCCTTTTCCTGGCTGGTGGGAGAGCGCTCTCAGGAACAAAAGTTGCTGTCCCCACTTTGCCTGGTTGGTCCACCAAATGACTTGAGCCCCTGAAACGAGGGGGTTCCCTCACGCACCACTTTCAATCCCATTTGTCTTTTCTTTTGTGGGGGAAAGGGACTTTGTTCTTAACGGCGGATCCCACGGCAGACACCCCCCCGGCCAGGCTGGATGCCCCTCCTCTGAGCAGCCCGATGCCCAGTGTTGGCACCGCGGTGACGGTTGTCCTGGTCACCGTGTAGCCCTTGATGCCCAGCCAGGCCACTCCGCCCACCGTGGCCCCGACAGCCCCCTTGGTCGCTCCGAGAACGCCACCGGCCACCCGCGACAGCAGACTGCTCTGACACTCCGGGTGGTCCTTCTCAACATCTGGAAATGGTAAAGACGAAGATCTGTCAGTCCCCACAGCCTGATTCTTCCAGGCTCAGTGTGCCAGCCCTCCACTACCCCCACCCCCCTCACCCCAATGCCACCACCCGCACCTCCTCACCCCTCCACGGGGTGCCCTGGGGCCACTCTCTCACCCCAACTAAAATTACAACAAGCATCTATTTTCCGCTGCCGCTTGTGGGATCTTGCTGTGCAGTGGACAGATGCACTGCACTTCAAAAAGTCTCTCACTGGCTGCGAAGCGCTTCGAGGTTTGAGTGGGGCGGCGGGGTGGGGGAAGCGGAGGCTGCGATGGAAGCCACACAAATGCACCTCTAGTCAAGGTGCACTGCATCGTCTAAGGGCGGTCTGACTGCAGCGCTGTATTGGTCTCCCGCGTTGTTCCTGGTACGTGTCCACCCCCGCGACAACTCGGAGGAAACAGTGCAGGGGGACTGCGGTCACCTATACACCTGGCCGGGGTAGAGTTATCTCATCTGAAGGGAGTTCCCGGGGCTTTTACCCCATTTGCTGGGGCCGCTGGCATTCCACAAATAACCAGATGCTTTGAATTCCGTGTTGCATTTGGCCCTGTCCGGAAGGTGAACTCGGAATCTCGGTGTAAATCCATCACCTTCGTTGTACCATCAGTTAATTGGGGTGGGGTGGGGGGGGGTGATACACAGTGAAGAACGATTTTTATAAAAGTGATGCTCCAACAATCCTCACAAGATTCCTCCCGAGAGCGGTTTGGTGCATTGACAACACATCCCAGTCATATATATTTATATCTAGCTCTATCAGAGCATTCCCCAGCTCATCCTGTGCTACAGATTGTAGCAGTCTTTCTATTCAATGTCTCAATTAGAGGCGAAGAGTCCGAGGTCGACAATATCCCACGCACCGTGCAGGGCACAGACACAGGAAATCAGACGCTGAACCAGAATCAGGTCAGTGGTGGGAGCTAAACAGAGTCCCTTGGCACAGAGCCGAGTGTAAGCCTCCCAGAGTGTAACCAGCCCCTCCTCAGTGTGTCTGAGCTAACTGCCCCCCAACAGCGACAGACGGTGGAGCACGAACTCTATCGGTCAACTTGCGGGAAATCAGACACCAGCTTCCCTCTCTTTAGTTGTTCAAATGTTTAACAAGAGCTCGGAGAAATTGTCACATACTTCCAGAGCAACACAAAAACAGGATGGCGTCTGATTAGAAATACCTGCCCTTTACTGACCGTCCTTTGGCAAAGGCGCTATGCCGTATCGTAAAATATAAGTTAGCCATATATGAATTTATATATAATGTTTGACAGTATGTATGAGTTGTCAATATATCCGAGTTTGTCTACATAATATATATTTGTCAGATTCTTAAATGATCACGATTGATTAGGTTATCCTATATTTACAACAGGGCACTGGGATGGGGGTATGTAAACAGGACACTGGGATGGGGGTATTTAAACAGGACACTGGGATGGGGGTGTTTAAACAGGACACTGGGATGGGGGTATTTAAACAGGACACTGGGATGGGGGTATTTAAACAGGACACTGGGATGGGGCTATGTAAACAGGGCACTGGGATGGGGGTGTTTAAACAGGGCACTGGGATGGGGGTATGTAAACAGGACACTGGGATGGGGGTAGGATGGGGGGTATGTAAACAGGGCACTGGGATGGGGGTATTTAAACAGGGCACTGGGATGGGGGTATGTAAACAGGACACTGGGATGGGGGTATGTAAACAGGACAGTGGGATGGGGGTATTTAAACAGGGCACTGGGATGGGGGTATGTAAACAGGACAGTGGGATGGGGGTATGTAAACAGGACACTGGGATGGGGGTATGTAAGCAGGATAGACACTGGGATGGGGTATTTGTGAATCCAAATCTTTAGCAATGGAGTGGAATGTTGATGGTCCTGTAGTAAGCTACTCAGTTCAAGGATAATTAAGGTTGGGCAATGAATGCTGGCCTTGCCAGTGATACCCACATCCTATGACAGACCACATCCTATGACAGAATAAGGAATGGAGGATTTATGTGTGTAGGCGCTACAGCATGACAGCTAAAAGGAACAATACCTCCACTGTCAGCCTGAGCTGGATGGGGATAAGTCCCACTTGACTGTGTTGAGAATGCAATCTGCACTGAGATGCCAGTGCGGAGGGGGGGGGGGGGGCTGCACTACTGAAGGTGCCAACTTCTCATTCTCTTGTTATACCAAGACAATCTGCCTGCTCACTTGGACATTATTGAGAGAAGTTTAAGGAATTTGCCTTCTAATCTAAGCAAGACTCCTCTTTGTTAAAAGACTGTTGTATCTCTTAAATAACCAACTGGTAAGAGAGGGAGAGTGGTGGGGCTGTTTCAGAGTGGGTCAGATGCTAATCCCAAATCTCTGCAGATTGATGTAATGGCATCTGCTTGAGATGAGAGTTTGGTTGGGGGTGGGGGTGAGAAATAGATACTCCACATCTCATTTACAACCAGATCACAGGTCACAGAACCCAGGCTCAGTGTGTTAATGAAACATACACACATAAATATTTACATATAGTCTCTCTCTCTCTCTCTCTCGCTCTCTCACATACACACACACACGCACGCACAAAGTATCTCTCTCACACACACACGGTATCACACACACAGACTATCTCTCACACACACATAACTCAAACACAAAACATAAACACTCTCTCATAAGCACAAACACAGACTCACACATGCACACACACAAGTCAAACACTCTCTCACCTGCGCGCACGCACACACACTCACCGATGTACACACACAGCTCAAACACACTCTCATGCATATGCACACACTTTCACACAGACCTTGCACACAACTTACAAACACAGTTTCTAACACTGTCGTACAGGATCTCACATGGTCTCACATCAATACACACACACATACACACTCCCCACCCCCAGACACTCTCTCCCACACACACACACACACAATCTCTCTCTCTCTCTCACATACACACATCACCCTCACACACTTTCATACAAACAGTGTTGCTTGGGTAATGAGCAGGGACAAGGGGACGTTGAACCATTAAGTGAGTTGCTTCAACAGTGAGAATGTGAGGTCGGGCCAATTACATGAGGCTGATGATGGCGTGGTGTGGATGCCCAGCAGAGCAGGGGCATCTGAGGGCAAGAGTTGCTGCCAGTTGCAAATTTCTGCATGCAGAGTTCCTTCAAGGGCTGCTTGAAACAAATTTTGCAAATGAAATGAGCAGCTACTGAATGAGAAAATTTTCAAAGGCTCATGTCAGAATTCCAATTATAATCAAGCTAATTGCACAGTTCATCTGCACTTGACATTTCTTCCTCTGCATCTGTCCTTTGCGTTCAGTACAGAGGATGCAATGGTGCTAATTCACAGAATTACTACAATACAGAAGGGGACCATTGTGTCTGTGCTGGCTCTCTAAGCATTTTACCTTGGCAGCAGTCCCCTGCCTATTCCCTGCAAACCTGCAGACGGTCTCTATTGAAATAAAAATCCAGCCGCCTCTATCGCCCTTCCAGGCATGTATATTCCAGAACCCAACTACTCACTGATGGGGAATGTTGAGGCAATCTCCCAGCCCAAAGTTTATTGGTACCAAAATTATAAAGACAGAACATGTAAGCATTTATCTTTTGGGAATTTGCTGAAACTGGCTACCATTCAGAACTTAGGTACTAGAAGTTGGAGAAAGTTATTGAGCTTCTCGAGCCTGCCCTGCCATTCTATAAGACATGGCTGATCTGTCCTGAGCCTCAACTCCTCCTTTGTGACAGCTCCTCAAAGCCCTCAACACCCCAATATATCATGAATCCGTCTGCTTTGCCTTAAAACGTTTCAGCGATGTTGCCTCCACAACTCCCTGGGGTAGGGAGTGCCAGGTATTCACTACCCTCTGGGAGAAGAAATTCCTTCACATCTCAGTTTTGAATGAGTGTTTCCTTATTTGTAACTTTATTCCCTTGAGCTTCTCGAGCCTGCCTTGTGCGCTCTTAGGAGGTGAAAGTATCAGCATTTATTGTCCATCCCTAACTGCACTTAGAGAAGCTGGTTGTAAGCTGCTGTCTTGAACCACTCAGTCCACATTGCATAGGGACAAACACAATGCTTTCAGGAGTTCCAGGATTTTGACCCAGCGACACTGGAGGATAGGCAGTGTATTTCCAAGTCAAGGTGGCATTCGTGGCTTTGAGAGGACCTTACAGGTGCTGGTGTTTCCATTCTTACCCATCAAACATTGTGGGTTTGGAAGAGGCGCCTACATCTGTTATACCAGTTGTTCCAACAAGAGCTGCACTTTTTAAGTGGATGCAAAGCATTCTGGGGCTTCCTAAGGTTACATGCAAGGCATGACATTTCTGTGCAATGTATGCCTGCAACTTCATTCTCAAAGGTTCCTATAGGAGTTAATAGCATCGGCTGTTTATATGAAAATGGTTCTACTTCAGTCTGAAGTGCAGTGGCAAACAAAAATAAAACTAATGAAACTAATGGAGCACTTTCTTTCCCCATCCAATAGCTTCCACTTGAATATAACACAGTGCACTGGGCAAATCAGAGTAGGAAGCAATTCATAATTTATAACTGCATGGGGCATTGCATGTGCACCACAGAGATTTAACAACACACCTTGACTGTCAGCCCGTTACCTTTCTAAACCCTCTGAAATATTTATTGAGAATGAGGGAACAGAACAGTGGTTAGTGGGGGTTGTTCTTGCCACTCTGCAGTCTCTTTGCATTATAACTTGCGTCTGCATTGCAGGATGAATGCTGCATCGTATGTTCGCTATTGCTTTGAAGTCAGGCATTTGTTGTGGAGCAGAGTGCAACTAAATTTATCTTGGTGTTCCCTTTTGTCATGCTGATTCTTCCAGGGCACATTTGGGCTTAGTTTCCTAATTCCTGGTCAGTTCTCTGGACTCCACGCGGTTCCCTGGCCTCTCACAATCCTGTGGATTGTCCAGTTTCCAGAGTGACTCCCAATTTAGAGTCACAGAGGTTTACAGCATGGAAGAAGGCCCTTCAGCCCACCAAGTCCATGCCACCCAGTTTTCACAACCATAACTACGGGGGTTCATGGACTCACAGCCCAAATGTTTGTTTTGTGACACAGTGGAGTCCATGGGAAATGTATATATTGGGTGTGGGTGTTTGCACTCCCTTTTTAGTTTTCTGAAAGACCGCCTCCTTGTTTTTGGTAGTACTTCAGCCCCATGCTCCTGATCTTTGGGCACCTGGTGCGAGGGGAGTAGGCAGGTCAGAGGATCTCCTTGTGGGTCTATTCCTGGGCCTGGCCAACCTGGTCATTAATCGGTCCAGGCAATGGGCTGTGAAGGGGGTCATTTCAGCCAATTGCCTGCCTCTCTTCCATGGCTGTGTTCGAGCCCACAGGACCTTGGAGAGAGTGCGGGCAGTGTGTTCCAACTCTTTTCATTTTTTTAGGGAGAGGTGGACACCATGGGGATTGGAGTGATTTATTTCCCCCGCCAAATGCTATTTTGATTTCATCCTTACCCTCCCCCTTACTTTTGCTTTCATGGAAGCATTGCTCCTACCAGGACACTGCTTGCCCCTGGTTCCCTGGCCACATGGATGTCTTTTTCTTGGAGGTAGAAAATGTTGAATAAAATTAGTTGCAAAAAAAAATGTCAGGCTCACTAATATTCTTTAAGGAATCATATCTGCTGTTCTTAATAACAAAGTGTGGAGCTGGATGATCACAGCAGGCCAGGGAGCATCTTAGGAGCACAAAAGCTGACGTTTCGGGCCTGGACCCCTCATCAGAAAAAGGGGATGGGGAGAGGATTCTGAAATGAATAGGGAGAGAGGGGGAGGCGAACCGAAGATGGAGAGAGGAGAAGATAGGTGGAGAGGAGAGTACTGGGGAGGGTGCAGGTAGTGAGGGGATAAGTCAGTCCAGGGAGGATGGACGGGTCGAGGGGGTGGGATGAGGTTAGTAGGTAGGAGATGGAGGTGCGGCTTGAGGTGGGAGGAAGGGATGGGTGAGAGGAAGAACAGGTTAGGGAGGCAGAGACAGGTTGGACTGGTTTTGGGATGCAGTGGGGGGAGGGGACGAACTGGGCTGGTTTTGGGATGCGGTGGGGGAAGGGGAGATTTTGAAGCTGGTGAAGTCCACATTGATACCATTGGGCTGCAGGGTTCCCAAGCGGAATATGAGTTGCTGTTCCTGCAACCTTCGGGTGGCATCATTGTGGCAGTGCAGGAGGCCCAGGATGGACATGTCATCTAGAGAATGGGAGGGGGAGTGGAAATGGTTCACGACTGGGAGGTGCAGTTGTTTATTGCGAACCGAGCATAGATGTTCTGCAAAGCGGTCCCCAAACCTCCGCTTGGTTTCCCCGACGTAGAGGAAGCCACAATGGGTACAGCAGATGCAGTATACCACATTGGCAGATGTGCAGGTGAACCTCTGCTTGATGTGGAAAGTCATCTTGGGGCCTGGGATAGGGGTGAGGGAGGAGGTGTGGGAGCAAGTGTAGCATTTCCTAAGGTTGCAGGGGAAAGTGCCAGGTGTGGTGGGGTTGGAGGGGAGTGTGGAGCGGACAAGGGAGTCACTGAGAGAGTGGTCTGTCCGGAAGGCAGACAAGGGTGGGGTTGGAAAAATGTCTTTGGTGGAGGTGTCGGATGCGTTGTATCCAGAGGTTGGTGGGTGGTATGTGAGGACTAGGGGGATTCTCTTTTGGTGGTTATTGCAGGGCCGGGATGTGAGGGATGAGTGCGGGAAATGCAGGAGACGTGGTCAAGGGCGTTAACCTCCGGATACAACTTTGCAAAGTAAAACATAAATTGTGGTTGAATGGCTCCCCCCAGTGGAGGTAAGGGCACTCACACAGCATTGTGCCTTTGGCCAGGAATGAGACCTCTCGTTGTCAAATCGATTCCAACTCTGAGACAACACAGATTTCCAAGTGCACTGTGTCTGGAAGACACCAACCCTTCAGTAATCCCGAACGTCTGATGATGTAGAGAGAATTGCTGGATTCAAAACAGATGGAGGGGTGGATCTGGTAAAGGACTTTTGGCCAAATGCAAGTTTCTGAATCAGAAGGTTATGTGTTGCAAGGTTCCAGTGCAAAGATTTGTCACAATCCTGTACCAGCCTCTGCGCTGTGTTACCCAGGCAGTGTTGTTGGAAATTGATGAATTTTCCTATATACTTACTATGTTGCAAGAGATTTAATTTAACAGCTATTTCAGCAGTGATTAGCTTTCCATATTTATGGTGTGGGAAAACAAAGAGGAAATATGCACCAAAATACAAAGGTCACGATGCACAATGAACTTACTTCAACAATTGATTGGGCATAAAATGCACCCTATTATCGGTGTATTATTATATGGGAACCTAAGAAGGGTTTGTACTTAGAAGAGATGGGAAATAACCTTTAAATGGAGAAGGGCAGTTGACAATGGTCAACCTGGCATCATGAGTACCTGCCTGTGGTCATTGGTCAAAAAGAGGTTAAAATAATTGATTGAGAAAAGATTTACAAGGATGTTGCCAGGGTTGGAGGGTTTGAGCAATCGGGAGAGGCTGAATAGGCTGAGGCTACTTTCCCTGGAGCATCAGTGGCTGAGAGGTGACCTTATAGAGGTTTATAAAATGATAAGGGGCAAAGAAAGGGTGAAGAGCCAAGGTCTTTTCCCCTGGGGTGGGGGGAGTCCAAAACTAGATGGCAAAGGTGAGAGGGGAGAGATTTTAAAAGGACCTGAGGGACAACATTTTCACGCAAAGGTTTGTGTGTACGGAATGAGCTGCCAGAGGAGGAGGAAGCTGGTACAATTATAACATTTAAAAGGCATCTGGATGGGTATGTGAATAGGAACAGTTTAGAAGGATGTGGGCCAAATGCTGGCAAATACGGCTTCATTAATTTCGGATATTTGGTCAACGTGGATGAATTGGACCAAAGGGTCTGTTTCCATGCTGTACATCGGTATGACACTGAATGTGGGTGCCATGGTGGCACTGTGATTAGCATTGCAGCCTCACAGTACCAGGGACCTGGGTTCGATTCCAGCTTTGGATGACTGTTTGTGTGGAGTCTGCACATTCTCCCTGTGTCTGCGTGCTTTTCTGAAGATATGTGCATCATGTGGATTGCTGATCCTAAATTGCCCAGGTATGCCACAGGTATGTGCAAGTTAGGTGGATTGGCCGTGGGAAATGTGGGGTTATGGGGATGAGGTAGGCAGGTAGGGGGGATGGGGGAGATGTCTGGCAGGATGCTGTTTGGAGGGTCAACGCAGACTCAGTGGGCCAAATGGCCTCTTTCTACACTGTAGGATGATTCGAATCATGGGGACTGGTGTGGGTTTTGGAGTGTGGGGAGATAAAGGCCCTTTCTGGGGATTAGCATGTCCTTCATTAAGTACAAGATGCAAAAACACAAAGCAGAGCAAGGTGTCCAGCTTTTCCCAATGGATGACTGCTCCTTCAATCTGCCACCATGAGTAATATCTCCAGGGCAATACCACCACCTTGTACCTTCCCCACCTGTGAATCCCCCACCTCCCGTACTCCAACAAACCCAGTGCAAGGGGGGAAGGATGGCCCTAAGTGCAATGGAGGTAAAGTGCAGGATAACTCCATTTCCTTCCTGCTCCCAGTGATCATGTCAACCCATGTACACTTCAGGCAGACGTAGATTTAAAGGTTTTTGCCAAAAAAGACAGACTTGAGAAGTAAAAAATTAATCACACAGTGAGTAGTTGGGGAGATTCATTCTCTGAAAATGAGGTGGAGGCAGGTTCAATAAAGTATTGGGTCATCATTGGGTTAGAAAAATACGCAAGAATTTGTGTAAAAGCCCGGAGACTGACTCTAGGCAATGATGCGTACTGAAGTGCCAGTGCAGGCATGATGGGTAGAATGGCCTCTGTAACTGTTCTGTGATTCAGTGAACCCACAGAAAACAATTTAGAATGAAACTGAAAATCCTCATGCTCATCTCCATCTTTTACATGAGGTGGCTATTGATTACTCTGCTCTGATCTTGCGCCAAATATGTTTGAGGACAATACACTAGAACATGGAAACAGGGGGAGGCTATTCAGCCCCCATTGAGCCTGTTCCACCTGACAATAACTTGGTAGTTGATCCATTTTCCCCAATTTTGCTCTATATCTTTTGACATCATTACTCAACAAAATTCCATTCTGCAAAATTAATTAAGTTCCAGTTGAACCCCATATCCAAAGCCTTTTGAGGGGACAGAGCTATTCCGGAGAAATTCCAGGTTTATTAATTGAATTTAAGTGTCTTTGCCATTTCCCCAGGCCAGTAACCTGGGTCTCTGGATGACTGCAATACCAGTGTGTGCTATCAATACAGCAGCTTGCTCATGGCCCACAGATACTGTACTCACCTTCAGTTGGAAGCTCCCTTAGGTACGAGGGGATGTCCTTCTGATCACCACTTGCTTGTTCCATTGGCTTCTGTCAAGAGAAATATGTGAAGAAACATTTCTGATTGATTGAATTTTCTTAAGTCTTGCAGATCCCTAGGGACAAGGGGGGAAAATTGATAAGGGGGAGCTGGTGGATAGTGTTTACTTAAACTTTCAATAGGGCCCCACAGAGGAGATTAGCATGTAAAATCAGGGTGGATTTGACATGGATAGAGAACTGCCTGGCAGACAGGAAACAAAGACTATCCCTGGAAGATTAAATGGGTCTCCTTCCAGGTGGCAGGCAGTAAGAAGTTGTATACCACATAGATCAACCCTTAGATCCCAGCTATTTACAACGTACATTCATGATTGAAATGAGGGAACTACATGCAGGTTTCCAAGTTTGGGTGGAAGGGTGAGCTGTGAGGAGGATGCAGCGACATCTCAGTGTGATTTGGACAAGTTAAGTAAGTGGGCAGATACATGGCAGATGGAATATAACGGGGTAAATGTGAGGATATGAGGCTGAGAGGTGACCATAAAGAGGTTTATAAAATCACAAGGGGCATTGGTAGGATGAATAGCCAAAGTTTGTATCCTAGGTGGGGGAGTCCAAAACTAGAAGGCAGAGGTTTAAGGTGAGAGGTGAAAGATTTAAAAAGAATTTAAGGAGCAACGTTTCATGCAGAGGGTGGTGTGTGTATGGAATGAGGTGCCACAGGAAGGGGTGGAGGCTGGCACAATTACAACATTTGAAAGGGATCTGGATGGGTTATATGAATAGGAAGGGTTTCGAGGGATATAGGGCAAATGCTGGCAAATAACACTAGATAATTTAAGATTGAGATAAGTAGGAATATCTTCACCCAGAGAATGGTCAGCCTGTGGAACTCTCTCCCATAGGAAGCAGCTGAAGCAATAACATTGAATGTTTTCAAGAAGGAGTTGGATAAACTTCTTTGAGCTTAAGGGATCAAAGGGTATTAGGAGGAAATGGAAAAAGGACTGGGCTTGAATCGCATTGAATAGTAGAGTAGGCTGAAAGGGCTGAATAGACTTTTCGTGCTTCTATTATCTATGCTGCTTTGAGAATCCACTTAATGGGTTGAGAGGTATTCCGATGCAGCGTTAAGGGGATAGGTGGGCTGGGGTAGATATTGATTTTGTTCAATGTTCACAAGTAAGGAACAGTGAATTGCTATTTAAGCTGAAGGGTTAATCCCTCTCTGGCCTAATTTTTATTTATATTTAGCAATTACCTGCTAGCAATCATCTATTGTTATCTTGAATGCCTCAACTGAACCATCCAGTCATTACCTTATAGAATCGCAGGGCAAGCTTGAGGGGCTGAAACTGCTCTTAACTCATATGCTATGCTTTCATGTTCTTTCTGCTGAATGGTCTCCATCCATGCTGCACCATGCTGAGTCTTCGATTCGTGCCCTCCCTGATACAAGTCAGCTTCCTTCTTACATGGGCAAGATGATTAGGGCAGGAGAATGTTGCTTTAGAAGTGTGTTAAAGACCACAAGTTCATCATAGCTGGTGACTTCAACCAGGCCAACCTCAAGAATGAGCTACCAAAATACCACCAACACATCTCCTGACCCACCAGAAATCCAAGCATCTTTGACCATTGCTCCACAACTATCAAAGACGTCTACCACTCCAAACCCCATCTGCATTTTGGAAAATCAGATCATAATGCTGTGCTCCTCCCCCAGCTTTCAAGCAGAAATTGATGTGTGATAACCCAGTACATAAAGTAGTGCAGTATTGGTCTGAGGCAACTGAAGGGCTTCTATGGAACAGCTTAGAGTCGGTGGACTAGTCCATATTCAGGAACTCAGTGAACAACCTAAATGAGTATGGCACCACCATATCAGACTTTGTTAGAAAGTGTGTAGGTGACTACATGCTTCCAACCAGAAACCATGGATGAACCTGGAGACCCACCCCTTACTGGAATCCAGGTCTGAGACATTCTAGTCAGTCAACCCCGACCAATACAGGAAACACAGGTATAACCTTGCTAAGGCCATCAGGGTCGCCAAGATACATACCAAACTAAGCTTGAGTCCCAGACCAACCACATGGACATCCCTTCTTTCTCGCAAGGCTTATACGACAAAATGGACTACAAAGCAAAGTCAAACAGAATCATGAGCAACAGTAAACCCATATACTATGAATCCAATGATTTCTACGCTCGCTTTGAACAGAAAGGCAGTGAAACAATGTCACCTATCCCATCAGACTCAAGTGTACCTGCACCCTTAGATCAGCCTTCCTAATAGTGAACGTTGGGAAGTGACTGGTCCGGATGGAGACCCCAGCCATGCACCCAGGTCCTTTGCTGACCGACTACCAGGAGTACAATCTGAAGTCACCAGCTGCTTCAAGAAGACCGTCATCACCTCAGTGCCAGTGAAAAATCAGGCAGCGTGCCTCAAAGGCTGTCGCCTCTGGCTCTGACATCTACAATCATGAAGTGCTTCAGGATCATGGTTCACATCAACTCCAGCCTCCCAAAATGCCTTGATCCTTTGCAACTTGTCTAGAGGCGCAACAGGTCCATGGCAAACATCATCTCCCTAGCCCTACGCTCATCCCTGGGACATCTGGATAAAAAGAGTACATGTGTCAGGCTCCTATTTACTGCCTCCAGTTCTGCCTTCAACAGTATAATTCCAAACAAACTCATCTCCAAACTCCAGGACCTAGGTCTCTGCTCCTCCTGCTGTAACTGGATTCTTGACTTCCTGACCAACAGACGGCAGTCAGTAAGGACCGGCAAAAACAGCTCCTTCATGATAATCCTCAATACCGGTGCCCTGCAAGGCTGCATATTCATCCCCCTACAATACTCCTTATCCACACACAACATGTGCAGCAACTCCGTTTACAGGCTTGCTGACGACACTACCATTCGAGGTCGAGTCTCAAACAACGTCTAGACAGAGTACAGGAAGGAGACGGAGTGCTTGAGGCATGATGCAAAGACGACAATCTCTCCATCGACGTTAGCTGCTCGTTGACTTCAGGAGGTGGAGTTGAGGGCACACCCTTGTCTGTATCAATGGTGCTGAGGTGGAGATGGTTCAGAGCATCAAGTTCCCAGGAGCGATGATCACCAACAAACTGTCTCACTCCATCCACATTGACACTACAATTAAGAAACCACGACAAATCTCTTGTTCTTCAGGGGGCTTTGATGTTCAGCATGTCCATAAAGACTCTTACCAATTTCTACAGATGGACCATAGAAGTATTCTATCTGGATGCATCACAGCTTGGAATGGCAACTGCTCGTCCTTTTCGCAAGAAACCACGTGGTGCGTCAAGTCTGCTCTGCCATTCAATGAAATTGCGGCTGAACTGATAATCCTCAACTCTGCTTCCCTGCCTTCTCCCAATTGCCCTTAATTCCCCTCCTGTTGAAAAATCTGTCTGTCTCTACTTTGAACATACTTAATGACCCACCCTTGACAGCCCTCTGTGGTAAATGCACAACACTCAGAAGAAATTCTTCCTCATGTTAGCCTTAAATGGACCAATTAATTATTCTGTCATTGTGCCTTCTGGTTTGTGACTGTCCCTCTAGCAAGTTCCCCCAGAATATTATACCTTTCAATAAGGTCACTGCTCACTCTTCTGCTTCCAATGAGTAACAGGCCTCACCTACACATCCTCTCCTCAAAAGGCAGTCCCTTGTGGTGTTTGTGGTGTGGGGAAGAGGTCAGGGGTAGGGGCGGGGAAGGAATTTTGCACGAGATTTCATCGCGAGGTAACCTCAATATATTTGCGACGTCTCTGCAGGACATCCTCCCTCCTTTCACCGATGTTGTAGGAGCCGGTCGGAAGATCCTGTATGGGAATCAATAGAAATAAAGACTTTTAATGGAAGAAGTTCACACTCCAGGATTGACCCCACCTCCAAAGCGTGGATGTCTGAGTTACCTGTATGGCTCACATCCCTCCACAAAGAGTCTGAATTGAGAGTTGGTGTTCTGCCAAAAGGAAATTGGTGTTTGTGGCAATGTCTGGAACTGCAGGGTAATGCAGTCAAAGGGCCTGGGACGGTGGAGAATTTCCAACATTTCACCTTTTCTCATTGTCTCACCGAAAGTGATTTTGGCCATGGGCAATTGATGCATTTGGGCCTGGGATTGTCCCAATTATTTCAAACCGCTCCGTGAGTTTCCTAACCATCTTTGGGATAAGGTTACATAGAATGGTTTTCAAAGAGCTGGTTACTTTTACTTCATGCAGAATGGAAGATTAGCCTCCAGGAACATGTAATCATCTCAGTTAGAAGCACACATAGGCCTTTCAGCCCCTAAAACCTGCTCCATCATTTAATAAGATCATGGCTCTTTGGATCATGGTTTTCCCCATTTCTGCTTACTCTGAACAACCTTTCACTTACATACTTATCAAGAATCTATCTCTTGTCTTGCAAAATATTCAAAGGCTTTGCTTCAATCAGCTTTTCAGGAAGAGAGTTCAAATAAACATATGAACCTCTACGAGAAAAGAATTTTCATCTGTATGGTAAATGGGTGATCACATTCTTTAAACTGGTTCTAGACGATGCTGAAGTTGGGAGGGCAGACTTAAATCATTGGGCCAACAGAATAAAAGTACTTTCTTTCAACACTGCTTTCTCTCAGCACTAGCTATCAAAAGGTTTGTGTAGGGAAAAAGAAAGGATCTTGGACAAACACCTAAGAACCATCCAATTAGAAAATAAGGAACACATTTGCTTTCTGAGAGATAGTAGGAACTGCCGATGCTGGAGAATCTGAGATAACAAAGTGTAAAGCTGGATGAACACAGCAGACCAAGCAGCATCAGAGGAACAGAAAGGCTGACGTTTCGGGTCAGGGCCCTTTCAGACCCAAAACGCCAGCTTTCCTGCTCCTTTGATGCTGCCTGGCCTGCTGTGTTCATCCAGCTCTACACATTTGCTCTCTGTTTGGCTGTGAGAAGGTAACATAGTACAATGACAGACAAGTCAGGCAAACAACTGAGAGAGAGTGTTGTTGGGGGAGGGGTGGTGGGGGTGCGGTGGTGTTTGGCAGAACACAGCAATGTGATGAAACCTCTGGATCACCTTCCTGCAGGAGCTGGCAACTTTGATGTTACTCATTATTTTGTTATACTGACCATGTTAATGCAATCATTACCCAGACAAAACTTCAACTTTAAAATAATCTTTTCTCAGAATGTTTGTCCCCTACACCAATTGGACAGCAAGCAGTTCAAGAAAGACACTCACCATCACCTTCTCCTGGGCAATTAAGGATGGGCAATAGATGCTTGCTTTGCCAGTGACACTCACATCCCATAAATGAATAATGTTTTACTAAAGGAAAAGCAGATGTTAGCAAACTGGAATAAAAACATGAAATGGTGGAAGGGATAACAAAGTGTGAAGCTGGATGAACATGTGCTCCTAAGATGCTGCTTGGCCTGCTGTGTTCATCCAGCTCCACACTTTGTTATCTCGGATTCTCCAGCATCTGCAGTTCCCATTATCTCTGATCACAAATGCTGGAAGGGGTCAGGAAGCCTGTGTGGAGACAGAAACAGAGCTAACATTTCACTGCACTGATAGCAGCTATCATATCAGTTTCCACAGCTCCAGGCTACAAGATGGAAGTGAAGGTGGGCGTTGAAAGAACTGTCGACACACCTCACCAGTGCACAAAAGGCAGGCTCAGCAGTGGATACAAAAAGGCCAGCTCACACACAAAGAGCAGATCACACACAGTATAAGTAACTCTCACAATATAACTCACACACGATAACACACACAGTAAAACTGACACAGTGTGTCTCAATGTAACTCACTCACAGTGTCACTCACTGACACAGTGTAACTCATTCGCAGTGTCACTCACACAGTGTAATCCACTCTCAGTGTAACTCACAGATACAGTGTAATTCAGTCTCAGTGTCAGTCACACACAGTGTAATTCACTCTTAGTGTAACTCTCATACAGTGTAATTCACTCTGTGTAACTCAAACAGTGTAATGCACTCTCAGTGTAACTCACACAGTGTAATGCACTCTCAGTGTAACTCACACACAGTGTAATTCACTCTCAGTGTAACTCACACACAGTGTAATTCACTCTCAGTGTAACTCTAATACAGTGTAATTCACTCTCAGTTGTCACTCACACACAGTGTAATTCACTCTGTGTGACTCACACACAGTGTAATTCACTGTGTGACTCACACACAGTGTAATTCACTCTGTGTGACTCACACACAGTGTAATTCACTCTGTGTGACTCACACACAGTGTAATTCACTCTGTGTAAACTCTCATACAGTGTAATTCACTCGCAGTGTAACTCACACAGTGTAATTCACTCTGTGTCACTCACACACAGTGTAATTCACTCTCAGTGTCACTCACATACAGTGAATTCACTCTGTCAGCCACACAGTGTAATTCACTCAGTGTCAGTCACACACAGTGTAATTCACTCTCAGTGTCACTCTCACAGTGTAATTCACTCTCAGTGTAACTCTCATACAGTGTAATACACTCTGTGTAACTCAAACAGTGTAATTCACTCTCATTGTAACTCTCATACAGCGTAATTCACTCTGTGTAACTCACACACAGTGTAATTCACTCTCAGTGTCACTCACACAGTGTAATTCACTCTGTGTAACTCACACACAGTGTAATTCACTCTCAGTGTCACTCACACAGTGTAATTCACTCTGTGTAACTCACACACAGTGTAATTCACTCTCAGTGTCACTCACACAGTGTAATTCACTCTGTGTAACTCACACACAGTGTAATTCACTCTCAGTGTCACTCACACAGTGTAATTCACTCTGTGTAATTCACACACAGTGTAATTCACTCTCAGTGTAACTCACATACAGTGTAATTCACTCTCGGTGTAAACTCACACTCACACGGGGCAGCTCCATGCTCTGGGCACAGGCTCAGCATCGCCTCTCGGAGTGAGTCCGGGGGGGGGGGGGCGTCCCACGTGGGAACCGCCTTATTCACGTCACCATGGAAACCAGCTTTTCAATTTCATGTGTCAACATTTGGACAGGTCACTTCCGGTCAGTGCTGTGACAGTGCGGAGCCCAGGACAAAAACAGAAGTGGCTGGAAAAGCTCAGCAGGTCTGGCAGCATTTGTGCAGAGCGAAATCAGAGTTAACCTTTCGGGTCCAGCGCCTTTTCCTCAGTTCTGAGCTTTTCCAGCAACTTCTGATTTTGTTCCTGATTTACAGCATCCGCAGTTCTTTCAGTTTTTATTGCGTTACCCCGGGATCACTGAAGAGGGAGGTGGGAGTTAATTGGTATATTCTCAGTTTTGTTAAATTGCCAAAATTAGTAAAAAGAAGTAAACAATTCATCCAACTAACCAAACTTAATTGCAATGACCAGTAAAGATATAGCTTTGATTCCCAGAATCACTCATTTATCATATTCTTGTATTTAAACAAGTTACATCTATAGAGCACCTTTAACATTAAGAAAACATCCCAAGGTGTTTCACAGAAGTATGGTACAAAATTGCCCAAAGCACTTTAGAGGTGATTCAGATGGGAGGTTATAAATGTTTCCAGTCAATCTGTTAAAACTCACCTCTGGAGCAGCTGGGACTTGGGCCCAGATCTGCTGGTTCAGAGGAAGGGACATGACTGCGGTGCAACAGCTGTTATAATCTTGGTCAAAGGAGTCGGTTTCAGGAGAAATGAGAGGTTGAGAGACTAGATTTCAGAACTTGGGATCTGGATGCTGAACACACAACGATTGTATGTGGATACTTTAGGGGTTGGAGCTGGAAGACCACAGATCGCCAGATATAGGGCTGGAAAGGGTTACAGAAATTAGAGAGACAATGCCATTTGAGGGCTTTGAAAAGAAGGATCAGACCTTTAAAACTGGGTTGTTGCCTATACAGCTTAGCAATGACCTCCTGAGCATCCATTCTTATAAGACAATGACTATGAATGCATTAAAGACCACAAGATGTAGGAACAGAAGCAGGCCATTCATATTGAATTAGAGAGGGATCAGAAAAGATTTACCGAGATGTTGCTGGGAAAGGAGGGTTTGCGTTATATAAATGGGCTGGGAATTTTTTCACTGGAATGTAGGAGGTTGAGGGGGTGACCTTATATAAGTTGATAAAATGAGGGGCATAGATTAGATGAATAGCAAAGGTCTTTTCCCTAGGGTGGGGGAGTTCAAAACAAGGAGGCATATTTTTAATTGAGAGGAGCATGCGTTAAAAGAAGTTGTCCCTCACTGTCCCTTTTAAAACTGAGAGTGATTAGTGTGTGAAATGAACTGTCAGAGGAAGTGATGGATGCAGGCACAGTTACACAGTTAAAAAACTTTTGGATAAGTACACAAACAGGAAAATTTTGAGGGATTTGGGCCAAATGCAGGCAAATGGGACTAATTTAGTTTGGGAACATGGTCAGTGCGGATGAGTTGGACCAGAGGGTCTGTTTCTATGCTGTATGACTCTATAATTGTCTCTAATTGTCCTCAAGGAAATGGTGGTGAGCTGCCTCCTTGAACCATTGCAGTCCTTCAGAGGTTAGGTGTTGGGGAGGGAATGGCCCACTCTGCCATTCAATAAGATCACGGCTGATCTTTTCGTTGCCTCAGTTCTACATATCCACCCTCTCACCATAACCCTTAATTCCTTCATTGTTCAAAAAAATTGCCTTAGCTTTCGAAACATGCAATGAGAAAGCCTCAACTGCTTCATTGGGTAGGGTATTCCACAGATTCCCACCCTTTGGGTGAAAATGTTCCACCTCAATTCAGTCCTAAATCAGCTCTCCCTAATTTTGAGGCAATGCCACCTAGTTCTGGTTTCTCCTGCCAGTGGAAACTTCCTCTCTACTTCTATCTTATCTATTCCCCTCATAATTTTATGTGTTTCTACAAGAAACCCCCTCATTCTTCTAAATTCCAATGAAGATAATCCTAAACTACTCAGTATCTCCTCATAAGCCAACTCTGTCAACTCTGGAAACAACCTAGTGAAGCTCCTCTGCACCCCCTCCAGTGCCAGTACATCCTTTCTCAAGTAAGGAGACCAAAACTGTACACAGTACTCCAGGTGTGGCCTCACCAGCACCTATACAGCTGTAGCATAACCTCCCTGCTTCTAAACTCCATCCCTCTAGCAATGAAGGAAAAATTCCATTTACCTTCTTGATTACCTGTTGCACTGGCAAATCAACCTTCTGCAATTCAAGCACAAGGACACCCAGGTCCCTCTGTACAGCAGCATGCTGCAATTTTTTACTGGTCAAATAATAGGTCTTTTTACTGCTATTCCTATCAAAATAGGTGACTTCACATTTGTCAACATTGCACTTCATCTGCTAGACCTTTTCCCATTCACTTAAACTACATCCCTCTACAAACTTTCAGAGTCACCTGCACACTTTGCTCTGCATCTGTCACACTCCAGGCGGTAGAGTTTGGAAGGTGCTGTCAAAGGAATCTGGTGAGTTTCTGCAGTGCATCTTATCATGTCTTTGTCAGGTACTGTCTTCCAGTTGTCAGTGTGAACATCCACTATCCTCCTCACACTTTGCTTTCAAGTGGGCATGTGTAATACAACCAAGCAGAGTCTGTATGGCTTCATGGAGGGGAAATTTTATTGGAGCTCTTTGAAGATATAACAAGGAGGATAGATAAAGGGGAAACAGTATACATAACATACTTGGACTTTCAGAAGGCATTAGATAAGGTGTCACACATTAGGCTATTTAATAATAGAGGAGCCCACAAAGTTGGGGGTAGTATATCAGCATGGGTAGAGGATTGGCTAGCTAATAAAAGCTGCAAAAATGGGGACAGAATGGCAACCTGCAAATTAGGGGTGTGCCACAGGGATCAGTGCTGGAGCCACAATTACTTACAATGTATATTAATGGCATGAGGCAAGTGAATGTACTGTCACCAAGTTTGCAATGGTACAAACGTAAGTGGGAAGGCAAGTGGCGAAGAAAACAGTCTGCAGAAGTCTAAGTGAGTGGGCAAAAGCTTGGCAGATGAAATGCAACGTGAGAAACTGTGAGGTCATGCATTTTGACACAAACAATAGAGGAGCTGAAGATTATTAAAAAGGAGACTGCAGAAAGCTGCTGCAGTGAGGGATTTGAGACTCCTCGTGCAGGAATCACAAAAAAAACTAGCACATGAGTTCAGCAGGTAATAGGGCAGGCCGATGGAATGTTGGTTTCTATTTCGAAGGGAATGGAGCATAAAAATGGAGAAGTTTTGCTAAAACTGTACAAGGTGTTATTCAGGGCGCAGCTAGAATACTGTGAACAGTTTGGGCCCCTTTATCTAAGGAAGGACATTTTAGCATGGGAGGCAGCCAAGAGGAGGCTCATTAGGGTGATCCTGGGAATGAAGGAACTGTCTTCTCAGCGCAGTTTGGAGAGATTTGGGACTATATTCATTGGAAGCAAGAGAGGTGACACAATTGAAATAGAAGATTGTTGGGAATCTTGCCAGGATAAATACAGAAAGGTTGTTTCTCTTGTATGTGAATCTAGGACCAGAGAGCATCATCTCAGAATAAGAAGTCACACATTTAAGACAGAAATGAAGAGGAACTTCTTCTTTGAGGGGATGGTGCAGGACGGAGGGTTTAAGATTCCTGGGACACTGGGACTGGCTCTGGGGAAGGCAGATCTCCTGTACAAGCCAGATGGTTAAACATGAACAGAGGTAGGACTGGGTGCCTTGTGGGGTGTTGTGTTGATACTGTTGGAAGGGCTTTAAACCAACTTTCAGCGAACCAAGACAGAATAATAGAGATTAATGCACAAAAATGCTGTGGAAGTAAGCTAGTTCTAGTGTAGAGAATAGTAAGTTTAATAGGTGAAGTTTGAGTAGGGGAGAAAGTATTGGAATCTGAATATAGTGTAATAAATAAGATTAGGGAGTTACAGGCACAGATTGCCTTGTGAGATTCTGATGTTGTGCTAATAACAGAGGCCTGATTTAAGAAACATTTTCCAAAAATATAGTGGGGGGGTTGTTGGTTGGTGGCAGTAGGTAAGTTGCAGTATTGTTTAGGAAAACATTGCAGTGCTAGCGAAAGTGGATGTTTCAAAGGATTCAAAGTTAGAATCTGTTTGGCTTTGTCTAAGGAATGAAGATGGTGTCAGGTGTAACATATAGACCACCAGTAAGTGGGAAGGATGAAGAGGAACAAAGTTGTAAGGGAATTACTGAAAGATGTAAACATCACAGAACAGTTATAATGGGGGTCTTCGATTACCTGTATGTTAACTGTGTTAGTGGTAGGTGCAAGGGCCCATAAGGGGCAAGGTTTCCATCATTGTTGTTCAGGACAACAACATATAGTTGTTGGGTACTCAGTGTAACAGGAAGGGAGGCATTCTTAGACCTGATTCTTGGGAATGAGATGGACCTTTTAGAGCAAGCGACAGTGGGTGAATATGTGGGGGACAGTGATCATTGTATCATAAAGTTTCGGATGTCAGTGGAAAAGGGCATTGGTCAAACCAGAATAAGAATAGCCAACGTAGGGAGAGCAAGATTCATTCAGACAAGGACAGAGCTGGGTCAGATAGACCGGAACCAATATTTGGCTGTGAAAATAGTAGCTGAACAATGGGCTACCTCCAAAAATGAGGTGGCTTGGGCACAGTCAAGATATATTCCCTCAGAAGCGAAAGGCAGGACAAACAAATCCAGAGTTCCGTAGGCCAGCAAGGAGATGGCAATTTAAGATAAAAAGGAAACAGTGTACTTATGATGGGTGCCATCTAGTAAATACAATTGAGAACCAAGTTGAACATAGGATTGAGAAATGAAGGTGAGAAAACAAATACGAGAAGCAAAGAAGTACAGTAAATTTATTATTAACTAGCACCAATGGGACCCAGAGTGTGTTGATTGATTGAATATTCTAGATAAAGAGGTCCATGTAAACAATGTAAAAGCACACACTAAATAATATAGGGGGTATACACTTCACTGTTATACAGCATAAACCACTTAAACAATAATACTACTTTGCCTTAAATAAAATTTACCAGCAGAGAGCTTTCAACTGACAACTGAGATCGCAATATTTGAAGAGAAATAGAATCAACTGTTGATATTTCATTTGACTATTCAATTGAACAACCATAATATTTACATTGCAGTAAATAAGTTTAAAAACTATAATAGTCAGAATAATACAGTAAGCATCACAGTATTTGAGGTGTACAATTTTAATATAATGAGATCTGATTGTCTCTGTACATAAATCATTAAAAGTTGCAGGTCAGGTAGAGAGGGCTGTTAATAAAGTATACAGTCTTCCAGGCTCCATTAATATAGTCAGTACAAGAGTGAGAAGGCTATGTTGATTTTATAGGACTCTGGTTAGATCTCATCTTTTGTGCACAGATGTGGGCAGCTCCTTAGGACAGAACCGAAAGTGTTGGAGAGAGTGTGGAAGAGGTTTACCAGAATGGGATGAGAAACTTAGTTACAAACAAAGATTGGAGAAGTTGAAATTGTTTCCTTGAGCAGAAGGATGATTCAACATTAAATAAAATGTTTCAAAATCTTCTGAGGTCTGGACAGAGGCTGAAGAAGGGTCTAGGCCCGAAACGTCAGCCTTCCTGCTCCTCTGATGCTGCTAGACCTACTGTGTTCATCCAGCTCTATACCTTGTTATCTCAGATTCTCCAGCATCTGCAGTTCCTACTATCTCTGGTTTAAACTTTGCTCGTGGTTAAAGCAAGATAATTTTGATTTTAATCTTGGCGTTCCAATTTTCTGGTGCAGTTCACAATATGAACACTGGAGGGTGCTCAAAGCTAACAGGATGCTTCAAAATAATAAAATGTGAGGCTGGATGAACACAGCAGGCAAAGCAGCATCTCAGGAGCACAAAAGCTGACGTTTCGGGCTTCAAAAACCCTTTCTGAATCAAGCCAAAAGTTTTACTCCAATCCACGGTCCAGTTGAAGACTGTTATCCATCCAGGATTAAAGCTGCTCCTTTCTCAGGTTCGCTCCATTCTCAGGTTCGCTCCATCCTGTGCATCCAGGTATCTTATTGTGCCACTTCACAAAAGTGCCTTGATTTTATTTAATGTAGATAAAATTTCTCTTCAATAAGTTTTTAAAGGTTTTATCTAAAGTTGATGGAGGGAAACCACTTCCTCCATAGAACAAGGGAGAATCATCTGAAATTCTAGGCCATTTGAGGATAACATTATGTGCAATGTTTTCATACAGAGGATAGAATAGGCCCTGTTTTACCTCAGGTTACTTTAATAGAATCTCTACAGTGTGGAAGCAGGCCATTTGGCCCATCAAGTCACACACTGACCATCTGAAGAGCATCCTATCCAGACCCACCCCCCACTGACCCTGACCCTGACCCTATCCCTGCATTTCCCGTGGCTAATCCACCTAATCTGCACATCTTTGGACTGCAGGAGGAAACGAGCAGACAGAGGAAATCCACACAGACACTGGGAGAATGTGCAAACTACTCACGGACAGTAACCTGAGGATGGAATCGAACCAGGGTCACTGGAACTGTGAGGCAGCAAGTCATAACCACTGAGCCACCATGCCAATGCTTTAAAGAACTGTGCTCTACAATCTAAAATGAATGGTTAAGTGTGAAACCTGACAATCTGAGCAGTGATGAAAGATCTCTAGCTGATGAACGCGGCTCAGTGGGTAGCGTTTTTGCCTCTGAATCCAGAACTTTTAGCATGAAGGTCACGGCCAATATTCCATTGTGATACAGAGGGTGTGCTGCACTGCCAGAGGTGCCATCTTTCAGGTGAGATGGTAAATTGAGGCTCTATAGGGGAGGTGATGGCCTAGTGGTATTATCACTGGACTGTTAATCCAGAGACCCAGATAACATTCTGGGGACCAGGTTTGAATCCCACCATGGCAGATGGTGGAATTTGAATTCAATAAATATCTGGAATTAAGAATTTAATTATGATCATGAGTCGATTGTTGGAAAACCCATCTGGTTCACTAATGTCCTTTAGGGAAGGAAATGCCATCCCTATCTGGCTTGGCTTATATGTGACTCCAGACCCACACCAATGTGGTTGACTCTCAATGCCCTCTGGGCAGTTAGGGATGGGCAATAAATGCTGTCAGTGATGCTGTCATTCCATTAATGAATTTTTTTTAAAAATTTGCCCTCTGTTAAATGGCAACACAGCATCTTTCATGTACACCAAAGGGATGGGGAGTGCCCCCTGGTGTCCTGACCTATACTTACCCCTTCATCAACATTGTGGGAGGGGTGGTGTTGAGGGGGTAAAAAGAAGCATTTTCCAGTCACTTGTCACATGGCTGTATGTGTGGGAGCTTGTTGTATGCAATTTGGCTCTTTCAAGTCCTACATCATTGGCTCGTTTCTACTTATCAAGCCCACCCTTGTAGGCAAAGCAGTTTGGAAATAAAGCACATCCCTGATCAGAAGCCGGATAACTTTAACCAAAGGGCAGTGGGGTTCAATCAAAAATCATAACAATAGCTTAAGGGAGAGCCATCCTTCTCCTCAGGTCTGAGACAGCCAACGGAAGGATGTACGTAAGAACATAAGAAATAAGGGCAAGAGAAGGCAGTCCAGTTCATTGAGTCTACTCTGCCATTTGTTGAAATGATTGTTGATCTATACCAACCATAAACTCTCTCTCGTCCATGTTTAGACCAAATATTGTTGAAACCAACAAGTAGATTAGGAGGTGATGGTTTGGTAATATCACTGGGCTAATAATCCAGAACCTCTGTTTAATGTTCTCCGGTCATGGGCTCAAATCCCATAATTGCAGGAATTGAAATTTGAATTGAATAAAAACCTGAAATACAAAGCTAACTTAATGGTGACTGTATAGCCATTGTCAAATTTTGAGACAAAAATCTGTCTGGATTAAAGAAAATCCTATAGGGAAGGAAATCTGCTATCCTTGGTTAGCCTGGCGTACATGTGACTCCAATTTCACAATAATACAGATGTCTCTTAAGTACTGTCTGGGCAGTTAAGCATGGACAATAAATGCTCACATCCCACGAACAAATTTCAAAAACAGGTTGTAAAGATTTAATCCATCTGCATCCTGTCTCTAATTGCCAGACAGGACCTGGGATGGTGGGATGAGAGCAGTTCTCTGGGAATCCCTAGCTAGAATTATTGTTTTTTTCAAGTAGATCAGATTGTACCCCTCTCATCCCTGATTTCTTTTCAAAATGTTGCTTCATTTTATGAGAAGGTAAGTTCTATTCACATTTACATAGCCAAGCTCTTTGATAGCATTTCTGATTTTTCACATTCTGGTTGGAACACCATTAGAATTATTGCAACCTCCCTGCAGCCTTCAGCTTTCTTTGTCACCAACAACCACATGACCAATTTTTATATTGTCCGTGAGCTTTGTAATCCTGCCTTTTTCCCAACAGTTAAATCTAAAGCATTGGCACATATGTCAATAAGCAAGGGCCCTGTTACCAAGCTGTGCATTTTTCTGTTTGTCACAGCTTTGCTAAAATCAATGCAAGTTTCGTCTAATGTGCTCTCTGCCAAGCAGCCTCATCAAAATCAGCTAGGCTCAAATTTCCCTTAAATCTGGGTTCTCAATGAATGTGTGCCTTCCTAAATGACATTTTACCCAATTTCTCCAGTTTTTACTAAGATTTTCCCACCACCAATGTTCAGATGACTGGTTGGTTGGTCTATCCCTTCCTCTCTTTTCAAATGAAAGTATAACAAGCAATCATGTAGTACCACGCTGATAATCTGAGAGAGGAACAGAAACAATAGACAGACCCTCTGATTCTTAAAGAAGAAAACATAATAGCAGGAAAAGCTATTTGCCAATATTTTGCCCACTACTTCACCTATTAATATCTCTCTGTAAACTGTATCCCTCTGTAAATTTGTTTTTTTATGCCTATTATAGTGTTGTCTGCAAATTTGGCAACAGTACATTTACTTCCTTCTTCCAAGTCATTAATATATATTGTCTATAGTTGTGGTTCCAGCACTGATCCCTGTGGAATCCCACTGTGTCTTGGGCCACCAACCTGAAAAAGAATCCCTATGATTCACTCACTGTTTCCTGCTCATTACCCAATTGTCTATCCACGTCAATGATTTCCCTCCAACTCCTATCTTATGACTTAACCTTTTGTGAGATATCTTGTCGAATGCCTCTGGAAATCCAAACACAGCACATCTACTGGTTCCCCTCTATCCACTATGGTTGAGACATCCTTAGAAAAACTCTAAATTAGTTGGATATGATTTCCCCTTCATGAAGCCATGCCGAGTCTGCTTGAATAGATTATGATTTTACAAATACTCTGCCGTTACTTCCTTAATACTTGATTCCAATGCTTTTCCAGTAACAGTTGTTAGACAAATTGGCCTATAGTTATCTACCTACTTTCTGCATCCCTCACTTTTTGAATAGAGATGTCATATTAACAGTTTTCTAATCCTTTGGTACATCTCCAGAATCCAAGGCGTTTTTGAAAATTACAACAAATCTCTGTAGCTATCTCTTTAGGATCCTAGGATGCAAACCATCAGAGCCAGGGGACTTATTTGCCTTGAGCCCCCATTCATTTATCTAATACTCTTTCTCGAGAGATGGTACTTAATTCCTCCCTTTGTCTCCTCCCTCCCTTATTCTGTGATATTAATGGGATGATCAAGGTATCTTCCATCATAAAGACTGATGCAAAATATCTGTTTAACTCTACTGTCTCCTTGTTATCCAAAACTGTCTCCCCAGATTCCTTTCCTATGTTGATTTGTGACCTCTCTTCCTTTTTATAAATTCAAAGAAATTCTCATTGTCGGTTCTTATATTTCTCACTAGTTTGCCCTCATGGTTTATTTTCTCCATTTTTTAAAATCTTCTTTTGCTGGATTCTGAACTGATCCCAGTATTTGGGGCTTTCATTGACTTTTTGCCTCCTAACAAGTCCATAGGACATAGGAGCAGAAACCAGGCTGTTCAGCCTATCGAGCCTGCTCCATCATTCATTCATGGCTGATCAATTTCTCAACCCCATTCTCCCGCTTTCTCCCCGTAACCCTTGATCCCCTTGGTAATCAAGAACCTGTATATCTCAATTAAATAGACTCAATGACCTGGCCACAGACTTCTGTGGCAGTGAGTTCCATAGATTCACCACTCCCTGGCTGAAGAAGTTTCTCCTTATCTCCGTTCTAAAAGATTTTCCCTTTACTCTAAGGCTGTGCCCTTGGGTCCTAGGCTGTCCTACCAATGGAAGTATCTTCCCAAAATCCACCCTGAGCACGCCGTTCAGTATTCTGTAAGTTTTAATTAGAATCCCACCCCATCCTTCTAAACTCCATTGAGTACAGTTCAAGAGTCCTCAAACGTTCCTCATATGTTAAGCTTTTAATTCCTGAGATCTTTCTCATGAACCTTCTCTGTACACCTCCTGGGCCAGTACATCCTTCCTGAGGCATGGGACCAAAATTGCTGACAATACTCTAAATGTGGTCTGACCAGACCCTTATAAGTTCTGCTTTAATATTCTAGTCCTCTTGAAATATATGCCAACATTATGTTAGCCTTTCTAACTACCAAATCAACCTGCAAGTTTACCTGAATAGAATCCTGGAATAGAACTCTCAAGTCCCTTTGCACTTCAGATTTCTGAATTTGCTTCCCATTCATAAAGTAGTCTATGCCTCTATTCTTCTGCATGACCTCACACTTTCCCACGTTGTATCCCATCTGCCACTTCTTTGCCCACTCTCCTAAACTGTCCAAATCTGTCTGCAGCCTTCCTGTCTCCTCAATACTTCCTGTGCCTCCACCTATCTTTGTATCATCTGCAAACTTGGCCAGAATGCCCACAGTTCCTTCATCTAGATCATTAATGTAGAAAGTGAAATTTTGCGGTCGCAACACTGGCCCTTGTGGAACTCCACTTGTCACCAGCTGCCATCCTGAGAAAGACCCCTTTATTCCACTCTGCTTTGTGCCAGACAGCCAATCTTCTATCCATGCTAGCACCTTGCCTCAAACTCCATAGGACCTTATCCTAGCCCGGGAAGCTAACTTCCATTGACGTCTCTTGATCTAACCTGCACATTAACTCCTCAAAGAATTCTAATAGATTCGTCAGGCATGACCTCCCCTTGATGAAGCCATGTTGACTTTGTCCTATTTTACATACACTTCCAAGCATTTAGAAATCTCATCCTTCACAAGGGACTCCATAATAATACCAACAGCTACGGCCAGGCTAAGTAGTCTGCAAATGCCCGTCTTTTGCCTTCTCCTTTCTTAAACGGGGGGATTATATGCTTTTTCTTTCAAATTAACACTCTCCTTAACTTGCTTGGTTAGCCATAGTTGGTTTGCCCCCTCCTCAGAATCACTCCTTCTTGGTTGGATGTATTTTTGCTGAGCTTCATGAATTACCTCCTTTAAGTGTCTGCCACTACTTGCTTACTGTCATTTCTACTAATCTGGCTACCCAGGAAGGAGATAACGTCTCCAGAGGAACTGCACAGGAGATTTAAAAGAATGTTGCCCGGACTTGAAAATTGCTACTATGCGGAAAGGTTATATAGACTGGCATTGTTTTCCTTCGAACAGAGGAGACTGAGGAATGACTTCATTAAGGTCTCCATAATAATGACGGTTGGATACGAGTGGACAGGGAAGATCTGTTGCCCCCTAGTGGAGAGGTCAGATATCAGGGGCCGTAGATTTAAGGTGATTATTTGAAGGATTAAAGGGGGCTTGGGAAAAAAAGACTGATTTTTCCTGGATGACTGGAATGTGCTGCCCAGTTTCGTGATTGAAGCTGAAACCCTCAATCACTTAAAAAGACCCTGGATCTGTACCTGAAGCAGTGTATCCTGCAAGGCTACGGACCGAGTGCTGGTGGGTGGCATTAGAATGGGCTCATACAGCAAGTGCAGATACAATGGGCTGAATGGCCTCATTCTGTGCTGTAACCTATTTCTGCATCTGAGGTTCTAAGTCAGTCTGCTCGCAACCTTGGTGTAATATTTGACCCCAAGTTGCGCTGTTGACCATGTATCTGTATCATCACTGAGGCTGCGTATTCCCATTCATATTACATTGTCTGACTTTGTCTCAACCAATTTGCTAAAGTCCCCTTGTGTTACCTCTTAACTTGGCTATTCTAAAGCCTCCTGGCTTTCTTTAATTTTTCTAAGGTCATTCAAAATTCTGCTGCGTGTGTCTTGACTTGTTCCCAGTCCTGTTCCCCATTGCCCCATTCTGCATTGCCTCCCAGTTGAGCAATGCTTTGATTTTAAAGTTCTCATTCTTGGTTTCAAACCTCCCCACAATCTCATCCCTCCCATTTCATGACTTGCTCCAGCGTCCACAAGTCTCCAAAATATCGGTTCCCCTGTCTACATAGCTAAATGGTGAGTTATACAATTCGCTGTGAAAAACAGAGACAGAATATTATTTAAGTGGTGATATTATCAGGAAATGTGGGTGCGCAGAGGGATCTGGCTGACCTTGTGCACTGTTCAATGAAAGCAGACAGGCAAGTGCAGCAAGCAATTAGGGAGGCAAATCCATTGAAAAAGGATTTGAGGTCAGAAGTAAGGATGTCTTACTGTAGATCTGTAGAGCCACGCATGCAGTTTTGGTCTCCATACCTAAGAAAGGATAAACTTATCATAGAGAGAAAGCAGGGAAGGGTCATACACTGATACTGAGAATGGCAGTACTGTTCTATCAAGAGAGAGTGGTTCAACTGCTTTAATTTGATTTTAGAAAGAGACGAGAGGATCTGATTGCACATATATCTGAATGCAGTTAGGCACTTATTGTAGGCGCCACAGTGGCTCAGTGGTTAGCACTGCTGCCTCGCAGTGTCAGGGACCCGGGTTCAATTCCACCTTCAGACAACTATCTGTGTGAAGTTTACACGTTTGCTCCTTGTCTGCGTGGGTTTCTTCCCAGAGTCCGATGATGTGCACACTAGGTGGATTGGCTGTGCTAAATTGCCTGTAGAGGGATGTGTAGATTCAGTGGGTTATGGTGGGGGGGTGGTGGTGGTTCTGGCTGGGATGCTCTGAGGGTCAATGTGGACTTATTGGGCTAAAGGGCCTGTTTCCACACTGTAGGGATTTTATGATATAGTTGTAACAGGGCTAGACAGACTAGATGCATGGAGTCTAGAAACAGCAATTACAGTCTCAGAATGCATTGAACCATTTAGGACTGAGATGAAGCAATATTTCTAAACATAAGAGACAAAATTGTCAACTACCCTAACACAGAAGGGCGTAGAGGCCAAGCCACTGAATATATTCAAGAAAGATATATTTTTTTTCTATGTATTAAAGACTATAAGGGTTATTTAGGGATGAAGAGATAATAAGCCATTGAGAGAGAAGATCAGCATGATCATGTTCAATGTAGAACAGGATGGAAGGGCCAAAAGGCCTACTCCTGCTCTTAATTTCTTTGTTTCTTATTCAGCCCTCTTAAGTACCTGCCGTCAGTGACTGCCCTTTTAGCTGCCTGGATTTCAATCTGCCCATACCTCTTGTGATCTAAGATGTGTGTTTTATATAAATTTTAATAATGTATTTTAAGTTTAGATTTTGAACTAGTGGCATGTGGGCTTTGGCCAATGAGGGAGTTTAATGATTAACTTGACTGTATTTCTGGAGCAATGTTTTTTTTTGAAACCAGTAAGTGTAAGAGTGGGAGAGAGAGCGTTCCTGAAGTGCTTATGGGAAATCATTTCCACTGGGCCAATTTTAAGATCAGAGTAAACATTAAAAGTATTAGCCTATTTTCAGTTAGAACAGTCAAGAATTGACTTTATTCTCCCCTTGGGTAAGAGGAAAATACCCAAACTTTGGAAAGCCTTTGGTTTGATGGTTGCTGATGTCCTGGTTGAAGTGTCTGTAGGTCATTTTTCTCCGTTAAGACATTACATAAAACACACCCCCCTCAACCAAGCTCTTTCTCACCTGACATAGCGTTTCCTTATGCAACTCCACATCACATTTGATGTGGAGTTGCGTAAGTGAAGTGCCGTGGGATGTTTTGAGGCATTGTGTAAATATTTGTTACTGTGAAAAGGGACCTTGGGCTGCTAATTTTCTGCCACGGGTTTAATGGGTAATTAATGTGCAGTGACATGGAGCTGACTGGGAGGCTGTGCTGGAGTTTTCAGTTTTGCCGGGCTGTGCGTAGATAGGCACAAATTGCCTAGCAACTTCCATCGTGTTCCCAGCAAAACCCTGGGAGATGCTGCACAGTATCGTACGAAACCAGCTGCGGTGTCAGAAAGCAGGGATGTTGGGAGGATGTGGTGTGGAATTCAGAGGAGATGTGAGGGGGCGTCCACAACAGGAAACTGAGCCTGGGGTTGGAGTCACTGTGACAGTTCCCACCTCCCCATTCAACTGCTCTCTGGGCTGCATCAAACTAAGCAAACAGTCGAACCACTTTTGTTTCTGCAAGTGCTTCGGCTAAAGGGATTAGTCCGTGCTCCAGGTTTGGGTGGGAGGAGAGCAGGAGGAGGGTGCTCTGACCAAAGCTGGCAAGTAAAGACAGCCTGTGAATGAAGGGCAGCTGTAATGAGATTACCGTAAGCACAATAAGTAGTTTAGCCTGGTGGTCTGGAGGTCCCAGAGCGGACACGGATTGCACTCTCTGGGTCTCTGGCTGCCTGACTGAATGTTGAGGGAAAATCCTTTTTAATCTAGTTTGCAGTTCTCTTGGGGGATTTATTTGTCATTAAGTAACAATCAGGGGGATTTCACCAACATCAATCAGGATAATTAAATCAACAATGTGAGTTCCTGGTTTCAGAATCCTGTATCAAGGCAAGAAAAAAATTAACCTCTCTGAGTGCTGTCAAACTGGTAATATTGTGCATGTAGCTATTATTTCTCAGTTCAATTATTATCATCAGGTAGGATCTCTCTTTTCTTGTTTTTTTTTCTTTTTCCTTTTCTTGTTCTTTTTCTTTCTCTCTGTCTGTCTGCCTTTTTCTCTCTCTCTCTCTCTCTCTCTTTCTCTGTCTCTCTTTCTCTTTCTCTCTTTCTCTCTGTGTGTGTCTCTCTCTCTCTCTCTATGTGTCTCTCTTTCTTGTGTGTGTGTGTGTGTGTGTGTGTGTGTGTGTGTGTGTGTGTGTGTCTCCCTCTCTCTCTGTCTCTCTCTATGTATCTGTGTGTGTGTGTGTGTCTCCCTCTATGTCTCTGTCTCGCTCGCTCTCACACACGTGCTCTCTGTCCACTGTTGCTATGTTGCATGACTATGAAAGCTTAAACTTTGCCCAGCCCGTGCTAAACTAATTTGAGTCAATTAGTTGACATCCTTTTAACAATCACTCAATGCATCTCGAAGTGAACATAAATGGTGACACATTGAAAAGCTGCTAGCTGCTCATTCCAATCTGCCCTCTCCACTGCCACTTCTTCACCATGGTTTCTGGGCTCCCTGGTCACAACTGCATCTCTCCACCATTAACGAACAAGACTGGCTAGTTATCACCAAGAACATAGAATCACCTCTTTTATCCCAGATATTTCAGTCCTTCATTTACTTTTAAAAGAATTCGCTAAGCAGGGGAGCATAATTATTTTGATCTTTCTGAAATTTGAGCAGATTATTCTGTGTGTTTGTGCTGTTCAGACAGGTTGGGGGCAGAAAGGGGACTTGTTCACTGTCTCCTTTGGCAACCTTTTATTTTTGTGACAGCGACATTTAATCTGTATTGAACATGGGTTGGTAAGGAAGCCCCTCTCTGATGTTGGGGCCTCTGCCACATTTGCTACAGAGGGGGACAGCGGGCAGAGAAAGGGCACGATTCGCTGACATCTGTTTTCCTAGGGCCCTCCTCTGTCCAGGTTGGAGAACGGGAGTGAGAGATGTCCTCCTGAATGGCCAGAGGTCACCGCCGCCGTTGGCTGTCTCCCAGTGATCCCTCCCCAGTCTGTGCCATCTTCTCTCTCCATCTTCCTTCTCCCATGAGGGAGGGATCTAAGCCCCCACTGGTCACAGCGTTGTTAATGCTGAGCCCAAATGCACAGGCCAAGAGCTGAACAACTAGATCTGCTATGAGTACAATGATTCCCAGCCATTCGGCCCAAAGTTTTTTTTTCTGTTACCCTTGCTCTGGAGAAATCTTGCTCTGCATGAAACAGCCATTCTATAGCATCTTGACTGACTTTCCTGGGTTCACTTCAGAACCTCAGCTCCCCTGAGAGAAACCACGGAGTAGGGAGAAAGACTTAGGACTGAAGCTGGAGAAGGAGTGCGGAAGGGGTCGTGTGCACGTACCTGGTAAAATCTTACAATGTTATTGCCCATTGCCTGTTTCTGCAGCTACCCCTCACTGTACACCTGCCCTCTGCCTTGGCGTGCTTCCTCTGGCTTGCTGTGAAATGATTAACCATTGTGTTTTATGTGATGAAACCCTCCGAACAAAGTGAATTCAGAAAGGAGCTGTCAATTATTTGGTCCTGATTTTTGTGAAGAATCCTAGATTGAACTAAAACTTGAATTTGTCTAGTGTTTTCCATAAGACAGCCATTCCCTGTAGAAGGAAATCTCCCATTTCTGATGTGACCAGTGGTGTTCTGGGTCACCATGGTGGAGACTGGTGACAGAAATTCCAGTCTGTTGGAACTGTGACAGTGTGATTTTAAAGAATGTGCTGAGAGCGTTTTGAGTAAACCCCTGTGCTCCTTCCAGGTTTGAAATAGGAAATATCCAAACCAGGGCCCAGGAGTAGGACATTTTCATCTCTCGTGTAGATCCATCTCAATTGTCCTCTGGTTATACCCTCTGTGCTGTGCTCTATAGCTGTGTTAACACCCTGCACACAGCATCTTCAGTCTCATGTGTTTGTTAATGTCTTGTTGACCCTTAGTTACAATCCTGTTCATCCACCAGCACATGTTGTCTCCTCTTCCATTTAATTGGATGGGGTAGACATCTTGCTTAGCCAAAGCTTCTATTTTAAAACATTTTCCCCTGCCTCTATTGCCCAACCCCCAACATACTGCATTTTCCCCTGAACTAGAGAGCAAAATAAAGTTACCAACCTACTTCACAACCTCTAGCCTGAAATGGAGCTTCCCTGCTGGTGGTGCTAATTGTGTGTTTGGAAACTCTCAGTACCCCTGGGCCTTTATAGACAAGGCAGTCTACAAATAGACACCAATTCAGCTGGTATTACAGAGGTGATCTTGCAATGTGTGTGTAGGCTGCTTTTCAAACATTTCCAGTTCTCGGTTTTAAAATGCTTAAGTTCTTTTAGATAATTTAGACAACCTGTTCAGAAATGTTATGACACATGCCTCTTGAGCAGGCAAGACTTGAACTTGAGCCTTTCAGCTCAGAGGTAGGGACACTATCACTGCACCACATGTATCCAGTTTAAGTTGTTTATGGAGCAGCTGATTTACAATAACATGGGCTTCGATTTTCAAATGAGGAATATTAATAAATTAAGTTGTTGACTGTTTTATCAATAAGTTGAGTCTAGTAGGGATACCTGAGGCCAACTGAAACTGGAACAGATGATGGCCATCTGTTAAGGGATAACTGCGTAAGTACATTTTTAACGTGTGTGCACATCTATATTGGCAACAAATAATAAGCATGCAGGGGTTTTGTGATGTGTAATTTGATGTAAACCTCTGATTCTGTCCAAGTGATCTCTAACCTCTGGTGTTTGACAGTGACTACAGTACGATCACTTTTCAATTTTACTGCATCCCTCCCCCACCTGAGAGCAATGACTATTTTCGGCATCAAAACTTTTTTTAAGATTTGTTTTCGGGATGTAGGTGTCTCTGGCTGGCCCAGTATCTATTGTCCGCCCCTGATTGTCCTTGAGAAGGTGTTGGTGAGCTGCTTTCTTGAACCCCTGTAGCCCACCTGCTGTGGGTTGACCCACAATGCCATTAGTGAGGAAATTCCAGGATTTTGACCCAGCGACAGTGAAGGAATGGCGATATATTTCCAAGTCAGCACGGTGAGTAGCTTGAACAGGAATTTGGTGATGTTCCCATGTATCTTTTTTTTTCCTTTATTCATTCATGGGTTGTGGGTGAGGCTGGCTGGGCAGCATTTATTGCCCAATCCTAATTGCCCAGTAAGGGCAGTTAAGAGTCAACCAAGTTGCTGTGGGTCTGGAGTCACATGTAGGCCAGACCAGGTAAGGATGGCAGTTTCCTTCCCTAAAGGACATTAGTGAACCAGATGGGTTTTTCCCGACAATCGACAATGGATTCACAGTCATCATTAGGCTGTTAATTCCAGATATTTTATTGAATTCAAATTCCATCATCTGCCATGGCAGGATTCAAACTCAGGTCCCCAGAACACTATCTGAGTCTCTGGATTAACAGTCCAGCAATAATACCACTCACCTCCCTTATCCTTTTAGATGGTCGGGGTTACCAGTTTGGAAGGTGCTGTCAAAACCATCTTGGTGAATTGCGACAGTGCATCTTGTAGGCAGTACACACTGCTAGTTGGGATGATCAACAACCTTCTGGATAGTGTTGAGCATTTTCAGGATCTGCTATTTTCCTCTTCCCTGTGTTGCTGTCTGATTTATTTATCTAGGGTTCTTGGAGTTTTAAATCTTCTTTCTGTATGATTGTAGCAATGCTAGTAATTTTGGCTCTTTCTGTTGCCAAGCAGTTTCAGCGGAAGAAACCAGTTGTCCTTGAGTGAAAAATAACACAGTCCAGGGTTTACCATCAAGATTTCAACATTTATTTAAGCTTGCTCCTATGGATGAGTCATTGAAAAGGCTGAGTTAACCAGACACAAAAACAAAGTTGCTGGAAAAGCTCAGCAGGTCCGGCAGCATCTATAGAACATAGAACATTACAACACAGTACAGGCCCTTCGGCCCTCGATGTTGTGCCGACCTGTCATACCGATCTCAAGCCCATCTAACCTACACTATTCCATGTACGTCGACATGCTTGTCCAATGACAACATGAATGCACCTAAAGTTGGCGAATCTACTACCGTTGCAGGCAAAACGTTCCATTCCCTTACTACTCTCTGAGTAAAGAAACTACCTCTGACATCTGTCCTATATCTTTCACCCCTCAATTTAAAGCTATGCCCCCTCGTGCTCACCATCACATCCTAGGAAAAAGGCTCTCCCTATCCACCCTATCTAACCCTCTGATTATCTTATATGTCTCAATTAAGTCACCTCTCAACCTTCTTCTCTCTAACGAAAACAGCCTCAAGTCCCTCAGCCTTTCCTCGTAGGACCTTCCCTCCATACCATGCAACATCCTAGTAAATCTCCTCTGCACCCTTTCCAAAGCTTCCACATCTTTCTTATAATACGGTGACCAGAACTGTACGCAATACTCCAAGTGCGGCCGCACCAGAGTTTTGTACAGCTGCAGCATAATCTCTTGGTTCCGGAACTCGATCCCTCTATTAATAAAAGCTAAAACACTGTATGCCTTCTTAACAGCCCTGTCAACCTGGGTGGCAACTTTCAAGGATCTGTGTGTATGGACACCAAGATCTCTCTGCTCATCTACACTACTAAGACTCTTACCATTAGCTCCGTACTTTTCCTTCCGGTTACTCCTACCGAAGTGCATCACCTCACGCTTGTCTGCATTAAACTCCATTTGCCACCTCTCAGCCCAGCTCTGCAGCTTATCTATGTCTCTCCGCAACCTGCAGCATCTTTCGTCACTATCCACAACTCCACCGGCCTTAGTGTCGTCTGCAAATTTACTAACCCATCCTTCTACGCCCTCATCCAGGTCGTTTATAAAAATGACGAACAGCAGTGGACCCAACACCGACCCTTGCGGTACACCACTAGTAACTGGTCTCCAGGATGAACATTTCCCATCAACTACCACCCTCTGTCTTCTTTCAGCAAGCCAATTTCTGCTCTAAACTGCTATATCTCCCACAATCCCATTCCTCCACATTTTGTACAATAGCCTACTGTGGGGACCCTTATCGAACACCTTGCTGAAATCCATATACACCACATCAACCAGTTTACTCTTATCTACCTGTTTGGTGACCTTCTCAAAGAACTCAATAAGGTTCGTGAGGCACGACCTACCCTTCACAAAACCGTGCTGACTATCCCTAATCAAATTATTCTTTTCTAGATGATTATAAATCCTATCTCTTATAACCTTTTCCAACACTTTACCAACAACTGAAGTAAGGCTCACTGGTCTATAATTACCAGGGTTGTCTCTACTCCCCTTCTTGAACAGGAGAACCACATTTGCCATCCTCCAGTCTTCTGGCACTATTTCCATAGACAATGACGAGTTAAAGATCAATGCCAAAGGCTCAGCAAGCTCCTTCCTGGCTTCCCAGAGGATCCTAGGATAAATCCCATCCGTCCCAGGGGACTTATCTATTTTCACACTCTGTTGGATTTCTAATACTACTTCCTTGTGAATCTCAATCCCACCCAGTCTAGTAGCCTGTATCTCAGTATTGTCCTCGATAACATTGTCATTTTCAAGAGTGAATACTGTCGAAAAATATTCATTTAGTGCTTCCCCTATCTCCTCTGACTCCACACACAACTTCCCACTACTACACTTGATTGGCCTTAATCTTACTCTCGTCATTCTTTTATTCCTTAAATACCTATAGAAAGCCTTAGGGTTTACCCTGATCCTATCCGCCAACAACTTCTCATGTCTCCTGCTGGCTCTTCTGAGCTCTCTCTTTAGGTCTTTCCTGGCTACCTTGTAACCCTCAAGCACCCTAATTGAGCCTTCACATCTCATCCTAACATAAGCCTCCTTCTTCCTCTTGACCAGAGATTCTACTTCCTTCGTAAACCACGGCTCCCACGCTCTATAGGTTCCTCCATTCCCTGACAGGTACATACTTATCTAGGACACACAGGAGCTTTTCCTTGAATAAGCTCCACATTTCTAATTGCCCATCCACTGCAGTTTCCTTCCCCATCCTATGCTCCCTAAATCTTGCCTAATTTCATTGTAATTGCCTTTCCCCCAGCTATAACTCTTGCCCAGTGGTATACATCTATCCCTTTCCATCACTAAAGTAAACATAACAGAATTGTGATCGCTATCACCAAAGTGCTCACCTACTTCCAAATCTAACACCTGGCCGGGCTCATTACCCAGTACCAAATCTAATGTGGCTTCGCCCTCTATTGGCCTGTCTACATACTGTGTTAGGAAGCCCTCCTGCACACACTGGACAAAAACTGACCCATCTATAGTACTTGAACTGTCGTGCTCCCTGTCAATATTTGGAAAGTTGAAGTCCCCCATGACAACTACCCTGTCTCTCTCACTCCTATCGAGAATCATCTTTGCTATCCTTTCCTCGACATATCTGGAACCATTCGAAGGCCTATAGAAAACTCCCAACAGCGTGACCTCTCCTTTCCTGTTTCTAACCTCAGCCCATACTACCTCAGTTGACGAGTCCCCAAACATCCTTTCTGCAACTGTAATGCTGTCCTTGACCAACAATGCCACACCTCCGCCCCTTTTACCATCTTCTCTGTTCTTACTGAGACATCTAAATCCTGGAACCTGCAACAACCATTCCTGTCCCTGCTCTATCCATGTCTCTGAAATGGCCACAACATCGAAGTCCCAGGTATCAACCCATGCTGCTAGTTAGAACATAGAACATAGAAAAGTACAGCACAGTACAGGCCCTTCGGCCCACGATGTTGTGCCGTGGAATAATCCTAATCCAAAAATAAAATAACCTAACCTACATTCCCCTCAATTCACTGCTGTCCACATGCATGTCCAGCAGTCGCTTAAATGTCACTAATGACTCCGCTTCCACTACTACCACTGGTAAACTATTCCATGCGCTAACTCTCTGGGTGAAGAACCTCCCTCTGATGTCTCCTCTATACCTTCCTCCTAACACCTTAAAACTATGACCCCTTGTGGCAGTCAATCCTGCCCTGGGGAAAAGTCTCTGGCTATCGACTCTATCCATGCATCTCATTACCTTGTACACCTCGATCAGGTCACCTCTCTTCCTCCTTCTCTCTAGAGAGAAAAGTCCGAGCTCAGTCAACCTCTCCTTGTAAGACAAGCCCTCCAGTCCAGGCAGCATCCTGGTAAACCTCCTTTGCACTCTCTCCAAAGCCTCCACATCTTTCCTATAATAGGGCGACCAGAACTGGATACAATATTCCAAGTGTGGACTCACCAGGGTTTTGTAGAGCTGCAGCATAACCTCACGGCTCTTAAACTCAATCCACCTGTTAATGAAAACCAAAACACCATATGCTTTCTTAACAACCTTATCCACCTGGGTGGCAAATTTGAGGGAGCTATGCACTTGAACACCAAGATCTCGCTGTTCCTCCACTCTGCCGAGAATCCTGCCTTTAATCCTATATTCAGCATTTAAGTTCGACCTTCCAAAATGCATCACTTTGCATTTATCCAGATTGAACTCCATCTGCTATTTCTCAGCCCAGCTCTGCATTCTGTCAATGTCTCGCTGAACCCTGCAATAGCCCTCTATACTATCAATGGCACCTCCAACCTTTGTGTCATCAGCAAACATACCAATCCACCCCTCAATCTCCTCATCCAAGTCATTTATAAAAACTACAAAGAGCAGAGGCCCAAGAACAGAGCCCTGCGGGACACCACTCAGCACTGACCTCCAGGCAGAATACTTACCATCTACAACCACTCTCTGCCTCCCGTCAGCCAACCAATTCTGAATCCAGACAGCCAAATCACCCTGTATCCCATACCTCCTGACTTTATGAATAAGCCTGCCGTGGGGAACCTTATCAAATGCCTTGCTGAAGTCCATGTATACCACATCCACTGCTCGAACCTCGTCAACCTGTCTCGTGACTTCCTCAAAGAACTCAATAAGATTTGTTCACCCACCTTATTTCGGATGCTCCTGGCATTGAAGTAGACACACTTCAAACCAACGTCTTGCTTGCCGGTGCCATCTTGCATCCCTGAAACTTTATTTCGGACCTCCCTACTCTCAAGCTTTTCTATACTCAGAGAAAACAGAGCTAACCTTTCGGGTCTGGTGACCCTTCCTCAGAACGCTGTTAACTCTATTTTCTCCTGCACAGATGCTGCCAGACCTGCTGAGCTTTTCCAGCAACTTTGTTTTTGCTGATTTACAGCATCCACAGTTCTTTTGGTTTTTATTGCGATAACCAGACTATGCTGAAGGAGTAGTGGAGAGGGACCAAATGGTTAACTCTTTCAAAGTGTTGGCACCAACGTGATGGATTAAATAGTCTCCTTTGGTGCAAAGTGATTTTGGATTTAAAAATTAAATTTCTTCCATGGGATTTAGCTGCTGCTGGAAAGGTCAGTACTTATTGCTTATCCCTGTTCGCCTTCGAACCTGGTGACTTGCTGGACCGTTGCATGGGACAGTTAAGAGTCAATTACATTGCTGTGGATCTGGAGTCACAAGTATGCCAGACATGAAGGCTGACAGAGCTCCCTCCCTAAAAGACAGTCATGAACCAAATTGGCTTTTGGGACAATCAGTCATTGTTTGATGGTTTTGATTATTGAGACTCATTTCAATTCCAGAAACGATTGATCGAATTTTAAACTCCTCAATGATGGGAATTGAACCCATATCACCAAGGCATTGACCTAGGGCTTTGAAATTAGCAGAATGGCATCATCTCCCCCTTTACATGTATGTTGTCACATTACTTTTTCAAAATATATATTTTACTCATTGTCAAAATGCATGATATAAGTTTAATGTAACATAAAGTGCAATGCAGTTCAATTTCTTTTAGTACTTAACACATTTACACATCTTCTGTTTCCAATATCTGTTTTCATTTTATGTCGATAGTTTTGTGGTATTACCACTGAACTGTTAACCCAGAGAACCAGGTAAATGCGGGGGACCCAGATTTGAATCTCGCTGTAGCAGATGGTAAAATTTGAATTCAATAAAAACCTGGAATTAAGAGTCTAATGATGGCCATGTAACCATTGTTGATTGTCAGAAAAGCCTATCTGTTTCAGTAATGTCCTTTAGGGAAGGAAATTACCATCATTACATGGCCTGGCCCATATGTTACTCCAGCCCTACTGCAATATGGTTGACTCTTAACTGCCTGTGGGGCAATTAGGGATGGGCAATAAATGATGGCCTAGCCAGCATCAGCCACATCCTGTGAATGAAATAAATTCACTGGTATATACAGAATGAGGAACTCTGTGAACTTCCCAGTCACCTGGTGGGGAGGACCTGTCTCCTTTTTGAGGCTGCTCCAAGCTTTCCAATGTCCTCAGCACATAGTCCTAGACCCTGCATTGTTCCAGCCTGTAACACTCAGTCTTAGGCATCTCATTGTACTGGGAGACCAAAACATTTCAGGCAAGACAGAAGTCTTCACTGATTAGTTTTGATTTATTATTGTCACAGGTACTGAGATTATGTGAAAAGTATTGTTTTGCATGCTAACCAGACAAATCATACCTTACATAACAACATCAGGGTAATAGAACAGAATGCAAAATATAGTGTTGCAACTACAGAGAAGGTGCAGAGAAAGATCAACTCTAATATATGAGAGGCCCATTCAAAAGTCTGATTTCAACAGAGAAGTAGCTGTTCTTGAATCTGTTGAGATGTATTTTCAAACATTTGTATCTCCTGCCCAATGTAAGAGTGTGAAAGTGAATATAACTGGGTGGGAGGGGTCTTTGATTATGTTGGTTGCTTTCACAAGGCAGTGAAAAGCATAAGTGGAGTCAATGGAAGGTAGGCTGGTTTTAATGATGCACTGGGCTGTGTTCACAACTTTTTAGTTTCTTGCAGTTCTGGGCAGAACAGTTGCCGTACCAAGCTGTGATGCGTCCAGATAGAATGCTTTTTATGGTGCATCTAAGCAAATTCATAAGCGTCGATGTGGACAGGCTGAATTTCCTTAGCCTTTTGAGGAAGTAGAGGTGTTGGTGAGCTTTCTTGATTGTAGTGTCAACATGGATGGACCAGGACAGATTGTTGGTGATCTTTACACCTAGGAACTTGAAGCCCTTGACCACTTCCACTTCAGCACCATTGATACAGACAGGGGTGCATTGTCCTCTCTGTTTCCTGAATTTGATGACCTACTGCTTTGTTTTGCTGACACTGAGGGAAACATTGGTCCTCCAGGTGCAGCGGATTGAATAGCCACAGAGTGCAGAGTCCTGAGTTACAGTGCTGCTCAGGATGGACCTGTGTAATAACTACAGCTTCTAGAACATTTTTTAGGACATTTAGAACATGACAGCACAGTACAGGCCCTTCGGCCCTCAATGTTGTGCCGACCTGTCATACCGATCTGAAGCCCATCTAACCTACACTATTCCATGTACGTCCATATGCTTATCCAATGACGCCTTAAATGTACCCAAAGTTGGCGAATCTACTACCGTTGCAGGCAAAGCGTTCCATTCCCTTACTAGTCTCTGAGTAAAGAAACTACCCCTGACATCTGTCCTATATCTTTCACCCCTCAATTTAAAGCTATGCTTCCTCGTGCTCGCTGTCACTATCCTAGGAAAAAGGCTCTCCCTATCCACCCTATCTAACCCTCTGATTATTTTATATGTCTCAATTAAGTCACCTCTCAACCTTCTTCTCTCTAATGAAAACAGCCTCAAGTCCCTCAGCCTTTCCTCATAAGACCTTCCCTCCATACCATGCAACATCCTAGTAAATCTCCTCTGCACCCTTTCCAAAGCTTCCACATCCTTCTTATAATGCGGTGACCAGAGCTGTACACAATACTCCAAGTGCAGCCGCACCAGCGTTTTGTACAGCTTCACCGTAACCTCTTGGTTCCGGAACTCGATCCCTCTATTAATAAAAGCTAAAACACTGTATGCCTTCTTAACAGCCCTGTCAACCTGGGTGGTAACTTTCAAGGATCTGTGTATATGGACACTGAGATCTCTCTGTTCAGCTACACTACTAAGAATCTTACCATTAGCCCTGTACTTTGCCTTCTGGTTACTCCTATCAAAGTGCATCACCTCACACTTGTCTGCATTAAACTCCATTTGCCACCTCTCAGCCCAGCTCTGCAGCTTATCTATGTCTGTCTGTAACCTACAGCATTCTTCATCACTATCCACAACTCCACCGACCTTAGTGTCGTCTGCAAATTTACTAACCCATCCTTCTATGCCCTCATCCAGGTTCCCTCTCTTTATCGATCAGCTCTGCATTGTCACAGTGCATGTTGTCACATTGAATGTTCTTGGAAAATAGAAGAACTGGAATAGCTGATAGTAGCCTTGCTCTGTCCTTCTGGTGTGCATTGACTACAGTTGCCTGTATGGTGTCTGGTAAATCTTTATAGTTATATGCATGCCGTCCTTATGCCTGTGCCTCCTCTCTCTTATTGACAGTAGATACTCTGTGACCAGTATGGCTATGTATAGTGCTACAAAGGTATGTAGAGTATATGAAAACACAGTGTGGATCTGGAGGAACACGGCAGGCCAAGGCAACAACAGAGGAGCAGGAAAATTGACATTTCAGGTCGGGACCCATCTTCAGAATTTTTTGTGAAGAAGGGTCCCGACCTGAAACGTCAACTTTCCTGCTCCTCCGATGCTGCCTGGCCTGCTGTGTTCCTCCAGATCCATACTGTGTTATCTCTGACTCCAACATAGGCAGTTCTTACTATAACTGTATAGGGTATGTGGTGTATTTAAGAGATAAAGTGCTTTTCTAAGCTTAGAGATTTATACAGAAAAAAGGAAATTGTCTGCATGTAGCCGAAGATGTACAGCCAGTTCTAAATTTTGAAATGTGTATCAATTAGCTGTATGATTGGAAACTTTAGGCATGCTTTGATGTTTTGGCAACGGCTAGACTCTGCCAATTAATTTAAACCAAGCATTTAGCAGTTGAAAGCCAATTGAATTTAAATCTAGTGGTTTTGACCCACAACCTGAGCTACAAACCTACTCAAGAACCTCGGACCAGTGCTATTGTAAGAAAATTGATATGCCATCCAAGGTGTATAAGGAGAGGGTTTTTGACAATCAGTGTGACAGCAAACTGAGAAATAAGCACCCAGCTCTCATAAGAAACTGCTAAGCTGTCTAAGAAAGCATTATCTTATCCATAAAAGGTACCAGAGCACTTCTAACTGAGAGTCTTCAGAGAGAAAACATCTGTGACAGCAGGATCAGCAGAAGAAAGGCATTTCTGACTGGGGAGACAGTGGAGAAGTCAGAACATTCCAGAAGACACATTCTATGTGGATTTTGAGAGACTAAGTTTTAATTTATTTTTCTTACTACTTGGGTTATATAAGTGGGACTTGTGTTTATTGGAATAGCATACCAGTAGAAGTTTTTTCAGTTAGGGAATAGTTAGGAGTTGGGGGGATTGTTTAGTTCGTTAGTAGTTCTGCTAATGTGTTCACTATTAGGGTTAAATTAATAAATTGTTGCTTTTTACTTATTAAGTGAATATCAGGGATGTTTTTTTCATTTAACCTCCCTTCTCCATGACAGTAACTTGTTGAATTCCCTCATTAGAGCAAATAACCATGGTTTTGATCAACGCTTTGATATGAGAAGAGATTGGTGTTTTCAGGAGTTTGTATTAATTCATTCATAGGATGAGTGCATCACTGCCTAGCCCAAACCTAACTGCCCAGATGGCAGTTAAGAGTCAACTACATTTCTGTGAGTCTGGAGTCACATGTAGGCCTGACCAGCTAAAGATAGCAGTTTCCTTCCCTAAAGAAAGGAAAAAGGACATTAGTGAACCAAATGGGTTTTTCTGACAATCAACAATGGATTCATGGTCATCATTAGACTCTTAATTCCAGAGTTCTATTGAATTTAAATTCCACTATCTGCATCGTGAGTTTCAAACTTGGGTCTCTGGATTAACAGTCCAGCAATAATACCACTAGGCCATCACCTCCCCTTTTAGATGGGACTAGTTTACTGTCAAAGGAAAAGAAATTTTGTTTCGGTTTCACCTTCTCCCAACCCTCTGAGTGAAAGAAGTTCCCCTCATCCCAGCCTTAAATGGCTGTCCCCTTTATCCTGAGACTACAAGCTTTCTCCTCAATTCTGCTCTGATCGCGTTGATGGCCCCAACATGGTTAACCAGGACTGGAAGAGTTAATGCACTTCACTCTTTTGTGAGATTCCCAAACATTTTACTGGGAGGTTCCATTGTGCTCAGCCTTGGCTCCTGTATCCTTTATTCTTTGGCTAATTTTGCTCATTTCTCTTGTAAGCTGTCTAGCAGAAAAGAAAGGCTTTGGGTCTGGTAATGCCCTGTAGTCTGTCTTTATTGAATTCCACGTCGTCCTTTTAAATGGGAGCATAATTTATCTTGTTTTTTTTAAGCACTGCAATGAAGGCTTTCAAAGAGCCGCTGCTTTCTTTCCCAGCTGCATTTGTTGATGGTACAGTCAATCTGGGTCCCCACTCTCTTCCTCCTCTCCCCTCCACCTACTCTCTCCAATGGGCCATAAAGCATCTACAGCTGTGGTCATTATTGGCTGAGATTTTCTGAATAAAGCACATTGGGGACTTAAATATACAGCTCTTCCAGACCCCTCATCAAAAGGTGACAGTTATAAAACATTTCAGCTTTTCACACTGCAAGCGAGGAGAAGCTGTGAAAAGCACTAATTTAATTGTAAGTATTTTTAAATATAGATCAGGAGCAGGGTGGAAAAGTTCAAGGCTCAAAGAGCAGTGTCTCCAACAACACAAAGGTAGTGTTTCAGGGAGGAGAAAGAAAGATACGATATCTCTGGAAATGGTCAGCAATTATACAGTTGGAACTTTTTAAAATAGATTTGCGGAATTAATTCAAGCATTGTCCACTCTTTGCTTTAGTTTTACCGGTAAAGTAAGACAGATTCCTGCAATTAAGTGGGATTATAGGCAGAAGACGTTTCAGTTCATAACATTCCTACCAATAAGCTTCTCTGTTTAAGTTTTTGACATGTAACATTTCATTACTGAGTGACATGCCTAGAAAGCATGAAGCTGGGGCTGGGCTTTGTGACCACAAATCAGGCAGCCTCTTTCACACCCCCCCAATAAATGATTGACTTTGATCAACTTTTTGTTTGCACCCTAACCCTGCTCCCACTAAGGGTTTTGTGGCAAGTTGCTGTGTCTAGGGGAGTTGGGGCAAGGGAGGCAATGGGGGTGGGGGTTGGTATCAGGAGGTTTGAGACCCACCTGAGGATGGGCCGTTATTGAATGGTGGAGCAGATACAGGGCTGAATGGCCTACTCCTGTTCTTATTTCCATATCTACTTGTGAATGCCACAAAGGTATATCACAACCCATTAGATTGACATTTTAAAATAAAAACCTCCCTTCCGCCTGATGCCCAGCCTTTCTGAACATGAAATGGCTGTTTTATTTTTAAAGAGAAAGTAGTATTTTTTTTGGCGTGTGAACCAAATTGTTCGCATTGTCGCACTAACACAAACCTAATTGTTGCAAACGTCAGAATGAATCAGGACCACCAACCTTTTGCACTGCAACAGAGAGGCTTTATTCACTTTGTACAATCCTCTCCATCTCTCGGTCATGTTCAGCTGCAGACCCTTTTACTCAACACTAAGAGGTTTGCTGACATTTGTTTGTCATCCCTTCCCAGAAGCCAGTCTGTAACCAGCAGATGATGACACACCAGTTATTCAGAAACTTTCGTCAAATCTTCATTAGTATCTTGGATTCTTGTGGCCTCCAATGATTGTGTTTTTATGTTCGTAAGCCTAATCATAAGTGTTTCAAAGTTAGAATCATGGAATGCTTATGGCACAAAAAGAGACCATTCAGTCCGTTGTATCCATGCTAAATCTAAGAGCTACACAGCTAGTCCCACAGTCTTTCTTCTAACTCCATTGATCACATACATTTCTCTTCAGATTATAACCCACATCTTTCTTAAAGCCCTTTAATGGCAGTATCCTCCATCACACTGTGTTTTATGACTGTTGTTGCATATATAACTGGGAATATAATGTTAATTCATTGGGCCATTGTTGATGTCAAAGAAGCCATGTTCATAATTGGGAAAAGTCTGTTTTATGCGTCTTAAGTGGTTTAATGTATTAATGTGATAAGTAAAATCTTAAATGCAACTTAAATCCCTTTACTGAATTCACAGTTTGAACTCATGATTGCAGAATGTTACCCTGGGATCAGATGGGACATGAGGAAAAGCTTTTTTACCAAGAGGCAGGTGGGTGTCTGCAATTTGCTGCTGGAAACGGTGATGGAGGTAGGGACCCTAAACTCTTTTAAAAATGCACCTGGATCTGCACCTTAAGTGCTGTGAGCAATAGGGCTATGTGCAGGAAGATGGGATTGGAAAGGAAGCCTGGGTGTCTTTGGGTCAGCATGGACAAGATGGGCCAAACATCCCACTTCTGCGCTGTATCATGTCCATGGTATCGTTCTAGGTAGCTAGTCCAGTGACATTACCACTACCACTACACTGCTGTCTCTCCCACAATCTGTTTCAGGCACAGAAGGGGTTTTGGTACAGCTTTAGGGCTCCTCTTTATTTCTTGGTGGTACCCAGCCCAGTTTTCTATCCTGTATTCATGTAACCTGGGTGATATCGTCTCATGATCTATCATTATAGTGAATCTTGGGCTCTGCAGTAGACAGAACTAAGTATAACCTTAAAAAATTGAATTTTGTTTTTCTATTATGTGTTAAGAGGAAAAGGTTTATGGTTTTTCATTTCTGCGAGTGGTTAGAGAGTGTTTACAAATGTTTGTTCTCAAGTGTTTGAATGAGGTAAATAGCTTAGTGTTTGGGCAAAAAGAAAAGGCTGTAAGAAAGTTAGGCTGTTGCCTAGCAACAGGATATCCTTTGACCAGAAGACAGAAACAGTTATCTTTTAGACAGTCCATCCAGATGAACAGTACATCACTCAGGAAGAGAGAGCCTGCAAGAGTAGCAGTGCAGTTTAGCAGTCTCCAGAACAGTCAAGGTGGGAGCTCTGAGTGGATTCACGTTAAAGTAAGGGAAAGCTCCAGAAACAGAACTGTTAACATTTTGGGGTTCAATGACCCTCCTTCAGAGCCTTCATTGAGACGAGTGATCAATTTCAATGTTGTTAATTGAGGGGCTAACTGTTCCCTACCTGCCTTTCAAATGATGCCAGGCTCAGGGATTCATCGAGCTTCTCTGTGGACCTGCCCGCACAGTAAGAGCAACCCCCCCTTATCTGGCATTATTGGCACTACTAGAGCTACCAATCCCACCCTCCCACTGAGGAGGCTCACTCTTGGCCCGATAGCATGTTCTGACTGAAGGGCAGATATCTTTAGGTACATCACCAGCCTTGTGAGGCTTTGGAGAAGTGGGCGGAGAAAGGAGAAACAACACAAACCCTACGCTTCAGAAAGTCCAACTGTCAGCATTTGAGCTTAGAAAGAAATCAAGGGTGACTCTGTAGTGCAGTACTGAAGGAGTGCTGCACTGTTGGAGATCTTCCAGCTGAGATGTTAAACTGAGGTTCCATTACCCTCCTATGAATGTTAAAAAGAACCTTTGGCACTATTTTAAAGAGGAGCAGCAGAGTTCTGGCTCAATTTATCTCTCAATCAACATCACAAAAATTGTCAGATTTGTTAGTGGTGGGATCTTGCTGTGAACAGTTGAGCTGCTTTGTTTCTGCATTACATTACAGTGACTACTCTTCATTGGCTGTGAATAATTTTGAGAATTCCAGTATTAATGAATGGCAGTAGATAAATGAGAAGCCCAGACAAAATTTAACATCCACCTATGTAAGGAGGTATTAGGATGGAGACCAAAGGCTTGGTTCAATGGATAGCCTTCAATCCAAGACTTGAAGGAAGCGTATTTATCGAGGGAATTTTGGGATTCAGCGTGGCAAAGCCGAGGCCTCCAGTGGGAGGGACACGGTAACGTGTGAATGACCACCTGGAGGGATTGGGGTGAGCAAGACGTCATTGGAGGGGTTTGATAGCAAGGATGAGCATTTTAGATCTGAGCATTTGTTTTAACACCCTGAAAATATCCCAAAGAGCTATCCAGCCAATGAAATACTCCTTGAAGTAGAGTATATGGGAAATGTAGCAAGCTTCAAAAGCGTCAACTGGATAAATGAGCATTTATCTGGTGCTAGCTGAAGTTAAGTATTGATCCAGGTGCTCTGCCCTACTCTTCAAACTATACCTTGCTAGACTTTTTGGGGGTTAGTTAAGAGTCATCCACATTGTTTTGGGTGTTAGTCTGGAGTCACAAGTAGGCCAGATTGATGGCAGATTTCCTTTCCTAAAGGGCATTGGTTAATGAGATACTCTTTTTAAAAAACAAATTGATTCACAGTAAACATTACTGAGTTTAGATTTATTCATAGAATTCTGCTATGGTAGGATTTGAATCAATATCCCCAGAGTAGTATACCAGGCCTCTAGTCTAATGACATTACTACAATTTCACCATCTCCCTTTAAGGATAAAGGGTCTTGAGTCATAGCAAAGGTGTTGCCTTCTAGTGTCTCAACTAACACTCAGCTTTTACTCAACGGCAGCCAAAACAAAATACTTGATTCTTGATCTCACTCTGTTTGTTTGTGAGATCTTGCTGCGTGCAAACTAGCAGGCCTAGACATTAATTAATTGCTTGAGAAGGGAATCATAAAGTATGTGGTACTTTGCTATGTATTCACTCATTACCTGGATGCAATTACATTTTGCTCAAAACATAAGTTTGGAACTTATCAGGACCAAAGCAAGAATACCAAATGATCACAATGATCCCAAGTGTGCTTATAGCTACATAAACGACCAATTAAAGATAATCATTACAGTCTGTAATGTCTATACTTACCAGAAAAGACAGAACTCTTCTATTAGCACTCACTTTCTACAAACAGGAGGAATGTATTCAAACCTTGTGACTTTCTTGAAATACTTGGGAGTTTGAGGAGCCTATAGTATGGAATTAAGGAGCCCTAGCAAAACTGGAGGCCAAGGGAAGCAGTTTGTTGGAGCCATAGCAACACAAAAGAAGATGCTTGTGGTTGATATTGGTGAGTCATCTCAACCACAGAACAATATTACAGGAGTTCATCAAGTTAGTGTCAGAAATGAGGATGTTTGCTGATAAATGCATAATGTTCAGCACAGCTCTCAACTTCTCAGGTATTGAAGCAGTCCTGCAGTAAGACCTGGACAACATACAGGCTTGGACAGACATGTGGCAAATAACAATGGTGCCATTCAAAAGCCAGAGAATGACCATCTCCAACAAGTGAAAATCCAACCATCACCCCTTGACATTTGGTAGCACTGCCATCACTGAATCCTCCACTATCAACATCTTGGGGATTATATTGAACAGAAACTGAACCCAACCAGCCATTTAAATACCACGCCTAGAAGAGCAGGTCAAAGGCAGCGAATTCTGTAGAATGGAGTCTGTCCATCATTTATAAAGTATAAGTCAGAAGTATGATGGGATACTCGCTACTTGTCTGGCTGAATGAGCTCCAACAACGTTCGAGATCAATACCATTCGGCACAAAGCGACTGTTTGGTTGGCTCCTTATCCATTACTTTCAATATTTCCTGCCTCCTCCATCAATGCACAGTAGCAGCAGTGTGTATTATCCCCGATACACTGCAATAACTCACCAGGACACCTTCAAGAGCACTTCCTAAATTTGTGACCCCTGAGAAGGACCAGGGCAACAGATATATGGGAACACCACTAAATGCAAGTTCCCCTCCATGCAGCACATCATCCTGACTTGGAGATGTGAATATTCCTTTGCTGTTGCTGGTTCAAAATCCTAAGAATATTTTTGTTCTTGACACCAAATAGACTGCAGTGTTTCATGAAGGAAGGCCATCACCCCCCTTCTCGAGGGCAGTTAGGGATAGGTAACAAATGCTGGCCTGCCTGGCCAGTGAGACCCAAAAACCGTGGAATGAATTAAAAAGAAAGTTCCCTGGGTGTTGCCATGGAGAAAGCTAATCAGTGTAGATTGGCCAGCCAATCAGCATCCTTGTGTCCAGTAGCATAAATTGTTGTGATTATTTGAATTTTGGCATTCTTGTGTTTGTCCTGATGAGTGCAAAATGAAATGGAAAGTTTCGGAAACATGTCTCACTTTTCAGCAAGATTGAAATGACAAATGACTGAAATATAATTTTGCTCTGACTGCTTGAAGTACAGCTAGCCATGTAAGTGAATAGTGAAGAGAGAGTGCAGCCTGGGCGATGAATCCACACAAATTGCAAGGACTGGAGAGGACGTTACCCTGCTAATGGTTTCATTTGTAGGTGTGATTTTGAACTTTGTGTGATCTGTAAGTGAACTCCTAAGGAAAGAAAAAGTGGGAGCCACTTGTCTTCACTTGGGGAGGCTCCTAGTTGCTTCAGTTGATGTTGCTTCCAAGCGTTTGAACCTCCGCAATATCGCTGCACATATCGGAAATCGTCACACAGGAATGTTGCAGTGCTAGCTGGGGCAGGAATCAACACATCCAGTGGGATCCCAGTTTTCAGGCGAGGCTGATGGGAACAACAATACCCAAGAAAAGCTGATTGCTACAGTGCAGGTAATTCAAGAGGGAGTTAAGTCTGTCTTATTTTCTTGGCTGTTTTACAAATTGGTTGAAAGGTAGGATGGAAGCAATTTAATGGAAGTTTTCAAAAAAATCGGATAATTACCGGAAGAAAAGACTTGTCCACGGGGTTGGGGCAACCAGACAGCTCTTTCACAGAGCAGCCCTGATGGTCTGAATGGCCTACTTCAACAGCAACATGTGTTTATATTAGCACCAATTAACATATTCAAAAATCCCAAGGCCCTTCCCGGGAACTTTACAAAACAAAATTTAATCCTGAGCCAGAAAAGGTATTAAGGCAAAATAAAACTCCAAAGAATTGCAGATGCTGGAAATTAGAAACAAAAACAGAAATTACTGGAAAATCTCAGCAGGTCTGAAAGCAGAGTGTCATACAACACGGAAACAGACCCTTCGGTCCAACTAGTCCATGTTGACCATAATCCCAAGTTAAACTAAACCCACCTGCCTACACTTGGCCCATATCCCTCCAAACATTTCTTATTCATGGGGAGGCAATGGCCTAGTGGTATTATCACTGGACTGTTAATCCAGAGACCCAGATAACGTTCCGGAGCACCTGGGTTCAAATCCTACTGTGGTAGATGGTGGAATTTGAATTCAATAAAAAATATCTGGAGTTAAGAATCTAATGATGACCATGAATCCATTGTTGATTGTCAGGAAATACCCGTCTGGTTCATTAATGTCCTTTTAGGGAAGGAAACTGCCATTCTTACTTGGTCTGTCCTACATGTGATTCCAGACCCACAGCAATGTGGTTGACTCTGAACTACCCAATGGGCAATAAATGCTGCCTGGCCAGTGATGCCCTCGTCCTATGAATGAATTTAAAGAAAACTTTCCCAACGTCATTTGAAAAGTTGTTACTGCAACTGGAAGTTCATTTCATATACTGTATGTTTAAAAACAAAAAACAAAAAAGAATTGCGCCTTGTGCCTTATTTAAATCTTTTTCATCTCACCTCACCTTAAAAACATGCCCCCTAGTTTCAAAAAATCCACCCTAGAGAAAATACATCTACCACTCACCTTATCTGTACCCCTCATTATTTTGTAAACCTCTATAATGTCATCCCTCATCTGTCTACACTCCAGTGAAAGAGTTCCCAGCCTTTCCCAGCCTATCCTACCTTTCTTTATGACTCTAATCCTCCACTTGTGGCAAAATCTTGGTAAATCTTTTCTGAACCTTCTCCAGCTTAATAATATCCTTCCTATAACAGGGCGACCAGTAATGGACACAGTGCTCCAGAAGAGGCCTCTGTGGAGAGAAAGACATTAAGGCAGTTGCTCAAAACCTTTTAAAGGTGGAAGGAGAGTTTTGAGAAGGAATCTTTTGGATGAGCGTGGGGCCCAAGCAGCTGAATGCATGGCTGCTTAATGGTGCAATTAAAATTAGCAGGTCCTTGTTGCAGAGTTAGAGAGCAGACATCATGAAGAGTAGTAAAGCTGGAGATTACAAAGATACAGAAGGCTAAGGCTATTGACAGTTGGACGTGAGGATGAGAATTTTCAAGTGCAGGTGTTGCTTGCCTACTTAGTGAGTGTGATGCTGATGTGCCAACATGAGTTGGCATCAGTATGAACATGGACATGTTATGGACCAGACCAGACCCCTCAAAATATTTTAAGAATGTAGACCAGATACTATATTTTTCTTATTTTTAATGGTAGATGTGAAGTGTGTGTCCCAGAGGTAATGTAACAAGTCAAACTACTCAATGTTAAGCAAAACACAATTTATTTAAACAGTACAGTTAAAATACAAACAAAAGATAGAGGAATTTGGAATAACTTAACTATTGGAAGACTCAACGGAATAATAGATAGCATACCTATTACTAAATAACTGTTCCAATATAGTAACATCCCATAAACATACCTCTTAGCAGAAAGGAAAATTCAGACGAAGATTCTTACATGCAGTTCTCCAACCCAAGAGGAAACAACATCAAAAGAGATTTCAGAGGAAGTAGCAGCTAGGAGTTATTTACTGATGCTTCTAATTCTTCTGGGACCCCAAACAGCTTCTGATTGCTAAAGCTAAAAAAAACCCCAGAAAGCCTGGTTTGTGACAACTGGCCATTCCCTTTCATTGTTACAGCTGTTTAAAAAAAAGGCCACCTAATTTATTTACTTAAGCTGTTTTCTGAGAAGTAACAATAGCGTGAATGAAGATTTCCACAGCAGATCAGCCGCCAGGGACAAAGCCGAGCATTGCTACAGAGATGGAGATAGATGGTCTTCAAGATGCCCTGAATGTGTGATTGGAGGCTTATCCCAGTGTTTGACACCAGGATTGAAAACAACCTGTGTTAAGAGGTGATGCCACATTCAAAGGTTTTGAAGAGGAGAGGAAGGATGGAGCTGGGAAAGTGGTTTGTAAAGATAGAGGTATCAAAGACTGGATTACCAGAGATCATGGTCTACATTCTTGGAGCATTTGATGAGGAATAGAGAGGAGCCCTTCAAACAGTTTGTAGGGAGCTGGGAATGCTGTTAAAAAGCAGTAATCTCAGGATTACTCTCACTGCCACACACTAGTGATCATCAGCATAGGATTGGTCACTCACGCGAGTGATTGGAGAATTGGTGAGAGAGGTGGGGCATCAGATTTCTGAGGCATTGGGACAGTGAAGGAACAGCACTATATTTCCAAGTCAGGATGGTGAGTGACTTGGAGGGGAACTTGTGACTGTTGGCATTCTCATGTATCTGCTGCCCTTTTCTTATCAATGGAAGTGGGCATAGCTTTTTGAAGAATCTTTGGTGAATTTCTGCAGTGTATCTTGTAGGTAGTACACGCTGCTGCTACTGAGCTTTGGTGGTGGGAGGAGTGAATATTTGTGGATGTGATGCCAATTAAGCAGGATACTTTGTGCTGGATGGTGGTCTTATTTTGTAACCTTGTGTGTGGTACCTCTTCAAATGCCTGTTGGAATTCTGAATACATCACATCTACTGGTTTCCCTTTATCTGTTGTGCTTTTTACTTCAAAAAATTCCAATAATTTCGTCAGGCATGATTTTCCCTTCATTGAGCCTTGTTGACATTGTTTGATCGTATTATGTATTCCTAAATACTCAGCTTTTGCATTCTTTATCACAAACTCTTAACATTTTCCCAGTTTCATAAGATAAGCTAAGTGAACTATGGCTAGCTGTGTATTGTTGCCTCTCCTTTTTGAATAAGGGTGGTGCATTGACAGTTTTTTTTATTTATCTGGGAGTTTTATCTCACTCAGAGGATTCTTGGAAGGTTAATACCAGTGAAATCATTGTTTCTGTACTGCACCTACTGTTCTGTATCTGAGGATGCACCTTATCATGTCCAGGGGACTTCCTCACTTTTATCACCATTAATCTCCCTCATACTTTTTCTCTGGTGATATCATTTTTGTACTAATTTCCTCTTCTCTTTCTGTCCCTTGATTATTTGGTAGTTTTGGAACGCCATTAGTGGTCTCTACTGTGATGACTGATACTAAGCATTTATTCAAATCCTCTGCCATTTACTAGTTCCCCATTATCATTTCTCCAGCTTCAATCCCTAAAGGGCCTCTGGTATTGCCACAGTTGGATTCCAAGAGGGCTAACACGTTGGTTTTGTTACTATCCCAGTGAATTTAAAGTTTTTTTTTGCTAACAGATTATTGGCGCATGACTTCAAGCTTTGAGATGCCTTCTATATGTTTACGAGGAGTTGGGGTCATGCAGGAGGATTGAAAAAGTAGATCTTGTTTGTACTTCATTCCTAGGACGCTGAGTGCAATGTTACTGTGCAACCTCTGTGACTCAGTTGAGCAATACTTAAATTATTCATAGCCTCTTACATTTCCACCACCACATCACTGCCCCCATCCCCAGACCACCACTGTTTTCGCTTCCCCTGAAGAGACTGCCAGGGTCCAGCCTGTATGATAACCTGAAGCATTATGACCTCCCATATCCGGAGGCCCTCTTCGACCATTTTAGCTTGAATACAAAGCCATTCTTCTACCTGGCTAAGAGTCTGTATCCTGGAATCTACAAGCCAAACGACACCTACTTCTTTGTGTTGTCTCTACATGACAAGAGTTTCTCACTGTGATTACATACACAGAACATTGACAGACTGGAGTGGGGTAGGGGGCCTTTTCAATTCTCTGCAGAGACAGCTGCAATTTTTTTTTCAATTTATTTGTTGGATATGGGTATTGTTGGCATGACCTTCATTAATTTTCCTTGAGAAGGTATTGGTGAGCTTCTTTCCTGAATCACTGTAACCAAGGGACATTCACAGTGCTGTTCGGGAGAGAGTTCTAGGATTCTTAACCCAACAAGCAGTGAAGGTATGGTGACACATTTCCCAGGATGGTGTGCAGCTGGGGAGGGAACTGCAGACAGCGGTGTTCTCATATATCTGCTGCGCTTGCCCTCATGGGAGTTAGAGCTTATGGGTTTGGAAAGTGTTGTGAAGTGGGCGTTGGTGAGTTGCTGTAGTTCATCTTGTAGACGGTGCACACTGATGGTGGTTACTGATGTTTCTGACCAAGTGAACAAACTGTGCCATTGACTTGCTGCACCCTGGACATGCCACTAAATGGAGAGAATGTTGTCACCTGATCCCAGCAGATGGGCAAAATCAATTTGTCTGTTTTACGTGAGATTGCTTGTGCATGTACAGATTCTAAAATTACAATTTCCAGCTGGCATTTTAGATTTAGATAGCTGACATGGAAGATTTATTTTTAAAGGGGCATTCTTAAGGAAATGTAACATTCAGTTATTTTAATTTTAAACATTAAAGAGCAGCACGGTGGCTCAGTAGTTAACACTGCAGCCTCACAGCACCAGAGACCTGGGTTTGATTCTACCCTCAAGTGACTGTCTGTATGGAACTTGCATGTTCTCCCCGTGTGTGCATGGGTTTCCTCCCACAATCCAAAGATGGGCTGGTTAGGTGGATTAGGTATGGGAAATGCAGGGTTATAGGGATAGGATGAGGGCGTGGGGTGCTGTTAAGAGGGTTGGTGTGGACTCAATTAGCTGAATGGCCTGCTTCCACATTACAGGGATTCTGTAAGCAGATTTTATCCACCTAATCTTTGCATTAGTTTTTCATTTCTGCCCCAATGTTGTTACACCTTTTTAATACTACACCTTAATTAGATCTGTACTAAAGTGACCCTGAATTGAATAAATTGAACTGACCAATGCTTCACTGTTCCTGGATATTGGTTTCTACGCGGTAATGGGTGAGGGTTAAGTTTGTGATAAGGAAACAATGCCGAGAAGGGCCAATGTAAATTAATGCCACAGGCTGTTGTGAAAGCAATATTTCATTTACATGCCTGTTCTATTAGGTGTTGCTCACAGTCAATATGCTGATATTTTCATGAAGCAGTTGGGATTCCTGCAGAGAAACTGGTAGAGGCTCCCAGGACATTTTCAACTACATGCACAGTGGTTAGCACTGCTGCTTCACAGCGCCAGGGACCAGGGCTCAATTCCACCCTTGGGCAACTGTCTGTGTGGAGTTTGCATACTCCCGGTGTCTCTGTGGGTTTCCTCCGGGTGCTCCAGTTTACATCCACAGTCCAAACATGTGCAGGCTATGTGGATTTCCCGTGCTAAATTGCTCAGTGTTCAGGGATGTGTAGATTAGGTGGGTTATGGGGGGATGGATCTGGATGGGTGCTGTGAGGGTTAGTGTGCATTGTTGGGCCAAAAGGCCTGTTTCTACACTCTAGGGATTCTTGCCTAAGCCCCCATTAAAATACATCTGTCCATTTCATTTCAACTATTGCCTGTGGTGATGAATTATATATAGAGTTTCACCTCTCTCTTGGCTGCATTTTTCCTGAATTTCCTCGTTCATGTCTTGGTGATCAAAAATTGATGATCGCTTTATTGACTGCACTTTAAATTGAAATATTCTCAGTGTCTACACGACCAAAACATATCGCAGCTTTAAAAGATCTCTATAGGTCATCCCTCCGTCATCTTTTCTTCATGAAGAAAAGGGAATCGGTCCACTTATTCAGCCTCTCCTTGAGGAATGTTTATTCCACATTTCTGACATCACCTACATTAAATTTCTCTGGTACCCTTCTCCAGTGCTTCCATTGTCATTTTTGTAACAATATGGTCACAACAAAACTCTACCTCCAACGATGTCCCCATGATAATCCGGAGGTCACTCTGTTTCAAATCCTTTCTGTAGCACAAGAAATTTTCAGGGATGCTTTTGCCAAAATATACAATGTCCAGTTGCATGATTCCCAAACTGGTCTTACATCTTGGAATGTCATTATTTAGAATTACAGCCTGGAAGAGGAAAAGTGTTCGGGAGAACAAGCAGACAAGGCATAAAACACTCAACACAAATCTGTAACTGAGCCACAAGTATCACACTCAGTTCTGAGGGTCACTCGACCCAAAACGTTAACTCTGATTTCTCTCCACAGATGCTGCCAGACCTGCTGAGCTTTTCCAGCAATTTTTGTTTCTGTCTCCGATTTACAGCATCCCGCAATTTTCTTTTGCTTTTCATACTCAGATTAATTAGATTGGATTGGATTGGATTTTAAAAGCTTTTATAAAATAAAATTCAACAAGTTTGGAAATGTTTTATGGAAGCTGTGACAAGGTGCTCACGTGGAGGCAAGCGGAAAAAAATAGCAGGGACTGTGAATTTTCAAAGCCTCCATGGGTGCCAGCAGACTGGGGGACAGCTAATGTGGCACTGTTATTCAAGGGTGGTGGGGATAAACTAGGAAGCTACAGGCCAGTAATAAGAAAAATACTGTAGATACTGGAAATCTGAAACTAACAGCAAATGTTGGAGAAACTCAGGAAGCCTGGCAGTGTTCATGGAGAGAGCAAGAGAAGTATGGTTAACACTTCAAGTCTGGTATGACTATTTAGAATTTGAAAGACATTGGAATTTTTATTTATATCTTTGACAGAGGCAGAGGTCCAGTGTAAAAAGATAAATGGTAAAAGATAATGTCAATTATCAAGAAGAGAGAGAGATGTGAGAGATGTGAAATAGTGTAAATTAATGCATAAAGAGAAGAAATAGGTCCTGTATACTAAAAGCAAATTAGAATGCTGTGTGCAGGGGTGGGGGTGGAAGAACATAAGGAGTTGATGAGATAATGCAGTTAGCTTCTGAATTTGTTGAATTTAATACAGAGACCTCAAGACTGTAAATTGCAAGTAACCACAGGCCAGTGATTTTTGTTTTAATATATTCTTCATTCACAGGATGAGGGCATTGCTGGCTAGTCCAGCATTTATTGCCCATTCCTAATTACTAGTAATCCACATTACTATGTCTGGAGTCACATGTAAGCCTGACCAAGTATGGATAGCAAATTCCCTTCCCTCAAGGACATTAGTAATAAAAGATGGGTTTGGCACCTGATGGGATTGAAGAAGTTCAGAGAGGCAGAATTAATCTCCACTTAGAGGCATAGATTAGTCAAGGATTGAGCACGGGTTTATCAGGAGGAGATAATATCTAACAAATTGGATTGTATTTTGAAGTGACTAGGTGGGTAGATGAGGGTAGTGCAGTTGATGTAGTCTACCTTGCTTTGACAACAACTTGCATGACAGATTCCTTAAGAAGCTAAGAGCCCCAGGCTTGAGGGTAGTTGGGATCCAAAACTGGCTTCATGGCAAGAAGCAGAGGATAATGATCGCAAGGTGTTTTTGTGATTGAAAGCCTGTGCTGAGTGGAGTACCACAATGTTGGGTACCTTGCTGTTTGCAGTTCCCATCATTGTTTTAGTCACTATTGTAGCCTGGGCTAGATTGATTCAGTTTTGGAGAGACTAAATAGGCCCAGCCTATTTACTTCACAAAAAAAAAGGAGAAGGCTGACAGGAGACCTGTTTGGCATACAAGGTTAAGGGGTATTGGTAAGGAGATAGAGGGGCTAGTAAACAGGATTCCAGCTTTATGGTACGGAGTAAAAGTTATGGCAGAGATCAGAGGATAACTTTTTTTCATCCAGAGGGTTATGGGTATCTGGAACTCTCTGCTTAGAAGGGTGGTAGAGAAGTGACTGCTCCAGGCATTTAAATAATATTTAGATAAAACATTTAAATACCAGAACATAAAGGCCAACTGCTAGAAAATGGGATTAGATATACACTTGATGATCAGCAGGGTCACAGTGGACCACAGAGCCTTTTTCTGTGCTGTAAAGCTCTGACATTTAGCAATTCAGTTGTGTAAAATAGCATAATTTTAATTTGTCTTAAAGCATACATGAATGAGAAATTTAACAGTGTGTCAAGCAAGACCGTGATTTTTATTTCAATGGATTCAATGCAGTTATTAAATTGGCAAATACATGCAGCTGCCTATATATCCCAACACACCTGAGTCATACACTTACTGGAGCTGAGACTGTAGAGCTCATCAAATTTTGTGATCACTTTATTGGCTTATATGATACAGTGTGCAAAGATATAAATTACTGGAGGAAGGCTAATTTCCAAACCTCATTTTCACTCATCATAAACAATAAAAGGATTGAAAGTTTCACAGATGCAAGTTTTTTTTTTAAAAATCAACCCCCACCACAACCCAAGCTTAATTTTGGAAAGTGATGGATGTAAGTACCAGGGATGAAATTGAATTTGTGCCCTTATTTGGCAGTCAGTTTCTGTTCATAGAAAAGCCTCACGTGAAAAAATTATCCAAAGCTGATTGTTTCTGAAACAACAGAAACTGCAGTGGCTACAAGAGAATAATCATGCTTAGAGAGCTGGTGCTGATAAGATAGGCTGAATGGCCTCCTTCTGTACAGCAATTCTCAGAGTATATTGCAAAAAAAGTCATTAACACTCGGACAATCTTTCATCCCATAGCTGTGTCAAAGAAGCCATTTCTCTTCCGTTCAGTTACACATTTCTTTTTGCAGAATCACAAGTTAAAAAATGTCTATCCACCTTCAAAACATTAAAAATCAGATTAATTTCCTTTTCTTAAAAAGACAAATTTCAACATTTATAAATAACCTTGCTCAAACTCATTTCCATTTCAAGCTATTAAATGTGATGACATCTTATGTATATTGTTATATTAGATTAATCATGAACACAGGCAATAAATGCTACTAGATGCACATTTGACAGGAAAAAGTTCTATTTCTCAAGCCTACAAACTCAGACATGTTCACTAATCCATTATTTTTAGCCTGCTGCTTGGTTGTACAGAATTGAATATTGCTGAAAAGGAAGATTTTGCTGAAATTTTTGACTGTGCGCTCATCAAGACAAACCTATCGGCGCATTTATCTCGTGCAGTATAAATTTGAGATTGTTTGAATTTTGGCTTTCTTGAATTAGTCCTGATGAATGCAAGATAAGAAACTTCAAAACATCTCTCTTTTCAGCAAAATTCAATAAATTTATTTAAATTACATTCCTTTCTTACTGAAGGCAATATAAAACCCAGATTGCATCAGTGTGGGGAAATCTTGGTCACAAGGAGCTGTACTCTCAGCTTTTCTAATTAATATTAAATCAGATTATTCCAATTGCCACCAATTTTGATTTTTTTTGAAGAGAATTCAGTTATATGTTTTCAAGAATAGAGTATTTGGCTAGCATCCTGGTTTACATTCATCCTTCAATAACAGCACTAACAACAGATTAACTAGTCATTCATGTTCACTGTTGGACCCTGCACTGTACAAAATGGTTACTGTGTTTACCTGCATAACAGTGGTGCCTAAACTTCAAAAGTAGTAAACTGATTGCGACATGACTTGAAATACTCTGAAAGACAATGTGTAAGTGCAAATCCTATAAATTCTGGCAGAGTTCCTTTGGAAATAAATTTCAATATGCTGAATAATTTTGATTTATGAAATCAAACATGATTCTGTAGATCTCACAAATAGCTAATTCTGGAACGGCCACTTCATTCTCTTGAATCAAACTGACACACTATCGATTTGCTCCTTGTGCTTTCCAGTGGAAATTGATCATGGATAGCATTTCTCCTTTTATTCCAACTCCAGTGCAGGTCTGGGAAATAACAGATTTCTTGGCCAGTGTGCTCATACTGTTAGCTATGGACAGTATAAGTAGTGTGGAAGAAATAAATAGAAAATCTTTTCTCTGCAAGTAAGGGCTGCCTTTTTGGACAGCTGTCAGACAACATTACAGAGACGATGCAATGCATTTAGTGCATTTCATACCGCAAACCATTTTTTTTCCCTCTGGAAAACATATCTTGTGAAAATAATAGATAATAAAGTGTGAAGCTGGATGAACACAGCAGACCAAGCAGCATCTAAGGAGCAGAAAAGCTGACGTTTCGGGCCTAGACCCTTCATCCTCTCTGATGAAGGGTCTAGGCCCAAAACGTCAGCTTTTGTGCTCCTGAGGTGCTGCTTGGCCTGCTGTGTTCATCCAACTTCACACTTTATTATCTTGGATTCTCCAGCATCTGCAGTTCCCTTTATCTCTTGTGAAAATAATAGGCTGAGTTTGGTAAAGGGATTTCAGTCACACTGCTAGATGTTTTCATCAGAATCTGAAGTGGAATTGTGATCACTGGTGTATTCATTTGCTGCTTCCTCCAATGGACCCATTGTGCCATCCGGTTTAACCCTCATTGGCTTAATTATCTGCTCCCTGGAAAGAAAAGTTAATTTCCATGAATGGTTGGGCTCATACTTTACTGCTTACCAAAAGCTTTCAATAGAAAAAGTCAAAAATATTCCCCAAAACATCATTATGCCAGAATTGATTTAATGGTTCATAATGCAAGTCAAATCCTAATGAAGGGGATTTAAAACCACTCTCTCAGTCACTGGCCCCCTTAATGATATTTACCCAACCTACTGCCACAGCTCCCCCAAAACCCCCACCCTTCCACAGCATCCGCAACCCAACTTCCATCTCAACACTCTCTCGTGTCAAAATAGATTTAATTTCAGTAAATAGAATGATCTTGTCTTCCAAATGCATCCTGTGTGAATTCAAGTGATCTTTAAGTATTTTCCAGTGGTTTCAGACTGGCAAGCTCCATGTCATATTGTCATTGTTTAGGAGAGTTTAATTATAAAATTGTCAGTCAGTTTAATCTCTTCAAAGGGAACTTTTTATACTTCTTCACAGATAATCCAATTACATCTATCCTGTGTTCTGCCTGCCTTAAAGATGATTTTCTAATCGAAAGCATAAGCTGCACTATGCACAAATACAACACAAGTTGCCTCATAACGTGCATTAAAAGTTTTACAAGTTTACGGATTAAAAACTTTAAAAAAGTTTAGACTTCACTCACTTGTGTCAATTTAGGTTTTTCTTTCCCTCATTGTTTTATGTGATATTAGGATAACTGACAAGACTAGCATTTATTGTGCATTCCAAATACCCTTTGGAGGTTGTAACCTGCCTTCTTGAATTCCTTTTGTGCATCTGGTGTAGTTACAGCCATTGTGTTCATAGGGAGTTCTAGGAATTTGACTCAGGTGACGGAATGGTGATGTATTTGCAAGTCAGGAACGTGGGGGGCTTGGAGGAGAATTTGCAGGTGGTGGTGTTCCATGTGTATGCTGTGCTTGTCCTTCTAAAAGATAAACTTCATGCAGATGGGGGATGCAGTGTATATGTACATGCCACACAGTGCTGTGTGCGCATTTGTGACAGAGGGACTGAATGTTGAAGCTGACAAATGAGGTGCTGATCAACAGGTCACTATATGTTCAACATACTCCACACTGGCAAGCAAAGTTACCACACACTCATTCCACCCGACTATGTAGCACAGACCACACAACAGCAGGAAAGTTATTGGAAATCCATGACCTGTTCCTTCCCTCCCATTCACAAACATACAAATTAGAAGCAAGGTAGATTCACACTGTTGGGTCTGCTCCTCCAGACAATACATTACTGCTGACCAGATTACTCCATGTTCCTGCCAATCCAAAGACCTTCCAGGTTCTTTCTTATCAAGAATCTACCTACTTCTCAAAAACATCCAAAGACTCTGCTTTTGCTGGAACTCTGTTCCTCAAAAGGGCAGTGAAAGTATATTTTTCTCTTTTGAGGAGAGTTCCAAAGACTCATGACCATTAGGAGGAAAAAAAAAGTTTGTTTATTTCTGTTTAAATGGCCATTCCTTATTTTCAAACAAACAGTGAGCTCCCCGCTCCTTTGAGATCCTCCTACAAGAGCTTTTCTTCCCTGATGTAGCCTGGCCGAGACCCCTCAGGTTTCAATTAAATCACCTCTTACTCTTCTAAATACAGGCAGGCAATGGCTAGTGACATTATTGGTAGATAATTAATCCAGAGACCCCAGTTTGAATCCTGCTGTCGCAGACAGTGGAGTTTGGATTCCATTAAAAAATTCTAATTAAGAGTCTAATGATGACCATGAAATCAGTATTATTTGTTAGTAAAACTCATCTGGTTCACTAATGCCCTTCGGGCTACGAAATCTGCCATCATTACCTAGCCCGAGCTACATGTGACTCCAGACCCACAGAAATATGGCTGACTCATCAGTATTTTGTTAATACTGTAAATGCTGGCCTATCCTGACATCTAGATCCTTTGAATGAATACAAAATAGTTGAGTGGATACAAGGCTATCCTATCCGACCTTTCCTCAGAAGAAAAGCCATTAATTCCAGGTATTCGTCTGATAAACCTTCTGTGGGCTAATGCAGTTAAGTCTTTCCTTTAGAAAGAAAACCAATAGTGTACACCACTACTCCAATTAAACAGGGCATTAGTGACACATCTAAAGTATAACCTTCCTACTTTTGTATTCAAGTCCCTTCATAATAAACAACAACATTCTATTACCTTTACAGATGACTTGCTGTACCTGCATTTTAACCTTTCACATTTCATGTACGACACCCAGATTCCTCTGTATTTCAGAGCTCGAAATTTTTTACTATTTAGATAATACATTTCTTTCTTTTCCCTGCCAAAATGGAAAATTCCACATTTTCCGCACATTATACTCTATTTGCCATGTCTTTGCTAATCACAACCTATTTATATACCCTTTCTAGCTTCCTTATGGCTTCTTCACAACCGAGGTTCCTACCTATGTCATCAGCAAAGTAAGCAACCATACTTTCTGCTCCTTCAACCAAGTCATTTATATAAACTGTAAAGAGGTCAAGGACTTACAGTGCTGATCCTTGTGGCATACCACTTTTATATCCTGCCAACCAGAAAATGAGATGCATACTATTTCCTTTTAATGAATGTTTTTGAACGGTACCAATTTGTCACCCGCTATACCAATGAGCTTTTATGTTCTGCATAGCCATTGACCTGACAATTTTTCAGAAGACATTTGACAAGATAAGTACAGGCAGTTCCCCGGGTTACAAGTGGGTTCTGTTCTTGAATCCATTTGGAAGTCAGTTTGTTCAAACAGGACAACATAAAGTAGCTGTTCAAAAGTACAGAAAACATTTGGATGTTTAAAATTACACCCATGAAGGATGGTGTTTGCAACTCGGACATCGATAAAGCGGGGAGGTCCCATACAGTACATCCATCAATTCCCCTTTATTCACAGCACATTACTTCCTCAGACAACGCCAGTAAATTGGTTAAACATGACTTTCTTTCTTTGTACAACAGTGCTGAATCAGATCTCTACATATCTCACTTATCTTGGGATGAGTTTTAATCCCATGACTGTACCTGCACCATGCGCTCATTTCCCAAGCCAATTCAACCGTACCGTAACAAACACCATGTGATGAAAACAGAGGCTGTTGAGGCAGAGATCATTGCTTGAACTTCAAATGAGAAATAAACTGAAACGTAAGCTTGCTCGAGCCTGTAGCTGCCTGTGCTGTTCATTTCTGCTCCAGAATAGGAGCACCACAATACTCTCCATCCATAGTGAAAAATAAAACAAAATTGCATCCCATCCGAATATTGCCAGGAACTGCACAAAATCTGGATAGTCATTCAGGGCTGAAGCAACTGCAGCAATCAGTGAACTCACTAGTACAAATATCCAATAAAAGGTGTTCCCTAATAGCAAGCTGGGGACTGAACCAGCCTGCAACCCGGCTGTAGGTGTAAATGTAAACCATCAAGGGTAATGGTGGTTCTGCAGGTTTCAGAGTTCAGGTTGAAATGCTACCATATTGAATGTCTGTTTAAAATTAAGTCAAAAGGCACAAAATGGTTGATCACAACATTGAGGCCATTTGGCCCCTTCAGCCTGTTCCTACCATTCAAGTAGATCCTGTGTCTTACCCTTTTTCTCTCAGCTTTCAATAATAAATCTTGATATTTAACCAATTAGAAACAATTAATCTCTGTTTTAAAGACTTCAAATGATCCCAAGCGTCTACAACATTTTCAGAGATAATTTTCCAGGTTTCCACCACCCTTTGCTTGAAATAGGGTTTCTCAACATGGCCAACAAAAGGCTGATCTCTAACTTCAGATCATAACTCCACATTCTGGACTGCATAATCAAAGAATTTTATTCATATATAAGCCTTTTATTCATATATAAAAAGCAGTAGGTTAACTAGAGAAAGGATTGGCCCACTTAAGGACAAAGAAGGAAAGTTACGCATTGAGTCAGAGAAAATGGGTGACATTCTTAATGAGTACTTTGCATCGGTATTCACCAAGGAGAGGGACATGACAGATGCTGAGGTTAGGGATAGATGTTTGATTACTCTAGGTCAAGTTGGCATAAGGAGGGAGGAAGTGTTGGGTATCCTAAAAGTCATTAAAGTTAACAGGTCCCCAGGTCCGGATGGGATCTATCCCAGGTTACTGAGGGAAATCGAGAGAGGAAATAGCCGAGGCCTTAACGGATATCTTTGCAGTGTCCTTAAACACGGGTGAGGTCCTGGAGGACTAGAGAATTGCTAATGTTGTCCCCTTGTTTAAGATAGCAGGGATAATCCAGGTAATTATCAGGGCAGCACAGTGGTTAGCACCGCAGCCTCACAGCGCCAGGGACCCAGGTTCGATTCCAGCCTCGGGCGACTGTGTGGAGTTTGTACATTCTCCCCGTGTCTGCGTGGGTTTCCTCCAGGTGCTCTGGTTTCCTCTAGGCTAGGTGGATCGGCCATGCTAAATTGCCTGTAGTGTTCAGGGGTGTGTGGGTTACAGGGGGATGGGTCTGGGTGGGATGCTTCAAGGGGCGGCGTGGACTTGCTGGGCCGTAGGTCCTGCTTCCACACTGTAGGTAATCTAATCTAATCGACTGGTGAGCATGATGTCAGTGGTAGGGAAGCTGCTGGAAAAGATACTGAGGGATAGGATCTATTCCCATTTGGAAGAAAATGGGCTTATCAGTGATAGACAACATGGTTTTGTGGAGGGAAGGTCACGTCTTACCAACTTAATAGAATTCTTTGAGGACGTGACAAAGTTGATTGATGAGGAAAAGGCTGTAGATGTCATATACTTGGACTTCAAGAAAGCGTTTGATAAGGTTCCCCATGGCAGGCTCATGGAGAAAGTAAAGTTGCACGGGGCCCAGGGTGTGCTAGCTAGATGGATTAAAAAAAACTGACTGGGCAACAGGAGACAGACAGTAGTAGTGGAACGGGCTTTTTCAAATTGGAGACCTGTGACCAGTGGTGTTCCACAGGGATCTGTGCTGGGACCACTGTTGTTTGTGATATACGTAAATGATTTGGAGGAAGGTATAGGTGGTCTGATTAGCAAGTTTGCAGAAAACACGAAGATTGGTGGAGTAGCAGATAGTGAAGGGAACTATCAGAGATTATAGCAGAATATAGATAGATTGGAGAGTTAGGCAGATAAATGGCAGGTGAAGTTCAATCCAGGCAAATGCAAGGTGATGAATTTTGGAAGATCTAATTCAAGAGCAAACTATACAGTAAATGGAAAAGTCCTAGGGAAAATTGATGAACAGAGAGATCTGGGTGCTCAGGTCCATTGTTCCCTGAAGGTGGCAAAGCAGGTCAGTAGAGTGGTCAATGCAGCATATGGGGTCATGAGTTCAAAAAGTGAGAGGAGGAAAGTTTGTGGGAGATGTGCGTGGAAAGTTTTTTTACGCAGAGGGTGATGGGTGCCTGGAACACGTTGCCAGCGGAGGTGGTAGTCGCAGACACGATAGCCTCTTTTAAAGATGTATCTGGACCGGTACATGAATGGGCAGGGAGCAAAGGGACACAGACCCTTAGAAAATAGATGACACATTTAGAACATAGAACATAGAACAGTACAGCACAGAACAGGCCCTTCAGCCCACAATGTTGTGCCGACCATTGATCCTCATGTATGCACCCTCAAATTTCTGCGACCATATGCATGTCCAGCAGTCTCTTAAATGACCCCAATGACCTTGCTTCCACAACTGCTGCTGGCAACGCATTCCATGCTCTCACAACTCTCTGCGTAAAGAACCTGCCTCTGACATCCCCTCTATACTTTCCACCAACCAGCTTAAAACTATGACCCCTCGTGCTAGCCATTTCTGCCCTGGGAAATAGTCTCTGGCTATCAACTCTATCTATGCCTCTCATTATCTTGTATACCTCAATTAGGTCCCCTCTCCTCCTCCTTTTCTCCAATGAAAAGAGACCGAGCTCAGTCAACCTCTCTTCATAAGATAAGCCCTCCAGTCCAGGCAGCATCCTGGTAAACCTCCTCTGAACCCTCTCCAAAGCATCCACATCTTTCCTATAATAGGGCGCCCAGAACTGGACGCAGTATTCCAAGTGCGGTCTAACCAAAGTTTTATAGAGCTGCAACAAGATCTCACGACTCTTAAACTCAATCCCCCTGTTAATGAAAGCCAAAACACCATATGCTTTCTTAACAACCCTGTCCACTTGGGTGGCCATTTTAAGGGATCTATGTATCTGCACACCAAGATCCCTCTGTTCCTCCACGCTGCCAAGAATCCTATCCTTAATCCTGTACTCAGCTTTCAAATTCGACCTTCCAAAATGCATCACCTCGCATTTATTCAGGTTGAACTCCATCTGCCACCTCTCAGCCCATCTCTGCATCCTGTCAATGTCCCGCTGCAGCCTACAACAGCCCTCTGTACTGTCAACGACACCTCCGACCTTTGTGTCGTCTGCAAACTTGCTGACCCATCCTTCAATTCCCTCGTCCAAGTCATTAATAAAAATTACAAACAGTAGAGGCCCAAGGACAGAGCCCTGTGGAACTCCACTCACCACTGACTTCCAGGCAGAATATTTTCCTTCTACTACCACTCGCTGTCTTCTGTTGGCCAGCCAATTCTGTATCCAAGCAGCTAAGTTCCCCTGTATCCCATTCCTCCTGACCTTCTGAATGAGCCTACCATGGGGAACCTTATCAAATGCCTTACTGAAGTCCATATACACCACATCCACAGCTCGACCCTCATCAACCTTTCTAGTCACATCCTCAAAAAACTCGATAAGGTTTGTAAGGCATGACCTACCCCTCACAAAGCCGTGTTGACTATATTTGATCAAGCCATGCTCTTCCAGATGGTCATAAATCTTGTCCCTCAGAATCCTTTCTAACACCTTGCAGACGACAGACGTGAGACTTACCGGTCTATAATTGCCGGGGATTTCCCTATTTCCTTTCTCGATTGGCGCAGGCTTGGAGGGCCGAAGGGCCTGTTCCTGAGCTGTAATTTTCTTTGTTCTTTGAAATAGTTCAGCCTGGGTCATTAAATGGGCAGCTGGATACCTCAGAAACCAATTCAACCACACTGTCTTAAAAGTTTTTACCATCTTCCTCCTGATCACCTCTCTGTCCACCACTATCCTGGCCAGCTCACCTGTGGGTCTCAGCTTTATACTATTAGTTAGGTCTTTAGCAGGCAGGCGTCAGATCTCAAAATCTTCTAATTGTCTATCAATCACCAGAATGACAGTACAACGAAACCTGAGGAGTAATCAAACATTCATCCCTGTACCACCAAGGCACAGTGGCAGCAGAGTTTGTAATTGACAGTAACTCACTATGGCCCCTAGTACAGCACATTTCAAACTCATAAATCAACTACAAGCACAGGGGTAACATGCACACAGAAACACTACCAAGTTCAAATTCTTTACAAGCCAACCTCATGGAAGAAAGGTCTCAAAAAGGGTCCCGACAAGAAATGTCAAGCTTTCCTGCTCCTCTGATGCTGCTTGGCCCACTGTGTTCATCCAGCTTCACAGCGTGTTTTCTCTGATGTGGAAGTGTATCATTCCTCATTGTGGCTGAGTCAAAAGCCATGAACTCCCTCACTAAAAACATTATTGGTGTACCTAGAATCAGAGGACTGAGGCAAACCAATAAGGCAACTCACCACTTGGGCATCTGGGATAGGCGACTGCTACATACTACAAATAAATTAATAAAACTTGTAAAGGAATGTTCTTACATGACTTTATCTCTAGTTATGGTACTCTAAACAATTCCTAGCTGACATCCTAAGGTGTTCCGTAAACCTGAGGTCATCTGCAATTTTTGGTGCCTAAACTCTAGCTTGTACCAAATTTCATTCACCCATTACTCCTGTCCTCAATGACATATACTAACTGCTGGTTGCATTGATTCCCCGTTTTATTCTCTATATAAATAGCACCCTAAGCTCCAGAATTCCATCCCTAAACCTCTTTTAAGAAACTTTAAAAACTTTGGGTCACTGTCTCAATCTCACATTATGTGCCTCAGGGTCAAATTATATTCGATAATACTCATTTGAAGCACCATGAAATGTTTCACATTGTGCAAAGTGCTACATAAATAGAATGCTTTGTTATGTGGATTGATTAAGAGATTTGATTAAAGGATTTATGCGTACAGTTCAATATGATCAACAGATTTGTGAATTGTCACTGTCAAAAACTCTGGGAACGTGTGTAAACTGGATGAGCACAGGGAGAGCTGGCCATCAGACTGACCTTTACATGATTTGTAACTCGGAATGTGAATGCACGTTTCAAATTGTACTGATATATAAACCTGATCTGTTAGAAGGTAGAAAAAGGCACCAACATCCTGAGAAATAAGAACAAACACCCTAAGCCTGCCTCTGACATAGCCACCAGCATCACATTCCAGCTCACTTTGCTAATTATTCAATATAAATAAAACATCATCCTTAGAGTGGCTTTGTGGAAAGGAGTCTCAATTAAGGAGCTGGATGCTTGCATTCCTATCTGCGCCTTCAGGTCTCCCGAGAACCCTTTTCACTGATGCAGGTTACATCTTCGCATTGCCATTTAGCTTGATTATGACTGTGAGTCAGGCCTTTTGTACTCTAATTTTTCTGGTCTGTTGTGCGTCTGTCAGTACCAATACCTGGAATTAATTATGCCATTCGTACCTTTGCCAATTTAACAAAGCAGAACCCCACTCTCTCTGGGTAAAACACTTTGGTTAGTGTTGGAGGGACTGGTTCATCTTTCTCTAATTGAGTGCCACACAATAGGTGCGACCTTTTCATGAGGCATCAACTGTGAGATGGATTCTGAAGAAAGAAAAACTCAAAGCTGTACTGTCGGCCTCAATGATCTGTTAATTAAACCAGTGCTCATAATGAGAGCGGTCGACAGTAGCACAGGTTCTAGTATATCCTCTCAACTCTAACCTTTGTGCGGCTTTCTATCCTATGTCTGGATCAAGTTAATTGGTCCGCACTAATTTATAGACATTCCAGCCTTCTGAAATAGGTTGGCAAGGAATCATTCTGGTGTATTATTTATTTTAAAATTATCACAGAATTTTGTTAGTCAACTGTACTAAAGGGATATGGGGTAAAGGCAAGTAAACAAAGTTAGTGCATATATTAGCCATGATTTAATTTAAAATCATAGAACAGGCTCAAGGAAAAAGTAGCCCCCTTCCTTCTTTTTATTGCATCAATATGTTCAAAGGTCATATTTGATCAATAGAAAATAAAAATGCTTGACTTTTGACAAAAGGAACCCACCCAAAACAGTAACCTGCCAGTTTATAGATGCTAACTGATGTTTTGTACATTTGCTGCTAATGTTTGTTTTTAAGCTGTCATCCTGTGACTAGTATGCAAATCTTTCAAATCGTTCAGATGACGGTCATTACAAATAGCAAAACAGAAAAGAATTTTATTTTTTAAACGTGCAAATAGGGTTTCAGTTGTGTTTGATTTGGTATTTATTCCACTTAACTAAAACTTATTTTCACATTCGAGGCAGGCTGTCCCCTAATTTCTATACATTAGTGCCATCTAAAATAAGCTGAATATTCAGCACTACCATCTGAAATCAGACAGTCATTAGTGTGAAATGGTTCTTAAACAAAGAGGAAGAATGAAAATAGCCAGATCACAAAAGTATTTCAAAATCAAATTAAGTCAAACAGCATTCAGTTTTACACACAATGTTTTTGCAAGTTTGAAAACTGCAGTGATAGAAGGTGACAAGAATTTCATTAATGAATAACAGATTGTGCTAATGAAGCTTGAACATTTGCAGATCAGGAGGAAGCCATTTGGCCCATTGTGTTTGTGCTGGCTCTTTGCTGGTGTAATTCAAAATTAAATCCACTGCACTGCGCACTCTTCATAGTCCTACATATTCTTAATTCAAACATTTATTCAAAAGATTGGATTTCTACAAAGACACTGGTAGTGTCACAAATTAATTTGTTATCCTGTTAAACTAGTGACTTAACATAATTTATTAATGCATGCATTTAAATTGAGCTCTGATAACAATTTAACAGAAAATGAAGCAAAGCAAAACAGATCTGACTATAATTCAAAAAATACAAAACCTATTGCACTTGATGCATTTAAAATCTCATTAAAACTGCTGCACTAGTAGGATTGTCTGGTAGAGGTTACACCCACTCTGGCTTCCTGTACTCCAGGCTACAGTATCCAGGCATGAATTTAGCAGGTATATCCCTGGGAGTTCTTGGCACAGATCCCTTTGCAAGATCCCTAAAACTGATTATGGATGATGCAATTTGGACCATTCATCTTATCTGTAGGTCAATTAATTTATTGCCTTCCAGGTATTGGTGCAAGATTCACTTGAATTATTCAATCTTACGGTAGCCCAGCTCCTCTTCAATGGTGTTATTAAAAGAAAAAACAGCCAATGTTACGCACTTCACCCAACTTTGTCCTTCTACAGCACATTTGATAGAACAAAACAGAATCCCTACAGTGTGGAAACAGGCCATTCAACCCATTCAGACCACACTGACCCTCTGAAGAGCATCCCAACCCAGACCCAATCCACTAACCTATCCATTTATTTCCCTTGGCTAATCCACCTAACTTGTACATCTCTGGCCGGGGCAGGAAGGATGTTTTGCATGCAGGCGAGATTAGCAGCGTACTGAATTTCTTTCACTTTTGCTGCTACTACTGAACACTCCCCAACCAACTCTGCTCAGCTGTTGAAGGTTCATTATCTCATGGCAACACAAAGTTTGAAACACAGAAACAAGGTCATGCTAGAAAAACAAAGCACTGCATTAGACCAACATAACATTCAAAGGAAAACAGCTAAATGCAGACCAGTAAATACGGAGAATGAATGTAAACAGATAAAAGGAGTACATAAAAAACTGGTCAAAAACATCGTGGGAAAAAGAAATAAAATCTGATGAAGATAATACAGTGTGAAGCTGGAGAAACACAGTCATCTCTGACTCCAGCATCTGCAGTTCTTACTATCTCAAAATCTCCCTTCAATACTGGAACATTGTCACCTCACATTCATCTAAGTTAAACTCCATCTGCATTGGACAGCAAAGGTTATCTCAGAGTACAGCGGGTTATTGATCAGATCGGCCAATGGAGTTTAATTTAGATAAATGTGAGGTGCTGCATTTTGGAAAGGCAAATCAGGGCGGGACTTACACACTTCATGGTATGGCCCTAGAGAACATTGCTGAACAAAGAGACCTTAGAGTGCATGTTCATAATTCCTTGAAAGTGGAGTTACAGGTAGATAGGACAGTGAAAAAGGGTTTTGGTATGCTTGCCTTTATTGGTCAGTGCATTGAGTACAGGAGTTGGATGGTGGTGTTGCACTTGTACAGGGCATTGGTTTGGCCACTTTTGGAACACTGTATACAATTCTGGTCTCCCTGCTATAGGAAGGATGTCATGAAATTTGAAAAGAGTTCAAAAAAGATTTACGAGGATGTTTCCAGGTTTGGATAGTTTGAGTATAGGGAGAGGCTGAATAGACTGGGGTTATTCTCCCTGGAACGTCACAGACTGAGGGGTAAATTTATAGAAGTTTATAAAATTATGAGGGGCACGGTTACAGTAAACAGACAAGGTCTTTTCCCTGGGGTTGGGGGTACCAAAACTAGAGGGCACAGGCTTAAGGTGAGAGGGGAAAGACTTAGAATGGATCTCAGGGGCAATTTTTTCATGCAGTTGGTGGTGTGTGTCTGGAACGTGCTGCCAGAGGCAGTGGTGGAGACTGGTACAATTACGACATTTAAAAGGCATTTGGATGGGTATATAAATAGGATGGGTTTAGAGGGACATGGGCCAAATGCTGACATTTAGGACTAGATTAATTTGGGATATCTGGTCAGCATGGATGACGTGGACTGAACAGTCTGTCTCCGTGCTGAATATCTCCATGACTCTAAACTCGTTATGCAAACATATGAATTAGCAGTGGTAGGCCACTCAGCCCATTAAGTCATCTCTACTATTTAATAAGACCATGACGAAAGTGATTCTGCCTTCAAGTCCATATTTTTGCTTACCTTGACAGTGACAGATTCTTGATTAACAAAGAAATCAGGCTACCTCGGCCTTAAAAATACTTAATGATCCCACTTCACTGCTCTCTTGGGGAAGAGAGCTCCCAGAATAAAACTCAAACCTCAAAAAAGTTTCTTGTTTCCATCTTAAATAGAATATCCCTTAATTTTTAAACTCTGTGTCCCCTGATGCTCAGTTTTTACCCATTAACAAAATCTGATATAGTCTTGTGTTATAAGCAGTACTGAAAGGAATGAATGATCGTGTTACCTGGACAGCTTGTCAAACATATTGACGAGTTTCATTGCTTCATACTCTTTCTGTTCCTCTGTCATTCCATCCATTGGATTGGGCATTGGATCTTCCACATGACCAGTGATAGGGTTAATGCTAGAAATCAAATGATGCACACAATCATGTCTTAGCAATCTGACATTACGTGCACTTGGTTCCAAATAACACAAGAGTTAATTTTCTTAAAACGGCAGCAGGTATAAAACACTGCTCCCACCCTTGTCAATATTTTCACCCACTTTATTCTGGGTGTGCCAGCCACCATTCCTCTTTAGATTGCAAACGTAAAGGGTTCAAGAACCTACATCATCTTGCCAGTTAGAGAAGATACTTACAAAGATTTGACACTTTTGTATTCTTCGGTATCGGTGTCCTCATCTTCAGAATATTGCCCATCACCTCTCCCTCCAGCCAGAAGCCCATGGGCAGCAAGTAGCCCCGCAGCATTACCATAGCCAGTGTACTTTAACAAGCAATCAACTGGAAGAATGCAACATTCATCAGTAGGTTATACATCATCCAGCAGATGCATTTTCCAAATACTAAGTGAAAAAATAGTCAGCACAAGGTATAATCGTTTAGAATGAAAAAAGGTAAATGAAATTTTGTTTTTGCATTGCCACAGTCTTTCACTGGCAAACCATATGAAAGGTAGTGTTCATATGGTTTCTGTATCATTAGTAACTAAGTACTTATTTGTTCATAAAATGATACACAGAAGACCATTTTACTCAACAAGACTGTGCTGTCTCTTGAAAGAATCACCCAATTAGTCCCACTCTACTGTTCTTTCCCCATTGCTCAGCACTTTGTTTCCCTTCAAAAGTATTTGTCCAAAAGTTACTACTGAATCCTCTTACAACCTCTCAGAAAGTTTGTCCTAGATTATTACCAATGCATTAAATACCTCTCCTCAAAACACATTTTTGTTTTGCCATTTAACAGCATCACTAAAAATTGTCAATTTGGTTCAGTTGGGAGCACTTTCAACTAAACTGGAAAACTGTGATCAAGCTCCATGTTGGACTCGAGCTCTCAGTCTAGGCTGAGGGGGATCTGCAAGAGTCAGTGATGTAATCTTTCCAAAGAATCATTAAACTCAGGCTCCATTTATCATTCTCCAGTCGATGTAAAAAAGATTCCATGGCACAAAAAAACTGAAGCGAAGCTAAGCAGCTATAAAACACCAGCAGCTGATCATCAGAAACAAAAACAGAAATTGCTGGAAAATTCAGGTCTGGTAGCATCTGTGGAGAGAGAGAGCAGAGTTAACGTTTCGAGTCCAGTGACCCTTCTTGAGCACTCTCACAGATCTTCTGTAAAGTGCATGTTGAGAAGCTAGAAGTTTCAGGAGCTGAGGAGAAGAGCAAGTGAATGGATTTAAATGGCTAGCTCTTTAGCATAATGGCATATAATAGCAACTGGCATAATGGCTCAAGTGGTCCATCTGTGCTGTGTTATCCTATGTAATACCAAGGCACTACAGTCCTATATACAATTGGTGGTATGGAAATATTCAGAACTGAGAGGCATCTGCACAGATTGGATAGGGAGAAACTGTTTCCATTCATAAAGGATTGAGAATAAGAGTACATGGATTTAAAGAAGTCAGTAACTGAAGCAAAGGTGGTATGAAGATAAAATTTTTCAGTGAGTTGCTAGGATCTGGAATTCACTGATTGAAATTGTGGTGAAGGCAGGTTAAATTGGTTGATATCTGAAAAGGATGAACATGCAGGGTAATGCATAGAAGGCAGAGTGAATTTTTCATTGGAAGAGCCAGCACAGACATGATGGGTTAAACGGTCTCCTGTACATTAAAGAACTGAGATCCTGGGAGTGATTAGTGCGGTAAGTTTGCATCAGATATTTTCAGTGAAAGCAACTGGCTGAAAGTACACACTGAATTTCAATATATTAAGAAATAGATACTGACGAGATGTTGCTTTCCCATCAGAGTTTAATGCAATTATCAACCTGTATGTCACCAATCAATATCATGTTGGTCAGAAACTAAATGTATGAGTCCCTCCCCACAACAAAAGACTGGAATAGGAGACTTGATATTCTACTGTTACTGACCACTCTCTTTGCAGAGTACAAACAGGAACTCTGCTGAAGTGTGTTTCACTCCAGTATCGATGTGTGTCATGAGGCGAACCAGCTTATTTCTAAGAGTGGTACCAATTTCTGGACGATGCTTTACGTCTTTTAAAGGAGGCAGGACCTGCCAATGTACAAATGGCTTCAGATTAGAAAACACTGAGTACATCAAAATACATGAACAACTTTCAACACGCATGGGCAGAATTCTCATTAGGATGGACAACAAATGCTGGCCTTGCCAGCGACAAAGACATCCTGTGAAAGTATAAACTAACTCACGAGGACATTAACTCAATGATAGCTCAATCACTCGGTAATACCAGTTTAAATGCACTTCAAACAGTTTAAATTAAAATCAGATAGTGAATACAACAGAGAAATTAATTCTGAAAAGGATCTGTATTTATACTAACAGCTCATTGCACTTCAATTCCCATACATGTAGTGGAGTTCCTGCTTAGGCTTCCAGTAATGCTTAAGACAGCAGAAAATACAAACATTAAAAACTTTTCTCTGGTTTTCAATATCTTTGCATCTCTGCGTCTTTATTCTCATCTGTTACTGTGTAACTGGCATTTGGAGATGCATGACAGCTGGTATATAAAGGATCCATGTTCTGTGCCTAGTCTGTCTTCACTTGACTGAGTATTTTCATTGCATAGTTTGCAGATTCAGTTAACCATTTAATAGCCAAACTATAAACTGTTTTCATTTTCGTAAGGGCAATATTTCAAAACTGGAGATTTTCCAAGTATGACATGCAGTTTGATTGCATTTATTGTCATATCCTTGGTGGATAAACTAGCAAAGTTGGGGTTGATCCACTTGGAGAAGGTTGAAGAGGAATTTTATGGGGTGGCGGAGGGTTCTAGATAGAAAGAGAAAAATTCCGATTGGAAGAAAGACAAGAACCACAGGTGTCAGGCATAAGATGGTTGGCAAAAGACCTAAACAGAGAAGAACTCCTTTTAAGCAGCAAATGGTGAGAATCTGGATTGGACTACTTATCAATGTTGTCTGAAGACAAATACAATTAGGACTTTCAAAATAGAGTTGGATATGCACCTGGTGAGAGTTAATTCTTAAGGTTATGGAGAAAGAGCAAAGCAGTGAAACAGTTGTTCCTGCACAGTCTGACATTCTGGTAAAAAAGTTAAATATTTGTTTTACAGACCCCAGTAATATCACTGTAAACCACCCTTTGGGCATGTAAGGATAGTCCACATCGACAAACTCATCCAATGGACAAATAAAAAATTAGGAAAAAATGCACTTTTGGGATTTTTGATGATTTTAAAATGTATTTTCATCTCCCAGCTTTCCAATAATAAATAGAATGTGGATAAAATTAGCCAGTTGTCAACAAGATAGCTTTTGATACTTATTTCTGGCACTTTTAACCACAAAGATAAAGAATCAATTATTTTCTTTCCTGTATGAGCTTTTCAAATCCTTACCCGTGAGCGGATATATTTTCTCATATCTCTGTGCGTCCTGCAACATTCTGTCAGAACACTTAAAACTGGAGTCAACCCTTCCTTTAAATTGGACCCCTGTCAAATATGAAAATAATCAAATCAAAAAGTCACAAAAAAAAATTGCTGGATATGCTGCACATTTTGCTCCTCCTGATGTTTTTAGCAATATTCAAGAATGACTTAGATTGTTTATTTTAATATTTCACTGGATTATAAACAAACAATCTTAAGAGAAGGAACAAAATAAAAACATCAATATTTTTAGCGTGTCAGTGTCATTACCTAAACCTTAGCCAGTGATACCTAGATAATGTATCAAGATAATCAATAAATTATTTTCATCTTTTCATTTCAAATATTAGAAATACTCAGTGGGTCTGGCTACATCTACATAGAGACAGAAACAGAGTTAATGCTTCAGGTTGATGAACTCTCAAAAAATGACCAGCACAACAAATTTGAGATAACAAGGTGTAGAGCTGGATGGACACAGCAGGCCGAGCAGCATCAGAGGAGCAGGAAGACTGACATTTTGGGCCTAGACCCTTCTTCAAAATAACAAATATATTTTAATTTGTATTTAGCACATGTTCGATAAAAGTAAATTTTACTGTGTCCAGACATTTGTATGTTGGAAGTAGTCTGCAAATAGCATGAAGGGAACAAATAATTTGCTCCAGAATTGTGCTGTACAGGAAAAGACTGTTTTGCCTGACTAAAGACTTATTTTACTCAATAAATCCCAAACCCTGCTCTCTTTCTGTAGCCCTGCATATTTTCCATTCCAAGCATTTATCCAAAATGCTCGAGAGTTACTACTAATGAAGCTCCCACATCCTCTCAGGCAGCATATTCTAGCCGATAACTGGGTGCATTAAAAATGTTACCTTAATCCATTTCTTTTGTAATTTAATGCCATCAGTGCTAAGCTATCAATGCCACAGGGGTTGTGGGAAAAGAGAATTAACTGTTCCTTAGGGACAAGGACTGGCATCACAACCAGCTCCTGCCTGAAGTCTCCTTTTGGCAGGCAAACACAACACTATTTATAAGCTCATGTACATTCTGATGGCAGGAGCCAACCTTTCCACTTTGAGATCCTTCTGCACTGTTCACTGGTTGGGGCTTTGGTAAAGGACTATTTTGATTCTCATTAATTTCAGTTCTTCCTCCAAGTTGGAGCATATTTACTATCCTATCCCCAGTCAGGAAGCTGTACCTCTGTGCAGCCTGTTTTTGCAGATAAATGTATGATTGGGAAGGCAAACCCATCCCCCAATTGATTTTATATGCAGCTGGAGAGAATCAATACTAGATTATTTATTCCTTCCCTTGGAATTGCCCCAGGAAATCAGGTGTAAGAGGAGTGGAGTGAGAACTGAGATACCAAGGTGTAGAGCTGGATGAACACAGCAGGGCAAGCAGCATTAGAGGAGCAGGAAAGCTGATGTTTCGGGCCTGGACCCTTCTTCAGAAATGGGAGAGGGGAAGGGGGTCCTAAAATATATAAGTAGCGGGGTGGGGGGACGCGGATAGAAGATGGATAAAGGAGAGGATAGGTGGAGAGGAGACAGACAGGTCAAAGAGGTGGGGTGGAGCCAGTAAAGGTGAGTGTTGGTGGGGAATGAGAGGGGGGAAATAGGTCAGTCCAGAGTACGGACAGGTCAAGGGGGCTGGATGAGACTAGTAGGTAGGAAATGGGATTGTGGCTTGAGGTGGGAGGAGGGGATAGGTGGGAGGAAGGACAGGTTAGGGAGAAGGGGACAAGCTTGGCTGGTGTTGGGACGTAGGTGCACCTCCCAGTCACGAACCATTTCAACTCCCCCCTCCCACTCCTTAGACGACATGTCCATCATGGATGTCCTGCAGTGCAACAATGATGCCAACTGAAGGTTGCAGGAACAGCACCTCATTCCACTTGGGAACACTGCAGCCTAATGGTATCAATGTGGACTTCACAAGCTTCAAAATCTCCCCACCCCTGACCGCATCCCAAAACCAGCCCAGCTTGTCCCCGCCTCCCTGACTTGTCCTTCCTCCCACTTATCCCCTCCTCCCATCTCAAACCCCATCCCCATTCTGCTACCTACTAGCCTCATCCCGTCCATTTAACCTGTCTGTCCTTCTATCCACTCCCTAACTCCCCACCTACACTCACTTTTACTCTCTCCAGCCCTGTCTCTTTGAACTGTCTCTCTCCTTTCCACCTATCCTCTCCTTTATCCATCATCTTTTTATTTCAGAATCCCCTTCCCCATTTCTGAAGGAGGGTCTAGGCTCGAAACATCAGCCTTCCTGCTCCTTTGATGCTGCTTGGCCTGCTGAGTTCATCCAGGTCCACACCTTGTTATCTCAGATTCTGCAGCATCTGCAGTTTCTACTATCTCTGAAGTGAGAACCGAGTGGATGGGATTGTCATCCTAGATGAAAAGAGGAGACTAATGAGTAATTTTGACTAAATGCATCAACTTAAATGTTAACTGATAATGGGAACTGCAGATGCTGGAGAATCTAAGATAACCAAGTGTGAAGCTGGATAAACACAGCAGGCCAGGCAGCATCTCAGGAGCACAAAAGCTGATGTTTCGGGCCTAGACCCTTCATTAGACTTAAATGTTAATTCCACTTTTCTTTCTACAGATTTTGCCCAAACTGCTGAACGTTTCCAACATTTTAGACCAACAGCTGAAACAGTTCAGTACATTGTGAAGGGCAACAAAATGGTGGGAAATTGGAGGTGGTTAAGGTCGCTACAAAATTGCAGTCCTACGGAAAGGTTCACCTTGACTGTGGTGAGAAATTTGCACATCTATCTATATGGAGAAGTCTGCTCAACTGTGAGAGAACCAAAACACAATAAAAGGTGCTTGGATTTTAATTACTGGAAGCAGCTTTATTTTAAGAAAGCTTATGCAACCAAAACTGCATGTTTGCAATATTAATCAACATTCTACCATCTGCAGGGCAAGATTGCAGAGCAATCTGTAATATTTAAAATGAAATCCCAGTCATCATCATTCCGGGGAAGAAATTGATCTCAGGTGCAGCACAACACAGCAAATCAACAGCAAAATTACACAGTTCTTGTTCCATTACTCTCAGAATACATTGTGAAGTCTGAGACACATAATTCTTCCCAACTAACAATTAGCATCAATAGAAAACAAAGCTGAAGGAAATGTAAAACATATTGCCGATTCCTATTTACTGTTGTGCTTCGCTGCATGAGATAAATTTCATTTTCTCATGCCCAGTATCAAGGGAGTCTTCACATGAAGTGTCGTTGACAATTAAGGAATTATCAAACCAAGAAAACGTATTTGTCATCGTCACAATCTTTTGCATAAATAAATGCCCATGTTGTAGACAGAGATTGTTTCCACTGGCTGGGGAAAATCAAGAAAGAAGAGGTATAACTACAGGCTGATCATCTAAGACTAAGGACAAACATCTTTGCACAGAGGATCAGCCATCACTGTACTGAATAGTTGTGCAGTTTCAAGGGATCAGATGGTTACTCCTGCTCCTGTTTCTCAAGTTGTGTCGTAACTTTTAGTGAAAACCTCCAACGTGAATTTGTTACAGCATAATTAAACTCTCCCACCAGTGATAGCACTGCATTTGCGTGGAGATTGTGGTTATAATTTATCATGTTTATATGCACAGTTCTGATTATAAATGGAGGATTGCAGGCATTCATAATTGAAAACCTTGGTGAGAAATTCTCACAGATGCAGAATTTTATATTATGTGCCAGTTTTATATTTTTAAAAAAGTCAAAATGACAGATAGACACAACTGGTTCATTATATCCCTACCGCCCTAAATAACTGGTATCATTAATTGTTGTAGTCACTTTATCAAAATATAAACATGCAAACAACAAAATCACTGACCTCAGGGTGATTTTAAGACTTTAATGTGCAATAGGTCTTAGCTTTGGCGGAATCTGTCCCTCAGCACCAGTATAACTCTATTCTCGACATCATCCCTGCACCATCATACTTGCTGTTTTAAAACGTAAAATGCCTTACTTTGTCTATTCGGTTTTCCATGAAACCCAGCAAAACCTCAACTGCATCCATCTTCTTCCCATTGTATTCGACTGTTCCACACTTGATGCTGGGGCTGAAGAGGAGATCAAGGCTTGATGCTGGAATGTTGTTCAAAAGGTTGACTGTGTGGCTGAGGAAGATTAAAATTTTGAGTGCCCATAAGTTTTACTTTGTAATTTGAAAAAGTTCACATTTTCGGTCCTTGCACTTTTACTAGTGAGAAAATAACAAAAAGACTCACCCACAATTTATTTCTTTGAACGTATTTCCTATTTGCAATGCACTAGCTCATGATGGAAAACCCCCTCCTTAAATTCTGATCCACAGTCGTGTCACTCTCATACATTCACTGGATCTAAACACAATTCTTTCTTCCGCCATGCAAAGAAAATATTGCTCTTGGACAGAAGGGGAAGAGACTGGCAAGTGCAGAATTAACAAACTTCAGCCATAACCTTGTTATTATAAAGAAAAGGGAGATAAAAGTCACTCAAAATCAGTACAGCTTTTTGAAACGCTGATTGTTTGCAGATACAAAGCAAAGCAATCTGCTTCTTTACACCACCAGCTGGATTTTAGTTTCTCCCATCAGTGTTAGCAAGAACTATTTACAATTGTGATAACTGCATATATGTCATCAGTTTAGCATTGGAATTTGCCACAGGGAAAATCCCCAAAATATTGAGGACAGGTGAAGAAAATTGATAATGGAATTTGTGTGATCAAGAGGACAAACACAAACCTACAAGCCCACATCAACATTGTTTTTACAGCTTCAATAAAATAAACACGCCAAATTCTTGTTCTGTTTTACACCTGACTTCTGTACTCTAAGTTAGTATTCTAATCCCCACCAAAGTGCTGTCCATCCACATTATACTTTGGATGGTTCACAGGTAACACTCATATTATCATCTTTTGACAGCAACACAAAAGATTATTGCAAAAGTTATCCCAGGTAAAATCAGAATTTACAAGTGCATTATATGGCGAAGCAGCACTTAGTTTTAATCACTATAACATGCCAGGAATTAACTACTAGGACAGAAAAGGTTACAATGCAGGCAATCTGTTGTACAATTCTCTCAAAAGACAATAAGTTCCAACACCAGGGTACAGGTGCAGATATGCAGAAATCAGGAAGGGTTACTCTGATTCCCAGCAAAAACTCATCACTCACAAACAGTTGTACAATGTGATCCATGTTCTTAGTAGCACTTACCCAATGCTACCCTCAGTTAACTCCTGTGGAAGGAATTTGTCTGCTCTTCTAAACATTTTATTCATTTTCTGATCTTTTAAACTAGCAGAGGTTGAAGTGTCTGATACAGAATTTGCATCCTTGCTGTTCCTGAGTGGGCATATCACACTCTTTTCTGCTGTGACGTCCCCTTTCATGCAGTAATATGCAAAGAAGCTTCTCCAATACCTTTAAATTTAATTTTATGGATCACTGTGTTTCAGTTATTCTTTTCAGTAATAGATGCCTGACTTTCTGATCTCTGTCACTCCACTGACAGTTTTATTTACAGAAAAGGGTATGACATTCCTCAGCTTCCACCAAGTCTGCCACCATAAACAGGTCTATACAAAGCCATTAGCATTCTTCCCCCCAGGAGGTAGAAATACACATTGGTATGGAGCATATATTAGCCCTTATTACACCCTACAGAGTCCATTAATCATCCTTGGACGACACTCACCCCCTCAGCTCTCAGCCCCCTCCTGACCAATACACTGAATAAAGCTCTTGACACTTCCAGTCACTTCTCCTAACCCATCCACAATGTGTGCACACTGAGACAGATCAGTCAGCTGGCTACATTCAACTCAGTAACACATCAGAGCTTTCATGCATTCCAAAAGAAGGAGCTTCTGACTTGCAATTCTCCTTAGCCTACTGTAGATTCAACCAAGTCATGTTGCAGATTGGGAACTATTCGTGTGCATGTTGCTTTAAAAGAGGACCCAATTTGTAATTTATTTTTCTTATAGTCCCAGAAGCTGTTATGAAAGTGAGACAGTCTGATGCATAGTTCTTCACAATAATATTAAAAATCTAATAACTAATGAGCTGAATTAGAAGAGAAACAGGAGAGGGAAACTGATTTTAAAAAATGTTGCTTATTTCCTCGATTCTGAAGACTGCACCCCAGCACAGCCAGCAATCGTAATACAGGTCTCATAGGAGGCGTAGAGTGTGACAATTCTTGATATCATCTGTTCAAAACATTCAAATTGATTTTGCAATATTACTAATATTAAAAATCAAATTCAAATACTGACGTTTTGGAAAGAAATTATTCAAGTGCTCAGCTCCTTTAAGATGTAAACAAAAAACAAAGTTAAAGGGCTAAAGTCTATCATGTACAAAAGTACAGCAGTTGAAATGATTTATAAAGTCAAAGTCCAGAAGCATTGATTAAATTTCACTTGTTTCACTTTCCATCCATAGTCCTGATGGGCAGGCTTAACTCAGAGCTGCACGACAGCTCCCAGTTTCAGGACTGTACCAGTGAATGCTGAATGAACTAGCAAGTTCAAAGGAGAAACATTCATAGTTGTGAAAGAGAACGCTTACACGGAAGAGAAATTATCCATTCAAAACCCCTGTTTTTGCAGTATCAAATTAAGGAGGAAGATAGAAGAATTCCCCCAGATATGGGACTAATCTTCAACTCTCAGACAGACATGAGCTTCCAGGGTAAGATAATAGCATGGTCAAGAATGTTGATAAATTGAAGACCAAAACAGAAGAGGAAATCATTATACAAAAGTAAACGAGATAATGGGAACTGCAGATGCTGGAGAATCTAAGATAATAAAGTGTGAAGCTGGATGAACACAGCAGGCCAAGCAGCATCTCAGGAGCACAAAAGCTGACGTTTCGGGCCTAGACCCTTCATCAGAGAGGGGGATGGGGTGAGGGTTCTGGAATAAATAGGGAGAGAGGGGGAGGTGGACCGAAGATGGAGAGAAAAGAAGATAGATGGAGAGGAGAGTATAGGTGGGGAAGTAGGGAGGGGATAGGTCAGTCCAGGGAAGACGGACAGGTCAAGGAGGTGGGATGAGGTTAGTAGGTGTGGGAGGAAGGGATGGATGAGAGGAAGAACAGGTTAGGGAGGCAGAGACAGGCTGGGTTGGTTGTGGGATGCAGTGGGGGGAGGGGACGAACTGGGCTGGTTTTGGGATGCAGTGGGGAGATTTTGAAGCTGGTGAAGTCCACATCGATACCATTGAGCTGCAGGGTTCCCAAGCGAAATATGAGTTGCTGTTCCTGCAACCTTCGGGTGGCATCCTTGAGGCACTGCAGGAGGCCCATGATGGACATGTCATCTAAAGACTTGGGGGGGGGGGGGGGGGGGGGGGGGAAGAGTTGAAATGGTTCGCGACTGGGAGGTGCAGTTGTTTATTGCGAACCGAGTGGAGGTGTTCTACAGAGCGGTCCCCAAGCTTCCGCTTGGTTTTCCCAATGTAGACTCCGTTACATTGATGACTGGTGCCGCCTCTTGCTCCCCAGAGGAGCTCAAACAGTTCATCCACTTCACCAACACCTTCCACCCCAACCTCAAGTTCACCTGGGCCATCTCCAACACATCCCTCACCTTCCTGGACCTCTCAGTCTCCATCTCAGGCAACCAGCTTGTAACTGATGTCCATTTCAAGCCCGCCGACTTCCACAGCTACCTAGAATACACCAACTCCCACCCACCCTCCTGCAAAAATTCCATCCCCTATTCCCAATTCCTCCGCCTCCGTGACATCTGCTCCCAGGATAAGGCATTCCACTCCCGCACATCCCAGATGTCCAAGTTCTTCAAGGACCACAACTTTCCCCCCACAGTGGTCGAGAACGCCCTTGACCGCGTCTCCCGCAACACATCCCTCACACCCCGCCCCTACCACAACCGCCCAAAGAGGATCCCCCTTGTTCTCACACACCACCCCACCAACCTCCAGATACAACGCATCATCCTCTGACACTTCCGCCATCTACAATCCAATCCCACCACCCAAGACATTTTTCCATCCCCACCCTTGTCTGCTTTTCAGAGAGACCACTCTCTCCGTGACTCCCTTGTTCGCTCCACACCGCCCTCCAACCCCACCACACCCAGCACCTTCCCCTGCAACCGCAGGAAGTGCTACACTTGCCCCCATACCTCCTCCCTCACCCCTATCCCAGGCCTCAAGGTGACTTTCCATATTAAGCAGAGGTTCACCTGCACATCTGCCAATGTGGTGTACTGTATCCATTGTGCCCGGTGTGGCTTCCTCTACATTGGGGAAACCAAGCGGAGGCTTGGGGACCGCTTTGCAGAAAACCTCCGCTCGGTTCGCAATAAACAACTGCACCTCCCAGTCGCGAACCATTTCAACTCCCCCTCCCATTCTTTAGATGACATGTCCATCATGGGCCTCCTACAGTGCCACAATGATGCCATCCGAAGGTTGCAGGAACAGCAACTCATATTCCGCTTGGGAACCCTGCAGCCCAATGGTATCAATGTAGACTTCACCAGCTTCAAAATCTCCCCTTCCCCCACCGCATCCCAAAACCAGCCCAGATCGTCCCCTCCCCCCACTGCATTCCAAAACCAGCCCAGCCTGTCTCTGCCTCCCTAACCTGTTCTTCCTCTCACCCATCCCTTCCTCCCACCCCAAGCCGCACCTCCATTTCCTACCTACTAACCTCATCCCACCTCCTTGACCAGTCCGTCTTCCCTGGACTGACCTATCCCCTCCCTACTTCCCCACCTATACTCTCCTCTCCACCTATCTTCTTTTCTCTCCATCTTCGGTCCGCCTCCCCCTCTCTCCCTATTTATTGCAGAACCCTCACCCCATCCCCCTCTCTGAAGAAGGGTCATGGCCCGAAAAGTCAGCTTTTGTGCTCCTGAGATGCTGCTTGGCCTGCTGTGTTCATCCAGCTTCACACTTTATTATCTTATACAAAAGTAAAAGTCTGGTTGATACTTGTGTCAACAATTGTACAGCTAACGTCTGAACACAAAACTTGGGTTCCATAAGAACATGATGTCCACTCCCAGATATGATTGAGAGTTTGGATCAGAAAACCTAATAAGAACAAACATTTGATGCCATCGGCAGTGGATGCCTTCAAAAGGACTCTTGGCACTGGAGGGAAGCTTTACACCCAACACCATGGCATACTGGTATTCATAACTCTGACAAGTACTTGATGAATAAGCTGAGCTGAATAGCAGCTGGCGGAACATTAGAAAGCTCATCAAGAACGCCCATGTGAACATTTTTGTATTTCCATATGCCAACAATTGGGTGGGTGGGAGCCAGTGACCTTTCTCCAGATTACAGTGAACTGCATCTGCATTGCCAAGAAAAGGAAAGGTAAGCAGAAACAGGCACAGGGATAAGTTTGTAGGTGGAGTTCCTGAGGCTTATGAAAAGGATAACAATAGAACCAGAGGTTTTATTGAACACCCAAGACAGAAAGATTATAGAGAACTGAGGGGAGAGTGGGCAAGCATCCAGAAGCAAAGTGGAGCAATGTTGAATGTGTTGTTAGTAGGTTTGCCCCTTACAGTTCGTGAATGCATATGCGATAAAGAACAGAGTACTAGCGGGAGTTAAGGAGCAGCACTAGTGGACGACAATCCAACCAACTGGCAACATGTTCATGTAAATGTTACTTTACCTCTACTGAATAATGCCAGCACTTGACTGAATTCTTTTTGCTCAGTGACGAAAGTAGATGGCATTTTACAAGAAATAGCTTTTATGGAATCTGGATGAGCAAAGTAAATATCATACATTCTATGTTTCATTCTGACTTCCAGCGACTTTGAGGCTGATACCAAGGGGAGCTGTATTATCACACGCAAAGATGAAGTCTGAACTGTACCGGATGCTTACAGCATATTACAATGTGAACAGACTGATCAGATATTAAAACATTTTTTCTACCACTTTGGATGGGCCAATCGTCAATTTATTGCCCTCATCTTTTAGATGTCAATTTTAAAAAGAAGTCCACAGATGTCTTCTGTTTTGGGGAAAACAGCAGGCAATAGGGTTTCTCATTCAGCATTCTCAGTGTATGTGAGTATGCCAAGAGTGCTTGTAAAATGAGCAGTTTCAATTATCATGAGACATGGCAGTGATACTATTTACTGCCCATCCTTAGGGGTGATGGGCTGCCTTTCACTACTCCTTTTTCTCTTTTCCATTGATGGAGCCTCATGAGCTGCTCTGAGCAAAACACAAGGCAGAATCAGTAAGGGTGATGGGCTCCTCAAATTAGAAAGGCACAAGTGAAACAATTCATTTCTACAAGAACCGTTATTTATTTTCATGATCTACAAGTCACCTAATTTACAAAGTTTGCCTTGATGTAATTTTACTTCACAATCGCTGGTCCAGTCTCCAAACCACTGCGTTGTCAAATACACTACACAAGGTGTGGTTATTTAATTGTAAGCTATTTTACTTTTATAACGAGCATTCTAGCCCATAAGCCACAGCTATTCAGTTTCAAGCAAATGGAATGCCTGTGCCTTTTTTTTTACAGCAATATGCATGTCATATTTTTGTAAGTTTAAAAAAATGACTTTGCAACATTTCAGGTGTCCTGCCAAAAACTCCAAATCACTGCAATGCAATGAATTTTTGCCTTGCATACTTCCATTACACACTTGAATGAAGTGCTTCCCCTACTCTGTCTTGCTCTTCCCTTTTCCGGTGATGTCCCAGCATACAAGAAACAAGTTCAAATCTATGCACCACAGCAGCAATCCTATGGCCAAAACATGGTGGAAAGATTTCTCTAACTTGCTGGTGGGTTGTTTTATGTAAACCCCGCACAATCGACAGTGTTGAGGAATCTTGTGATTATCTTGATTTTGAGAGTAAGGTAGGAATTAGGAAATAGCCTTCTGCATGTAGATTTTAAAACCTTCAATGAACCGACAGCTTTCTTTGCATCTCTCAACAAACACAAGTCACTGAACACTAACTGATAATCGCTCAAAGATGCTGCAAGACTTTCAGAAAAGTTGACAAATACCAATGTGCATCAAAGAGTACCTTGAGGAGGAGACTGTGCACACAACATGGTTGGCCCTTTTTGAGAGTTCTAAAATAACTGTCACAGAAAGTAGACAGTAAATGAGGCACTGCTAATTTCATCCACAAACTGAAACAAGTTTAAAAGAAATCTTACTACATTCAGCATAGAAACAGGCCCTTCAACGCATGTTGTTATGCCGAACATTGCGCCAAATTAAACTAATTCTTCTGCTTGCCCTTGGTCCATATCCCTCCATTCCTTGCATATTCATCTGCTTAATTAAAAGTACCTTAGACACCCCTATTGCATCTGCCTCCACCACTACAATCGGCAGTATGTGCCAGACTCCTACCACTCTCTGTGTAAAGAACTTGCATCTCACATCTCCTTTGAACTTTCCTCCTTCACCTCAAATGGATGTTACCTAGTATTAGACATTTCAACTCTGGTAAAAAGATTTGACCATCAACCCCACGTATGCATCTCGTACTTTTACAGACTTCTTTCAAGTCTCCCCTCAGCCTCTGCCGTTTCAGAGAAAACAACCCAAGTTTTACTAGCCTCTCATTATAGCGCAGACCCTCTAATCCATGCAACATCCTGGTAACCCTCTTCTGCAAAATCCTTCACATCCTTCCTGTAATGCAGTGACCATAACTGAAAGCAATACTCTGAAGCGTGGCCTAACCAAAGACTTAGAAAGCTGCAATATGACAACCTGACTCTTGTACTCAACTCTTCAACCAACAAAGGCAAGCATGCCACCTGCCTTCTTTATTACCCTATCTACTTGTGTGGCCACTGTCAGGGAGCTATGGACTTGAACCCCAAGATCCCTCTCTACATCAACACTGTTCAGGGTCCTTCCATCATCTATATACTTTTCCTTAACATTTGATCTCCCAAAGCACAGCACCTCATCCTTATGCAGATTAAACTCCATTTGTCATTTTTCCACTCATATCTGTGACTGATTTATATCCGGATGTATTCTTTGACACCTTCTACACAATCCACAACTCCACCAATCCTTGTGTCATCTACAAAAACTTTCTCACCCACCCATCTAAATCTTCTTTCAAGTAATTTATATATATCACAAACAGCAGAGGTCCCAGTACAGATCCCTACAGAGCAACACTAGTCATGGACCTCCAGTCTGAAAAACATCCTTCCCCTGCTACCCTCTGCATTCAATGGGCAAGCCAATTCTAAATCAGAGTGGCCAAGTCACCACGGATCCTATGCATTTTAAGATTCAGGATGAGTCTACCATGGCGGACCAAGTTGAATGCCTTACTAAAATCCACGTAGGCAACATCTATTGCTCAACTCTCATCACCACCTTGAAAATTTAAACAAGTTACTAAGACATAGCCTGCCTCACACAAAGCCATGCTGACAGTCTTTAATTAGGCCATGCTTTTCCAAGTGCGTAAATCCTATCCCTAAGAATTTACTCCAATGGTTTTCCTACTACTGACGTGAGACTCACTGGTTTATAATTTCCTGGGTTATCTCCATTTCCTTTCTTGAACAGAGGAACAAAATTCGCTACTCACCAGACCTCCGGGACCTCTCCAGTGGCTAGTGAGGATACAAAGATCTTAGTCAGGGCCCACGTTCACCTCACAAAATCACGGGTAAAGTAAATTATTTTACGATTCTCTCTAAAATGCTGACAGTTGTGGTCACTGTAGATGCAACAAAATGTACGCTAGTCTGTTGACATTTTAGGGTGACTGACACTCAGACAAAAACCTGTTTCCTTCTTGCTTTCACTCATGCTCATAGTTGGCGATGAGGTTGTGAGGGGAAAGAGAGGCTGTTGTTATAAACAATGCACTTACCTGTGAAATTCTTCAGTTTTGTCTTCAGACTGAGTCTTCAGCAACAAACAGTGACAGAGAATAGCAGCAAGGTGCCTGTTCTGATGGGCGCGATCCTGCCCAAAAGAAATTAGTGGTACTGAAATAAAGTTTTCACCAGATTATAAAATTCTGGCACATGGCAAAGCGTTTCTTCTTCTATAACCAGTGGAAGTCACAAAGGAGTCTACAACAGAATTCTAAACTCAAATTTTACTCAACCTTACTCAATTTTTCAGTCTCAATTGCTAGCTTTCTGTTTTCATCATCCATCCTCAGGATGTGTGCATCATTGGTGCAGGGAGCATTTATTGCCCATCCCTAGTTGTCATAGTCATGCCAGTTTGTTACAGCTAGTGGTTTATTAGATCATTTCAGAAGAGTTAGGACTCATGGTATCAGTGTGGAATTACAGTCATACACAAGGCAAACATGATCAGCCAGCTCCTTGTATAGTAAAGTAGAAAGACTAGGGTTGGACGTCCTCCTTCCCTGTATCATTGATTCAGGACCTAATGGAATTAATTGTTTGTGCTAGAAAACAGTTTTAAGTCACACTGAATTTTTATAAGTTTTGAAGGTTACTTTTTCTGTAACTGTGATTATAAATTTGTTCAACAGTATTAGGAACACGAATAAAGAGAAGTGGTGAAGCAGTTTTAAATCAAAATATTCCCCTTCTGACACAAAACTAAGTGAGAAAGTAAGTTAAGGAAGATAAAGTCTGCAAAGAGATATAAATGGGTTAAGTGAGCGAGAGAGAATGGAATCTGACAGAAGGGAGCACCTCATGGGTAAGTGAGAGACTATTCATTTTGGCAAAAACAGAAAACAGACTATTTAAATATTGAAGAACTACCAAATGTCAGCTTTCAGAGAAATTTACGCCCCCCTTTACAAAGGGCATATAAAGTTAGCATGCATATGCAATAAGAAAAAGCAAAATGCTAGGTTTCAGAGTGAGGAAGATGGAGAACAAAAGTAAGGAAGTCTTTACTCCAGCTGTACAAGGATCTGATTTATTTTGTACAGCTCCGGTTCTTTGTACAAATATAAAATATATTTAACTAAGAAGGCTCACTAGACCAAATCCTGGGATGACAGGATGAGTAGAATGTGCCTATATTGGGTTTAGGAGAATGAGAGATGATCTTATTTAAAGATGACATGATAGGGTAGATACTGAGAGGTGGTTTCCTTGCCTGGTGAGTTTGAAACCAGGGAGCACAGTCTCAGGATGAAGAGTCAGCAATTTAGTAACGAGAGGAAGAATTTCTCCATTTAATCTCTAGAATTCTCTACCTCTGAGAACTGTGGATACCTAGTCATTGAGTAGTATCTGTAGGTTTTTGGACTCCAAGGATACTAGGGATATGGGGTTTATGTTGCGGTTTTAATAAATGGTGCAGCAGGGAGGAGGAGCCTGTACCTACCCTATTTCTTACGCATATATTCTTTATAGATGAGTAAACATAAATGTTGTTATCATAAAACAGCTTAAGAATTTTAGAAAAACATTATCTTTGGTCCGTTAGCCCCTCTGATCCCAGCCATCCCAGTTAGTCTACTAGTATCAGGTGTCAAATACACTAATCTGTCTAGTGCTGCAACAGAATTGAGGCAACATGTCAAAAGACTGAAACAGCTTGATATTCTGGAAGTATTTCTGAGTTGAAGGAATGGATTTACATGTTTATGGTACTTTGTCACAATTGTGCTTTATATCCAGTTATTTCTGAAATGTCACTATTTTTAAAGAAAACCTGACTGCCCCGTCAACAATGAAGTGAATGACAGCGTTGATGAAGGAGGGGGCATTGGTTAGCCAAACAGCTGTTTTGCAATGTTAAATGATGCCAATAGTGTGGATTCAATACTTGCTCCAGCTGAGGTTACCATGAAGGTCCTACCTCTCATCCGAGGTGCGGTGAGGTTAAACCGTCACTAATCTCTCCCTCTCATGTGAGAGCAGCCAACATCAAGGAGATAAAAGCAAGACATAGGACAAACTCATTGGGCTAATTGGATTGCGCTTATTGACTTATGCAGCCATTTCAAAAGTGACAGAAGCCTCGGTTTAAGGGTGCACCTTCAAAATAGCAATACTGCCTTCTCCACGGCAGCAACTTCACCAATCATGAAACTTGACAACCAATCAGCACCCTACTGTCCTGCAGTTTAGATTATTGTGACTGCTTGAAATTTGGCATTCTTGTCTTTGACAGACCACATTTCCTTATATCATTAACATAGTGCCTATATATTTAAAGATAGGTCGATGAGCGAAAGCTTTTAACTATGCAGCTATTAATCATTCTTCTGACCTACAGAGTCGGTGCAATATTACATTACAATGCATTATACCCCTCAACTCCAACATTGGGACTACTACTGAAAACAAGAAATGTTGGCGATCACAGCGGGTCAGGCAGCATCCATCGAAAGAGAGCAAGCTAACATTTTGACTCTAGACGACGTTTTATCGGAGCTGACATGAAGTGTAGAGGGGGCAGCATTTATGCTATCATTGGTGGGGGGTGTTGGAGGGTAGAGTGCTGGGGGAGAAAAGATATTGATAGCTCAGATTAACTGATCGGAACTTGAGAACGGTAGAGCAATGGTGTGTCTAACTTCCAGACTTGAAAGAACATACAGTTCCATTGGGGAGAGAAGACAGACAATGATAACAGAGAATGTAACAAGTAAAGCTAAAAAGAAAGGCTTGAAGTGGGTGTGGTTCACAACTTGAAGGTCTAAATCATCAACATCCCTTCTCCCACAGCAATCTACATTCCAACCCCGCTACTCCAACTACAGCACAAGCGTTGCCTCCCCCACACTTCATTGTCAGCTCTGAAGAAGTGTTATATAGAGTTGAAACATTAGATTTCACCGATCCATGGATGTTGTCTGATCCATTGTGATCTCCAGCATTTGTTTTCAGTACTGATTCAAGCATCCAGTAATTTGCTTCTACAGTGGGACTACTATTTATTTTTGTAGCTCAATTCAGCAAACTATATCACATGGCAACACAATAACATCACTCAAAACATCTGCCCAAAAAGTTATGAAGCATGAGATGAACATCGGAAACTTACTTCATCAATTTGCTGCTGGTTGCAGTCATAAGTGACATTAAAGAGAGCTTTCAGCAGTTCCACGGATATATCCACCTGCTCATTAGACAAGGGAGGTCCCCTGCAGTCTGTGGCCACCACATATTTATGTGACCACTTGACATCCAATGTGCTCTCTAGGATATCAGTAAGCAACAGTAGCCCTTGTTCTTCTTTTAGCTGAGCCCTGGCATCCATTCGCAATGCTGACAACAGGAAAAGAAGGCGCAAGTCAAAGAACTTAATTTCATGAGGCAGATTTTTGTCTCTGTGTGTCTTTAAGCGTTCACAGGCTCCACTGACAAGCTTGAAGTCCACACTAAGTTGCTGCGCCTTCTCACTATTGAATACAATATTGCACAGGCATTTTAAAGCCTCAATTATAACATTAAAATTGGATATCTCCTGTTTCGAGCTTTGTGCATACTCCAATCCAGCCAACCTCATTAGGGCCAGCATTGCTGGTCTGGTTGTCAAAGGAGCCAAAATTTTCTTGTCCCTGGAGAGAATGCGGATTGTTTCTAAACAGGTGGCTTGGCAAGATGGTCCCAGGTCTTTCTGCAGTGTTTTCAATATTTCATCACACATTTTCTGTCAACATTAAACAGACAGTTAGAAATCATCTGCAACAGTGAAACACAGCATTTCAGAACTACTAAGTGAAAAGGCCACAACAGCATTGATCAATGAAACAGTTAGGGAAAGTATTGACATTTTGATAAGGTATTACAAAGTAATCTGTGTACAGGCATTTATTGGGCTGAATGGTTCTATTTTTCACTGTGAATACTTAATTAAAGCATTAAGAACTTAATTAACTTCTGGTATCAATTTTAAATCATTTGTTTGCATTATGACTTATGATTTACATCTATTTTGCTAAACATATAATTTCTATTCTAAAAATACGCATTTTTTCATAAATAGTTCATTTAATACCACTCTAATTTCATTGACACTGCTACCTTGATTATATTTCCAGATTCCTCTTAAAAACTCCACCCCATTTTCCAGCTCCTCTGTTGACAATGTCACTTTCCACACCAGTGGTTCAGAAATGTCTTCCTTATTCCTCAATGGAGGACTCCTCTCCAACCCTGTCAAGGTTGGCAGGTGCCTCCAGCTCTGTCTGTTTTACTGAAAATTTTAAGTAATGAAAATCTATGCTTCCTTTCCAGGAACCGACATGGTTTTCTCTCATTTTGAATAAAATGGACAGAGTTATTGCTGAATCCAGGCTGATTTTCTCCCCTCAGATGCTATCAGGCCTGCTGAGTTTCTCCAACACGTTTAGCTTTTGTTGTTTTAGACTTCCAGCATCCACAATCCTTTTTTTTTTGCTTATTTATAAAAAACCTTAACATTACCAGATGTTGCTTAGTCACCACTATTTCTCATCATTTTCATACAAATACTAATATTGCCCATTTAACTACAAGTAAACTTGCATGCCGAAATCCTAACTTTAGAACTTTTAAATGATATAGGGAAGAGGATGGAGGAATTTTGAATGACCATATAGGTGTTATGGTTCATGGTTCATGACTTGGATTTGAATTCCCATTGTCATCTATGTTGCTAATCTTTGAAAGCAGCAGCCAAACCAAACGTCCAAGATTGCACAGGGAATCAGAAAATGGTATGGTCACTGATCACCTTCTCATTTGACTTATAAAGCAGCTCAAACTACGCCAAAATAACAGGGTGCCTAGAGGTCACCGTAAATCTAGAGTGGAGACAAAGGATTCTTCCCTGCCAGCCAGCTCGGGGCCCCAAGGAGATCCACTACACTGTTAGCTTGTCTTTTCGCTGCAGCATAACTTTGCCTAGCTAAACATCCTCTAAGCCACTGGTGTGCAACAAGGAAACAAAAGAAAGTACAAAGAGTTGAAATAAGATAAAAGGGACTTTAGAATCACATTGAAAGAAGTTTGCATTTTTACAAGCCTTGCATGTTCACAGCCACTGGCAGACATTTTTTTTCTAAATCTATAAATAACACAAATGGCTAAAAGTATCTAGTCATGTCTCCTAGCAACAAGTTTGGGGGCTTTTCTGCTGCCTACACTTCTCTTGCTAACCCACAGCAGTCAGAACCACCTGCGGTGTTTGAGCTCAGCCAGATTAACCCTCATTGTCAGTGTTTCATTGAGAATATAGGGCTCTTAATATAGAAAATATAGATATTTACACATGCGTACACTCGGCCATTCCAAGTACCATACATACATAATATTACTCAAAGTGTGCATTTTAATCTGATGCCAGGAGTAGAAAGCACTTGTAAGTTGTATCCTTTTAATTTCCTTTATAATTCAGCAGCAAGTTTCTTTTGCCTAATGTCCTTCAAACCTTGATATTTAAGCAACATCTTTCCCACTCAACTTCAGTTGTTTTTGCAAAAGTGAAAGACAGAAAATACAAATACCAAAAAAGAGAGAAGATCCAAAAATCAGTACTAGGGACTTGGTTCAAAAGAAGGAGGAAAGATATTGACACCTAAATATCATTGTGCTTACTGAACGGAAAAAGCCAGAAAGACCAGAAGAAAACATTTTTGTTTCTGGGAGGTTACATGGCAACATGGTTACATCGGGTGCTTTGGGAAACGAGAAATGCAATTGCTCCGCCACTTGTGAAGATCTTTGCATCCTCGCTCTCTACTGGAGTCGTACCTGAGGACTGGAGAGAGGCAAATGTAATTCCTCTCTTCAGGAAAGGAAATAGGGAAATCCCCAGCAATTACAGACCAGTAAGTCTCACGTCTGTCGTCTGCAAGGTGTTAGAAAGGATTCTGAGGGATAGGATTTATGACCATCTGGAAGAGCATGGCTTGATCAAATGCAGTCAACACGGCTTTGTGAGGGGCAGGTCATGCCTCACAAACCTTAGAGTTTTTTGAGGATGCGACTAGAAAAGTTGATGAGGGTCGAGCTGTGGATGTGGTGTATATGGACTTCAGTAAGGCATTTGATAAGGTTTCCCATGGTAGGCTCATTCAGAAGGTCAGGAGGAATGGGATACAAGGGAACTTAGCTGTCTGGATACACAACTGGCTAGCCAACAGAAGACAGCGAGTGGTAGTAGAAGGAAAATATTCTGCCTGGAAGTCAGTGGTGAGTGGGGTTCCACAGGGCTCAGTCCTTGGGCCTCTACTGTTTGTAATTTTTATTAATGACTTGGATGAGGGGTTTGAAGGAGGGGTTAGCAAGTTTGCAGATGACACAAAGGTTGGAGGTGTCGTTGACAGTACAGAGGGCTGTTGTAGGCTGCAGCGGGACATTGACAGGATGCAGAGATGGGCTGAGAGGTGGCAGATGGAGTTCAACCTGGATAAATGCGAGGTGATGCATTTTGGAAGGTCGAATTTGAAAGCTGAGTACCGGATTAAGCTAGGATTCTTGGCAGTGTGGAGAAGCGGAGGGATCTTGGTGTGCAGATACATAGATCCCTTAAAATGGCCACCCAAGTGGACACGGTTGTTAAGAAAGCATATGGTGTTTTGGCTTTCATTAACAGGGGGATTGAGTTTAAGAGTCGTGAGATCTTGTTGCAGCTCTATAAAACTTTGGTTAGACCGCACTTGGAATACAGCGTCCAGTTCTGGTCACCCTATTATAGGAAGGATGTGGATGCTTTGGAGTGGGTTCAGAGGAGGTTTACCAGGATGCTGCCTGGACTGGAGGGCTTATCTTATGAAGAGAGGTTGACTGAGTTTGGACTTTTTTCATTGGAGAAAAGGAGGAGGAGAGGGGACCTAATTGAGGTATACAAGATAATGAGAGGCAACGATAGAGTTGATAGCCAGAGACTATTTCCCAGGGCAGAAAAGGATAACACGAGGGGTCATAGTTTTAAGCTGGTTGGAGGAAAGTATAGAGGGGATGTCAGAGGCGGGTTCTTTACACAGAGAGTTGTGAGAGCATGGAATGCGTTGCCAGCAGCAGTTGTGGAAGCAAGGTCATTGGGGACATTTGAGAGACTGCTGGACATGCATATGTTCACAGAAATTTGAGGGTGCATACATGAGGATCAATGGTCGGCACAACATCGTGGGCTGAAGGGCCTGTTCTGTGCTGTACTGTTCTATGTTCTATGAATGAATTCTTGGCTTAACTTTCATGAAAGGGCCCTAGAAAATATCCAACTCTACAGAATGTCACAGCATCTAACTGTTTAAGGTGATACCAGGGATTTATACCCAGGATCCTTTCCATCTGTCTGGGTGAAGACTTTTCTGATCAGATTTTTTTTCTGTTCCTGTCGCTGCCATCATAGTTAAGCCTGAAGTGCGCATGACAGAAACAGGCCATTCAGTTCAACCAATTTGTACAAGTGCGTATACGCCACTCAAGCTTCCACTCATAGATTCAAGAGTGGAACAACGGTCATAAATTTATATTCCGTTCTCTCTCAAATGCATGATTAAACTCCTCTTAAGCCTATTGACATTATTCACTTTAATCACTCACCAAGGCAGAGAGTTCCATATGCTCATTGCTCTGAATAAAGATGTTTCTTTCACATTTTTAGTGACTTATTCCTCATCATGTCCTCCATTTATGGTCTTCCCCATAACAGGTAAGATTTTTTCTATACCCATTCCGTCAAAATCTTACCATTTTAAACACTTCTATCATATCTTTACATCTGCCTTCTTCTTCTAAGTGTAGACACTTAACGTGCTAATCCTTTCCTGCTATATGCCCATTTATTTTTGGTAGATTCTGACTCTGTCCAAAAGTCTCCATATCCTTTGTTTAATATGACAACCAAAATTCTACAAAAAGTAGCCCAAATGTGGTGTAAACATTTCAACATAATTGAAATTATACTTTTCAATTCTATTGCTATAGTAGTGAAAGCCTAATGATTTTTAGCTGTCTTTTCTTCCTGGCGTTGTTAATGTTATCCCTCACAGGAATAGCATGCTGGAAACAAAGTTCCACTATTTCTAGAGTCATCGCAAAAGTTAAAGGCTTTTGTGGTAGGTTGGCTCACCAAGCTGGTTCGTTGTTCCACAGAAGTTTCATTACCCTGCTGGTACAGTCTCCAATGAAGCACTGTTGTGTTTTCCTGCCTGTTAGTTAAACTCTGGTGTCCGTTGAGCTGGATTACCTCACTTCCGGTTTTCCTTCACGATAGAGTGTTTATGGGGTCTAGCTCTATTCTTTAAACCACAACATCCATAACCCGAACTACAAATCTGCTCTAAATCCTTAGTTAAAAGGTTTTTAAAAAGTGCACAGATTTCCTTAATTTTTCTGACTTCTTTACCCAGGTCAACAGAAAGCAGAAACTAGATTTCTATACTTAACAAGAATTATTATTTGTAAGAAATAACTAGACTCTTGCCACAGGTAAACAATTATGAACTATACAAAACCACACACACACAGCTTTGTGATCTTACTTCTCCAGATACTTTTACTCATTTGCACAAGGCACAGGATGACAGGTTCACGCTTATAAAGGTCTTTGACTTATCAATTAAAAGTCACAGTTTATATCACTGGAAACAGGAAATAAATTGGCTATTTTCAACCCTGAGGTTTTTTTTTAAAAATGACAGAGCAAAAACAGCTTCTTCTCCTCCAGAGGTATGATTATTTCTGCCAAAATGTTTACACCCAAAGCTGTTAAGCTACCTTGGATGCTAACACAGTTGTTAGTAGATAGAAGGCTGATAACTGGTGGGTAGTCCACAGACCAATCAGCTATTTGTTGCCATCCACAGTTCCATTCACGCACATCCCTTGACTCCAGCAAGTCTGCAAATTAGACTTCGGCTAGTGCTCGAACAAGTGGCTGTATAAATAGTACTTACGATAAGTATCAGGTTACTTGCTTTAAAAAGGTTTAGCAATCTTTCAACAATCTTTGGCTTTTAAAACAGTATCTTTCCCATTTTGGTCCATAAAAAAATACAGAAAATTAAAAAGATAGTCTTTACATGAATCTGTGGTGAAACTGCTTGCAATTGATGTAGTTGTACTTGAAGACCCCCTACATCATATACTCCACCTGTACTTGCAACTTCTGGATTAATAAGCAACTTCCCTATTCTTCCTATCAAGAAGTCCAACTTTACATTTATCTACGTTGAACTTAATTTGTCAATGATGTGCCTTTCTGCATTCTTATTATCTCCTTCGGCAATATGTAACAACTTTCCTCAATATTAACTGATTTAGAAATCGTGTTTGTGATTCAAAAGTCCAAATCATTCATGTAAAATTGCAAACAGCAGTGATCCCAGCACTGATCCTTGTGAAATGCCACTTCAGATCGTCTACTATTCTGAACAGAAGTCAGCTTTTTTCTCATTCAATACTTGCTGCTCCAAAGCAAACCAGCAATCCATTCTAAAACTGGTCCCCTTATTCCCCATTTTCTGACCTTATTAGTTAGTCCATAAAGAAGCATCTATCAAAATCCAGTTAAAATATATCCAGTGAATTACCACTATCTAGTCTCTCCGTTGCTTCCTCAAATTTTAGTAAAGTTGTCAAGTAAAACTTCTCCCTTCAAATTGATGCTGACTATTCATTATTATAGTTCTCATTTCCAGATGTTCTTCTATTTGTTTCTTTAATTGGAAATCCATTATTTTAAATATCATTAATGTTAAGATGAGTGGTCGATAGATCCCCGGATTTGTTTTTCCATTTCTTAAATGTAAGGATTATATTAGCTGTTAAACCGTTCCCTGGCACAACATATTTATCTACCGACAGATTTAATTGTAATGTTTCTGCTACCTCTTCCCTAGTTTTTTTTAAAACTGTGGATGCAATGCAATCATACTAGAAATTTCATCCTCAGTCTGTTCAGTTTACTCAATGCATTTTTTTTAAGTTAGGAAAACTTTAAATGCACCTATTGCATTGCTTATCACAGCATTCAACATCACGAGGAACTGCTCCATCTTTCTGGTAAATACTGAAGTTAAATGATTATTGTAGTATTTCTAGCACCTATCATTATATATGGCATTGTACGTGGATGAATGTAAAATATTCGAGGGCACTATTGGAAACCAGGCTATCCGCTGGCGTTTGATCAATATTCTTCCTTCAAGCCATATCAAACTAAAAAACAAATATCAGATTAATCTAGTTGGTTATTCATATTTTTTCTAAAGCTACAAAAACTCATTCAGCTACTGCTTGTTTTAGGACCTTCCTCAGAAGCGAACAGGGCTACATCAATACAGATTTTTCCATCCTAGTTTCAGTGATGCTGTAAACTACAAACTGAGTAGCTTTACAGTGCTTTTCAGTACATTAGTAGCAATTTGCAAATATCTTTATTGTTAAAATACAGCTGTTCAAAATCAACTTAGGAAGCTTTGAAAAAAAAAGCCCGTCCTCCCTCATTTCAACCTGTAGGGGCCACCCTAAGGCTTGAGCGAAGGCCAAATTTGCAGTACTTTGTAAGATGGCTTAATGCTACATTGCTTTCAGGCTCCTACAGCGCTGATCTCAAGCAATTGGTTCCAAGCAAAATGCAAGGACTGCTTAGTCTGCTAAGGTAGGTCAGGGATTCTTTGCAAATTCCAGCAGTTTTATCTTCACTTTGAAGGCATGCTTCAGAACTCAGCAGCACCAGCACTGTACAAAACAAAACAATTTCAATTTTCAGTTAAAATTATCCAAAATTTATACAAATTATATAAACATTTAATGGCCAAAGACATTCACATTTTAAATATTTCCAAATCCTCAGATTACACTTTATATTGGTGTTTGAGAATGCCAGGCCAGCACAGCTCAGTAGTATAATTACAGTTAAGTACCTTTGCTTTTATCAATAAAATACTGTAATGTCATTTTCCTACCTTTCTCTCTTCTTCCTCACTTTGATCAAATGTGAAAGTTCGACTGTTCTGTAAAATAAGAACACAAAAAAGGATTGCAGCATATAGCATATAGAAATATCCATTACTATACAATGCTTTATAATCCAAATGGACAGTTTTTTAACAAAACAAATCTCAGTTTCTTAATGTTTCTCTAGTTAAATTGCTCTCCGATTCTGTTAAAATCGGGTACTCCTCACTTTCCTGCAAGCTTTCATCTTTCTTGGTATATATCCTCAAATTAAATTATCTGTGCACTTTTCCTTATCTTTGATTAAGCCCACGTCTTATGAATAATTGAGAGGACAGGAATATAGAAAGTCCTCCAGTTATTTCCCAAGCAGCACCATCTGAAGAAAATATCAAAACACATATGGCAAAAGCACTGTTTTTTTGAAAAATTACCTGTAGAATCTGGGAAATGAGCAGATAGATTGATGCATGAACGTTATTAATTTACAAAATGCAGGATAAGTCCAAGCCAGTCAATTGCCAACCCATCAGCCTGCTCTCAATCATCAAAAAGTGAGCAAGGTGTTGTCAACAGTATCACCAAGTGGCATAAAGCAACAACCTGCTCATCTCCTGATCTCGTTAATGTATTGGTTGAAAGAGATGAACCTAAGACATCTTAGACCAATCACAAAAGAAAATAGTTGTGACACTGGAGAGCAATTATCCGTCTCAGACTTGGACTGCAGGAGTTCCTCACGGTAGATATTTTCAAATCAACCTGTTCAGAGATGTTTTTACACACTTCTGGAGTAGGTGAGACTTGAACTCTGGTCTTCTGGCTCCGAGGTAGGGACAAAACAAGAGTTGAATTCCTCAGGGTAGCATCCTAGACCAAAGACTCACTCACTTAATAACTGCTTCGAGCCTGTTCATCATCTCTATAAAGGCACAAATCAAGCAGTGTGATGGAATACTGTTGGATAAGTGAAATTCCAAACTGCTGAAAACCCTCAATATTATCTAGGACAAAATAAAATGCTTAACTAGCACCCCTTCCAATAATAATTTCTGCCACCATCAAGCAGTGTGAACCATCTACAGGTAATTCTGCTATAATGCAATTTCGTTAACACAAATTAGCTATAACATGATTAATGAATAGTGCATAAAAACAAAGTTGCTGGAAAAGCTCAGCAGGTCTGGCAGATCTGTGAAGGAAAAAGGAAGGGTCACCAGAGCCGAAAGTTAACTGTTTTTTTTTCCTTCACAGATGCTGCCAGACCTGCTGAGCTTTTCCAGCAATTTTGTTTTTGTTCCTGATTTACAGCATCTGCAAGTCTTTCATTTTTATTTATGATGAATAGTGGACTCTGTTTGGATAATGCAAACTTTCTGCTGTATAGATATGATTATTTCCCTATAATGCAATTTTCTATGGCACAAGGTCACGCAACTACGCAAATAGTGTGTTATAGGAGAACTACCTGTCTAAGATGCATTGCAGCAAATCACCAAGGCTCCTTCAACATCTATCATCCAGAAGGACAAGAACAAAACACATGTGGGAACACTATCATCTGCAAGTTTGCCAGAATGATAGCTGGGCAATGTTATGTGAAAAGATTACACAAATTAGGCCTAATTTCTCTAGAATCTCAAAGGATAAGGGGTGATCTGACTGAAGTATTCAAGATATCAAGAGAAAAAGGTAGGCTAGATAAACTATTGCCACTGGTTGGGGAATCTAGACCTAGGGGGCATAGTCTGAGAATGCCGGCCAGACCATTCAGGAGAGATGGTAGACCTTTAAATACACAAAGGATAGTAGCAGTTTGGAATTCTTTTCCCCAAATGGCAGTGGATGCAGGATGAGTTGTTAATTTTAAACAAGATAAACTGTTTTTCAAACATATTTAGAGGTATGTGGCAGGTACATGAGAGTTAGACCATAGATCAGCCGTGATTTCATTGAATGGCAGACGCAGCTCAAGGAGCCAAATGACTTACTCCTGGTCCTAAGTTCCTCTCCATCCCAATTCGGAATTATATTGTTGCCCCTTCAGAGTCACTGGATTAAAATTCTGGAACTCCTTCTCTAACAGCACTATGTCTACTTACACCACATGGACTGTAGTGTTTCAAGAAGCTGAGGACCTGTTTCCACACTGTAGGGAATCTAACCTAAAGAAAGAAAGCAGCCCACCAGCGTCTTTTCAAGGGCAACTAGGAATGGGCAATAAATGCTGACACCCACATCCCATGAAAGGCAGTAAAAATATTCTGCTGGGGATATTCCATTGGGGAAATAATAAGGGGAAAGCAGGAAATGACAGAAGAGTTAAATAAATACTTTGCATCAGTCTTCACAATAGACAATACTGATAACACTCCAAAAATACTAAATAGTCAACAGGCAAAAAGGTAAGGAAATAAATACAAAGATTACCGTTAGAGGGAAAAAAAACAGCTAGGGAAACTAATGGGGCTAAAGGCTGATATATCCCCCTGGACCTGACAGGATGCATTTTAGAATTCTGAAAGAAGTTTCTACACAGACATTGGGCAGTAATCTTTCAAAAGTCATTACATTCTGCAGCAGTACTAGAGGACTGGAAAACTACCAGTGTAACACCTTTATTCAAGAGGAGAGGAGACCGAAAAGAAAAAGATAACTATAGGTCAGTTAGCTTAGCATTGGTCATTGCAAAGATGTTATGAGTTTATTATAAAAGGAGCTATAGCAATTTAGAAAATACATAATACAATCAAAAACAGTCAACATAGCTTCATGAAAGGAGAATGCATGCCTAGCAAATTTATTAGAACTCTTTGGGGAAGCAACAACAGGATAAATAAAGGGTGACCAGCATGAGTAATTTACATGGATTCCTAAAAAGGTGTTTGCTAAGGTACCACACATACCTAATGAAGATGCTCATGGTGTTAAGGATAGTATATTTGCATGGATAGAGGATTGGATACAAATGGAAGATGGAATTAGGATAAAAGGTGGGAGGAGGGCATTCTCAGGATGGCAACATGTAGCTAGTGAAATGCCACAGGGATCAGTGCTGGTGCCATGATTATTCAATAGAGCTGGATGAGGGACGTGAATGTACTATAAAAATAGGTAGGAAGACAAGTGGTGAGAATGACACAGAATCCACAGAGAGATACAGACAGGATAAATGAGTGGGCAAAATTTGACAGATGGAAAGTTACATCAAACACTGTGGCAGAAACAATTCAGGAACTGAAAAGGGGAAAGATGCCGGGCAGGGTGGTGGGGGGAGAAATGTGATTTGGAGGTCCTTGCATGGCACTTTTTTCATTTCGGCGCAAGTGCAGCAGATAATATGAGAGATACGTGGAATGTTGCTTTGAATTTAAAGGAAATGGTGAGAAAATAGGGTGCTTTTGTAAAACTATATAAATCACTGGTTATACCATACCCACAACAGAGGGAATAAGGAGAGGCAGTAAAGTACTGATATTATTGCTAGGCTGTTAATCCTTAGACCCAGGTAACGTTCAGGGAACCCAGATTCAAATCTCACCGTGGCAGATGGTGAAATTTGAATTCAATAAAAATTTGGGATTAAGAGTCTAAATGATGACATGAAACTGTTGCCAATTGCCAGGAAAAACTACTGGTTCACTAACATCCTTTCTGGAAACAACTCTGTTAGCCTTACCCAGACTGGCCTACATGTGACTCCAGACCACAGCAATGTAGTTGACTCTCAACACTCCTGTGGGCAATTAGGATGGAGAATAAATACTGGCCTGGCCAGGGATGTCCACATCCCATGAATGAATAATAAAAGGAAAAATATTCTGAAGTGTTGTTCCCTTACCTAACGAGAGAGAGGCTGGCAGTAGAATCATAGAATCCCTACAGTGTGAAAACAGGCCATTTGGCCCAGTGAATTTACACTTACCCTCTGAAAAGCACCTCACCTAGGCTCACCCCATTACCCTATCCCTGCAATTCTGCATTTCCCACTGCTAATCCATCTAGCCTACATATCCCTGGACACTACACGTAATTTAGCATGGCCAAACTACCTAACTTGCACATCTTTGGACTGTGGGAGGAAAACAAAGCACCCAGAGGAAATCCAAGCAGACATGGGGATAGCCAAATGATTTACTTCTGCACCTTATGGTCTTATAATCACCACATTCTAAAATCCAGTTCAGCCTCACCATCTCAGAGTGCATCAAACTCAAATCCTTACCATTCTTTACAAAGCTCTTTCAAACTTCATCCCACCATATCATCAACACGTTCTTCAATCTATGTAACACACTGAACTTCCAACCATGCTCAACCACTTAACCACAGGACCTTGCCTACGTTATACATCCATCTCTACTTCTTCTTCCCCCATGGGTGGAAAAGTATTCAGCTAATGTAGCTACTCACTCAATCTCACCACCTCAATCTTTAAAACCAGCACAATAATCTGTCCATTCTCACTTCAGTGAGGTACCTTTCAATGATTTACATCATTAATAGCTGTTCCACAATTTTTTTTAAATTGACAGTTTATAGAATAACTTTAAAGAGTTGATAAGAAGTTATTACAATTATCTATTTCTCGTGTACACATGTATTTGCTATCCCTACCCTTACATTGCTTTTTCACGTTTTACATATATATGCCAGCAAAAATTCTCCATTTTGGAAGTGCTAACCTTTTCAAACAAATTCAAATTATGCACAAATTCACAAACACCGGATTTTACTGGAATGGACGTGTCATAGAATGACCAATTAATCAGATTTGTTCCGGCATTCTCCAGCTAAAACAAGGCCCATCAAATTATTGGAAGCATGAGCTGAAGGCAATGCGGCATCAGCAACATGTGAACCAGCAGCGACCAGCACTATATCTGTTTAAACAATGAGGTTTAAAGACTTCACAGAGAAATAATGGAGAGGGAATTAAAATGAATTTGAGACTCAGACAGAAAAAGAAAAAAGATTGAAAAAAATGAAGAAATTAAAATGAAACATGCGAAGTAAAATTTTAATGTGATGTACTACCTGATGGAATGAAGTGTCACAATTTTAAGTATTTATTTTATTTGAGAAACAACGTGGCAGTAATTAAAAATTATGATGTTGAAAAGGGTATTGACCCTATTACAGATATTTCTGTCATAACACGTTTCATGAGGACAAATCGGCATAACATAATGGATGAATAGTGGATGCTGTTTGGATAACATGAACTTTCTACTGTACAGTATAGCGATTCCCCTATAATGCGATTTTCTATAGCGCAAGGCCACACAAATATGCCACTATCGCATTATAGGTGAAATACCTGTATTTACTAAATGTAATGTTCACTTCCCAGTTTATTGAGCAATTAATATGCAAATATAATAAACTCATGAAAATCTCAGTGAGATTAAAGCTAGGAAGGCATTTGTGCTGATTTGCAATTCATCAGGTATATCTCCCTTGCCCCAAGTTAACAATCATGTTGCACATTAACAATAAAGACAGGTATTGCGATCGCATTATTCTCAGCAAATTCTGGACAATAAAGTTATACAGCTGTGATATGCAGGAGATTGTTTACATTGCTAGATGATGCTAACTGTCACAAGCTATATAACTGGGAATTTACTAGCCCTTAAAATAAGGATATCCACTTGTGGTTCTGGTTTATCTAAAACAGCCCCTCTGGGCAGTATGTAGTGCTTTGGCTTTGAAAATTTCTACAATTCATCAGAATTTAGAAGAATGGAGGGTGATCTTATTGAACCATATTAGATTCTGAGAGAGCCTGATGAGACAGATGCAGAGAGGACATTTCTTCTTGTGAGGGTATGTAAAGTATGCGAGGTAAGGAGCCTCAGAGATAGGGAGATGAGACAAATTCTTGAACTGTAGGGGATTCGAGGTTTGCTGGGAAACACGAAAGTGAACATGAAGAACGATTACCAGTCACATTTGGACATTGAGCTGTTTTTCCGCTGCCTCCCCCTCTACGCTTACTTCTTTAACCACAAGCCTAATCCTCATTCTACTGACCTGTTCACCCGCCACCAACACAAGTCCTCCTCCGCCTGGACACCACGCCAAGGCCTCCAACCCTCCCTCGACATCTTCATCTCCAACTGCCATTAAGATACCAATCGCTTCAACTTCTCCACCCCTCTCACCCACTCCAACCTCTCCCCGGCAGAATGTGCAGCCCTCTGCTCCAATCCCAACCTCACCATCATACCCGTGGACAAGGGAGGCGCAGTTGTAGTATGACACAGTGACCTTTACATCGCTGAGGCCAGACACCAACTCTCTGACACCTCTTCCTACTGCTGCCTGGAACATGGCCCCACCCCCAAGCACCAAACCATTATCTCCAAAACCATCCACAACCTCATCACCTCAGGTGACCTCCCACCCACAGCCTCCAAACTCATTGTTCCCCAAACCCGCACCGCCCGCTTCTACCTCCTTCCCAAAATCCACAGACCTGTCTGCCCTGGTCGACCCATTGTCTCTGTCTCCTCCTGCCCGACCAAATTCATCTCCACCAATCTGGACTCCATTTTCTCCCCACTGGCGCAGGAACTCCCTACCTACGCCCTCCACCTCCTCCAGAACTTCCAATTCCCCGGTTCCCAACACCTCATTTTCACCATGGATGTCCAGTCTGTATACACCTGCATTCTCCATGCAGATGGCCTAAAGGCCCTCTGCTTCTTCCTGTCCCACAGGCCCGACCAGTCCCCCTCCACTGACACCCTATTCCGCCTAGCCGAACTACTCCTCACCCTCAACTACTTCTCTTTTGATTCCTCCCAATTCCTACAGATAAAGGGGGTAGCCATGGGTACCTGCATGGGCCCAAGCTATGCCTGCCTCTTTGTAGATTACATGGAACAAACCCTCTTCTGTACCTACACTGGCCCTAAACCCCACCTCTTCCTTCATTACATAGATGACTGTATCGCCATTGCCTCATGCTCCCACAATTCATCCACTTCACCAACACCTTCCACCCCAACCTCAAATTCACCTGGACTATGTCTAACACCTCCCTCACTTTCCTGGAACCCCCTGTCTCCATCTCCGGCAACCACCCCGAAACCGATATCCATTTCAAGCCCACCGACTCCCACAGCTACCGAGAACACAACTCCTCCAACCCACCTTCCTGCAAAAATGCCACCCCCTACTCCCAATTCCTTTGTCTCCACCGCATCTAGTCCCAGGATGAGGCATTCCACTCCTGTACATCTCAGATGTCCTCATTTTTAAAGGAACGCAGCATTCCCCCCCCCACAAATTGGTGAGACACCCTCAACCGTATCTCCTGCATTTCCCGCAACTCATCCCTCACATCCCATCCCTACAATAACCACCAAAAGAGAATCCCCCTCGTCCTCACGTAGCACCCCACCAACCTCCGGATCCAATGCATCATCCTCCAACACTTCCTCCATCTGCAATCCGACCTCACCACCAAAGACATTTTCCCTCCCCACCCTTGTCTGCTTTGCAGAGGGACCACCCTCTCCGTGACCCCCTTGTCTGCTCCACACTCCCCTTCAACCCCACCACACCCGGCACTTTTCCCGGCAACCGCAGGAAATGCTACACCTGCTCCCACACCTCGTCCCACACCCCCATCCCAGGCCCCAAGATAACTTTCCTCATCAAGCAGATGTTCACCTGCACATCTACCAATATGGTATACTGCATCCACTGTAACCATTGTGGCCTCCTCTACATCGCGGAAACCCTCCCATTCCTTAGATGACATGTCTATCCTGGGCCTCCTGCAGTGCCATAACGATGCCACCCAAAGGTTGCAGGAACAGCAACTCATATCCCGCTTGGGAGCCCTGCAGCCCAATGGTATCAATGTGGATTTCACAAGCTTCAAAATCTCCCTCCCCTCCACTGCATCCCAAAACCCCAGCTCATCCACCTCCCTAACCTGTTCTTCCTCTCACCTATCCCCTCCTCCAACCTCAAGCCGCACCTCCATTTCCTACCTACTAACCTCATCCCGCCCCATCGATCTGTCTGTCCTCCCCGGACTGACCTATCCCCTCCCTACCTACCTACACTCACCTCTACAGGCTCCATCCCCGCCTCTTTAACTTGTCTGTCTCCTCTCCACCTATCTTCTCCTCTCTCCCTATTTATTTCAGAACCCTCTTCCCCACTCCCTTTTCTGATGAAGGGTCTAGGCCCAAAATGTCAGCTTTTGTGCTCCTAAGATGCTGCTTGGCCTGCTGTGTTCATCCAGCTTCACACTTTGTTATCTCGGATACTCCGGCATCTGCAGTTCCTACTATCTATGAAGAATGTCAGATCAGGCATGATCCTGTTGAATGACAGAGCAGGCTGGAGGCCAGCCGGCCCACTCCTGTTTACGGTTCTTATAGTTGTGCTTGGAGGGGGGGGGTGGAGGATTTATCTTCCTCAGGATTGGGTGGGGAGGGCTAATATTCCTGGAAGATTGGAGGGGGTGTGCCTGAGGATGGTGGGGGAGGGTGGGAGAAGGGATGTTCCCAAGTAGGAGAGACGGGGGATGGGGGGAAAGAGGAGTGAGAGTTTTTCCTAGAAGTGGGATTAGGTTAACGTTCCTGGGAGAGCGGGCAGAAATATGATGGGGAGGGGAGATATGGATGTGCCCGAATTAAATGGTGGTGGTGGGGGATGTCCCGAGTCGTGTCATTGCCGCCAGCCCGGTGTCACTCACCTGACGGTTATATCCCTGCAGTACCCGCTCTACCTCCTCCTTGTTGCCACTCTCCAGTGCTGCCAGAGCCGGTGCGGAAGAAGGATCCATCGTTGACGCCGGAATGGAGCCTGGGCCTGGATTAGTGTCTAATGACCGAGCCCCAAGAGATAAGGAGCTCCGCCCAAACTGAACCTTCACCCCAGCAACCGGCGCGGCTCACACCCCGCAGCCGTCACCCCGGCAACCGGCCCGCCCCCACCACCCCGCACCCGTCACACCGGCCGCCTCCAACCAGGCAACCGTCCCGCCCCCACACCAAACTCGGCAATCTCCCGCCCCCCCGGCAACCGGCCCGGCCCCCACTCCGCACCCGTCACCACGGCAACCGAACCGCCCCCCCCCCGCACCCGGCAACCGGACCGCCCCCCCCACCCCGCACCCGTCATCCGGAAACCGGCCGCCTCCAACCCGGCAACCGTCCCGCCCCCCCAACTCCACACCCGGCAATCTCCCCGCACCTGGCAACCGTCCCCCACCCCCCCACTCCGCAATCTCCACCCCTCTACCCGGCAATCTGCCCCTGCCCCCGGCAAATTCCCCCCACCGCACCCAGCAACCGTCCCGCCCCCACTCCGCAATCTCCCCCCCCCCACCCCCGACAACCGTCCCGCCCCCACTGTGCACTCGGCAATCACCCCGCACCCGGCAATCTCCCCCCGCACCTGGCAAACTCCCCTCCCGTCCCCACTCCACACCCGGCAATCTCCTCCCACTCCGCACTCGGCAATCTTCCCCCCCCCCCGGCACCTGGCAAACTCCCGCGCACCCAGCAACCGTCCCACCCCCACTCCGCAATCTCCCCGCCTCCGCATCCAGCAACGGCCCACCCCCACCCCGCACTCGGCAGTCGCCCCCCCCCGGCAACAGGCCCAACCCCACCCCACACTAGGCAATCGCAGCCGGCCTGCCCACCCCGGACCCGGCCATCACCTCCCCCACCGCGTCCGACCCGCCCCCGGCAACCGGCCCATTCCCCCTCCATCTGGCTACCGGACGCTCCCCACACCCATCACCCTGGCAACCAGATTGGTGGGGTACAGAGGAGAGTTTGGGAAAGGGTGAGTGAAATGATGTTTGGGTGGGGATTGGATTGGGGGTTTGTGCTGGAGTTTGGGTGGAGATTGGATCAGTGGGGGGTGTGCTGGTATTTGGGTGGGGATTGGATCAGAGGGGGTGATTGGATCGGGTTGGGGTTTTGGGTATGTGCTGGTGTTTGGGTGGGGATTGGATTGGGGGGGGGATGTGATGGTTTGGTTAGGTTGTAATGGGGTTGGATTAGGGAATGCAATGACATTTGGGCTAAGTCACAACCTCACATTTTGGGAGGCAAAGAGCAACTCGAAGCCTCTGGCAACTGTCCGTGTGGAGTTTGTACAAACTCCCCGTGTCTGCGTGGGTTTCCTCGGGTGCTCCGGTTTCATCCCACAGTCCAAAGATTGCAGGCTAGGTGGATTGGCCATGCTGAATTGCCCGTAGTATTCAGAGGGGTGTGGGTTATAGGGGGATGGGTCTGGGTGGGATGCTTCAAGGGGCAGTGTGGACTTGTTGGGCCGAAGGGCCTGTTTCCACACTGTAGGGAATCTAATCTAATCAGTCTATCTAGCACAACAGCCTGACTCAAGTTGATTGTTAAATGACTTTAGAGTTTTCAAACCTTGCGTTGCTACATCCAGAAATTGTTGCTATGTTTTGTGAAAAATAGTTCTGCACTTGACAAAGAAGGAATAGCATTTTTGGTCTCACCATGTTCTGGTAAATGTTCACAGTCACCAGCAACACCTAAAGCTCATTCAGCTGATGTGTGTTTCAGGGATCATGGTATTGCAAACAGTTTACAGTGTTTGCTTTCATAACAACAGTCTGCATTTTACATTACATCACAGCAAACCATTAGAATCACATACAATCCAGAGTACAAAGGCCATTCAGCCTAGAATGCAATCCCTGAGTTTATGTTCCACACAAATCTCCTCTCCACTGAAGTTACCTCTTTCTAACCTGCTACCATTTCCCTCTATTCCAGTTCTCTCAAATATAGGGTGACATGGTGGCTCATTAGTTAGCACTGCTGCCTCAATGCTGGGACCTGGGTTTGATTCCACCTTTGGGCCACTGTCCATCTGGAATTTGTGTATTTTCCCTCTATCTGCGTGGGTTTCCTCCAAAGTCCAAAGATATGTAGTTTGGGTGGATTGTTCATGGGAAATGCAGGATTATAGGGATGGGATAGGGTAAGGGTGCAGGTCTGGGTGGGATGCTGTTCAGAGGGTCAGTGTGTACCAGATAGGTCAAATGGCCTGCTTCCATAGTGTAGGGATTCTATGAAAACCATCAGATAATAGGAGCAGAATTAGGCCACTTTATCCATCAAGTCAGCTTTGCCATTCAATCATGGCTGGTATGCTTCTCAAGCCCATTTACCTGCCTCCTCCTGTGACCCTTGATTCCCCTTAGTTAAAAAATAACTATCTGTTTTAAATACATTAAATACAGTGGCAATGAGTTCCACAGATTCACCACCTGACTGAAGACATTCCTCCTCATTTTTGAGGGGTTGTAAAGGGTTGGCCCATCACTGAGGCTATGCCCTCGGGTCCAAGTCTCTCCTGCTATTGGATACATCCTCTTCACACCCACTCTACCCAGGCTCAGTATTCTGTAAATTTCAGTAAGAACCCGCTCTCATCTTTCTAAACTCCATTGAGTAGTAGCCCAGAGTGCTCAACTGCTTCTCTTATGGCAAGAGGCCCCCCAAGGCTTCAGATAATAGGCCCAAAACTGCTCACAATTTCTAAACATGTCTCTGTTCTTGTATTCTGATACTCTTGAACGGAATGCAAATACTGCATTTGCCTTCCCACACATTAACCTTAAGAAAATCCTAAACTAGGTCTCCCAAGTACTTTTGTGCTTCACATGACTGAAGCCTTTCCCACGTGGGAAACTCCTGCTATTGCTACTTTCTTTTAAAAATATAGAATCCCTACAGTGTGGAAACAGGCCCTTCGGACCAACAAGCCCACACCGGCCCTTGGAGCACCCCACCCAGACCCATCCCCCCCCATAACCCACCTAAGCTACACATACCTGAACGCTACGGGTAATTTAGCATGACCAGTCCACCTAGCCCGCACGTCTTTTGACTGTGGGAGGAAACCAGAGCACCAGGAGGAAACCCACACAGGCATGGGGAGAACGTGCAAACTCCACACAGACAGTTGCCCGAGGGTGGAATTGAACCCGGATCCCTGGTGTTGTGAGGCAGCAGTGCTAACCACTGAGCCACCATGCTTCCCTACTAGGATTCCCTTCCAATTGCCTTTGGTCAGCACCTACCTCACGTCTTTGTAGTTACCTTTACGTCTGATTCAAGCTTCTCCCTCTCAAACTGCAGGGTGAATTCTTTCATATTATGGTCACTGTCCCCTAGTGGTCCATTCACCTGAAGTTCCCTCCTCACACATCACCAAATCCAGAAATTCCTGTTCCTTGGTGGGCTCTACCACAAGCTACTCCAAAAAAAATCTCATAGACACTTGATGAATTATTTTTCCTCAGGATTGCTATCAACCTGAGATTCCCAATCCAGCTGCATGATTATTGTCAAAATGCCTTTTCTATCTCCTGACCTATCTTCTGTCTCACATCCTGACTACTGCTAGGAGGCCTGCACATAACTCCCATCAGAGTCTTTTTCCCTTTGAGGTGCTTCAATAGAAGATTTTATACCTTGCAACTCTGCATTGCTTCTTGCTATCAATTTAATTTCATTTCTGACTGAAAAGGCAACCTGCTGTCTCTGATCATATGCCTGTCCTTTCACTGGGACATGTATCCTTGGATATTTAGTTCACAGCCCTGATCCCCTTGCAGTCACATCTTGGTGATGCCTACAACATCGCACCCGCCAATTTCAGTCAGAGCTACAGGCTCATTTACCTTGTTTCATACACTGCACTCATTTCAGTACAACACCGTCAGCCCTTTGTTCACTGCCCGCTACTCATAGTTATACTATTATCTGCTGTGCCTGAAGTTAGATTCCTGACCCTTTCCATAATCTCTTGTGCTATTGCTTGTCTAGAAACTTTCATAACCTCTCCTTAGCTCTCTTCTCCTTTAACCGTTTTGAAGTCAATCTTGATTTACCTCCGCTTGCAGCATCCACTCAATACGTTATTACAAATAAGATACAAAGTCTGTTCCATTGTCAAGTTTCCCTTTCCTAATATGTTTTCTTGGTACAATATAACATTCACACATTCTGTCCTTTTTATTTTTCCAGTAACAGTCAACCCCATCACTAACCAGCAATTTTATCTTCACCTTTAATCTTACAGTTTACTATGCAACTGAGCCTACTCCCCAACTACTGAGTTTAAATCCCCATCAACAGCTCTAGTTATGCAGATAACAAAGTGTGGAGCTGGATGAACACAGCAGGCCAAGCAGCATCTCAGGAGCACAAAAGCTGATGTTTCAGGCCTAGACCCTTCATCATCAGCTCTGGTTATGCAATTCACTGGGGCTCTGGTCCCAGCATAATTCAGGTGCAGTCTGTCCTATCAGAACTGCTCCCTCCTTCCCCAGTGCTGGTGGCAATATCCCATGAATTCAAACCTGTTGCTCCCACACCTATCTTTCTGCCACTCGTCTATCTCTTAATTTTGTTAACCTTGTGCCAATTAGCTCATGGTTCAGGTAGTAATTGGAGATTATTAGCTTTTTGGTACTTCCTTGTAATTTAGCCCCTAACTGCTCCTATTCCCTCAGCAAAACCTTTTCCCTCTTTCTACTTGTATCATTGGTACCTGTATGGACCATGACAAATGGATCTTTCCCCTCCCACTCCATGTTCCTCTGCAGTCCATATGAGATATCCTGAACCCAGGCACCAGGCAGATAACATAGCCTTCAGAACTGTCAATCCTGGCACAGTGAACAGTGTCTATTCCCTGATGATACTATCCCCAATTGTAACTTTTCTCTGTCCCCTGTTTAATGACTCCCTGTACCATGGTGCTATGGTAAATTTGTTCATTCTCCCGACAGCCCCTGCTCTCATCCACACAGGGAGCAAGAATCTCAAATCTGTTAAACAAGCTCAAGGGTGGAGGCTCCTTCAGCACTCCCTCCTGGATCCATTTACTTGCTTCATTCACACCCTCCCATCCCTGACCACTGACTGACTTTGAAATGGTTAATCTGAGGCATGCGACTGCGTCCTCAAACCCAACATCCAAACAACTCTCTGTCTCCCTGATATGTCAGTGCGCTTGGAAGTCAGACTCCGACTCATCAAGTCTGAGCCAGAGTTCCTCAAGCAACCAACGCATACTACAAAAGTAGTCAGTATGAACCACAAAAACAACCCACCATCTCCCACATCATGCACATACAACACACTGCCAGCCCTGTATCTCTATTTACTTAGTTGTTAATTTGTTGCTTTTTAAAAATTCCCACTAGTCTTTCTGTTTGTAACATTTAAATCTTTTTCCTAATTACTTTCAGCCTGAAAGTAACCTCTGCTGTCTGAGAATGGACTTTGAAGCTTTACAATAGGCTGGATAAGATGCGTATATTTATTTATGTGATTCAAACAATTTAATTTTTAAACTTTTTTTGTTCAAATTAACGATAACAATTCTTCATGGAAAAGCTGGTTAATATCGCGCTATATCTTGTAAATTGCTGCAGTTGTGCTGTACAAAACCAGTACTTGCTTTGGGAATAGTTGATACTGTAACTGGTGTAAAGTGAACACATGCTATCAATGTCTTTCACCTGCAAACATGCATACAACACTCATTCAAAAGGTTAGCATCATTCAGGAGCAACACTTGTGTCCCCATCAACAGATTGTAACAGGGCCCTCAAACTTAACCCACTTGACCCCAATAGGCCTAGAATCCTTGTAGTCATACTCCTGAATTACCCAGTCAAAGGCAAGATCCTCTGTGCAGCCAGAGAAAAAGGCTCGTGACCAAACAAACCATGTATGCAGTTAGCACTGAATCTCCTTGCAAGTGGCCTACGCACTCACCTCTGAGTCTGAAGGTCAAGGGATCAAGGCCCACTCCATGACTTGCTCATACAGGGCCACACTTCAATTACATTGCAGCACTCTTTGTACTGAAGAGTAGCACCTGCAACAACTTTAAATCAAGGCCCTGTCTGCCTGTTCAGGTGAACACTAAAGATCCCACATCACTGTTCAGGGCAGAGATGAGAATTCTCTCAATGTGTCAGCCATCTTGACTGTTGCCGTTCAAAATAGGTTTATTGGTAACTCTTTCCAGGACACTGCTGTGCCCAAAACAGCTCCAATATTTTACAGTTAGCAGTAACTCAAATTCAGCATAATAAATTGTCTACGATAAACTATAATAAGTTGATAAACAACAATGCATAAGCAAATCTTTCATTCAGTTGATGAGAGATAATGGGAACTGCAGATGCTGGAGAATTCCAAGATAATAAAATGTGAGGCTGGATGAACACAGCAGGCCAAGCAGCATCTCAGGAGCACAAAAGCTGACGTTTCGGGCCTAGACCCTTCATCAGAGAGGGGGATGGGGAGAGGGAACTGCAATAAATAGGGAGAGAGGGGGAGGCGGACCGAAGATGGAGAGTAAAGAAGATAGGTGGAGAGAGTGTAGGTGGGGAGGTATGGAGGGGATAGGTCAGTCCAGGGAAGACGGACAGGTCAAGGAGGTGGGATGAGGTTAGTAGGTAGCCTTTCATTCAGTTGATGACTTTGTGACATTAACTACGCATTACATTTCCCTAATTACAGTTTATAAAGTGGGAAGGTACCATGATATAGATTTAAGTAAGGTGCATTAAAAGCAATAATTCTTTTGATCTTACGGACTACAGAGCTAAATCCATTCCTGGAAATTTCTTCAGTTTCTGATAGAGGCTGAATTGGCTGGGGTTATTTTCCTCAGAATGTTGGGGGACTTAATAGAGGTTAATACAATCATTAGGGGCATGGATAGGGTGAATAGCCAAGGTCTTTTTCCCAGGGTAGGGGAGTCCAAAATTAGAGGACATAGTTTTAAGGTGAGAGAGGAAAGATTTAAAAGGGACCCAGGGGGTAATGTTTTCACACAGAGGGTGGTACATGTATGGAACGAGCTGCCAGAGGAAGTGAGAGGCTAGTATAAAGACAGCATTTAAAAGTCATCTGGATGGGTACATGAATAGGAAGGGTATAGAGGCATGTGGGCCAAATGGGACTGGATTAATTTAGGATATCCGGTTGGCATGGACATATTGGACTGAAGGGCCTGTTTCTGTGTTGTACAACTGGATGAATAGGAGTCTATAACTCCACAGCAATTACATTTTAAACTAGTTTACTTAATAACAACTTGACCTATAAAACTTAACAGCAATTTCACCTAAAAGAGCCCAGAGAACATTATAATTTCCGACATCTACATTTACAATGCAAAATTAAAAATAAGCAGAATCTGTAGCCTATTTGCTCCTTTGAGCCTGCTCTGCCATTCAATACGACCATAGCTGACCTTCCAACTCTGTACCCTGTTTCCTCTTTCTCTCCATACCCTATGATCCTTTTAACCCTAATAACAACAGCCCCGTAGTGAAATTGTTCACTGTTTCAACCAATTTCAGTGGAAGAAAATTCCACAGGTTCACCACTCATGCCAGTCTTAAACAAACTACTCCATATCCTTAGACTGTGACCCTCTGGTTCTGGATTTCCCGCTATTCGGGAAGACCTTTTCTGCATTTAACTTGTCTAGTCTGTGAGAGTTTTATAGGTTTCTATGTGATTCCCCTCATTCTTCAAAACTTCAACGTTTGTGGCATTCCCACCATAGGCAGAACATCCTTTCTCACATAAGGAGACTGAAACTGTACACAATACTCCAGATATGGTCTCACAAAGGCCCTGTCCAATTGCAGCAAGACATCCCTGCTCCTGTCCTCAAATGCTCTCATTTTTAATATAAACATTAGAACAAGATTTGTCTTCTTCACTACCTGCTGCATCTCCATACTTACGTTTGGCTGTTGTTGTGCCAGGAAACCCAGGTTTCACTGCGCCTCCCTTCCCCAATCTATCACCATTCAGATAATAATCTGCCTTCCTGTTTTTGATAACAAAATGGATATTCTCCTATTTATTCACATTATACTTCATCTGCAATGAATTTGTCCACGCACTCAACTTGTCTAAAATCACACTAAAGTATCAATGCGTCTTCCTCACAGTTCACTCTCCCACCCAGCTTTGTGTCATCTGCAAATTTGGAGATTTAACATTTTGATCCCTCAAGAAAATCACTGATATATATCATGAATAACTGGAGCTATATATAGTGATTTTTATCTTTTTAGCAAAACTTCCCTATTTTTATACTCCATTCCCTTTTAAATTTAAGGCCAGCAGTCCATTTGCCTTCCCTATTATCCAATGAACTTGTACACTATCTTTTTGCGATTCATTCTCTCAGGCCCCCAAATGTATCTGTGCTACAGCTATCTGCATTCAATCTTCATTTAATGATATTCAGCTCTTTTGTTCTTCCTGTCCAAGTGCCTCAGAATTTCCCACAGTATATCCCGTCTGCCACCTTTGCCCATTCACTTAACCTGTCTGTATCCCTGTATCATCCTCATCAACCTTCCCATCTATTTTTGTAGGGACCACACATATGACTATGGTGTACTCACGTCCCTCATCCCAGTCTGTAAATAATTGTGACCACAGCACTGATTGCTGTGGACAAGTCACTGGTTATTATCCTGAGAAACCACCCACACCACACACCCCGCCCCGACCTGACCCCCAACCCCTCATACTGACTCCTTGCCTTCTATTAATTAGTCACTCCTTAATCCATACAAACATAACCACATCCAGCACCATGGGCTTTAATAAGTAAAATAGTCTTATGTGTAGTGCCCTATTTGAAAACCTCTTGGAAACTCAAAATGTCACACCTATTTGTTCCCCTATCTATCCTGCTTGCTGCCACTTTAAAGAAATCAAGTAAATTTCTCAGATATGCTTTCCCCTGTTTTTGTCTCCTTTCCTTTGTGGGAAGGGTTAGGTTGGCAGTTTTCTATTCCTTTGGAACTTTTCCAGAATCTAGGGATTATTGCAAGATTATCTGCAGATACTTCCTTTGATATACTATGATGCCAATCATCAGGTCTGCAGGGTTTATTGGCCTTTAACCTCATTAGTTTCCATAATATCTTTCACTAACAATGGACATTGAATTCATTTCCTCTCCACCTTTTGTCTGTTGATTATTTAGTAATTTTGGAATGCTGTTAATGTTTTCTCCCACAAAGACTAACACAATATTTATTCAATTTCCCTGCCATTTTCTGGTTCCCCATTATTATGTCCCCAGCTTTATTCTGTAAAAGTTCATTTGGTCTCTGTCATTGTTTTTTTAACATACTTAAAGCTCTCACTGTCTGTTTTTATTTTATTTGCTAGTTTACCCTCAATATTTATTTTCTCCTCTGGCTTACCACTAATCTTTGCCACATTATATATTTTATCTTTCAATTTGATACTATCCTTAACTTCCTTGATTAAACATGGTTGGTTTAACTCCTTCTCAGAGATCTTCTTGTTCACTCAGATGTCTATTTATTGTAAGTCATGAACTACTTCCTTAAATGCCTGCCATTGTTCATCAACTATCTCTTCTGCTAAACTCCTTTCCTAGTTCACTTCAGCCACTTCTGCTCTTATTCCTTTGTATTACCCTTATTTAAGTTGAGCACCGTTGTTTCCAACCACATTTCTCACTCTCAAACAAAATACTAAATTTGATGATGAGAATATTCACTGAATGCCCTCATCTTACATCACCACATCTGAAATAGCCTGATCTCTGACTGGATCCATATCATATTGTTCCAGGAAAGTGTCCTGAATATACTTTATGAATTCTTTCACATGGCCACCTCTGCCAAATTTGTTTTTTCCAATCTACAAGAAGATTAAAGTCACCACATGATTAATGTACTGCAATTTTTACAAGTCTTCCTGATTTATGCTCTGTCATACAATATTGCTACTTTAAACAGTCTACATACACCCTGGTCCCTTCATGACATGGGTTGATTTCAGCATAGACAACCCATTGTCTCCTACAGTCAGCTCTCATACTTAATCCTTTAAAAGAAATTTGGAGTCTCTTCATTACAGGAGTATAAACATTGACAGAGGCAAATTGGGCTGAATGACTGGTGTTTGCCTTGTACTTTCTAAGTAATTCCATATGTAATTACGTGGATACAAGTGAAGGAGCATGAGAAAGCCTGACCAGGAAAGATAAACTGGCTGAGTGGATAACTAGGAATACCCAGGAATTTAAAAAAAAATGAGAGCAATACTTCATTGTAGATCATTCTTACAGCCATGTGTACAGAGGTACACATAAGATGTGAAGAATGAGAAAATGATGGATCAAGATTACTGTGGTATCCCTGCTCTTTACACCTGAAGAATTTCTCACTTTATTGTAATTAATTTCTACACCAGTGTTTTATTTTCCACATCTTATACTTAACAAGCCATTTTTAAGAAAAGAGAGATGGAAAAGGCTTGCCATCTAAACACAGTTTCAAAATTGGCCTGTGACAAAAAGGAACACAGACGAATGAGATGATTTGGTTAATTCAGAGCCAGATAAAGTTTAGTTTATTCGCTTATATATAAACTATGTCTTTTTTTTTAAAACGGCTGCAGAATATAATGTAAAAGGACTATAACCCAGAGGGCCGTGTTAATACTCCAGAGGCAGGAGATCAAATCATACTATAACTTTTCTTTAATTCACTCATGGGGCATGGGCATCATTGACTGGCCAGCATTTGTTGCCCATCCCTAGCTGCCCTTGGCTTGCTCAGCCGTTTCAAAGGGCAGTTGAAAGCCAACCACAATGCTGTGGGCCTGGTGAGGATGGTAGATCTCCTTCCCTGAAGGATGTTAGTGGGCCACTTGGTTTTTTTCCCCCGAAAATTGGCAATGGTTTCATGGTCATCAGTAGATTCCTAATGCTTGACTATTTCTAAAATTGAATTCAAATTCCACCATCTGCTGTGGTGGGATTCAAAGCCAGCTCCCCAAAACATTAGCTGAGTTTCTGGATTAATAGTCTAGCAATAATGCCACCAGGCAATCGACACCCAGGCTGGAAAATTTGTCATGGAGTTTTCCAGGGGTTGGCAATGAGATGCTTGTTTTACATCACATATGTAAAATGTTCTAGACCTTGGTGTGTAAGGATCTATTTCAATGTTTGTGGATAACACAAAACTTGGAAGAATTATAAACTGCGAGCAGAACTGTGTAAAACTTTGAAAGGATGTTGACAAGTTGGTGGATTGGGCAGATAAGTGGCACATTATGTTCAAAGCACAGAAGTGTTAGGTGATGAATATTGGTACAAACAACATGGACAAAAAGTATAAGCTAAAGGGTACTATTCTGCAAGAGCAGAGAGACCTAGTTGTATAAATGCATAAGTTATCAAAAGTAGCAAGACAGGCAGAGGGAGCTATAATAAAAGATATCATTTCTAGAATTCACGAATGATGCCATAGAATACAACAGCAGAGAGGTTCTGTTGAATTTATAAAGGATACTGGTTAGACCTAAGCTGGAGTGCAGTTCTATATTTCTGGGTGCCACAGAATAGGTCGGATGTGAATGCATTGGAGAGAATGCAGAAAGTGTTTACAAGAACAGTTCCAGTGATGAGAAACTTCAGTTTTGAGGATAAATTGGAAAGGCTCAGCTGCTTCCCTTGAGAGGGGAGGATGAGGGAAGATTTAATAAGACATTTTCACAAACACAAGGGGTACAGAGATGTGGGTAGGAAGAAACTATTCCCACTCACAAATCAATTGAGAACCCGAGGGCAGTTATTAAGTGTTTCACTAAAGAAGGAAGTTTGATAAGAGATGTACCTTTTTCACACAGTTCAGGTCTGGAAAGCACTGTGTGATGGAGGCAGGTTGAATTGAGGCATTCAAAAGGGCACTGGATGATTTTTTTTAAGATGGAAATAATGTGTAGGATTGCAGTGAAAATTAAGGAGTTTGGCTCTCAGCGTGCAATTCTCATCTCCCTGATATAGGAAGGATGTTGTGAAACTTGAAATGGTTCAGAAAAGATTTACAAGGACATTGCCAGAGATGGAGGGTTTGAGCTATAGGGAGATGGTGAATAAACTGGGGCTATTTTCCATTGGGCATCGGATGCGAAGGGGTGACATTTTAGAGGTTTGCAAAATCATGTGGGAGTCCGAAACTAGAGGGCATAGGTTCAAGGTGAGAAGAGAAATATTTTAAAAAGGACCTAAGGGGAAACATTTTCACACAGAAGGTGATATATGTGTGCAATGAGCTGCCAGAAGAAATGGTGAAGGCTGATGCAATTGCAACATTTAAAAGGCATCTGGATGGGTGCATGAATGGAACTGGATTAGAGGGATATGGGCCAAATAGGACTAGATTAATTTAGGATACGTAGTCATCATGGACAAATTGGACTGAAGGGTCGGTTTCTGTGCTGCATACCATGCTGGTGCAGGCGATCATTGGCTGAATGGCCTCCATCTGCACTGAAACAATTCAATGATTTTGCAATTCTATAGCACAGAGGTCTTGAACTTTGCAATACTTTATTTGTTCACCACACTAATCTGCAGTCAGTGATCACACTTCAAAATGCACAACCTTTTGACTATAACAGCCTAGTATCTCCAGAGAAAATAATGTAACAAAATTCCAGGTTCTTTATCCTCTTAAATAACGTGAATCCACACTAATTTGCATACACAAGTTAATTGTCCAATCATCTATAATGTGCAATGAAAAGACTTACATGAGTTGCCAAAACTAACATGCAGAACAATTTTTTTTAAAAACGGATTTAAACACAGATAAAAATGTAACCTTAAAACAGAAGTTTCACTTGTGAAATAGAAATGTTTACTTCCCAGGGGTTCAGTTATCCAAGCTAATTATACAGGTCGGTATTCAGTTACCACTGAATAAAACAAACAATCTGCTTAAATCATTCTGTTCCTTTCTGAGGAAAGAAAAAGTCAAAGCGCACACAGTCACATTGTGAAATGGACAAATGAACTGCACCAGTTTCACAGGTGATCAATCCTGCAACATATTAAATAATGATGTGTAGTGGATCCTATTAATTGAGTACAAACAGAATAATTGTTAATTCTTTGTATCATTTAACGGGTAAAGAAGTGGGATGTTAATTATCTTAACGATCAATTCCAGATAAATGAATCACACCATGTATCCATAGAACATAACAGCACAGTACAGGCCCTTCGGCCCTCAATGTTGTGCCAACCTGTCATACAGATCTCAAGCCCATCTAACCTACACTATTCCACGTACGTCCATATGCTTATCCAATGACGACTTAAATGTACCTAAAGTTGGCGAATCTACTACCGTTGCAGGCAAAGCGTTCCATTCCCTTACTACTCTCTGAGTAAAGAAACTACCTCTGACATCTGTCCTATATCTTTCACCCCTCAATTTAAAGCTATGCCCCCTTGTGCTCGCCGTCACCATCCTAGGAAAAATGCTCTCCCTATCCACCCTATCTAACCCTCTGATTATTTTATATGTTTCAATTAAGTCACCTCTCAACTTTCTTCTCTCTAATGAAAACAGCCTCAAGTCCCTCAGCCTTTCCTCGTAAGACCTTCCCTCCATACCAGGCAACGTCCTAGTAAATCTCCTCTGCACCCTTTCCAAAGCTTCCACATCCTTCTTCTAATGCGGTGACCAGAACTGTACGCAATACTCCAAGTGCGGCCGCACTAGAGTTTTGTACAGCTTCACCGTAACCTCTTGGTTCCGGAACTCGATCCCTCTTTTAATAAAAGCTAAAACACTGTATGCCTTCTTAACAGCCCTGTCAACATGGGTGGCCACTTTCAAGGATCTGTGTACATGGACACCGCGATCTCTCTGCTCATCTACACTACCAAGAATCTTACCATTAGCCCTGTACTTTGCCTTCCGGTTACTCCTACCAAAGTGCATCACCTCACACTTGTCTGCATTAAACTCCATTTGCCACCTCTCAGCCCAGCTCTGCAGCTTATCTATGTCTCTCTGCAACCTACAGCATCCTTCATCACTGTCCACAACTCCACCGGCCTTAGTGTCGTCTGCAAATTTACTAACCCATCCTTCTACGCCCTCATCCAGGTCGTTTATAAAAATGACAAACAGCAGTGGACCCAACACCGACCCTTGCAGTATACCACTAGTAACTGGTCTCCAGGATGAACATTTCCCATCAACTACCACCCTGTCTTCTTTCAGCAAGCCAATTTCCGATCCAAACTGCTATATCTCCCACAATTCCATTCCTCTGCATTTTGTACAATTAATAGGTCTATTTTCTCTGATGCTGCCAGTTTTTGATTAGTGTATTAACATAACTTCATATGAACAGTGAAGTTTTACTTCTCAGTTTTGAATGACAAAATGTCAAAAAAGTCAATGCTAAACTAAAGGGGCTAAAATTCCAATCCAGTTCCAAATCAATGTTTGGGGTTTGGAAAATGGGGCAATATCAGGGATAAAAAGGTGTAGAGCTGGATGAACACAGCAGACCAAGCAGCATTAGAGGAGCAGGAAGGCTGACGTTTCAGGCTTAGACCCCTTCTTCAGAAAATTCTATACACTATATACCTTGTTATCTCAGATTCTCCAGCATCTGCAGTATTATCATTCCCCTTTGGGTACCATTAAGCAAAATCACGAAATTTGCTGAAAGAACTGAAAATGAAGAAATTACTAACACAATTCCATTTCCTGTAGCTTTTCCTCTAATACAAATCAGAACCACTGCAAATTAGATATTTCAAATAAAAAAATAGCTTTCACAACATAGTCGACACAAAGATCTAATGTCTTACATAACCACAAATAATAACACAAATCTGGCACTTAACAGTACGCCGTTCCATAAAATGTTGTTGTGTAGCCGCAGTCGGTCAGTCCAAAGTCTTATCCAGCTAAAACCTTCACTTTTAATTCTCATAGCTACAATTATCATCAAAGCAGTTGTACAAACCCTCTCTACTTTGAGTCACAATACTGGTGAGATTTTCCAGACCACCTCTTTAAGTGACCAACCAAGTCACTCTGAGTTCACTGCTTGGCCAGTTCTGAGAAAACATCCCACCTCTTTAGCATCTCTTAGATATCTATTCAGCTTTCCAAACAAACTCAGATTGAGATGACATTCTCAATAGTGAACAACGAGAGGCCTATTAATAGGGCCTATTGCTCATTATTGCCTTAATTATTACTTCATCTACCTCATTAATCTGCACTGTCCCATTCTCCAACCCACTCAAAAAAAACAAGGAACTGAGAATTCCTGACATGAAAAGTCAGGACAGGTAACTGGTGACTCCAGCTGACTGCTTGTTTCTCTGGCTTTCCATCCAGCACCAACATCTTAGGGGTCACTCCATGGGCAATGATGGCGGGCAATGATGGCACGCACCTCGCATCCACAAATATTGCCATTAGACACAAAGCAGCCTCACCACACCTTTATGGCCCATCTTTGACTCACTTACTGGACAGTTCTGCACTTTAGATTGCACTGGCACCATTCATTGAAAGACAGCATGCACACAGGGATGAGGACCAGCCTATGGATTGAATCAATCTGCATCTCATGAATCTTTACATGGTCTCTTCATGCTCCATCACTTTGAGCCTCACAGCATTGCCTTTTTGTGTCTTATCACCTCGGAACTTCCAGACAGACTGATATGGTCATCAACGGTCATCATTCAAAGAGCTGGACATGTTGCTGTACGGCACCATGCTATTTCAACCACGCACCTTCATCATGCACCAGCAATGCTTGCAGCAAACACATTGTATGTCTCAAAGTCTAAAGGGAGGATGTCCTCAGTCAGGGGAGGCACCCTTTAGTTATGGTAGCCTGACACAGTAGGTTGAGGGCAGCCTCTGATATCAGTCCAGGGACTTGGACACAGTCAGTCAGCCACTGAGGGCAGTCACAGTCAGGTTCCTCTCCTCCTAGTGGGCGAGGAGAGAAACCTGACTGTAACTGCTCTTAGCAGGCACCCTTCCACCCATCTTGGCACTTTTTGCTCCATTATGGGACAGGTTTTTCATAAATGAGAAAAAGGGATGGATTGACGGAGGTAAAAGTTGTTGGCAGAGCTGTAACTGCTGGTGCAAGTGCATGGAAGGTGGTAAGGATCCTAAGTGAGTGAGTAGACAGTTAGCGAGTTTTGAGAAGATTTGTAGCTCAGGTTGAGGTTCTGGATGTGAGTTTGCTCGCTGAGCTGGAAGGTTAGTTTTCAGACGTTTCGTCACTTTTTTTTATTTGAAAAAAATATACTTTATTCATAAGGTGTACAAAAAATAAAACATATTTCTACACCCACCCAGTCATGCAAGCCGCTCTGGGTTACCCAGGGGGTATGTACACCAACTAAAGGAAAAAAACAAAGCAAAGAAAATACCCTGGCAGTCATCTCCCCGCACAGACCCTGTTGACCCCCTGACCAGTTGGGGAAAGCACCAGCTGGGCCCAGTTACCAGATAGGGCCCTTTTTTTTCCATTCTGGATGAGGGGTTTCATACGGTGGTCTTGTCCCACCTTGCCTTGGCGGCGGCTGCCCCAAGCTTTAGCGCATCCTGCAGCACGTAGTCCTGGACCTTGGAGTGCGTCAGTCTGCAACACTTGGTCGGGGTCAGTTCCTTCAGCTGGCAGACCAGCAAGTTGCGGGCAGACCAAAGAGCGTCTTTCACCGCATTGATGGTCCTCTAGGCGCAGTTGATGTTGGTCTCGGTGTGCGTCCCGGGAAACAGCCAGTAGAGCACAGAGTCCCGCGTCACAGAGCTGCTCGGGACGAACCTTGACAAATACCACTGCATCCCCTTCCAGACCTCCTGCGCATAGGCACACTCCAGAAGGAGGTGATCGACAGTCTCCTCCCCTCTGCAGCCGCCTCGAGGGCAGCGTGCAGTGGCGCAGAGATTCCAGGCATGCATAAAAAGGATCTCACTGGCAGTACCCCTCTCACCGCCAGCCAAGCAATGTCCTTGTGCTTGTTTGAAAGTTCTGGCAATGAGGCATTCTGCCAAACGACTTTGGCAGTCTGCGTGGGGAACCACACGATGGGATCCACCCTCTCGTTTTCCCGAAGGGTCTCGAGGATACTACGTGCTGACCACTGCCTGACGGCCTTGTGGTCAAAGGTGTTTCCCTTCAAAAATTTCTCCACGAAGGACAGGTGGTACGGGACGGTCCAACTACTCGGAGCATTCCGCGGGAACGAGGCCAGGCCCATCCTTCACAATACCGGGGACAGGTAGAACATCAGTAAGTAGTGACACTTGATGTTTGCGTACTGAGGATCTGGGCACAGCTTGATGCAGCCGCACACAAAGGTAGCCATCAGGGCAAGGGTGGCGTTCGGTACGCCCTTTCCCCCATTTTCCAGGTCTTTGTACATGGTGTCCCTGCGGACCCGGTCCATCCTCGACCCCCAAATGAAGTGGAAGAGGGCCCGGGTGACTGCAGCGGTGCAGGTCCAGGGAATAGGCCAGGCCTGCGCCACGTACAAAAGTACCGAAAGCCCCTTGCACCCGACAATCCTTACCTGCAATGGAGAGGGACCGGAGCGTCCACCTGCCCAGCTCTGCTTCAGTTTCGTGAAACGCTCCTCCCAAGTCTTAGTGCACGCGCCAGATCCACCGAACCAAACACCCAGCACCTTCAGGTAGTCTGTCCTGACGGTGAAGGGGATGAAGGAACGGTCGTCCCAGTTCCCGAAAAACATGGCCTCGCTCTTACCCCTATTGACTTTGGCACCAGAGGCCAGTTCAAACTGGCCGCAGATGTCCAACAGCCTACTCACCGACCGACGATCGGTGCAGAAGACGGCGACGTCGTCCATGTACAGGGAGGTCTTGACCTGAATGCCTCCGCTGCCTGGGATAGTCACGCCCTTCAGGCTCACGTCCTTCCTGATGGATGCGGCGAAGGGCTCCACACAGCACACGAACAAGGCAGGAGAGAGCAGGCAGCCCTGCCTGACTCCAGATCTGACGAGAAAACTGTCCGATTCCCACCCGTCGATCAAGACTGCGCTAGCGATGTTGGCGTAGAGCAGCCGGATCCAATTGCGGTTGCCCTCCCCGAACCCCAATTTGGAGAGGACGTCCCTCATGTAAGCATGAGAGACCCTGTCGAAGGCCTTCTCCTGGTGCAGGCTGACGAGGCAAGTGTCCACCCGCCTGTCCTGCACGTAGGCGATCGTATCCCTGATGAGCGTGAGGGTCTCAGCAATCTTCCTGCCCGGCACAGCACAGGTTTGGTCAGAGTGAATCACCGACTCCAGGACAGACCTGACCCGGTTGGCTATGACCTTGGCCAGGATTTTGTAGTCCACGTTCAATAGTGAAATGGGACGCCAATTCTTAATTTCTTCCCTCTCTACCTTCCTCTTGTAAATGAGGGTGATGATGCCCTTCCTCATGGACTTGCACATTTCCCCTGCCCAAAGCGCACTATCGTACACCTCCAGCAGGTCCTGGCCGACCAGGTCCCACAGAGCGGAATACAGCTCGACCGGTAAGCCGTCGCTCCCAGGAGTCTTATTCCTCGCCAAGGACTTGAGGGCTCTGGTCAGCTCGTCCAGGGATATTGGCCGGTCCAGCCACTCCCTCGTGCCGTCGTCTAAGACTTCCGTGATAGACGACAGGAACGACTCGGAGGCCGTGCTGTCTGTGGGCTTCGCGTCGTACAGTCCAGCATAGAAGGATCTGCTGATCATCAAAATGTCGGGCCGAGACAACGTCACCGAGCTGTCTTCCTCCTTCAGCCGGCTAAGCACACAGCTCTCTTTGTGCACCTTCTGAAAGAAGAAATGCGAGCATGTCTTGTCCTGCTCCACGGAGCGGACCCTGGACCGGAAGATTATTCTGGAGGCCTCCGCGGTGAAGAGCAAGGCTGGCTGGCCCCTCACCTCACGGGAGGTCCTCCATGACATCGACCCCCATCAACTGCAGAAGGAGCAGGTTCTGCACCCTTTTCTGGAGTTGCGACAGCTTTCCCCGCCTCTCTCACGCCTTCCGAACACCCTTGAGGACAAAGAACCTCTTGATGTTCTCCTTCACCGTCTCCCACCAGTCGCCCAGAGACTCAAAGAGGGGTTTCACGGTTCTCCAACGGGCGTACTCCCTCTTAAGCTCCTCGACGTTCTCTGGGGTCAGCAGAGTTGTGTTGAGCTTCCACGTCCGCTTGCTGGCATGCTGGTCATCCTGTAAGTGACAGTTGGCCAGCAGGAGGCAGTGGTCAGAGAAGAACACCGGCTCAACGCCGGTGGACCTGACCGAGAACGCCCGTGACACAAACAGGAAGTCTATCCTTGAGCGGATAGACCCGTCTGGCCGCGATCAGGTGTATGTCCACTGCGCTCCATCTACAGGGGTGCTGAAGACGTCGAGCAGCTTGGCGTCCTTCACCGTGCCCATCAGGAATCTGGATGTGACGTCCAGTTGACTCCCCCCACCCGCTGCCCCCATGCCGGATCTTCCATCGGCATCGATGATGCAGTTGAAGTCTCCGCCTAGGATGACCGGCCTGGACGTAACCAGCAGGGGTGGAAGCCGCTGCAGGACGGCCAACCGCTCACTCCGTACCGCTGGGGCGTACACGTTGATCAGCCTCGGGTGCGTTCCAGTGGGTGACATCAGCCACTAGGAGGCGACACCCCCACCACCTCCTGAACTTGAGAGATGGTGAAGTTGCGCCCCCGTAGCAGAATAGCCAGGCCCGAGGAGCGACAGTTGTTACCCACCCGACCAGATCGAATACCCACAGGTCCAGGCGCCCGACCATTTCCCGTACCTGCTGATGTGCGGTATCCCGCACTCCTGCGGAAACAGGAGGTCTGCCTTGATGGTGGTCAGGTAGGCCAACCTGGACACACATCTTGTGGTGGACTTGACGCTGCGCACATTAATGCTCGCAACTCGTACCCCCATTGTGGGCAGTGACCGCAGTACCCTCCCCAAGTCCAAGGTCCAGCCCCTCCATTTGTCCCTTCATGCCCATTGACCGGGCTAACTGCTGGACGCTCTCTGGGCTCAGGAAACCGTCCATGCTGCCTTCGGGGTGGCATCCCCCTGTCGGGGGTACGGAGGCAGGAGAGTCCAGCTCTGGGTCAGGCTGGGGACACGCTGTTTCCTTCTTCCTGCCTGAAAGTCCCGGGGGGGCCCTCCAGGGCCCCAGTGGCGCCTGGCTGGGTGTCGGAGGGAGCCTCAGGACACCTCCTGTCACCTGGAAGCGGGGTGCTGCTTTCCTTCTCTCTTGAGATCTTTAGCTTCTGCTTTGGGCGGGCCTCCTCTGAATCTCCCTCGTCAGAGGAGCTCTTATGGCCCCCCTGTAGCTGCCTCTTCCCGCCTGATGGTTGCGGTGCCTGGACCCACCAGCGCGCCTTCCTCCTCGCTTTCCGGACCGTCATCCACTCCCCTGTCACTTCCTCCATTGAATCCGGGTTGTCGGGGTTCAGGGGTGGGGGGACCGGAGCCTGCAGGGGTGCTTTGCTGGCCTCGGGTCCATCCTGCAGGGCTGGGCCCTCCTGCACGAACTGGCCCTCCTGCACATTTCGGGGGGTCCTAGCAGGGCCCTGGTGCCTTCCTCTCCTCCGGGGGGGGGGGGGGTGCTTGCCCCACATTGCCCCTGCCAGCGACCTGGGCGTAGGTGGTCCCCTGCTGCGGGCATGCCCTATAGAGGTGGCCCGCTTCCCCACAAAGGTTGCAGCTTTTTTCTTTTGGGAAATCCTTTGCAAGGTGTCCCTCCTCCCTGCAGATGGTGGCTTTGCAGTCGGCCGCCACGTGACCTGACCTACCACAGGCATGGCAGACTTTAGGTTCCCCTGCGTAGGTCAGGTAGCCCTTGCTCCCACCTACCGCGAAGCTGTACGGTGGGTGTACGTTGATCCTGTCCGCGCCCATCCTCAGCATCACCCAGACCTGCCTCTTACTGGTCCAGATCCCGAAGGGGTCCATGATGTTGGTTAGGTCCCCTTCCACCTTCACGTACCTTCCGAGGAAGGTCAGGACATCAACTGCTGGCAGATGCGGGTTGTACATGTGTACAGTCACCATACGGCTCCTCTGCACCAGCATCACAAACAGCGGGACAGCAGTCAATACAGAGAGGGGGCCCTCACCTCCTTTCTCCTTGAAAACCTCCAGGAAGCACTCGCAAAGCTTGGAACTCCTGAAGGTCACGTCGTAAAAACCTCCTCCGGGGAAATCCTGCAGGCAGTAAATGTCCGCAGCAGCGAACCCACAACAGTCCAACAGGACCCTCTTCACGAAGAAGGTGCGGTCCACAGGTGCACCTTCATCCACCTTCTTTACAGAAACACGGATGGTGTTCCGGACCCCCTGACCTGGGGCACGAGCACTTGCCGCAGCCATCGTTGCAGGTTGGCTGCTCCCCTGAACCAGCGTTAGGCCGAAGCCAGCATTAAGATCCACTGGTTGCATGGGTGCACAGCCAACCCGACGTCCTCCTTTCACCTCCAAGACAGCACTCTCCTCCTCTTGGTCCACAAGAGAGTGGGTCTTTATTGTGTTCGAGATGTAAGCTAGTTCACTGAGCTTGCCGGTTTGTTCCCAGATGTTTCGTCACCATTCTAGGTAACATCAACAGTGAGCCTCCGACAAAGTGCTGGTGTTATGTCCCGCTTTCTATTTATTTGTTTAGGTTTCCTTGGGTTGCTGATGTCATTTCCTGTTCTTTTTCTCAGGGGATGGTAGGTTGGCTCCAAATCAATGTGTTTGTTGATGGAGTTCCGGTTGGAATGCCATGCTTCTAGGAATTCTCGTGCGTCTCTCTGTTTGGCTTGTCCTAGGATGGATGTGTTGTCCCAATCAAAGTGGTGTCCTTCCTCACCTGTATGTAAGGATACGAGTGATAGTGGGTCATGTCGTTTTGTGGCTAGTTGATGTTCATGTATCCTGGTGGCTAGCTTTCTGCCTGTTTGTCCAATGTAGTGTTTGTCACAGTTCTTGCAAGGTATTTTGTAGATGATGTTCGTTTTGCTTGTTGTCTGTATAGGGTCTTTTAAGTTCATTAGCTGCTGTTTTAGTGTGTTGGTGGGTTTGTGGGCTACCCTGATGCCAAGAGTAGACCGTGTAGAGGCCATGCAGGGTTAGTAGTGTGGGGGGATTGTGCTGCCCTTGTCCTTCTAGTTGGAAGTAGTCATGGTTTGAAAGTATGGTCTAAGGAATCTTGATGAATTTCTACAATGCATGTTTTAGAGAGTACACACTGCTGCTGTTAAACATTGGTGGTGGAGGGAGTGAATTTTGTGAATGTCGTGTCAGTCAAGTAGGCAGCTTCATCCTGGATGGTATCGAACTTGAGTATTGTTGGAACTGCATTCATCCAGGCAAGTGGGAAGTATTCCAACACACCCCTCCACTTGTGCCTTGTAGATGGTGGACAGGCTTCAAGGAATCAGGAGGCAAGTTACTCACTGCAGGATTCCTAGCGTCTGAACTACAATTGAAGCCACTATAATTATACGGCTAGTCCATTTCATATCTGGTCAATAGAAATCCCCAACTGTTAATAGTGGGGGATTCCGTAATAGAAATGTCATTGGCTATCAAGGAGCAATGGCTAAATTCTCTCTTGTTTATGATGATTGTTGCTTGGCACTTGTGTGGTGTGAATATTGTTTGCTGCTATTCAGTCCAAGCCTGGAAATTGTCATTTGGGCATGGACTGCTTCTGTATCTGGGGAGTTGCAAATGGTACTGAACATTAGTGAACACCCCACTTCAGACCTTATGACAGAGGAAAGATTCAACAAGAATTGTTTGCATCTTTACATTGCCCATTACTTGGAAACATTAGAACTGAAATAGGCCATTCAATCTGTCAAGTCTGCTCCAACTCTTAATTCAGTGATAGCTGATAAACATTTCAATGTCTCTCACCCATACTGTTTCCATTTCTTTTTGCCATTAGTAATTAGAAAGCTATTAATCTCTACTTTAAACACACTGAAAGGCTTAGCTCCCGCAGCCCTTCGGGGTACAGAGATGTGTACACTGAGCTTATAATTTCTTTGGTTCTCCACTCCCAGATCATGCAGATTCCTTCTCATGGCTGGATTTGTTCTGATTTCTTTATATCCAATGCTTGTGCTAACCACTCAGGATGGTGGCAGCACTCGATCTGCAACCTATTTGTTATATTTTTAAATTCCTGCCCTCTCAGCCTGAATGACAGCACCATTTAAAGTTTTCCTTTTGCACCAGGAATTTTCAGCTTTCAATCACACAACCTGTGATTTTCATTCCCTCAGACTCGGAATGACTCCCACAGAGCACCTCTTCATGAGGCCCCCTGTACCTCTGCCTTGGAGCTGCAGATCTCCTCTGCCCCAGCACCTCCCTTGCCAGGTCTGAAATACTTTCAGTGTTGATCTTTGAAACATTTTTTTAGCGTTGAGAGTTCCCACGAGTTGTTTTGCGGTTTGCTGTTCTCAGCAATTAGCAATATCTGTTTTCCACAAAATCCTCTGGGTTAGCACTACGGTTGCCCCATATTGATCACAATGCTGCTGCTCTAATATTCTAAGTGTGTGAGTTCTTCAGGGGCTTATGTGATCTACGTGTACAATGGTAGCCACTTTCTTGTCTAACAAGAATAGTCTTGTAGTGCAAATAAGATGTAGTGCATTGCTTCTCTGAAACTATTTATAGATTCTAAGAAAAGGCTGTCAAAGAGTAGATCATGAGAATCTCTTCCCCATGGCAGATGTGTCAGTGACAAGAGGGCATAAGTTTAAAGTGAGGAGTGAGTGGTTTAGAGGAGATCTGAGAAGAAAAGTCTCTACCCAGGGTGGTAGATAGGTGCTGCTTGAGAGGATGGTGGAGGCAGGTGCTCTCACAACATTTATGCATTATGTAAATGAGTACTTAAAATGCCAGGACTTAATAGGCTATGCACCAAGTGCAGGCAAATGGGGTTAGTATCGTTTGGTATTTGTTGGTCAGCATAGATCTGGTGGGCTGAAGAGCCTGTTTCTATGCTGTATGACTCTGTTACTCTATTACTACAAAGACTATTGAGGATCAAGCCTTAGTCTGTTTCTGACAAAATCCTACTTTACTCTCCCACCATTCTCATTATATCATCACAGTGGGTGATGCTTGTCTTACTCAATTAAGTTCTAACCCTTTCTGACCTTTCCTGATCCATTTATAACAACCACCACCTTCACAAGACCATTCAGAGATTCACAATAAGTGCTGGCCTAACTAGCTACACCCACGCACTGTAACAAATAAAAATAAATTGTTAAAGATTCAATGTGAGGTTATGTTGAATATTTATGAAGCTCAAAGAAAAACATTTGGAATGAGATAAACTCAAAATAACAACACTTTATAAAACAGGCAGTAAAAGTGGAGTGTCAATGATGAATTACCAATATAGTCCAGAAGAGCTTTTGATCAAAGGAATTTGGGACTGGTTGCATGTTGTCCAGAGGAGATTAGTGTGAATGTTTCAGGAAATTTTGTGGAAATGACAGAAAGCAAGTTTCCTCCCACTGGGATCTTGCTCTGCCAGAAGGTTTTGGGCAAAGCCAAAGTGTGTTGGGTGGGAGGGGATGCAGTGATCAGGCTGATGTGGATCTGGAATACCTGCTAGCACTTTCTTGCAAAGGATACTTCAGAAGGAGAATTTCAATCAGCACAGTGTTGCAGCTGGAGAGATTGCATTGATAGCAAGGAACACAGGGTATCTGTATTGTGGTAAAGCAAGTACTTGCATCATTTCTATCAAGGGGAGAATGGATATGTCGTTTGGGCTGACATGGTGAAGTACAAACTGACAAGCTGGCACAAGCCACAAACAGTTTTGCTGCCACTGCTAATTGATGGAACCTGATTCAATTCATGCATAGAAACAAATTGAAGTCATTTATTCATCCGGAAACACCACTTTCAGGTTTAGACAGGGAACTGAAAACCAACAGCTTTTAAAGCCACTGATCTTGCCCTTTTGTTTCAAATGTTTGCGTGGGCATAGCAGTGTAACCTGGAACCACTGAATTTTACAGCACAAGGGACCATTCGACCCATTGCTGCAATGCCAGTTCTCTGAAAGAATGCCTGCCTCAAACCCGATCCCTTGCTCTTGTCCTACAGGAGGACTGGCAGATAAGCAGGTAAAATAATATTCCACTTCTGAGCAATATTGTTCTTCCCTTGAATGGGAGCAACAAACAATACACCAGTGAAATATTAAATGTAATTTCACATGATATTGTATAAGACAACTGCAAAATACTTCAGATAACAAGGTGTAAGAGCTGGATGAACACAGCAGGTGAAGCAGCATCAGAAGAGCAGGAAAGCTGAGGTTTCGGTTCTGGACCCTTCGTCAACTTTTCAGCTCCTCTGATGCTGCTTGGCCTGCTGTGTTCATTCAGCTCTACACCTTGTTATCTCAGATTCTCCAGCATTGGCAGATCCCACTATCTCTGCTAAAGTACTCGCATTTTTACAGCTCCTATGACATCTCAGTAGAGTTGCAGAACACTTTGAATGAAACAAACTGCAATGAAGCAAAGTTACTGTAAACTACAGGGAACATCTTAACCATTCTGTGTAGGGCACTGCCCCACATAATGGGATGAAAGATTTGCATTTATTTAGCATTTTTCACGACCGCAAGACATCTCAACATGCTCTACAGGCCCCCGTAAATTACTGGTTGAAGAAAACATTGCTACCAGTTTATTCAACGGAAGGGCCCAAAAATTGCAATGTGATAATGAGCAGATAATCTTTATTAGGGTCTTAAATTAAGGGATAGATATTTCCCAGGATACAGAGTAAGGGGAAGGAGGTAAAATGTGGTGTTGGATGAATGGTTGCACGCTTCTTCAAATATATGTCATGGCAACTTTTTTTTCATTCATGGGTTGAGGGCATCGCTGGCTGGCTAGGCCAGCATTTATGCCCATTCCTAAGTACACAGAAGGCAGCTAAGAGTCAACCCCATTGCTGTGGGTCTGGAGTCACATGTTGGCCAGATCAGGTAAGGATGGCAGTTTCCTTCCCTGGAGGACATTATGAGCCAGATGAGCTTTTCCAACAATCAACCATGGATTCATGGTCATCATTAGACTCTTAATTCCAGACATTTATTGAATTCAAATTTCACCATCTGCCGTGGCAGAATTCAAACCCGGGTCCCCAGAACATTACCTGGATCTTTGGATTAACAGTTTAGCAATAAGTCCCCTTTCGCATTCACCTGACCAAGTGGGTGGGGCCTCAATTTAACATCTTATCCGAAAGATGACAGCTTTGATTGTGTAGCACTCACTGGATTGTCAGCCTTGCTGTTTATATTTGAGCTGTGGAATGGGATTTCAACTCAGTACCTTACATTTTAAAGATGACCAACTGGGTCACAACAAATGTACTGAATGACCAGTTATTCTGCTTTTGCTGCTACTTATTACAACGTGAGGGAGAACTCCGATTTGAACAGTGCCATGTGTTACATGTTTTATGCTTCAGAGATATACGGACATGGCACGCCAACTTTTGTGTGTTCACCTAGAGTCAATGCTTTAAAGTGTATGGTCCATGCATGTAGCTGCAAGCTGCTGGCTTTTTCGTCAGCTTTGTTAAATTTTTCTAAAGTTGCCACATCTAATCTTAACTTCCAGTAAGATGGCAGTGGAGGAGAATGATCCAGCTGGAGCTCCTCTGCTCTACCCATTCTTTTTCTTCTTCTCCCTCTCTCTCCTCCTTTCTCTTGGCGTCGTGTACCCAGGGTGTCAACGGATGGTAGAGACACCAGTGGCCAGAGCAGCCCAGTGCGAAGCACGGAATATGGGGCTCGCTGCACAGGTCTGCTGTGGAGAGCAACTGTGATATTTGTCTTTTTAGCTTTGCTTCTTGATTTTCTGACCTATGGTTATATTGTGTATAGCTGTGATGTAACTTTTTTTCTTCTTTGTTCTTTAAGTAAGGATTGTACCTCGGTACCTTTGTACCGAAGATGGCACTGTATACACTTTTCATTGTATTCACTTGAGTATATGTGACAATAAAACTAAATCAATTCAATTATCCGATCACAGGCAGTCAATAGACACACATACATAATAAAACATCAGGCAAACAAGTAATACATTAAGAGATTATTTGTATCCACAGTAGCAACAGCCAGAATTTCCTCAGAGCTGTTCCTGTTCCAAATTTGCTGGAAATTTGCAAATATTTTGAAGAAATCTGTGGCCAAATACTTTTGTAGTCTCACCTCAGTAGTGTGTGTGTATATATATAAAGGGAAAGTAAGGGTACTGGGGAGGATCATGGTAAGGGTTTTTGATCCTGAGGACAGTTTTTCCTTCAGGCTCCAAATCAGACTTCCAAAGAATGTTATTATCACTTGGATAATGACTTCTTATTCTGCTGCATTTGTTCCACCACAACCAGACGTAATTCACCACCACCTTCTCAAGGTTGACTAGGGAGATGAAATAAATGCTAGTCTAGCTTGCAATGTCCCAGAAGTGATTTTTTAAAAAACTGGCCCCATTGGTCAAAAGGATGTTAAAGCAAGCAGCATCAGATGCTAGGGGCCTAACTCCTGAATTCTGCTGCCTTGACCGGCATCTGAAAATTGTCTTGGCCCAATAAATTCTAATACATCATTTTTTTGTCTTTTGGTGAAAATAATTTTACTCTTTGGAATGCAATGATGTTATAACACACCTCACATTGTTAGAGTGGGGCCATGGACTTCAATAATAACATCAAACTGTACTTGTGTAGCAAGGTAGCATTTATTGCCCATCTTTAATTGCCCTTGAGAATTTGTTTGCGGAGCTGCTGGAGAAATGCTATCTCGATGAAAATAATAACAATCGCATCATTTTAGGAGTTAAATCAGAAAGAAAATTTTGTGTTAATGCTGGATTGAAGGACGTAGGTAGGAGTTGTGCTTCCTGTTAGTAACCTGACCGTGCTCATTTTGTGCAGAGCACACTGTGTGCTTTTCCCATGTGCAGTTGTTTTATCTGAGCCCCTCTTAGCAGTGTCTGGCTGTGAGTTTCATGGATTTGTGGGTCAGTTATAACAGACATACGAGGTCTCATGTCAAAGGTCATAGTGTTGGAGGTCATTGACCCCACCACCAACGAGACAGCTTGCCAAGAGGTTGAATACATTCTGCCTCATGCACCTTTCATTGCACATTCCCCCTTGCTGAGTCCTTTTCACACTTTGCTAATAAACTCTCTCACATTTGAATGATGTTTGAAAATAATGATGTTCACACCACATTAAGAGTATCCCATCTGCACCAAATGTAAAAAGAAACCCTCCACATTTGAAGTACGAACACTCCTTAAACAGGACGCATTCTTCACAATCTTCTCCTACTTCGGTAAAGACCTTCCATATCTTAAATCCTGGAGTGGGTTGGGAAGGTTGTAGGCCTGTGAGAAATTAATAGCTAAACACAAGTGACACACTGTAAGCCAAAGGAACTCGGACACAATTAAGTGAACTGACGTTTAACAATTGCACTCTGCATGATTAGCAGTGGAACTCAACTCCCTTAAATGGAAACAGTGTAACGTACAAGAATTTCCAACTTCATCACTTTTATCAATAAAAAAGAAGATACATTTACAGTCAGTTCTGCTAAATTGCATGTTTCTTCAATGCAAATTGGCTTTAACATAACTGAAGAGTTTGGACCACTATTTGTGGAACCCAAACTTTCCTTACCTGTATTGGCTAGGAAGCGATTCTGGCCCCATTAGTTTAAATGGCGCGGCTCTTGCACTATTTTCTCATAACTGAGAATGGAACTGTCACATTATATCAGAGCTGACTATTTACTTTCTCAAAATAATACGTAATTGGCCATTTTGTTCCCTTTCGTATGTACGAGCTAAACTGTGGGTTACGACTTGGACAAACAGGACGATGAAAGAACACAGCAGGCCAGGCAGCATCTAGAGGAAAATTGCAGTCAACATTTTGGGTATTAGCACTGCCTGCATATCCTTTTTAAACAACTGGTTCATATATGTTATGCCACATTTCTGGAAGGGGTGGAAACTGAACCTAGGCCTTCTGACCTTCTTTATTCATTAATGGGATGAGGGTGTCACTGGCTAGGTAGCATTTATTTCCCATCCCTAATTGCCCAGAGGGCAGTTAAGAGTCAACCACATTGACGTGGGTCCGGAGTCACATGTGGGCCAGACCAGGTAAGGATCGCAGGCAGTTTCCTTCCGTAAACGACATTAGTGATCCAGATGGGTTTTTCCGACAATCAACAACGGATTCACGGTCATCATTAGATTCTTAATTCCAGAGATTTAGTGAATTCAAATTCCACAATCTGCCGCAGCAGGATTTGAACCCAGGATCCCAGAATGCTATCTGGGTCCCTGGATTAACAGTCCAGTGATAATACCACTATGCCGTCACCTCCCCAGAAGTCATAGTGTTGGAGGGCACTATCTCCGCTCCTCAAGAACCTTCACAGATGCCTAAATATTAATGTTCATAAAACTAGCTTCAGTCTGCCCTGTTTCAAGTGATCTAACCATCTAATTGTAGTGTTCGATTCCCAGTTTTACTCTCCTGTTTAAATTGTCAAATTGAAATTGTTACACAATTTTATTTAACAATTGTGTGCAGTTTTGGTTTCCAAGTTTAAAGAAGGATGTAAATGCATTGGAGGAAGTTCAGAAGAGGTTTATTCAGTTGATGCCTGCTGTGAGTGGGTTGTCTTATAAAGATAGGTTGGACAGACTGGGAGACAGTAAGGACTGCAAATGCTGGAGGCTAGAGTCAATAAACGTGGAGCTGGAAAAGAACTGCAAGTGAGACAGCATCCCAGGAGCGGCAAAGTCAATATTTCAGGTCAAAACCCTTTGGCATGACAGACTGGACTTGTTTCTACTTGAGTATAGAAGAGAGAGGAGTCTAGATTGGAAATATATAAGGTCCTGAACGGTCTGGTCAAAGCGAACGTGGAAAAGGTGTTTCCTCTTGTGGATGAGTCCAGAACTACGGGACACTTTTAACATTATGGGTTTCCCTTTTAGAACAGAGATGTGAAGGATTTGTTTTCATCCAAGGGTCACCCCATCGGGCTGATGCAACATGGGTTCACGAAACAAAGTTGCTGGAAAAACTGAGCAGGTCTGGCAGCATTTGCGGAGGAGAGAACAGAGTTAACATTTCGGGTCCGGTGACCCTTCCTCAGACCCTTCAGAACCTTCAGTTCTGAGGACGGGTCACTGGACCTGAAACGTTAACTCTATTTTCTCCTCTATCGATGATGCCAGACCCGCTGAGCTTTTCCAGCAACTTTGTTTTTGTTCCTGATTTACAGCATCCACAGTTCTTTTGGTTCTTATGGGTTCATAAAAGGCAGATTGTTTTACTGGAATTTTTTGACAACATTAAGAGGGTGATGGACAATGGGGAACTCGGTGGATACGATGTATCTGGATTTCCAGAAGGCATTTGACAGCTCAAGAGGCTGCTGCATAAGATAAATGGTGCATGCTGTTATGGATAATGTACTGGCATGGATAAAAGATTGGCTAACTAGCAGAAAGCAAAGACTGGAGATAAATAGATAATAAAATGTGAGGCTGGATGAACACAGCAGGCCCGCGCGGTCTAGGCCCGAAACGTCAGCTTTTGTGCTCCTGAGATGCTCTGGGCCTGCTGTGTTCATCCAGCCTCACATTTTATTATCTTGGATTCTCCAGCGTCTGCAGTTCCCATTATCACTGGAGATAAATAGGTTTTTTTCTAGTTGGCGATCAGTGGCTAGTGATGTGCCTGAGGGATCAGTGTTGGGACTGCAATTGTTTACAATTTACGTAGATGATTTAGAATTGGGGACCAAATATAGTGTGTTAATGTTCAGAGATGACACTAAGGTGAATGGTGGAGCAAAGTGTGCAGAGGACACTGAAAGTCTGCAGAACAATATGGATAGCTTAAGAAAGTGGGCAAAGGTCAGGCAGATGGAATGCAGTGTTGGTGAATGTGAAGTCATCTATTTTGGTATGAATAGCAGCAAAATGGACTACTACTACATGGTGAAAAATTGCAGTATGCTACTGTGTGGAGGTGTCCTGGTGCATGAATCACAAGAAGTTGGTTTTCAGGTGCAGCAGGTAATTAAGAAGGCAAATTGAATATTGTCCTTCATTGCTTGAGGAGAGAGTTGAAAAACAGGGAGGTTATGCTGCAGCTGTATTGGGTGCTGGCGAGGCCACACCTGGAGTACGGTGTAAAGTTTTGCTCTCCTTACATGAGAAAGGATGTACTGGCACTAGAGTGGGTGCAGGCAAGGTTCACTAGGTTAATTCTGGGGTTGAGAGGGTTGGCTTACAAGAAGAGATTGAGCAGGCTGGTACTATATTCATTAAATTTAGAAGAATGAGAAGCGATCTTATATAAATATATAAAATTATGAAGGGAATAGACAAGATAGAAGCAGGGAGGTTGTTTCCGCTGGTGGGTGGAATTAGAACTGGGGGCATAGCCTCAATATAAGGGGGAAGCGGATTTAGGAATAAGTTGAGGAGGAAATTCTTTAACGAAAGGGCTCTGAATCTGTGGAATTCCCTGCCCAGTGAAGCAGTTGAGGCTACCTTCTTGAATGTTTTTAAGGCAAAGATGGATTTTTGAACAGTGAGGGTATTAAGCATTATGGTGAGCAGTTGGGTAAGTGGAGCTGAGTCCACAAAAAGATCTTATTGACTGATGGAATAGACTTGATGGGGCAAATGGCCTACTCCTGCCTATTTCTGTTGATTGTGCAACTTTAGAAATGTCAGTCTCGGAAGATAATGGAAGGGGGTTATGATGGCATTAGGCAAAACTTGGATACATACCCACAAGACTGAGCAGCCTAGCATCCCCCCTCCATTTACTGCTTAAATCAGGGAATGTTGGAAATACAACACGTGATGAATTCCAGTAATTCATTGAAAAAAACTGCCACATCTTGCCCAGTCTCTATGGTTTAACAGTTAGACCATAAACCATAAGACATAGGAGTGGAAGTAAGGCCATTCGGCCCATCGAGTCCACTCCGCCGTTTAATCATGGCTGATGGGTTGTTCTCCCATCTTGAAGTCCATAGTTCAACAGATAAAAGCAGTCTTTACATTGAATATTTTTAAGGAAGTATGCATAAATTCTTGTTAGGCAGGGAAATCAAAGGCTATTGAGGATAGAAGGGAACGTGACATTTGGAACATTAATATATCTGCCATGATCTTATTGAATGGGGAAGCAAGTTCTGTAGCTAAATGGCTTACCCCTGCTCTTATTTCATTAGTTCATATTCCAATCCTACAGTGCAAGAGAGAGATTGACTTTTACTACACTGCTGACACATTAGATTCATTTAAATACTTCAGAGGTAAAATATTTCATAACAACAGGTTTGTTTAATATTACCATGTACTTCAACAATAAATCTGAAAATTCCCAGAATAAGATGAGTGCATTCATTATTTAAACACTAATCTCTGGTTTTGAGAAAGTAGTTTCAACTTTTACATGACATCAACGGCTCATGAAATTGAATGATTAAATAACAGATTTTCCTCTGACTAATACTGGCCAATGGGGTTTCAGATGTTGAGTCAGAATTCACAGAATGCAGAGTGGAAACACAGCATAGAAACAGTCTATGTGTCTCAACCAGTCTGTACTGGACTGTACCCTCCACAAATCATTCTCAGCAATCATATCCAACTCTTCAATCCCACCTCCTTCATCCCTCAATTCCAGTTAAATTTGTACAATCAATTAACCCTTTTTGCTGTATCTATTTATCACATAAAGGGTCACATTCAATTTGCTGCATCACACTTTAGGAAAATATATATATATCACAAAGAAAGGATATTCCAAAAGCAACAAAATTCCACTGTCATTGTGTTTTTTCTTGACATCAATCTCACATCCTGTTTACTTAATAGCATCAGTCTCCTCACTGATCAACTTCTGAAAAGTATCGGTGCTCAGGAATTTGGAGATGGATTTTGGATTTTGTGTATTAGGGCATATACGTGCCATTGGTCAGAAAAAAAAATCTAATGAAGTGTATAAGTTTGATAAAAGTCATCACCAATTTTATCAGCGATGTAGTACCACTTTGAATTCATATAGTTCTTTTATCATTGTTTTACCATGACAAATGGAGTTACAAATATGAACACAAGTATGGGACAACAAATTTGGAATGACAACAAATCTTGCATTTTTCGAATATTGAACGAAAGATAAACATGTTCCCAAAGTAATTTATCTTGCACTCATCAGGACAAATACAAGTTTACCAAATTTAAATGATCACAATTTATACTAGAGGAGAAAATGGACAAAGGTGTTGCTATGGAGCAAGTACCCAGGAACTATAAACTCCTAACATATCCAGGTTACGAGTTTCAAGGCTTGAACCTATTGGTTACAGAGAAAGGGTCCATCGCTATGAATGTATATTAATCCTACAGTGCAAATTGGGCATGTTCTGAGCTTGAATGATCATCTTAATTTGTTTGTTAGTGTAGCTATCAGCACACGCAGGATTGCTCATCAAGTGCAGCCCAATTGCAGTTTGACATTCAACAGTAGACATTTTGTTTTGGGTTTGCTCTTATATCCATAATATTCATATTGATAGTTCAGTATTGTTTCTGGTCAAAGGCCTACCCTGGCACATTCATAGTGGGAGAACATGTAAAAAGCTATCAGTTTCAGTAGTTGCTCAGAATGAGCCCCATTTTTGTAATATGCCCCTCGTTTGCTTACCACTCCAGAAAGACATGGGTTGTTCCAGTATGGAGGTTTTTAGAGCAACCTAATTTGGCAATGGTAATGTCATTGAATGTCAAAGGGATATGGTTAAATGGACAAAACATAATGAACAAACAGCACAAATTTACTTTTAATATTCAAAAAAACATAAACTTGAATCATAGGTTACTGGCAACGCACAGCAACCCCCATCAATGTTTGCCACTAGTAAAAGACAATATTACCTGTTTCAAGTATAACTCTTTAGGAACTGAGAAAATACTTTGAGCTAAATCATTTAACTCTTCTCTATAGGAATGCAAATTATCCTACTGCCCAATTGCAACAATTTTAAATTCCACACTTGTAATATTTCATGTTTGGTTGTGTGCAATGATGCAGCAACAGATATTTAAAAGCTTATTTTGTAGGCTTAGCTGCATTTACATTTGTCCGCATTCTGCTGTTAATCATGGCTGAAGTATGCACTCACCTTTCGATTGATTCCAAAGACTCCAGTGTCGCTGTCAGTCATATACAACCTCAAAAGGTTCTCATTATTAAAAGACACAACAGAATTTTTTTGTTAAAAAATATCCTGCCGTTTGAACTTGTTTGACGAATTAAACTTAAAGATGCTGGTTTCTTTCAAAGGCCTGAAAATGAAATGGTGTCCATGAAGTGTTTCTCAAGGTCTAGAATGGAATCACAGATCTGTAATCCTCATAATATAAAGAGTTGCAGATTCATTAGTTAGGATCTTTGTAGTTAATGATTCTGCGGTGATGTGTGATATCAGACAGAATGAATACCTTACTTCATAATCAGACTTGAAGATTCCAACCCTTACTTAATCTTCCTGAAATGAACAGTCATTTTTTTAAAAAAATCCTTTAACAAATACATTTTGCCTTTTTATGGTTACTAACTTCTGGTGCCTTGACATTCTGTGCTTTTACTTTGTTTTGTTTTATAAGTAAGCCATGTATTGTTAAGTTGAGATCAAAAGCAGCAGAATATTTTGTTGATAGTAATTTACAGATGCTAAAATGAAGGAAACTAAATAACAAGCATCCTGGGTCTTTTCAAATAAAGTCAGTGCTGCTTGGCTTTTCAAATTGAGCAGCAAGTTTCAGAACATGTAAAAAGCTATCAGCTTTGGTAGTTGTTCAGAATGAGCCCCATATTCCCAGTGTGCCCCTCATTTTCTTACTACTCCAGAAAGACAAATGTTGTTTCAGTGTAGAGATTTTTAAAGCAACCTGTTACAAATATGTTATGATACACCCCTGGAACAGGTGGCAATTGAACCTAAGCCTTCTGGCTCAGACATAGGACCACAGCATAAACTTCTGACTTCCCTAGGTCATGACTTCAGCTTTAGCCTGTATTCATTGGTGTTGGGAGGAATGAGAAATAAGCTTACTAAACGCTTGATGAGGGGGCATTGATAGGGCAGATGCTCAGAGGATGATATCCCTTGTGAGGAAATCTTTCCCTCTATTTCTTCTGTCCTTATGTTCCATTTCATCAAGAATGATGAATAGATTCCCTGAATAAACATTACCAATTGCTTTGCATTTGACAGTAGTTTGAGAAGTGAGAGTGACTGTGAGAGAGTGAGTGTGAAAGAGTGAGAGAGAGACTGTGTCCCACCTACAAAATAGACTGCAGCAATTCACAAAGCCTCCTTCAAAAGTACTTTCCAAATCCACAACCTCTACCAAGGAGCAGCAAATAAGGGAGAGCACCACCGCCTGCAGGTTTCAATCCAAGCCACACATTGTCCTGACTTGGAAATATGTAATATTTCCTGGTTGAACAGCAGCACGAGCGGGAGCTTGGAGCAGGAGCCTGTCGGGAAGCCGGTGAGTCACTGTTTTTGAATCTACAAAAAGCTTACCTCGTGAATAGGCGGAGGTACACTGAGCAAGAGAGGACACGGGACTGCTGAGTAAGTGAGGTAATATATTTGAGATAATGGGAACTGCAGATGCTGGAGAATCCAAGATAACAAAGTGTGGAGCTGGATGAACACAGCAGGCCAAGCAGCATCTCAGGAGCACAAAAGCTGACGTTTCGGGCCTAGACCCTTCATCAGAGAGGGGGATGGGGAGAGGGTTCTGGAATAAATAGGGAGAGAGGGGGAGGTGGACCGAAGATGGAGAGAACAGAAGATAGGTGGGGAGGAGAGTATAGGTGGGGAGGTAGGGAGGGGATAGGTGGGGAGGCAGGGAGGGGATAGGTCAGTCCAGGGAAGACGGACACGTCAAGGAGGTGGGATGAGGTTAGTAGGCAGGAAATGGAGGTGCGGCTTGAGGTGGGAGGAAGGGATGGGTGAGAGGAAGAACAGGTTAGGGAGGCAGAGACAGGCTGGGCTGGTTGTGTGATGCAGTGGGGGGAGGGGACGAACTGGGCTGGTTTCGGGATGCGGTGGGGGAAGGGGAGATTTTGAAGCTGGTGAAGTCCACATTGATGCCATTGGGCTGCAGGGTTCCCAAGTGGAAAATGAGTTGCTGTTCCTGCAACCTTCGGGTGGCATCCTTGTGGCACTGTAGGAGGCCCATGATGGACATGTCATCTGAAGAATGGGAGGGGGAGTTAAAATGGTTCACGACTGGGAGGTGCAGTTGTTAATTGCGAACCGAGCGGAGGTGTTCTACAAAGTGGTCCCCAAGTCTCCGCTTGGTTTCCCCAATGTAGAGGAAGCCACACCGGGTACAATGGATACAGTATACCACATTGGCAGATGTGCAGGTGAACCTCTGTTTAATGTGGAAAGTCATTTGGGGCCTGGGATAGGGGTGAGGGAGGAGGTGTGGGGGCAAGTGTAGCACTTCCTGCGGTTGCAGGGGAAGGTGCCAGGTGTGGTGGGGTTGGAGGGCAGTGTGGAGCGAACAAGGGAGTCACGGAGAGAGTGGTCTGTCCGGAAGTCAGACAAGGGTGGGGATGGAAAAATGTCTTGGATGGTGGGGTCGGATTGTAGATGCCGGGAGTGTCGGAGGATGATGCGTTGTATCCGGAGGTTGGTGGGGTGGTGTGTGAGAACAAGGGGGATCCTCTTTGGGCGGTTGTGGCGGGGGCGGGGTGTGAGGGATGTGTTACGGGAAATGCGGGAGACACGGTCAAGGGCGTTCTCGACCACTGAGGGGGGGGGAAAGTTGCGGTCCTTGAAGAACTTGGACATCTGGGATGTGCGGGAGTGGAATGCCTCATCCTGGGAGCAGATGTGGCGGAGGCGAAGGAATTGGGAATAGGGGATTGAATTTTTGCAGGAGGTTGGGTGGGAGGAGGTGTATTCTAGGTAGCTGTGGGAGTCGGTGGGCTTGAAATGGACATCAGTTTGTGGGGTTGTGTTGCCCGAAACACTACCCGGGTTGTGTCTCCCACCCATCCTCCTCCTCTAACCAAAAAAAAGGTTCTGTGTGCCTGATTGGTAAGGTAACAAGTTTATTTTTTATTCTTTTTTTTTAAGCCTTGGGAATTTAGAATAATGGGAACCGAGGTCAGGGCAGTTGAATGTTCCTCCTGCAGAATGTGGGAGGTTAGGGTCACCACTAGTGTCCCTGCTGACTACGTCTGTGGGAAGTGCACCCAACTCCAGCTCCTCGAAATCCGCGTTAGGGAACTGGAGCTGGATGAACTTTGGATCATTCGGGAGGCAGAGGGGGTTATTGAGAGGAGTTACAGGGAGGTAGTCACTCCTCAGGTACAAGAAAAAGGCAGATGGGTTACGGTCAGGGGACGGGAAGGGAACCGGCAGGCAGTGCAGGGATCCCCTGTGGCCGTTCCCCTCAACAATAAGTATACCATTTTGGATACTGTTGGGGGGGACGACTTACCAGGGGAAAGCAGTGGGGCACAAGTCTCTGGCACAGAGTCTGTCCCTGCTGCTCAGAAGGGAAGGGGGAAGAGGAGCAGAGGAGTGGTCATTGGGGATTCCATAGTTAGGGGGACAGATAGGAGGTTCTGTGGGGATGAGAGAGACTCATGGTTGGTGTGTTGCCTCCCAGGTGCCAGGGTGCGTGATGTCTCTGATCGTGTTTTTGGGATCCTTAAGGGGGAGGGGGAGCAGCCCCAAGTTGTGGTCCATATTGGCACCAACGACATATGTAGGAAGAGAGATGGGGATTTAAGGCAGAAATTCAGGGAGCTAGGATGGAAGCTGAGAGCTAGGATGAACAGAGTTGTTGTCTCTGGTTTGTTGTCCGTGCCACGTGCTAGTGAGGCGAGGATGGGGAGAGAGAGGAGTTGAACACGTGGCTACAGGGATGGTACAGGAGGGAGGGTTTTGGATTCTTGGACAATTGGGGCTCTTTCTGGGATAGGTGGGACCTCTACAAGCAAGATGGTCTTCACCTGAACCAGAGGGGTACCAATATCCTGGGGGGGAGATTTGCTAAGGCTATTCGGGTGGGTTTAAACTAATTCAGCAGGGGGATGGGAACCAAAACTGTAGTTCAACGATAGAAAAGGTTGAGAGTAGGGTGGTCCGAAATAAAGTTTCAGGGACGCAAGATGGCACCGGCAAGCAAGAAGTTGGTTTGAAGTGTGTCGACTTCAATGCCAGGAGTGTCCGGAATAAGGTGGGTGAACTTTCGGCATGGGTTAGTACCTGGGACTTCGATGTTGTGGCCATTTCAGGGACATGGATAGAGAAGGGACAGGAATGGTTGTTGCAGGTTCCGGGATTTAGATGTTTCAGTAAGAACAGAGAAGATGGTAAAAGGTGGGGAGGTGTGGCATTGTTGGTCAAGGACAGTATTACAGTTGCAGAAAGGATGTTTGGGGACTCGTCAACTGAGGTAGTATGGGCTGAGGTTAGACACAGGAAAGGAGAGGTCACCCTGTTGGGAGTTTTCTATAAGCCTCCAAATAGTTCCAGAGATGTAGAGGAAAGGATAGCAAAGATGATTCTCGATAGGAGTGAGAGACAGGGTAATTGTCATGGGGGTCTTCAACTTTCCAAATATTGACTGGGAACACTGTAGTTCAAGTACTATAAATGGGTCAGTTTTTGCCCAGTGTGTGCAGGAGGGCTTCCTGACACAGTATGTAGATAGGCCAACAAGGGGCGAAGCCACATTAGATTTGGTACTGGGTAATGAGCCCGGCCAGGTGTTAGATTTGGAAGCAGGTGAGCACTTTGGTGATAGCGATCACAATTCTGTTATGTTTACTTTAGTGATGGAAAGGGATAGGTGTATACCACTGGGCAAGAGTTATAGCTGGGGGAAAGGCAATTACGATGAGATTAGGCAAGATTTAGGGAGCATAGGATGGGTAAGGAAATTGCAGGGGATGGGCACTTTAGAAATGTGGAGCTTATTCAAGGAAAAGCTCCTGTGTGTCCTAGATAAGTATGTACCTGTCAGGCAGGGAGGAAGCTGTAGAGCACAGGAGCCGTGGTTTACGAAGGAGATGGAATCTCTGGTCAAGAGGAAGAAGAAGGCTTATGTTAGGATGAGATGTGAAGGCTCAGTTAGGGTGCTTGAGGGCTACGAGGTAGCCAGGAAAGACCGAAAGAGAGAGCTCAGAAGAGCCAGGAGGAGACATGAGAAGTTGTTGGCGGATAGGATCAGGGTAAACCCTAAGGCTTTCTGTAGGTATTTAAGGAATATAAGAATGATGAAAGTAAGATTAGGGCCAATCAAGGATAGTAATGGGAAGTTGTGTGTGGAGTCAGAGGAGAAGCACTAAATGAATATTTTTCAACAGTATTCACTCTAGAAAACGACAATGTTGTCGAGGAGAATACTGAGATACAGGCTACTAGACTAGGTGGGATTGAGGTTCACAAGGAAGAGGTATTAGAAATCCTACAGAGGGTGAAGATAGATAAGTCCCCTGGGCCGGATGGGATTTATCCTAGGATCCTCTGGGAAGCTAGGGAGGAGATTGCCGAGCCTTTGGCATTGATCTTTAACTCGTCATTGTCTACAGGAATAGTGCCAGACGACTGGAGGATAGCAAATGTGGTTCCCCTGTTCAAGAAGGGGAGTAGAGACAACCCTGGTAATTATAGACCAGTGAGCCTTACCTCAGTTGTTGGTAAAGTGTTGGAAAAGGTTATAAGAGATAGGATTTATAATCATCTAGAAAAGAATAAATTGATTAGGGATAGTCAGCACGGTTTTGTGAAGGGTAGGTCGTGCCTCACAAAACTTATTGAGTTCTTTGAGAAGGTGACCAAACAGGTAGATGAGAGTAAACCAGTTGATGTGGTGTATATGAATTTCAGCAAGGCGTTCAATAAGGTTCCCCACAATAGGCTATTGTACAAAATGCGGAGGAATGGAATTGTGGGAGATATAACAGTTTGGATTGGAAATTGGCTTGCTGAAAGAAGACAGAAGGTGGTAGTTGATGTGAAATGTTCATCCTGGAGATTAGTTACTAGTGGTGTACCGCAAGGGTCAGTGTTGGGTCCACTGCTGTTTGTCATATTTATAAATGACCTGGATGAGGGCGTAGAAGGATGGGTTCGTAAATTTGCAGACGACACTAAGGTCGGTGGAGTTGTGGATAGTGACAAAGGAAGCTGTAGGTTGAAGAGAGACATAGATAAGCTGCAGAGCTGGGCTGAGAGGTGGCAAATGGAGTTTAATGCAGACAAGTGTGAGGTGATGCACTTCGGTAGGAGTAACCAGAAGGCAAAGTACTGGGCTAATGGTAAGATTCTTAGCAATGTAGATGAGCAGAGAGATCTCGGTGTCCATGTACACAGATCCTTGAAAGTTGCCACCCAGGTTGACAGGGCTGTTAAGAAGGCATACAATGTTTGAGCTTTTATTAATAGAGGGATCGAGTTCCGGAACCAAGAGGTTATGGTGAAGCTGTACAAAACTCTGGTGCGGCCGCACTTGGAGTATTGTGTACAGTTCTGGTCACCGCATTATAAGAAGGATGTGGAAGCTTTGGAAAGGGTGCAGAGGAGATTTACTAGGATGTTGCCTGGTCTGGAGGGAAGGTCTTACGAGGAAAGGCTGAGGGACTTGAGGCTGTTTTCATTTGAGAGAAGAAGGTTGAGAGGTGACTTAATTGAAACATATAAAATAATCAGAGAGTTAGATAGGGTGGATAGGGAGAGCCTTTTTCCTAGGATGGTGACGGCGAGCACGAGGGGGCATGACTTTAAATTGAGGGGTGAAAGATTTAGAACAGATGTCAGAGGTAGTTTCTTTACTCAGAGAGTAGTAAGGGAATGGAACGCTTTGCCTGCAACAGTAGTAGATTCGCCAACTTTAGGTACATTTAAGTCGTCATTGGATGAGCATATGGACGTGCATGGGATAGTGTCGGTTAGATGGGCTTCAGAACGGTATGACAGGTCGGCACAACATCGAGGGCCAACGGGTCTGTACTGTGCAGTAATGTTCAATGTTCTATGTTCTAAATGTTTCAGCTTCAAGAAGGCAACTTACCTCACCTTCTCAAAGACAATTCGGAATGGGTAGCAAATATTTTACACTTTTAAATTTAGTGGGCTTTGAGTGATCTGACAAGACCTGCATTTGTTCTTCATTCTTACCTGCCCTCAAACAGAGCAGTTTGCTAGGCTATTTCAGATATCAGTTAACCACATTGCTGTGGGTCTAGAGTCACATGTAGTGCCGAACAAGTAAGGACAGCAGACCATCTTCCTTAAAAGACACTAGTCAAATAGATTTTTTTAATATAAATAACTAATAATACCTGTCATGGTTGTTGATACCAGCTTCCTTTTCAAGATTAATTAATTGAAGCCAAATTCCACTAGCTGCTGCAGTGAGATTTGAATCCACATCCCAGAGTATTAGTCTTGACCTCTAGATTATTGGTGAGTGATATTAGCACTGAATACGATAAGCCACACTAAGCTACACCTACTTCATTTTAATTCAATTTCATTAAAGAGTTAAATTTGACTGAATGGTTTACAAGGATGGTAGTGGAGTCATTGCTACTGGACAAGTAATCAGAGGATAAAGATTGAAATCCCACTGTGACGGGATTTGAAATTCATAATTGAAATTAGTTTTTCAAAATCTGGAAATAAAAAGGTGAGATTAGTTAAAGTGTCTATTAAACTGTGAGATTATTATAATTACCTAATGTATGTCCTTATTGGTAAACAGAATTCGATTGAATGGGATTATTTAAAACATATGGCATAGATTGAGAACTGGTTCATAGACAGAAATCAGAGAGTAAGAATAAATGGGTTACTTCTATGTTGGCAAACTGTGACTAGCAGTGTAACATCAGGATCAGTGAATGGGTCCCAGTTATCCATTATCTATATCAACGAGTTGGATGAATGGGAATTAGATGATTTATTTCTAAGTTTGCAGTTGACACAAAACGAGCTGGGAATGGGAATTGTAATGATGATGCAGAGAGCTTCAAAGGGTTTGGAAAGACCAACTGAATGAACAAAAACTTGGAAGATTGAATGCAATGAGGAGAAATGCAAAGTTATCCATTTAGTAGGAACAGCAGAAATGCAGCGTATTTTCTTTAATGGTGAGAGGCTGGGAGTCAAAGGGATTTGGGTGCCCTTGTTAGCGAATGACTGCAAGTGAAGATGCAATTACAGCAAGCAACTAAGTAGGCAAATAGTATGTTGGTCTTTATTATAAGAGAATTTGAGTGAAGGAGTAAGAATGTCTTACTGCAGTTATATAGAGCTATAGTGAGGCTACACCTGGAGCATTGTGAGCTGTTTTGGTTTCCTTACTTAAAGAAACGTACATTTACCATGGACGGAGTGCAACAAAGGTTTATCAAATTAATTCCTGAGATTGGCGGACAATCCCATGAGGAAAGTTTAAATAGACAGGGCCTACATTCTGTGGCGTTTAGAAGAATGAGGTGATCTATTCAAATGCATAAATTGTTACAGGGATTGACAAGGTAAATGCAGGAAGGATGTTCCCCTGACTGGGGCTTTTAAAAACAGATGCCATGGGCTCAGATTAAGGGGTTGGCCATTTAGGACTGCAGTGAAAAATTTCTTCGCTCTGGTGAATCTTTTAAATTCTCTATCCCAGACAGCTACGGAGGCTCAGCGAATGAGCATGTACAAGACGTTGATCAATAGATTCTTACATATTGAAAACATGGAAGGATATGAGGTTAGTGCAGGAAAGAAGTACTGAAGAAAAATATCAACCTTAATCTCATTGAGTGGCAGAGTGGCCTGCTGCTACTGCTGTTCCCTATATCCTTTACGTAAAGAAACCTGCCAAACGTACCTGGTCTAGAGGTGGCTCCATTCCCATACCAAGAGTGACTGACTCTCAACTGTCCTGTAAAGGGGCCTCTCAGTTGGATCAAACTTCAACTAGTGATTCAAAAGGACATCCCACCACCATTTTCTGAGGGCAAGTTTGGATGGCGAATGTAACCCACATTCCGAGAACTCCGTTTTCAGTTACCAGGGGCCATGGATTTAAGGTGCGACGGGCAAGTTTAAAGGTGATGTACGAGGCAAGATTTTTACACAGAGGGTGGTGGGTTAGAGCCTGGAAATTGCTGCCGGGGGAGGTAGTGGAAGCGGATACTATTAGTGACTTTTAAAGGGCGTCTTGACAAATATATGAATAGCATGGGAATACAGGGATACGGTCCCTGGAAGGATAGTGGGTTTTAGTTATGACAGGCAGCATGTCGGTGCAGACTTGGAGGGCCAAAGGGCCTGTTCGTGGATTGTAATTTTCTTGGTTCTTTGAAATTTTGACCCACGTTTTATTTGTGTATCATTTGCAAGTGCAGCATAATGAATCATTGAATAATTGGAAAGATTGTCAAAATTAGCCCTGAATATTTTGGTGGCTAATTTAAGAACAATGATGGTTTGTACATGAGGGGGGAAAATTACTCAGCAAGTTGTTATGATCAGGAATGGTCAGCCTGAAAGAGCAATGAAAGCAGATTTAATCAGGAATTAAATGAATACTTGGAGAGGAGAGATGTGCAGGGCTCTGGGGAAAGAGCAGGGAATTAGGATTTATTAGATAATCCCTTCAAAGAACTAATGCAGTACAATCACAACATGATACAAGGTTACGGTGAACCTTGCAAGTGCAAACTAAGAAAATTGTAAAATGAGAACATTGTCACACTGACCAGGGAGAAATTCATTAACAAGCACATTCTCCCCTTTTCTGTGTGGGTTCCCTCTGGGTGCTCTGGTTTCTCCTACAGTCCAAAGATGTGCAGGCTAGTTGGATTGGCCACGCTAAGTTGCCTGTAGTGTTCAGGAATGTGTAGATGAGGTGGTTTATAGGGGGATGGGTCTGGATGGGATGTTCTGAGGTTCAGTGTGGACTGGTTGGGCCAAAGGGGCTGTTTCCACACTGTACGGATCTATGATTCTATTAAAAAAAATTCAACCAAAACTCCCTTGTTATATTTTCATTGAGCTATCTGTGGCTAGATTTGAACCAATTTAAATAAGAAGAAGCTATCATCTTGATGGGAGTTCCATAACCAGATTGAATTTCTGGGGCCTCTTACACTGCTATTCTCTGTAAGGTAGGATGTCAACTCTTTGGAGAAGGTGCTGAGGAGATTTATTAAATAGCTCTTCCGTTAAGTGGGGGCTCTGGAAAAGTTGGGATTTTGTTTTCACAGAGAGAAGATTGACAAGAGGTTTAAGAAAAGTCATCAAAATTATGAAGAGAGTAAATAAAGACAAATTGCTTCAACTGACAGGAAAGTCTATGACCAGGAGACACAGAGTCAAGAATATTGCCGTAAGAACCCCTAAGGGAAGATGGGCAGAATTTATGTTACGCAGTAAGTTGTGAAAATGTACTGCCTGAGAAAAAAAAATGCTTGCTGGGCAAAGGAGAAACAAAAAGGGTAGAATGACCTTCGTGTGTCAGCAAGGCATTGTGCTTAGTCCTCCATACTATCCAAAGAAGAGCACAGTTGTCAGTGAAATGCTTCTCTATTTGGAAACTGTGGCAATAATTCTGAAAGTATCCTCATGCCACCTCACCCAGAGGGTTGAAATGAGCCTCTGTTGTGACTAGGAAGTAAGTTAGCATGTCGAAATTACCTGTCCCTCTACACAAACGACATCAAACACTGAATTATGCACATGCAAGTCTTACAGGAAAGAGATAATGGGAACTGCAGATGCTGGAGATTCCAAGATAATAAAATGTGAGGCTGGATGAACACAGCAGGCCAAGCAGCATCTCAGGAGCACAAAAGCTGACGTTTCGGGCCTAGACCCTTCATCAGAGAGGGGGATGGGGGGAGGGAACTGGAATAAATAGGGAGAGAGGGGGAGGCGGACCGAAGATGGAGAGTAAAGAAGATAGGTGGAGAGGGTGTAGGTGGGGAGGTAGGGAGGGGATAGGTCAGTCCAGGGAAGACGGACAGGTCAAGGAGGTGGGATGAGGTTAGTAGGTAGCTGGGGGTGCGGCTTGGGGTGGGAGGAAGGGATGGGTGAGAGGAAGAACCGGTTAGGGAGGCAGAGACAGGTTGGACTGGTTTTGGGATGCAGTGGGTGGGGGGGAAGAGCTGGGCTGGTTGTGTGGTGCAGTGGGGGGAGGGGATGAACTGGGCTGGTTTAGGGATGCAGTGGGGGAAGGGGAGATTTTGAAACTGGTGAAGTCCACATTGATACCATATGGCTGCAGGGTTCCCAGGCGGAATATGAGTTGCTGTTCCTGCAACCTTCGGGTGGCATCATTGTGGCAGTGCAGGAGGCCCATGATGGACATGTCATCAAGAGAATGGGAGGGGGAGTGGAAATGGTTTGCGACTGGGAGGTGCAGTTGTTTGTTGCGAACTGAGCGGAGGTGTTCTGCAAAGCGGTCCCCAAGCCTCCGCTTGGTTTCCCCAATGTAGAGAAAGCCGCACCGGGTACAGTGGATGCAGTATCCTCCGACACTTCCGCCATTTACAATCCGACCCCACCACCCAAGACATTTTTCCATCCCCACCCCTGTCTGCTTTCCGGAGAGACCACTCTCTCCGTGACTCCCTTGTTCGCTCCACACTGCCCTCCAACCCCACCACACCCGGCACCTTCCCCTGCAACCGCAGGAAATGCTACACTTGTCCCCACACCTCCTCCCTCACCCCCATCCCAGGCCCCAAGATGACATTCCACATTAAGCAGAGGTTCACCTGCACATCTGCCAATGTGGTATACTGCATCCACTGTACCCGGTGCGGCTTTCTCTACATTGGGGAAACCAAGCGGAGGCTTGGGGACCGCTTTGCAGAACACCTCCGCTCAGTTCGCAACAAACAACTGCACCTCCCAGTCGCAAACCATTTCCACTCCCCCTCCCATTCTCTTGATGACATGTCCATCATGGGCCTCCTGCACTGCCACAATGATGCCACCCGAAGGTTGCAGGAACAGCAACTCATATTCCGCCTGGGAACCCTGCAGCCATATGGTATCAATGTGGACTTCACCAGTTTCAAAATCTCCCCTTCCCCCACTGCATCCCTAAACCAGCCCAGTTCATCCCCTCCCCCCACTGCACCACACAACCAGCCCAGCTCTTCCCCCCCACCCACTGCATCCCAAAACCAGTCCAACCTGTCTCTGCCTCCCTAACCGGTTCTTCCTCTCACCCATCCCTTCCTCCCACCCCAAGCCGCACCCCCAGCTACCTACTAACCTCATCCCACCTCCTTGACCTGTCCGTCTTCCCTGGACTGACCTATCCCCTCCCTACCTCCCCACCTACACCCTCTCCACCTATCTTCTTTACTCTCCATCTTCGGTCCGCCTCCCCCTCTCTCCCTATTTATTCCAGTTCCCTCCCCCCATCCCCCTCTCTGATGAAGGGTCTAGGCCCGAAACGTCAGCTTTTGTGCTCCTGAGATGCTGCTTGGCCTGCTGTGTTCATCCAGCCTCACATTTTATAGTCTTACAGGAAAGCTCAGATGCAATACAATCACTAAATGAACAGGCAAGAAACTGAATAATCAATGTGCAAACCATACCTGAGAAATTTTTGACTCCTGTAGCCCAACCGGTTAAGAAAATAAATATCTCATTCAACCATCTAACACTGGAATACGTTTTTGGCCACAAACATTGACAGACCAGTTACAATATTAAGAACAGTAAAGACTGGATTTCTTTAAAAATGTATTTTCATTTTGAGAATGTATTGCCTTCATATATCTTGCACATCTGTACAAATAATACTATGTACTTCAAATTTATCCACAGCCATAGTTACCACACTTGGTGCTATCAGTGCTTTTATTTACAAGACAAAAAAGCCTAGAGTTTCTTGTGTTATCTTTCAATTATTCTCCTTACCCATAGGGTAATATGTCCATAAAATCTGCTGACCGCATTTTGTAATCGCAAAACATACAGGTGCTATGTTAATTAACCATGATGAAAACAGTATACACACACACTAGGGAGACAGGCTAAAGAAATATTATTTCTACAAAATAGTCTGTCAAAAATACAATAGAAAATTAGATACATATTTTCACACATACACAACATGGTTTCTAAGGCACAGCTTCAAGAATCTTAAGAGTTTTATGTGGCTATGCAAAGACGCAAGCGAATGTTGAAGATGTCCACAGTACTGTACCTCTTGTCGTTGTGCAGTGCAGAATTACATCCAAGTGGAAAAACTGGTGGCCAGCACGTTGCTGGTCTTCAACAGGGAAAGATAGGTACGCTTAAACACATTGTCCCCTGCATTCTGCAGGGCATCAGGCGATACCGGGGTCTCCCAAGGGTCATACCATCACATCAGCGAGGAGGAAAGGCAGGTAGTACAGGGAGCGATAAGTCTATCTTCATGATTGGGACTGAGACGCGGAGGTTTGTTGATAGTTTGCAGGTAATGAGCCACACTCCCTTCCTGGGGTCCACATCTCCTCGAGGCATCCGGCGGAGGGTTGGTGAGGTGATCCCACGGATCGCCCACTTGTACCTTTAACTGCAGACAAGCTACAAAAATGTTAAATCCCAAAGAGAGCATGACCACGTGTTAAACAAATAAGCAATAGTTTATATGTGCAGATGTCCACATTGCAGACAGTGCTACTGCACAACTTATAAGAAGTAATTACCCCATCTTCCCAGCTCATCATTTCTGATCCAATTGATCAGTCTCAGCTTTACACAGAGATGCTAATGCCGCCAGGGCTTTCTTCAAATCCCTATGGACAGAACGTGTTTTTTAAAAAAAAGTCTCGTTTCCTTCATGCATTGCTTTCAGTGGCAATTCGTAGTTGACCAGGTATTTGTGGGACTATATTTCCACTGTCTGGATGTGATGACCATTGCAGGAGAGAGTTATTTGGCCCACCCGGTGGTCGCTTCGCCGTTGATATAGGCAAAGCCAGGAAAATGCTGTGCATGTTCATACTCGGCACTCCTCCGGGGAACCAGGGGCGTGTACATCTCACTCGAGTTACCGTACCGTGCTGAATGCATGGTGGGGCTAGGGTAACAGCTGTTAGCCGCAGGCATTTCGGGCCAGCGAGGTGTGACGGGAGAAGAATGCAGCCTTGGGGTGCTGCTCATCAAGCAAGGCTCCATCCTCGGTGTCTGGCTGTTGAAAGGGTACTGTGGAATACAAACACAGCGTTAGCTGTCAAGTAGGAACCTACTTCAGAAAATACACAGTCAACAAAAACAAGGCGATTGGTAATCACCCAGAGCAGTAGTGGGCCATTTGGCCGCTTGTGCCTAACTTGGCGCTCCTAAGGAGCAATTTACCCAGTGCCATGCCCCGTTCTTTGTCCCCCAAAGCCCTGCACGTTTCTCCCTTCTGAGACAGTAATGCAATTGCCCTCTTAAAATTCTTTGATTGAACTCGACTCCGTCTCATGTTCAGGCACCGCATCCCTAATCAGCAGCTGCATCGTCATTGCATCTTTTACCAATTAGCTTAAATCTGTGCACTCTGATTCTCAATCCTCCCAGCAGTAGCACCAGCTTCTTCCTGTTTACTGTGTCCAGAAATCTCATTCACATTGAACACCTCAATCAAATCTCTCAGCCTCTCCCCTCCGAGGAAAACGGTCTTCTCCAAAAAAAGCTACATACTCGAAGTAAGGAAGTTGAGTAAGGCTTAGACCTACCAAAACATCCATACAGGATGTGCAAAGATGGTGATGATATTGCTAGTAATCAAGAGGGCTGGACCATGATTCATTAAAGATGATTTGAAACCCCACTACAGTAGCTGGGGAAGTTAAATTCAATTAATTAATCTGGAATGAACAGCTCTTACGATTAATGATGTTCCTGCAGCTATACTGAATAAACTTTTTAAGGAAGGAGATCTGCTGTGTTTATCCGGTCTGGTCTACATTTGAGCCCAGTCCCGCAGCAACATGGTTGTCTCTTAACTACCCTCTGAAATGTCCAAGCAAACTGTGATGTTATATTCAAGAAGGTGCATCACCACCATTTTCAAGTGCGACTAGAGGTGGCAATAGATACTAACTTTGACTGCAACATCCAAAATAAAATAAAAATAAAAGCCCTCATCTGGAATCTGATTGCTTATTTGTTGAATGTTAAATTAACTACTAATTTATTGCTGTGTATGTCCGTTCATGCCTTAAGTTAAGGGAGATTATGCTGTCTTAGATAAAGCATTGTAACTCTTTTTGGACTTTTGTTCCCCATTTGTGTAGACAAATGAGTAAGATCACACTCTAAATTTCCATTTAACATAGAATTTATAAAATTGCCTAAGACGTGTACACTTGCACAAAAAAAACAAATTCCAGCTTTAAAAGCTGACTCCTAAAGAAGCCTATTTAACTGAAGATTCAGATGAAAACATTCGTATCCATGCCTCCAATGAAAGTAAGTTACAGGGTTTTTCATCAAGTTTCAACAATGCAACAATAGTAGGTTGTATTAAAATGGCCCTTGATGTCATTGAATTAGTTCAGTGCCAAACAGCTTCGGCATTGACGCAGATCCAGGGGAGAGAAATGGGAAAATCTTATTTGTGCAGTGTTCCCTTCACAAATTGGTCTTTAGGCTGACCTCCACTCGGAGCAAGGAACGTATCTTGCTCCCAGTGCCCAGCTTTTAGTCAATTGTGCAATGGGCAGCTAGTGAATGTTACACCTCGATTAACATAATTAAATGTTTAATGCCACGTTTAAGTGGGCACTCAGTTTAGGAATAATTTCTGGGAGATGGATGGAGAAGGACTGGGGAGAAATCAGGCACAGGAATTCAAGCTATTAAAGAGTCATCCTGACAAAGATTTCACCCTCAAAGAATACACATTATGGGAGCAACGTTCCCTCAAAATATTTGCAAAAAAAGTTGTAAACTTCAGGGGCTGGATTTGATATTCCTCTACCCGGACCTCCCTTCTCATTACTGCACCTGCCAAAACTTTTCTAAAAGGACCTGGGCCAGTGGGCGGTGTATGTGGTGTCAAACAGGCCACTTACCTATGGGTCAATTGAAGCACTTAAGTGGACAAACACTTGCAATTTAGGGGCTTCATCCCACCACTGCTGAGATTAAACTGGCAGTGAGTGAGAAAGAACCAAGCCAAGCAGCCAACCTGGCTGGTTTCCCTATACAGGCCCTATTGGAGCACAAACTATCACCCCAACCCTCCCAAAATTGTTCATCCACCCAATCCTCCAGATATACCCCGCCCACAGCCTCTCAAACCCAACAATCCTGCCTATGCATGGATCCTGCCAGCATGGCTGTAGCGTTAACCTCTCCTCCAAACAGTTGTCAAGTCCTGAACTGCAGAACTTATTCCATTGATTGGGTGGTGGTTCTTTGCAAGGCAATTTCCTGAAGTCCTGCCTCTGATCTATTAATGTCTAGGTGACCACTAAATGCGTGTGATGTGTCCAGTCTCTCTGTTGGAGAGATCCTCACCCTTATGTTTCAGCTGGAGGGAATCTTGGGGACCACAGTACTCCATTAAATCCAGCTCCAGGTACACTGACTACATTGAAATTCAGAAACTTGGGAGAAAATTACCATTTGTGGTCTGTATACTTCCATAATAATAATAATGCTTTCATCTTTTTAACCGACGACTTATTCAATGGAGAGTACACTCAGATGATTGTTCGCATTAAACGACCTGCATTTATACAGCACCTCTCAATGATCCCCAGGTATCACCAAGCACTTTACAATCAAATAAGTATTTTCTGAAACATTGTCAATGTAGGAAACATGGCAGCCAATTTACACAGCATGATTCCACAATTAGCAATGCAATTATAATCAGATAATCCATTTTTTTTCTGTTTTAGGTTCTTTATTTAGAGAGTGGTCATGGCATGGAATGCATTGCTGGAGACGGTAGTGGAGTCGGCCTCATTAGGGGCATTTAAGTGGCTATTAGATAGGTATATGGATGATAGTGTAAGGTAGCGGTGGAGGTTAGTTAGAGCTTTGGATTAGGGTAAAAGTTCGGCACAACATTGTGGGCCAGAGGGCCTGTACTGTGCTGTATTGTTCTATGTTCTAGGTTCTAATAGATTAATATTAGTCAGGGATAATTAGCCTGCTGTCCAGAATTGGCTGTGGGGATCTTTTACATTCATCCAAACAGGCAGATGGGTGTTCAATTTAATGGTGTCAAACAGCCCACTTACCTGCAACTTTCCCTCAATATGGGGTGTGAACTTTTATATTACACTCAAGATCTACAGCTGGTCTTGAACCCAGAACCTTGAGATTAAGAAACAAATGGACTGCCCACTGACTCATAGCATCTATTCCTTAGGTACATTTGAATTTGTGCCACTGCTCAGCATGGCACTGGTTCTTGGTTGCCACACCCTGGTGCAGTTCCAGCAGCCCCTCTGCCTGTGATTGCAGAGGACAACCTCTACTGAATCTTCCCCTCAGCTGCACCCAGAGTGTTTAAAAGAGAAGGGATGACTTGACTCATCATTGTGTCAGGGAACAGACTGCAGTGAACAATCAGGCCAGAGTACTAGAGATAATGGGAACTGCAGATGCTGGAGATTCCAAGATAATAAAATGTGAGGCTGGATGAACACAGCAGGCCAAGCAGCATCTCAGGAGCACAAAAGCTGACGTTTCGGGCCTAGACCCTTCATCAGAGAGGGGGATGGGGGGAGGGAACTGGAATAAATAGGGAGAGAGGGGGAGGCGGACCGAAGATGGAGAGTAAAGAAGATAGGTGGAGAGGGTGTAGGTGGGGAGGTAGGGAGGGGATAGGTCAGTCCAGGGAAGACGGACAGGTCAAGGAGGTGGGATGAGGTTAGTAGGTAGCTGGGGGTGCGGCTTGGGGTGGGAGGAAGGGATGGGTGAGAGGAAGAACCGGTTAGGGAGGCAGAGACAGGTTGGACTGGTTTTGGGATGCAGTGGGTAGAGGGGAAGAGCTGGGCTGGTTGTGTGGTGCAGTGGGGGGAGGGGATGAACTGGGCTGGTTGAGGGATGCAGTGGGGGAAGGGGAGATTTTGAAACTGGTGAAGTCCACATTGATACCATATGGCTGCAGGGCCACTTCCTACAGACTAAGGGGGTGGCCATGGGCACCCGCATGGGCCCCAGCTATGCCTGCCTCTTTGTAGGTTACGTGGAACAGTCCATCTTCCGCACCTACACAGGCCCCAAACCCCACCTCTTCCTCCGGTACATTGATGACTGTATCGGCGCCGCCTCTTGCTCCCCAGAGGAGCTCGAACAGTTCATCCACTTCACCAACACCTTCCACCCCAACCTTCAGTTCACCTGGGCCATCTCCAGCACATCCCTCACCTTCCTGGACCTCTCAGTCTCCATCTCAGGCAATCAGCTTGTAACTGATGTCCATTACAAGCCCACCGACTCCCACAGCTACCTAGAATACACCTCCTCCCACCCACCCTCCTGCAAAAATTCCATCCCCTATTCCCAATTCCTCCGCCTCCGCCGCATCTGCTCCCACGATAAGACATTCCACTCCCGCACATCCCAGATGTCCAAGTTCTTTAAGGACCGCAACTTCCCCCCCACGGTGATTGAGAACGCCCTTGACCGTGTCTCCCGCATTTCCCGCGACACATCCCTCACACCCCGCCCCCGCCACAACCGCCCCAAGAGGATCCCCCTCGTTCTCACACACCACCCTACCAACCTCCGGATACAACGCATTATCCTCCGACACTTCCGCCATTTACAATCCGACCCCACCACCCAAGACATTTTTCCATCCCCACCCCTGTCTGCTTTCCGGAGAGACCACTCTCTCCGTGACTCCCTTGTTCGCTCCACACTGCCCTCCAACCCCACCACACCCGGCACCTTCCCCTGCAACCGCAGGAAATGCTACACTTGTCCCCACACCTCCTCCCTCACCCCCATCCCAGGCCCCAAGATGACATTCCACATTAAGCAGAGGTTCACCTGCACATCTGCCAATGTGGTATACTGCATCCACTGTACCCGGTGCGGCTTTCTCTACATTGGGGAAACCAAGCGGAGGCTTGGGGACCGCTTTGCAGAACACCTCCGCTCAGTTCGCAACAAACAACTGCACCTCCCAGTCGCAAACCATTTCCACTCCCCCTCCCATTCTCTTGATGACATGTCCATCATGGGCCTCCTGCACTGCCACAATGATGCCACCCGAAGGTTGCAGGAACAGCAACTCATATTCCGCCTGGGAACCCTGCAGCCATATGGTATCAATGTGGACTTCACCAGTTTCAAAATCTCCCCTTCCCCCACTGCATCCCTCAACCAGCCCAGTTCATCCCCTCCCCCCACTGCACCACACAACCAGCCCAGCTCTTCCCCTCTACCCACTGCATCCCAAAACCAGTCCAACCTGTCTCTGCCTCCCTAACCGGTTCTTCCTCTCACCCATCCCTTCCTCCCACCCCAAGCCGCACCCCCAGCTACCTACTAACCTCATCCCACCTCCTTGACCTGTCCGTCTTCCCTGGACTGACCTATCCCCTCCCTACCTCCCCACCTACACCCTCTCCACCTATCTTCTTTACTCTCCATCTTCGGTCCGCCTCCCCCTCTCTCCCTATTTATTCCAGTTCCCTCCCCCCATCCCCCTCTCTGATGAAGGGTCTAGGCCCGAAACGTCAGCTTTTGTGCTCCTGAGATGCTGCTTGGCCTGCTGTGTTCATCCAGCCTCACATTTTATTATACAGGCCAGAGTACTGCCCTGTCCTGGGCACTTCTTCCAATGGGAAGCCTACATTTAGTGTTGAGCACACCGCAGCTTCTGTCCACTCACTGGGATCAATACCATTCTGGAGGCTGACTGTCGAGATCACTGCATTGATGTAGCCATGTGCACAGAGCTGTGACCCTGGAATTCAAAGCCATGGCTGTGCAGGCTCCCTCGATCACTTCTCTTTATCATCCCCAGACCATAATCCAATGCCATCGCCTTGCCGTCAAATATGTTCCACCATTTCCTTATCAGCCGTAATCACCTATCAGGGACCCTCATGCTCCATTCCAGTACCGTGGTACATCCCACTCACCTCCACAAGTCCCTCCCCAAAGCCTCAACCTGCTCAGCAACCTACCTCCATACTCCCTCCAGCCCCTTTGAGATTCCCACAGCTATCTTTGCATTTCAATATAAATGACCTCCCAGTATGACACTTACTCTCCCCTCAATCATTCTGGATCTATGATATTCTGATATAGAGAAATCTTTGGAATGATGCAGTATCTTACCTCTGGCCACTTTGGGAGATCCTAAGGCGGCCAAACCAACCCTCAGAATGTTCTCAACTCATTCCCTTGACTTCACTGTGATCTCCATTGAATTTTTTTTCTTTATTTCATTAAGGGGATGAGGGACATCACTGACCAGGCAACATTTATTGCGCAATCCTAGTTATGAGTCAACAAATTGGTGTGGGTCTGGAGTCACAGGTAGGCCAGACCAGGTAAGGATGGCAGTTTCCTTCCCTAAAGGACATTAGTGAACCAGATGGGTTTTTCCAACAATCAACAATGGATTCATGATTATCATTAGACTCTTAATTCCAGATATTCAGTGAATTCAAATTCCACGATCTGCCATGGCGGGATTTGAACCCGGGTCCCCAGAATGTTATCAGGGTCTCTGGATTAACAGTCCAGTGACAATGCCACGAGGCCATCGCCTCCCCGAGAGCCATTGATCAGTCAGAAATATTACCGTGTCGAGAGGGTGGCTATGGGATTGAGATTTAAATTCTTTCATGGAACATTGGCATTGCTGGCAAGGCAGCATTTGTTACCCATCTTTAATTGCCCTTGAACTGAGTGGATTGCTAGACCATTTCAGAAAGCAGGTAACAGTCAACCACATTGCTGTGGGTCTGAAGTCACATGTAGGCCATATCAGATAAGGATGGCATTAAAAGGACATTAATGATCCAGATGGGTTTGATGACAATTGGTCTCAGTGCCAGGGACCCGGGTTCAATTCCAGCCTTGGATGACTGTCTGTGTGGAGTTTTCACGTTCTCCCCGTGTCTGTGTGGGTTTCCACCACGTGCCCTAGTGTCCTCACACAGTCCAAAGATGTGCAGATTAGGTGGATTAGCCGTGGGAAATTGCCCTGGTTAGGTAAGTTGGCCATGTTAAATTGCCTTGTAGTGTCTAGAGATATGCAGGCTAGATGGATTAGCCATGGGAAGTGCAGGGTTACAGGGATAGGGTAAGAAGTCTGGGTGGGATGCTTTTCGGAGAGCGGGTGCAGATCCAAGGGACACAATGGTCTCTTTCCACACTAAGGATTCTATGCCAATGGCTAAATGTCGTTAGTGGATTAGCTTTTAAATTTTTGAAAAGTGATTTCAAATTTCAGTGTTTGCCAATCCAACTACGATTTGAGCTCATATCCCCCAAACGTGCATCGAGGGACCTAGATTACTCATCTAATGATGTTACCATCAATCCAATTACTCCACTACCTGACCGTGGCTTCTGTCTATTTAACTCACCATTATCAGGGCGCCCCCTTCGTTGGTCAATTGTGCTCCCCAGTAACTTCACCTATCTCAAATGATCCTGTTCCCGTTTCAAAGGATCACACTTTCAGAACAAAAAAATATTTCTAGGAATGATTTTAAAATGGTGTGTATTACTGTTCAGGCCCATTGAACTGCTCTCTACCCCCACACCACACCGACTCTGTGACCCAACAATTTCTGTCCATCACCCTTGACCCATTACCCGCCACACTCAATGTACCTTCTCTCCCCAAACGTACACCTGACCACCATGCCCACCCTGAACCTGTTCTTTCTGATTTTATGAAACCCCTGCCAACCCATCTTGTACCAATTGCCAGCCAGGACTCTGGATCCTTCACCATTTCTCACAAACTTCATTGTCACCATTGTCAACCAGTACTCTCAGTTCAAACTCCAGGAATCTACCATAGGCAGAACCCACCCATCCTTTACGATCGTTTTTCTCCAATCATCCCTTTTTGGAAAGATCCTCTTCTCCTCCTTCCCTCCAACAACAGGACCACCATACACATGACATTTTCCTTCATAGACTCTTCCCTCAATCCTCTGCATATCCCTACACCATCACATGTCCTCTATGCCTTCATCCCTCATTCCCTGCCTTGGACAACTCCCTCCATTATTCCCTCTTTACTGCCTTCCCTTGCCTGGGAAAGCCCCATGACCCTTAGTCTGCAGCCTCCCTCCCTCTGTGGTTGTCTCAGACAGCCGTGCCTGGTTGTTATCTTCCTTGCTGCTATCCAATGTGGCCTGCCAAACAACAATGCTGGACAAAGAGGAAAGTACAATAGCCATTCACCCCAACTCCAGCAAATGGACCACCTCGTCCTGCTGCCTGCCATGTGTATGCAGTTGTGAATATAAAGGCACATTTGCCAATAGCTTTATTAGAAAGGGGCATCTAATTCTGGTAAGGCTGGAAATAATAATAAATGGGTACATCTTAGAACCCAGTAGCCAAGATTCATCCTGCTGTTGGAAACCTGATTTTGATCTCCTGCACAATTAAGTTCTCGTACCCATCAAGTTTTCCCACTGCTGGGAGGAGTAAGGTTCCACCTACAGAGTTATTTATAGGAGGTCATTCACCCCATTGAGTCCATTTTTCTCTCCTTACAAAAACCTACACGGTCTTTTTCACCAGCTACAAGTTTATTGCTCTCAAATACACATCTAATTTCCTCCTGAAATCATTGATCAAAATCACAGTTTCTGCCATTGTCTGCTTGATCTCTAAGTTTGTCTAAAGTCATCTTTCAGTAATCAAAATGTTTTGCAATGCAACATTAGTAGAACAAAAGGCATCATTTACAGCTTCAAACAATGCCACTGCCTTTTTTTTATCATGATGACAACATGCTTATTCTATTCATTCATGGATATTGCTGTGTCACTCTCATTTCTTACCAATCCTTAGTTACCTTTGAGAAAGTGGTGGTGAGCTGCCTTCTTGAACTACTGCAGTCCATTTGCTGTGGACTGACCCACAATGCCCTAAGAAGGGGAATTCCAGGATTTTGACCCAGCAACACCGAAGGAACGGTAATATATTTTTAAGTCAGGATGGGGAGTGGCTTGAAGGAGGATTTACAGGTAGTAGTGTTCCCATGTATCTGCTGCCCTTGTGTTTCGACAGGATAGTGGTTATGATTTTGGAAGGTGCAGTGCATCTTGTACACACTGTTGCTGTGGAGCGTCATTGGAGGAGGGAGTGAACAAAGAAAGTAGTGGATATGATGCCAATAGTCTGTCTACTTGGTCCCGAAACATTCAGCAATGTTAACTATTTCTCGATTACCAAAGCAGTCCATGCCCAAATGAACAAGACCCAGACATCATCCGGGCTTGGTTAATAAGTAGCAAGACATATCCTTGACTCTCAAATTCCAGGCAGTGAACACCTCCAACTACAGAGAATTCAATCACTGACCCTCGGCATTCAATGGTATTAATGTTGCCAAAACCTCCACCATCAAGATTTTGGGGATTACCATTGACCACGAACTGAATTGGGGCAGTGATTGTTCTGAACCCTACAGAACTGATAATATTTTGTGAGAAAATTTTAAAAATCCTCATTAAATCAACAGAAAACTTCTCCTGTACCAAACCAATAAAAATCAACACAATTCACATTCCTTAACGGTTGAACAGTATTTTGAATAAAAAGATAAATTTCACCTTAAATATTCAATACAACATGTAGTTAAAATGGTTATCACTGACACAGCTTATATCGATGAAGCTTTTCTCACTTAGATCTTGGCAGGCCTAAAGACTGAGCATCCAAGGAGTCCTGTCTCTGACTCCTTTTATCAGTCTGATGGGTTCTGACTATGCTAAGACAAAAGCATTGGGTCTTGTCCAGTCCATAAGCCCATGCTTTTCTTGCCTTCTGCCATCTACTGTTTCAAACTGTCGAACACACACTATAACACAGTCTGTGCTGTATTCACAGAGACCATCTTCAACACCAGGATTTGTTTAAAGCCTTCCAAGAAGAAAACTAATGGTTATTTTGGTGGATCAGTGTGTGACTATTGCACAAGGGATCAGCAGCTATCACTATCCATACCTCCAGCCTCTAATATGTATGAGAAATTGCATGTCCCTTCAGAGAGCAGCTTTGCTCATTTCCTCTTTACGTAAATTCTTAATGTGTTCTCAACTTCCAACAGAAAACACTAGCTGATACAATCCTGCTGCAATTAACTTTCAAATTGCCCCTTGCTTCTTACCCCCTCATCCCATGACAATCCCTAATTACATGGGCATTTCTTGAAACCTAACAATGCCATAATCAGGAAATTCTTTCTGGATACAGCCTTCCTACTTTGTTCTTAAAGGGGCACATCACACAACAAAGAAGTACATTGGTCATCACCATATAAATGTTGTGGCTACAAGGGCAGATCAGAGACTGGGAATCCAGAGACAACACATCACCTATTTCCCAAAGGTTGTCCACCATCTACAATTTACAAGTCAGGAGTGAGATAGAATCCACCCACCCTCCGCTTGGATGAGTGAAGCTCCAACAACATTCAAGAAGCTTGATGCCATCCAAGACAAAACAACCTATATGATTGAAATCCCATCCACCATTATCTCCTCTCAGTCCTAAATGGCCTACCCTGTATCCTTAGACTGTCTTCCCTGATTCTGGACTCCCCAGTCATCACGAGGAACCTTAGTCCTGTTAGAATTTGACAGGTTTCTATGAGATCCTCCCTCATTCTCCTAACTCCAGTGAATATACTCCCAATTGATCCAATCTATCATACATCAGTCCTGCCACCCCAGCAATCAGTCTAGTAAACCTTTGTCATACTCCTGCATTGCGTTTACCTTTGCTGCTGTGTCAGGAACAAAGCAAAGCTGCCCACAGTTCTATTGGGAATGGCAAAATTATTATGGACAGAGCAGGCTTGAAATGAAAATACGGTTCCAGTTCACTCAGCCTTACACAGGCGACTGTATTACAGACTGACACTGACTAGATTTAGACCTTGGATGTTTGTCGGATCATTGAAAAAACACTTCTCAAACACTCTACTATCCCCACCCCATCATCCTATCAGCTGGTGAAGCAACCATTGAACCCCACTGAAGTGCACAGAGGATGACCATCTGTGCGGATGTCTGCCCGGATCACTACAATTGCCCTTCACACTCGGCATCCGGTTCCATGTAGAGTTTCCAAACACATTGGGTGTAAAACACTGAGTCCCAGTTATCCTCAGCAAGCACAAAGGCAATGGTTGTTGGAGGACCTTTCACAGGAAGTTACCATCAGACGGGTCGTCATAAGATGTGGGCACAAAGTTTAGTCCCTATCAGTTCAGTTTTTTGGTATCTGAAAACCCAGTGAAAAACAGGAGTGTTTTGAGAGAGGTGTACAGAAAAGAAAATCAAGCAGAGATTATTACAGCTACATGCAGTGTAATGTAAATTTGCACACTCTCTCTCCCTCTCTTCAGCAATTCCTCAGAACTGAAGTTCATGAGAAAAGAATAAAGTCTCTCATTCAAATTTGCCAGGCCACTCATTATGCAAAGTGTGAATGAGGGCTCTGTTTAAGCAGCAAAACATTTGCCTTCAGAGTGCGTCGTTGGGTTCACAGTCTCTGAGACTGTCCTTTCAGGGAGAAAAAATTTAGCTCAGTTGGCTAAATCCTGATTTAACTATTTCTCATTTAATCCTGTCCCCATCACACAGAACAATCCTCTGATAAGAACAGCAGTATTTCTGCACTGACCCAGCACGGAAAGTAGGATTTACGGTCCAAACCTTTTCAGCTTGGGTGTTTTAGCATAATACCACTCTTTAATGTACAGTGGTGATGTTAGAATTAAGTTTGATAAAATCAAACAGGTGGCATTTTCTCCGAGCATTGGCCTCTCCAATAATTTTGTTTTTTTGCAGGCTGATTTCAGAGAACACTAAGTTTACTTGATGTACAGTTTTAAATTCATGACATTGCATGCCATAAAACTTGACCATCTTAAGTCCCTCTGATACATGACAAACTGCAGAGACACAGTCACATAGACATGAAATAAATAATCCCTGGGTCTGGACCGCAGCAGTTCTCACCGTCACATTGCCTACTAATATTGATTCCCCAGGTCATGGATGAAGAATTGATTTGGGAGGGAGTGACCAGAACAGAAAGATTTGGTTGAAACTTGGATCAGAAAAGATGTACAATCGCCAATTGTCTGATCCAACTATTATGCTAATTTATTTATTAATTTACATCTCATTTGAATAGCAATAATTACAACTTGTATTTATATAGCGCCTTGAACCATAAAATGTCCTACTTAAGGCACTTCACAAGAACATTATAAAACAAAATATGACACAAAGAGCTATTAGGTTCAAATGAACGAATGGTGAGTCATGAAGATGGGTTTTAAAAAGTATCTTTGAACGAGAAGACAGACAGAGGCAGAGAGGTTTAAGGAAGGAATTCCGGAATTTAAAGTCAAAGCAAAAGAAAATGCAAGTGCCAAAGATGAAGCAGTTAAATTTGGGGATGTGCAGGAGGCCAGAATTGGAGAGTGCAGATACCTCAGAACTATGACACTTGAAGGAGATAACAGAGAAAGGGCAAGGTGAGTCCATAGAGGGATCTGATAACAAGGATGGAAGTTTTAAGATCAAGACATTACCTGAACAAGGAGCCAATGTAGGTCAGCGAGCATGGGGGTGATAGGGAATCGGAACTTAATGCGACCAAATTGAATTGATTGCAGTGAGTGCAGTAAATTTGACTGTTAATGTGAATGTACCCAAGGGCATTTCACTGTGTTGATGGTAGAAGAAAGGACCAGAAATTATGAAAATTAGAACAAGGTGGCTCTGAAAATGTGGTGAATGACCACATCACTCGAGAGGTTTTATGTTCTTCCCAGGACAATGAGAGAAAGTGAAGAGACACATCAATCCATGTGCTTGAGTTTATATAAAACAAACTAAGGAAAAACTGTGCCATTGTCAGACATTGCATGTGATTTGGTTAATTATAAACATGGTTGATTTAAGTGGCAGAGGAAAATAGATGAAATATTTCATGGATGATTGGGTGGTGGGCAAAAATAGCCATTCGATAAATTAGGCATTGACTGGGCTGCTGTGGTGCAATGGTAGTGTCCATGCCTCTCAGCCTGGGTTCAAGTCCCATCTGCGCAAAAGGTGTGTGAAAATATCTCTGGACGGAATGATTAAAGGAGAACCTGGGCAGACAGTAACAAACGGACAGAGATTTAAGGTAATTAGCAAAAGAATGTAATGTTTTGTTTACACAATGAAAATTGCTGTAATCTGCAATGCATGGTCTGAAGGGGTAATGGAAGCAAATTCAGTCGTGCTTTTCAAAAGGGACTGCGATAAATTCATAGAAAGGAAAGATTTGCATGGCCATGAGCAAGGGAAATGGGAATGTGAATGTGAGTTTGCTCGCTGAGCTGGAAGGTTAGTTTTCAGATGTTTCGTCACCATTCTAGGTAACATCATCAGTGAGCTTCCGATGAAGCCGGGAATGGGAATCTTTGAAACGTGCTTTCAAAGAGCTGGCACAGCTACAATGGGACAAATGGCCACTCTCTATGCAGCAACATATTGTAGTTCAAATGACAGTGCTAATCCCTGGAGAGATTCACAGGTCACGTGAAGTGGCACTGTATGACTGATGTCCAGTCAAATTGTTCAACAGATTAGCAAAGATCCAAAAAGAGATTATCAATGTTTCCAAAGTTTGCATGTTTTAGCTGAGAGAATGTTTGTGCCATTTGGATGGAGATTAGATCTTTTGACAGGTGATACAAAACCAAAACTCCAAATGATATGTCTGCATAGAGGAATGGCAATGGCTAACACAAGCAAGAAAGTAAGGCCTTGCAGCACATCAACTGTTGATCTGATAGGATTCCATCTGATAAAGGAAGCAACAGAACTAGTATGTCTTCCACGCAGGTTTATTCACAATGCCAACCCTCTAACCCCACCACACTGTATGTGTTCAGACTAATTTTCCTTTCCACACACTACCTGCTTCCAGTTGGAAACTGGTTTTAAACGTGCCGAGACAGATTGGTTAGAAATAGCTGGACCGTGCCTCAAAACTTTCTTATCAGTTGCTCTTAATTACAACTGGAGCGTGCAACCATACACCAATTGGCATCAATTTCCAACATTAGCAATGATATCAGGTGGCGGATGAAGATGATATATATGGTTGGAATATTTATGGACAAAGCATAAAATTGGTCAACTCCTCTAACTGGTCAACAATTACACATAATGCTTATGAGTTTGACCATCACCAATGAGCTCTGTGCGAGCCTTAAAAATAGCTGAGAGTCTGACTGATTCAACATTTTATTCCTTCCTTCAGTCAATGAACCTACCATTAAATTGGCAAGACACTGTACATGCTTGTTCATTATTGCTTAAATAACACATGCCAAGAATAGTTTAGGAATGAGAGATAGCCAAAGTGCCAAGTTGTAATTTAATACACCATTCTTCATTGTTACAGATATTATCAGTCATGGAAAATCAGTTTTAGAAAATAAAAGGTCCCATTTGTCTCCTTTCACTAAGCCAGAGACCTCTGTAGATATCTTCCCTCAGCAATTGTCGGACACATCCTGAAACAGATTTATTTTTGTTCCACATAAATATTCTGATGGCCTCTTCAATCAAAAGACCGATTATTAATTTGACTCATTCCATGCGTGATAAATATAGCACAACATGCAAAGAACTCCTAACCAGGGTGTCTGGTATGCTACTGAACTGTGACAGCATTGAACACCATCTCTCGCCTACATCTTCCAACAGGTAGTCATACAGAGATTGTAACTGTAAATGCTGGAACTGTTTCAACTTTAGCGCCTTAAAAGGGATATGTGGGAGCCCCCAGCGGAAGGTCCAGTATGTGATCTGGAGCCCTGTCTGTCCAGGATCTGAAGATTCTTTAATCCTTGCTAAATGAAGCTGATGAGTTGAGATGTTCTGAGGAGGAGATTCCTCTTTCTACACGCATTAGCACCATGCCCCCTCAGGGTCTACAACAGAACTCCCAGCAGTGCCTGTGCAGTTTCTACGGGCTCATTGAAATTTCAATGGAAAGATTTGCGATTGATCCCAAATGATTCATGGGTCAGCACCAGAGGTCACAGGTATTTACCCTGGATATTAGAGCTACAGACCTAGAACCCCATTAAGTTTTAAAAGTCTAAATGATGGTGAGCAATTTTAGTGCCCTGCTTTAAATTAATCCCCTCACATAGAAAATAAGGCGTATGTTGAGAAACCATTCAGCCGCTCAAAACTCAATAAGATGGAGGCTGACTTTTGATCTCAAATTCAATGTCTAAACAAATCTTTATGTCCCAAAACGCACAAATCCCTGTTTTGAAAATGCTCAATGACTGAGAATCCACAGACCCTCCATGGTAATAAATTCTAAAGATGCAAAACCTTCTGAACATTGAAATACCTACTCTCCTCCTACATTCCTTTTCACTTTGTGTGTTGTTGTGTGGATCTCTGAGGTCTGTATTGTGGTAGTGACTTACTGAATCAGAAATCAATAGGCGTGAACACCAATTGGTGTATGGGTAATTTCCTCAGACCTAAATCATCTAACACTTCTCCTAAGACAATGAACCCCTTTGTTCAATAATGGGGAAAATCATCCTCTCAGCATCTACCTTGTCAAATTCACTGAAAACTTAACCTGTTTCATTGAGGTTGTCTCTCATTCTTACAAGCGGCATACTATATTTTCATTACGCAACACAGCTTGCCAATTAAGGCATGTCATTGCTTCGTAAGAGCTTTGTTAATGGCCCAGTTTGCCTTATTAATATTCAGATTTCTATCTTACCAAATGTGATATTTAAGCTATATATTGAGAAAACTCAACATGGAAATGAGGACAGTTACCTGGCACCTTAGCTTGCCACTAGCTTTGAATGACTTCCATGTTGGGCTCTGGGCACCAACATCTCAGGGCATGCTCCTTGGGCACATCCCACATCCATGGACATTGGCATCTGATACATGCCAGCCTCTAAGAGCCCTCCTGGTACATCTCCAATCCACTTTTTGGACTTATCCCCCTCAGCCAGAGATTTAGCACAAATACAAGGCCACAAACGTATCAGCATTGTCAGCAAGCTTCAGTCGTCAAGGGGGATAGCCTTTGCTGAGGAGTTCCGGGACATAATATGTCAAGGCTGCCTCCTATACCAGTCCAGAGGTTTGGACATGGTGAGGCAGCCTCCTGGCAGAGTGGAGAAAGTAGCTGACTGCTAAGCATTCCTCCAAATGACCGAGACTGCACTGAATCACATGGCAATCTCAAAAAGGCAGGCTGGTGTGGTCCAGTCTCAGGGCCTCCATTGCTGGTTGTGGAGGAAGAGGGAGTTCCTATGTCACTCCATCTACCAGGACCTCCAGGTTCCTGCCCACATGCCAGTTTACCCTTTCTGCCATGTCCAGAGCAAATAGCAGGAACCACACAGGACAGCTCCATACTGGCAGGATTGTCTGGTGCACCACAGGCCTTTAAAGATGGTGTGGGCCAAGGGATGCCAGTGTATTCCCGGATGCACTCTGAATCGTGAGCTGTCATGGTAAGATGCAGCCGGAAATTGGCCATGATGATTGCCATGAGGGTGTAGTAGGTAATTAATGTGGTGGGTTTGGTAAGATAAAGTGAAAGAACCCTCTAGGCCTCATGGCAAGAAACACTGCAAAAAACTCAACATAACTCAGACTTAACCAACGAAATGAAACATTCAGTCCCTCACCTCTCTATCTTCGTTTGTGCGCACTCTCTCTCTTGATCTGACAGTTTGTTTATCAATCTGCCTTTCTCCATATATCCCTATGTTTGTCCATCTCTCCATCCTTCTTACTGTCAATCAATCACCCTTCATCCAATTCAATCTCTCTTTCCACCCCTCTCCACATCTTTCTCCCAACATCCTGCCACCATACCCCCACCATCACACCCACCTCTCCCCCTCCAACCCCATCCAACTTCCAACTGTTTCTTTATCCCTTTCATACTGGGAATTCATGTGTCAATTTTTGTGCTCTGTCTCTTTTTACTTATTCATCTCTCTCTCTCTCTCTCTCTCTCTCTCTCCCTTCTTCCACCAACCCCCAATATCATTTTCTGTCTCCTAGATCGGTTTCTTTAAGTGAAATAAAATGAATCTTCATCCTGTTCCAATAGCACGACCTTAGCACAAACCAACCTCAACGCAAAGATCCGGATCATTTGTGTGCATTTAAAGAACACATTGACAGAACCATCCAATGAATCATTACTGGAATTTAATCTTGCTGTTCTGCAATGTAATTTCGTTTAGTTCTTTATTATAAACAGGAAATTATCACAAAGGTTCATTACTCAACTGAGAATAAGCAAAGTTTGATCATGCAAACCAAAGCACAGAGAGAGACTAACCTGTGAGCTACTCCTGTGGTAAGCTGGATATGGCAGTGGAGAAGAGAGGCTGTCATGTGTTAGGGTTGGATACTGACTCTGAATGGGAAGAGGGGGTTGATTGCTGTAACTACCATAGTTGTACCCTCCTGTGTACCTAGAAAAAACAGGATGCCAGAATGATCTGCACCATTGAAAGAACTTTGTATGAAAAGCTTTGGTTAAATTTTATCATTTGTTGGTGATAACCAGAAATATTATAATGTATAGCAGCTTATCAAATGAAATGCTGGGTCTTCATTCAGTCAGAAATACACAAAAGACAAATGTATAGAAAAATATTGAAGTTCACATCATGGAGTTGCGAGTTTGCACATGAATACATGTTGGCAAATTGACGATGTAAATTTACTTTAATACCCATTCCATTTCACCTGCCTGTCCCCAATGGCAATATCAGGGGGGTAAAAGAAAGAGTCCTATTGAAATGTCTTTTTTATTCATTTGCAGGATGTTGGCATCACTGGCTAGGCCAGCATTTATTGCCTGTCCCTATCTGCCCTTGAGAAAAGGTGGTGGAGAGCTGCGTTCTTGAACCACTGCAGTCCACCTGCTCTGGGTGACCTGCAATGCCATTAGGGAGGGAATTCCAGAATTTGGACCCAGTAACAGTGAAGGAACAGCAATATATTTTCAAGTCAGGATGGTGAGTGGCGTGGAGGGAACTTGAAGGTTGTGGTGTTCACATATATCTGCTGTCCATGTCCTTCCAGATGGAAGTTGTCATGGGTTAGAAAGGTACTGTCCAAGGATCTTTGGTGAACTTCTGTGGTGCATCTTGTAGACAGTACGCACTGCTGCTACTGAACGTCTGTGGTGGAGGGAGTGGATGTTTGTGGATGTGGTACCAATCAAATGGGCTGCATTGTCCTGGATGGTGTCAATCTTCTTGAAGTTGTTGAAGCTGCACACATCCAGGCATGTGGGGAGTATTCCATCAGTCCTGACATGTGCCTTGTAGAAGAGGGACAGACTTTGGGGAGTTGGGAGGTGAGATACTCACAGCCGTATTCTTAGCCTCTGATCTGCTCTTGTAGCCACTGTGTTTATGTGGTGAAGCCAGTCAGGCTTCTGGGCAGTGTTAACCACCCAGGATGCTGAAAGTGGGGAAGTCAGTGATTGTGATCCCATTGAATGTCAAGGGGCAATGGTTAGATTGTCTCTTATTGGAGATGGTCATAGCCTGGCAATTGTGCGGCGGGAATGTTACTTTCCACCTGTCATTCCAAGCCTGAATATTGTCCAGTTCTTGTTGCGTTTGAACTTGGACTGTTTCAGTGTCTGATGACTCGCAAATAGTGAAAAACACTGTGCTATCATCAGCAATCATTCACACTTTTGACCTTATAATGGAGGGAAGGTCGTTGATGAAGTAGCTGAAGATGATTGGGACTAGGATGTTGCCCTGAAAAACTCCTGCAGAAATGTGGTGGTGCTGAGATGACTGACCTCCAACAACCAAGACCATCTTACTATGTGGCAGATGTGACTCCAACCTGTGGAAACTTTGAAATGAAGCACTTATCCTGCTAGGCGGTAGAGGTCGTGGGTTTCAGAGGTGCTACTGAAGGAACTTTAATGAGTCACCTCAGTGCTTGTTATTGATGGTACATGCTGCTGTTGCTTTAGTTGTGAAGCAAATGAATATTGAAGATGGTAGTGTAATAAGCTGCTTCATGCTGGATGGCACCAACCTTCTTGATTGTTATTGGAGGTGCATAGCCCTCTCAGTAACAAATATGTGCAGTTAATGGCACCTGCCCCTGGATGAGGTCAGCACTTACTCCATTATGGCGGAACAAAGTGAATCTGTGTGACTTTGCTCAGGACACCCATCGCTGTTTGGAAGGAGCCAGTGCATGGAGTTCAGGGCCACAGCGTGCTTCACAGCCACTAGGGGGGGCAGATGGCCTCACACTCACATGGAAAACTCTGGATTTCCTTTGCTCCCTCCACAACCAGAGGGGCCCTTTGGCTGTGACCTTTCCCTAAACTGGGAGCTCCTCATCCACTGCACTGGCCTAATGCTACTCCTGGGTTGACTGTTGGCCCTGGACCTTCTACATCCATCTACATCTTCTTCATTTGGTAGCTGCAGTGATGAATATCCCACCATCACTCTCAGTGGAAGGGACTGAAATTGGGGGCCTTGACGTCAAGGGCAGTCACTCTCTCCTCACCTCTGGAATTCAGTTCTTTGCGTATGTTTTCACCAAGGTCAGGGGGTAATGATCTCAGGAGCTGAGTGACCCAGAGACATTTCAGTATCCAGTACCTTCAGTCATTTCTTGATATCACAAAAAGTGAACCAAGTTGACTGAAGACTGGCATTTGCCATGATGGGGATCTCAGGGGGTGGCCATTGATAGATCCTCTACTCAACACTTCTGGCTGAAGATTAAAGCAAATCTTTCGGCCTTGTTTCCTTGCACTGTTGTGCTTAGCTCTAGAACCAACTCCTCCTCCACTGAGTTGTTTAATTGCCCACCAATATTCACATTGGATGTGGCAGGACTGCAGAGCTTAGATCTGATCCATTGGTTGTGGGATCACTAAGCTCCGTCCATCACTTGCTGCTTATGCTGTTTGGCATGCAAGTAGTCCATTTGGTTGCTTCACCGGGTTGACACCTCATTTCTAGGGGATGCCTAGTGCTGCTCCTCGCAGGCTGTCCTGCACTCTCCATTGAACCAGCCCTGATGGTAATGGTTGAGTGGGGGATATGACGAGCCATGAGGTTGCAGATTCTGTCGGAGTACAATTCATCTGCTGATGGCCCCCAGCATCTCATGGATGCCCAGTTGTTAGATCAGTTCACAGACTATCCTATTTGGCAGGGGATAGTGCCACACAAGATGATGGAGGGCTTTCTGGATGTGCAGATGGTCCTCTGTAGGATCACAAACCTTGAAAGTAGCCCTCTCAATTTATATGTTGCTCATTGCTAAATGCCTGCTCTGGTCACTTGTTTTACCAGTGAACAAGGACAGTGCAGGGCTACTATAGAGCCAGAGAAGTGTACATGAGTCTGTGACTTCAGCAGAGAAAGGAAAGTCACTGGAGATAAATTGTCAAAAGCCTGCTGATAAAATTGTCCCTTATCCATCAACTATCGTAATTTCAGTTTTTTTGTGATTTTAGCACAAGTTTTAACTTTCATGAATTTCTCAGAATTTTCAGCTGCAGGCCTACTGTCTACTTCATGGCCTGACTGTAGATAGGACAGAACGTGTATATGGCTTTTATACTGTTGAAGCATTTAGTGAAAATGCACACAGATGTACCAGTAGCAAAGAGTAAGTGCACAGGGATACCAGTGTATATAGGTATGTAGGTTTGTCAGTAGAGGAAACCGTCAATACAGGAGGGAGCGTGGGTAGGCGGCTGTGACAGGACAGGGAGGATGCTATGATATTTGGAGAAAAACGCAATACATACATGCTTTCAATCACATTCTCATGTTGAGTTGTGGATCTGCTCCATTATGTTAAGTAAACTGACCAAAGCAGGAGCTAAATTGTATGAACAAGAGGCAGCACATAAGACACCTACCCATGTTCCTCTCTGTGTGGGTAGACTGGCATCCGGTGAGTTGAGGATGCTGTAGGCACATTATTGCTTCTCATACAGGGTAGCTGTTGTGGGCTATCGGGAGGGGCAGAGCCTGTCGTAACTGTATATGTCAGAGACCATGTATATGATTGAACTGCTCCTGGTAAAATAAAAGATCTGTAAATATCTGGAACAACATACTAAACCATTATATATTTCCTTAAATTGAATGTAATCTTAATGAAAAAAAGACATTTTAAATGAGGCACATTATCGTAGTCATATTGAAAGAATACGTTTAAAATAACCTGCTCAAGATATTTAGAATTTCCTTGGCAATGAATTATAGTTTGGAAAATTTAATAGTTTGCAACAATTTAATCAGAGATTATTTAAATACAAATGGCCAAAAGAGAGAATTTTATTTTCGTAGCCTAGATTGTATTCTAGTTAACAAGATAACAACTAGTCCAAAAATAAGGCAGAGTGTTAGGGGGGAAAAGCTTTTTCTTTTAAAATATCTTATTGCTTCCTTCTGTTGACTTCTCAAGGGCCCTCAGATCTTTCCGAAAGTGTAGGGGTCAGAACTGGGTGCAATACACTGGCCAGGGCATAACCAGGGCTTCACCAAGGTTCAGCACAACCTCATTGCTTTTGTACTGAATGCCTCTATTAACAAAGCCATAGTCCAGCATCTCATATGTTTCACTAACCACTCTCTCAACATGTTCTGGCACATGCAAATGTCAATGTGCATGCCACCCCAAGGAATCTCTGTTCCCATACACTCTTTAAAACAGCTATTAAACTCATAATACCTCTCCCTGTTGCTTCTCCCAAAATACAGCATATCACCTTTCTGTATTAAACAACTTCTGCCCATTCTCTGAGTCTACCTGAATAACTAGAGATGTACTGGTATAACGGTAATGTCACTAGACCTAGTAATCCAGAGCATGATACTAGGTGGTACAGAGTAGGATATTCTGGGGGGGGGGGGGGTGCGTTCAAATCCTGCCATGGTAGATGATGAAATTTGAATTGAATAAAAATGTGAAATTTAAAAAATGCCAGTCTAACCATTGCTCATTGTCATATACAAAGATCTGGTTCACATTCCATCCTTCAGGGAAGGCAAAGCCTTTTGTCATCTGGCCTACATATTATACCAGATGCAGAGCTTTAGAATTGACTCTGAAATAGCCTAGCAAGTCATTCACTTCAGGGGCAATGAGGAATGGGCGATAAATACTGGCCAAAGCAATGACATCCGTACCCTGTATCGTTGCCTTAAATCATCACTACTTGCCACTCTGCTAAGTTTGTAATTCTGTATCTAGGTCTTCCCTACATAACATGCTGTGGGAACAATTTCAGCTGCAACAGCTCTGGAATATCCATCACCACCTCAAGAGAAGCCTGGGATCCATGGGACATAGAGTTATAGAGTCATAAAATCATACAGCACGGAAACAGACCCTTCAATTCGTCCAATCTATGCCAAACATAATTCCAAACTAAACTAGTCATACCTGCCTGCTCCTGATCCATATCCCTCCAAACACTTCCTATTCACATACTTATCCAAATGTCTTTTAAACATTGTAATTGTACCCACATCTATCGGTTTCTCAGGAAGTTCTGTCCACATGCGAACCATCCGCTGTGTAAAATATTTGGACCATGTGACTTTTTAAACTCTCTCTCCTCTCACCTTATAAATGCTCCCCCTAATCTTGAAAGCCCCCATTCTAGGGAAATGACAACTACTGTTAAGCCTGTCTATACCCCTCACACAGCAATGAATGAGGGCAAATGGCATACTGAAGCTGGTGCTTGACTCCTGTGTGACTTTGCCAGGGATTTCCAACTATCAATGAGGTCGGGGTTGGCTCTGCATTTTGCGAGTCCCAAGGGAATGTGAGGTATGTGGGTGCAGATGTGAGCTGATTAAAAAGTTATTCTCTCATACAGCAATCCAGTGTCCTATGTCATTTAAAATCTCCCAATCCTGACTTCTTACCCTCTCACAACTTTCCCTACCTACCTGCAATGCCACCCAATGTTCTCTCTGGTCATCTGTGCCATTCTTTGCTCTCTCAAGTTGCCCCTGTAACTTCCATGACCCCCAACATATCCGCATATAGTGCATACTAGGGGAATGGCAACGTAGAGTCCTCAGGATCCATGCAATTACAATGGAGGTTATTTTAAACCTGTATCAATCTAAAAACTCATGAATTCAAACACTTGATATCGAAAAAGATAAAAATCTATAGTCCAGGTATAAAATGGCTGCAGCTGTCATGATGAAGTCTTTCAGTTGTCCTGCCTGAAATTTTCAAAAGAGAACAGTGTGTTCCATTTCTATTTCAAAGCCGAGTGCCTCTGAATCAATGGAGAAGAGCAGGGGGTTTTTTTCAAATTTCAAAAGTGGGGATCTTTTCACAGCCAAAGCTGTCAGTCAGTTTAAATCATGACACAAAACATGGCATCAGAGGTCAACAGAAGAGTTGTTTTTGATTATTTTCATGCTCGATTTCACTTTTTCCAATGAAAAAGGTACTTTAATGCATGTGAGCACTTTCAAATGCAATGCAATGCAATGTCTCTTTGCAAGATTGAGCCTTATGATGAAGCACTATGTGACACATCTATGTTACATCGAGTAATGAAATTGGAAGTTTGCAAAGTATTACATTAGCCTTTCGGAATGCTCCGTTCTTCCGATACCTCCAACCCCTCGCCCCCCTGCAGTGGTCAGAAACTCTCCTAGGAGGTGTATTTTCTTTAAGGTTTCTAAAATCAAGACCAGTGCATGAAAAGTGCATGGGGGAAGAAACAGAATTTCCATGTGGTGGTCACATGGAGACCCAGAAGAGATACATGTCTCTTGTGTACCCAGGGCCTTCCCAATCTGTGAAAAGTCCACACAAAAACAGATAGGAGTCTGGATAATGGGAAAATTGCTTCTCTACCCAAGTAAATAAAGTTTAGTGTTTCTTTCTTTTTATTCATTCACAAGATGAGAATGTTGCAGGCTAGGCCAGCATTTTGTTGCCCATCCACAAGACTCAACCACATTTCTGTTGATCTGGAAACACATGTAGGCCAGACCACGTGAGGATGCTGTTTACTTCCCTAAAGGACATTAGTGAACCAGATGGGTTTTCCCAACAGTTGACAACTGATTCACAGTCATCAGTAGACTCTAAAATCCAGATATCTATTGAATTCAAATTCCACCATCTGTAGGATTCCGACCCAGGTCCCCAGAACATTATTTGGGTCTCCGAATTAACAATAATACCATTGCTTCACAAATTGATTCACTGGGGGACAGGTATTCAGTTTATTTTTTCTTCTGTTCACTAAACCATCCCTTTGCTGCCCTGACTAAGGTGCAGCTGAGGGCCTACAGCATTACTGTGCTCACCTGGTGCTGTTAATCCAGTGTATTCGGGTGACTGGCTGCTGACTGGTGAGGCCGGTTGAATTTCAGCAGTGACAGATTTTGCAGGAGAGAAAGGGACAGGGGATTGCGTCGGAGGGCTATGATCTGACTGTCCCACCTCTTCCCTTCTGTCTCCTACACATTGACGTAAAGATCAAAGTGTCCATCAGTGAATAGTCAGTACCAATGGTTATCCATTAACATTAACTTCATGCGACAATTTATTTCAGTGCCACAACTACATGGTCATGGTGCAGTGTGCTACACTAACTGCAACAGCAGTGACTAAAGGATAGGTAAACAGGAACTGTGAATGACAACAACAACTTGCATTTATATTTAGCATTGCAAAATATCCCAAATAGCTTTGCAACAGTGTTATAATGTGGGAAAATGTGAGATTGTCCACTTTGAGAGGAGGAATAGAAAAGCAGAAACTTATTTCAATGGAGAGAGGCTGCAGAATGTTGCAGTTCAGCAGGATCTGGCTGTCCTTGTACCTGAACCATGGAAGGTTAGCCGACAGGAATAGGAAGGCAGATAAATGGAAGGTTGCTCCATTGTATGGATGGAAGTCTTGCTGTAATTGTACAGGGCATTGTGAACCACACCTTGAGTACAGTACAGTTTTGGTCTCCCTCCTTAAGGAGGAATATATTTGCATTTGAACTATTTCAGAGAAGGTTCAGGGATTTGTCCTAGAAAAGGTTGAACAGGTTGGGCCTATTCACATTGATATTTCGAAGACTAAAAGGTGACCTTTTTGGAACATACAGGATTCTGGGGGGATTTGACAGGGTGATACTGAGAGGACATTTTCTTTCATGGGGTGATATAGAGCCAGGGGGTCACCATTTTAAAAAATAACGGATGTCCCATTCAAAATGGGGATAAAGGAGGAATTTCTTCTCTCCGATGGCGATAGTCTGGAATTCTCTTCTCCAGCGACTAGTGGAGGCTGAGTCATTGAATATAATCAGGGTCGGGTTAGAAAGATTTTTGATTGTTAAAGGTGTCAAGATTTATGATGGCCACATAAGAAAGTCTTTAGTCATTAGTCATGATTTTATTGACTAGTGGTGTAGGATGAAGGGGCCAAATGGCTTATTCTTACTCCTATTTCTTACTGGTCAAATCTAACTTGTCAGAACGCTATTTTGGGAGATAAATGGCTGACACCTTTGTCAAAGAAGCAAGTTTTAAGGAGAGACTTAGAATTCTAGAATCACTGAATGATACAGTTTCAGTCTCTCAAGCCTTTGAAAAATTATTTAATTAGTTCCCACACTATCCTGCCTAATTGGCAATGGGGTTTCTCTATCTGCGCACTGTGAAATAATTTAAGTTTGTTGCTTGCCTGTGTTTAATTTTCACTCAACCTTCTCTGTAGTAGGGAGAACAAGCCCAGCTTCTGTAACCTCTTCAAATTAATGGAAATCTTTTCATTCTCAGCATCATTCTGGTAAATCTCTTCCAAATCCTCTTCAAGGTCTTGACCTCTGTCCTGAAGTACAGTGTCCAGAATTGGACAGAATACTCCAGCTGAGGTTGGACCATTGGTTTGGCATCACTACCTTGTGTTTGTACTTACTACTCCTGTTAATGAAACTAAGCATCTGTTGCACAAGGGTACAAGAGTCTGAAGAGGTTAATACCGTGGAGTGCCTTGAGCACCAACTACTGTGACAATGCCATTTGAACATATGAGCAGAATGCTTTAAGATGTCAAGAGAGAGAAATTGAACATCCTGGATCTCCTCAACGTCTTTGTAACAAGGTCCTTCTTATCAATATGACTGCAACCAGCTGCTAACATGCAAAAAATTACTTCTTTGTCCAACATTGCAAAGGGAACTCTTCTAATTCGGGGAAGAAACGGCTTTCCATGACACCACACTAGACCAAGAATTCCCTGTAGATCCCCATACTTAAAAAGAATGGTTGCAGCAAACTATCCTATGGTGAGGTGCAAACTGAACAAATAACAGGATCCCATATAGGCATTCCCTGGGTTGCCAACGATTCCTGTTCTGGAGTCGATCACGAGTCAATTTGTACAGTGCAGGACAATATAAACCTGAGGAAGGGTCACTCAACTTGAAACATTAACTCTTATTTCTCTCCACAGATGCTGCCAGACCTGCTGAGCTTTTCCAGCAATTTCTGTTTTTGTTCCCGATTTACAGCATCTTTCCATTTTACAGTTCTTTCCGTCTTTATTTAAAGGGAGCCATTTTTAAGTGCAGGAAATGTCCACATGTTGGATCTGTAAAGTTACATCCCTGCATGAGATCACATTCATAAATACATGTGTTTGTAACTTGGACGTTTGTAAATCGGGGACCCCCGGATACATTTTAACCTCTTTCTCAACTTGTCTTCCAACCTTCAAAACTTTGTGTAGTCAAATCCCCACACGTGTTGCTGCACTCTCTTTTTTAATGTTGCACTGTTGAGTTCACATTTCCTCTCTTCACTGTCCTGACCAAAATGGATAATTTCACTTGCCTCTGCATTAAATTTTATCTCCGACACATCTGCCCACTCTGTCTTTATCCTTCTGTATTGTTCTCCTCACTGTAAACTACACTTCTACTCGAGGATTAAGTTTTGGAATTAAGTTTTGCAACTTATGCGCTGTACAGGCAAGTTCAGAACTAATAGGAGGTGGAGAGATTCAGATGGGAAATTCCAGAACTTGGGACCCAGACAGCTAAAGGACAGTGATGAAACAGTATGCATGAAAACTTGTACTAATGTGCAGTTTTTACCTGAGCTGCCTTCTCCTTTCATTGCTCTCATTAATTCATTTGCTCTCTCCTGACAGTGCAGAGATTCCAGGAGATAAAGTACGTAGTCATCAAATGTCAGGTGGATTAGGTGAAAGGAGCCTGGAACAAATTAAAGACATTTACAGAAACATTTATGCTGCACCATCATTTAACTTCTGCTGTTTATCACAAGGGAATCAGGTAATAAAATAGGAAACTCTTGTTAGAGCTGTGGAGTACCTTAGTTAAAATGCATATGAAGCACTGTATGGTTTTATCATATCGTCTTATGTGGTTTGGTGTCATACTTTGTTTTATGAGACTTCTGTGAACTTTGAGATGCTTCATTATGATAACGATGCTGTATAAACGTGAATTGTTGTTGTGTCACACACTGATTTCCTTGAATCATATTGGGCTGTTGGGGAGCAACTCTGTCACCAAAATGCATACCCACTTGCATTAATAAAGTGCTTTTGACATTGTAAGACACCCAATGGCACTTCATATGAACAAAGATCAAATATATCAAGTGACATAAAAAGATATTGGGAAATGTGACCAAAATTGTGTCTGAAAGGAGCAGAGAGGAGGAAAGGTTTAGGGAGGGACTTCTTAGGGTTAAGGACTAGGCAGCCATACGCTCTGCTGCTGGTGGCTGAGCAATGTGGAAATTAGAGTATGCAGAACAACTGAATCAGAGGATTGCAGAGATTGCAGGGAGTTGGAGGTCTAGAGGTGGTGATGGAGGTAATGGGCAGTCGGGGACAGGTACGACTACGAGACCACTGGGTGATTTGAATCTGAGAATGAGAGCTTGTAATCATTGGGCTGTTACAATATAGGGGGATGATGTCAGTCAGAGAGAACAGAGTGGGTGATAGCGAATGGATCTTGGTGCCCATTACTATTTGGAGAGGAGAGTTTTGTGTGAGCTAGAATTTATGGAGAGTTTGGAGAAATACAATTGAATCAGTGGCTTGCCATAGTCAGGTGACCTCTATCTCTGTTCCGAATACCTTTGGTGTTCATTCTACAGGAGGCATTATACACACCACTTGAAAGATGGTGTCAGAATGGAGCAGCTGAAATTGAGTGGATTTTTAAGAGCTCTAAGGAGCCAGCTACTGAAAGAAACAAGGAGGGAGTAGAAAAAATAGTGAACTTCCCAGAGTGGAAGTCGTTGTGAAAGATTTGCTGCTTTATGGACCTGGAGACACAACAGAAGAATCCATGACGGAACATGACCAGAATCTAGTGCAGAATTTGCCAAATGAATCTGAACAAGAAAAATGCAATCAAAGATGTCTGGTGTCAAGTCCCTTCACCCACAAAGTGGGAGCTGTTACAGTTACAACAAATCAACAGATGTGAAAGTGGCACAATAAGTTGTTAGATTTGTGAACTATTTAGAAAAGTTCTTGCCTAATCAGTGTGTGAGATTCTATGCAAGCATACCAAATGTGCAGCAGTATAGGGGTACAGAATAAGAGTAACTTTCACTAGAATCAAACAACTAATGATGTCACCTAAAGGTAAAATGGCCAGAGTCCAAACTCCAGTACTGAGGTACTGCCATGTCAGTGAAGAAGTCTATTATGGTGTGACATAATCGATTGAGCAGCCCTTATGCAACAAAAATAACCAGGTGCATTTGTATACAGGGAATTAATGCCAACTGAATGGTGCTATGCTCAAATATAGAATGAATGCCTGCTTTTGTCTTTGCTTGTTGTAATAACTCAGGAAGCCTGACTGGAAAGGGACATCATTTATTGTTGAACACCAAAACTGAGCCACTACTTGTGGTGTACAAAAGCTAGTTCCCACCTGGGACAGACAGTTCTGCAGACCCTTCCCTGGGTCTGTTTAATGGATATTTTCTCATCAACCTGTTTGAAAATATTACTACACATTGCTGGAACAGGTGGGACTTGAACCCAGGCCTTCTTGTTCTGAGATGGAGATTCTACCACTGTGCCACCAGACCTCTTCTGGGTCTGCTTTTCTTTTTGAACAAAAAAAGCCTGTTCAGAAATGTTATTACACACCTCTAGATCAGGCAGAACTTTAACACATGTCTTCACAGTCCAGAGGTAGGAACACTACCACTGTATCACAAGCCCCTTTCTGGGTCTGCTTTTTTCTTCCCTCCAATCGACCTGTTCAGAAATGTTACGATACACTTCTGAGCACATGGGTCTTGAGCCCACACCAGCTGACTGAGAGGTAGGAGTACTACACCACAAGAGCCACAGGTCTGCTTGCTGAGTATGGAAGGTTTGAGTTATAAAGGAAGGCTGGATAGGCTGTGACTTCTTTCACTGAAGCATAGAAGGTTGAGAGGTGAGCTGCCAGAAGTTTATAAAATAATGACAGGTACAGATAGAGTTAATGGGAGTTGTCTTTCCCCTAGGATGGGAGATTTCAAGACCAGGGGACATATTAAGGTGAGAGAAGAGAAGTTTAAACAAGACATGACGGGCAAGTTTTGTACACAGGGGGTGATTCGCATGTGGAATGAACTTCCTGAAAAAGTGGTGGATATGGGTATAATTACGTTTAAAAGACATTTGAATAAGTACATGGATAGGAGGGGTTTGGAGGGACATGGGCCAGGAGCAGGCAGGTGGGACTAGTTTAGTTTGGCATTATGTTCAGCATAGATTGGTTGGATCAAAAGGTCTGTTTCCATGTTGTATGATTCTATAACTCTGTCTCCATAACCTGTTCAGAGATGTTATTACACACCTCTAGACCAGGTGGGACTTAAATCGGGGCTTTTTGGTTCAGAGGTAAGTACATATATGCTGTGTCACAAGAGTTCTGCTAAGAGCATGCACGTGGCTGAAGGCAAAGCTGCAGAAATGTATAATGGGCTCAGGTGATGAGTTCCAGTTGGGCCACTGCCTGTTACTAAAGGAACTCATACTCAAAAAGCTGCACAATGAGTTAATTAGTGATTCCCCATGGACCTTGTTGGGTTATCATACTTGTGAACATTTTAATCATTACCTGTTTGGGAGAGACAAAGTGGCAGTGGAGTCCAACTACAAACCATTTCAAAACATCTTTCTCAAAATGCTTCTATCTGCTTCAAACCTCTGCAAAGAATATTGCTTTGTTTGTAGCGATATCATCTGGATGTGACGTACAAGTGAGGAAAATAGACACACATTGCCGACATGCTGTCAAGAGCAACACTCCCAATAAAGAAAAATAGGAATGCTTAGAAAAGGTGTGAAATCTCCCAGATTCAGCAAGCAGCAGAAGCTCTGACAGTTGTCAACCCAGTAGATCTGAAAGCCAACTCTCCTTGCAAAGGAGAGTTGCAACTCTCCAAGTGCTGTACAAAGGAGTGATGAAAGGATAGATTGAAAGTATCAAGACTGTACTTGTTGCTATTAGAAAGTATATGGCATGCAGAGATGAGGTGATTGCATCTTGTACCAAGGCAACAGTCATTATCCCTAAGGAGATTAGAGTCGGGATGCTGAAGTCCATCCATGCAAACCATTGAAGAATTGAGACTAGTGTGAGGAAGGCACAAAAACCAACTCATAAGACATAAGATTAAGGACCTCAGTAGCCAGTACAGTTTTTGTAACAAATACCTAGCTAAGAAAGGTAAAGAGGCACTCATGATGCATGACAACCCAGACGGATTTATAGAGAAAATATGGAACAGTCCTCTTTGCTTTTATAGAAACTATCTAGTAACCATCAAGTATTTTTCCAATGGCTGGGAATTAGGCTCATTGTCTAATGACTACCAGTGAGATTATAAGATGCCTGGAAGTACTTTAATTGTTATAATTATTTTAGATTTTGTAACGGATGACAATGGCCCACATTTATGAGTGAAGAATTCAACTATTCCATAAAGATTTGGAAAATTCAAATGCCATTGATCATCTCCACACTGTTTCCAGTCACTTGTTTTGTTTCCAGCGCCACCTTACTCACACCATCTGACATTCTTGGTCACCTGCAGAGACTTATGATTCGACACTCCACTGAGGCCAGCTGTATGATCGTTTGATCTCTCTGCCTATAAATTCTGTATGCTTCTCCTCAATGCCCCTGATGAAGGGGCTGTGCTCCAAAAGCTTGTGATTTCAAATAAACCCATTGGACCATAACCTGGTGTCGTGTGACTTCTGACCTTGATCACACACAGTGAGTGTGAATGAGCAGGTGCACCATCTTAACCACAGATATATATGCACAACCAGTGAAGATGCACCTTTGTGCTACAGACAGTGGATCAAGAAGTATACTGCACAGAGAACAGAACAAACAACACTGCCAGGGCTCCACTGCTCACCACCAACAGAAATGGACCAGCACCAAAACTTAGCATAGCAATTGCACTTACTATAGTAACAACACTCCCTGGAGAAGGATCATCACTTAAATCAAGCAGACACTAGGGGAATAACGAATGTGCATGCAGGGCCTTATGTGATAAGCATGGTTTAAAGTCCTTGTTTGAAATACATGTGCAGAGGCTGACTGAAGTGGAATTTACAAGACTGAATACATTGTTAGTGAATGATCAATTTCTTTGTGAACATTTATACTGGATAACTTGTGTAAATTATAAATGCAGGTGATGCTGCATGCAATTTTATTCTGTTTCATTAATAAAAAAGGGAGGCGTTGGAGAAATGTAACTTTAGTGTACTGTCTAGCTTGCCATTGTCATGTGCTCTCTGTCCCCGATGTAAGTGGCTTCACGTGCAGTTTGTAGGAACCATTCCACAAATGTTACCAGAAACATGGAAGGTTCGCCATGAGAGCACTGAGCAAATTCAGCTGCCTGCAGAAATTCGTCATCATCCTCTGCCTGCTTCACTATGACAGTGCAAGCTGTAATCCTCACTAACGGATCCACCACTAACCCAACTGGAGTGCAAGATGAGGTCAAGCAGGACTTGGGGGTGGCACGGTGGCTCAGTGGTTAGCACTGCTGCCTCACAGTACCAAGATCCCAGGTTCAATTTCACCCTCAGGCAATTGTCTGTGTGGGTTTCCTCCAGTTTCCTCCCACATTCCAAAGATGTGCAGGCTAGGTGGGTTGGCTGTGCTAAATTGCCAATAATGTTCAGGGATTAGGTTAGGTAGGTTATAGGGGGATGGGTCTGGGTGGGAAGTTCTGATGGTTGGTATGGACTTGTGGGGCCAAAAGGCCTGTTTACACACAATAGGGATTCTATGAGGACTGCTTTTTAGATATTTTATACTAGATTCCCTACAGTGTAGAAACAGGCCCTTTGGCCCAACAAGTCCACACCGCCCCATGCAGCATCCCACCCAGACCCATCCCCCTATAACCCACACACCCCTGAACACTACAGGCAATTTAGCACGGCCAATCCACCTAGCCTGCACATCTTTGGAATGTGGAAGGAAACTGGAATTACCTGGAGGAAACCAACAGACATGGGGAGAATGTGCAAACTCCACACAAACAGTTGCCTGAGGGTGGAATTGAACCTGGGATCTTGGTACTGTGAGACAGCAGTGCCAACCACTGAGCCACCGTGCCACCCCCAAGTCCTGCTTGACCTCAGCTTGCACTCCAGTTGGGTTAGTGGTGGATCCATTAGTGAGGATTACAGATTGCACTGTCATAGTGAAGCAGGCAGAAGATGATGACGAATTTCTGCAGGCAGCTGAATTTGCTCAGTGCTCTCCTTCCATGTTTCAGGTAATGTATGTGGAATGGTTCCTACCAATGCTTTTCTCCATCTTACTCTGTGCAACACTCCACCATATCCCCGTCAAGCCAGAGTGGAGCTTGCTTACAGGGTGAGTCAGGAACAATTTGATAACTCTAGGCAGATCACTCAATGTCTGTCAGGTGAAACATACATGCGCACACACAGAGGCCAAGCTACAAACCATCACTGATACATTCTCTAAGGAGTGCAAGGGAACGGGCTTCAGACTAAACATCCAGAAGACAAAAGTTCTCTAACCGCCCACTTCCACCACACAACAGTGACCCCACCTCAGCCACCATCAAAATCAACAACCTGCCCTTGGATATTGTGGGTCATTTCTCTCAACACGGCAGCCTACTCTTGGAGCAAGCAGACATTGAATGTGAAATCTAACATTGACTCCAGTGCAGCTATTGGACACGTGAGGACCAGAATGTTTGAAGTCTGAGACCTCAAGCCCAGCACCAAGCTCACAGTCTACAGAGCAGCCAAGGTACCACCCTTCCTGTATGTATCAGAAACAAGGACTATGTACAGCAGAAATCCCTGGAGAGTTACCACCAGCGCCGCCTCTGTTAAATTGTGCAAATCTACTGACAGGATAGGTGTAACAAAGTGCATGTCCTCTCCCAGGCCAATATTGAGGCACTGGTCACGCATGGCCAGCTGTAATGTGCAGGCTATATTGTCTGCATGCCCAACACAATACTCCCTAAACAAGTTCTCAACTGCGAACTGCTCAGTGGTGAGCGATCATTAGGAGGACAGAAGAAACTTTACAAGGACAGCCTGAAAGCCCCCCTAAACAAATGCAACACCTCCAACAACATGCAGGGGATTGCATGCCCTAGAATGCACAAACTAGAGAAGAAGCATTTGTGAAGGCACCATCCACTCTGGGCATCACCGAGAGGAGCATGTGGAGACCAAGCTCAAGCAGTGGAAAGAGCTCACTTGATCCAGAACATCTCACTGTCTGTGGCTCCAGGCACCACAGAACCCATGCCCACCAGAGTGGAAGTAAATCATCCTCAACCCTGAGGGACTGCCAAAGAAGAAGAATCATGGAATCCCAAAAGCAAGAAAACAGGCCATTCAGCCCATCACGTTCACACCGACTCTCCAAAGAGTATCCCACCCAGACCCACCTCCTCCCTGCAACCCTGCGTTTACCATGGCTAACCCACCGGGCCTGCACATCACTGGACACTGTAGCAATTTAGCATGGCCAATCCACCTAACCTGCGCATCCTTGGGACGGTGGGAGGACACCCACATAGGCACGGGGAGAACGTGCAAACTCCACACAGTCACCTGAGCGTGGAATCAAACCTGGGCCCCTGGCATTGAGAGGCAGCAGTGTTAACCACTGAGCCACCATGCCACCCTGAAGAAGAAGAGATTGGAACAGTGAAGTCTGCAGGTGCCATAGTTGTGGGTTGAGATTTCAGCAAGAAGTGAGCTAAGTTGAAAGAGGGATGAATAACATTGCACGGGTGAGCTGAGGCCTTCTGATGCTGCTTCTGCAAGCACTGTTCAGAATAAATAGGGGAGTAGCTCACTTGGTTCCATTACATTTTCATTTACTTGTTTGTTTCTTGGGGATTATGCAGGAGACTGTCTTTCCTATTGGTTTTGCCAGACTAACATTATCATAATAAAGCAGCAATATTCATAACTATTTCTTTGGTGCCCGGGGTACTTTTTTTGTAGCAAAGGAATCCCTGTGGATATTTTTTCAACTGAAATATAAATGTGTTAAGTTGCATTAAACCAGTCATTTTTAATTAAAATGCATGGACTAATGTATTAAAAATGACGGACTGACTGAATAGAACAGCAAGAAAGGGCGAGAGCAACACTGAACAAGAAACGTTCTTCTCCAGACAGGACCAGGGAATTGGATTTGAAAGAGACTTCATGCTTTTAACTCACACTGGAGAATACAAATCTCCATATTATAGGGTACCAACTGTAAACACCGGTGGCAGTTCACAAAGAGACTTACACACAGCCCCATAAAGCGTTAATTTGCAGCGATTCATGGAGGGTGGCTATTGTCAATTAGTCATTTCTGAGAGAGGAAACCTTTATCAAAATACACCCCAGCCCCAGCCGTGCCTTTGAAATGCAGAGACAGGGAGGGGGAGCACTTTCTTTGTTGGAAACTTGCTGTCTGAGCTGCCACAAGCTCACTCACTGTAAGAACCAAGTCAGCAAGATTCAACCAGGGTTTACCAGCCCATGTGTAAAACAATGTTTTTTATGAGAAAAGGCAATTTGTAAAACTGTGTGCAAAACATTGACATCCGAAAAGTGGGGAAAATGTAAAGATTATCAAAAACAATATCGGCCAAAAAGTCCAACAATTTAGGCGTTTTGTATGAGAGTCAGAAAATGTTTTTAGCACAGGAAGGAAGTTATTTTTTCCCTGCATCATCTCTGTGAGAGCACCACAGCTAGTATCCCTCACCCTGTCCTTTCCCTGCAGTCCTCCAAAGGTTTTTCCTTCAGGTGTTTCTCCGAAATAGGAGAACTGGGTGCTGATTGGTGAAGCAATGCTATGGAAAAGCAATGTGGCACCATAGGCTTCCAAGCTCCTGGGGAATTCAGAAAAGCTGTAAGGCTTGAACATACTCCTTTTGTTTGCAGAGAACAGACCCCTTATATCAATGTATGTCACTTCTGGCAAGTTTACAAGAGCCATATTATCAGCTTGACTGTTTATCTTCAATTAACTCCTAATGGGTTTTCCATTGCTGTCTCCTGTAAAATAAATTGTTATGATTGTTTGAAGTTTGGGACTCTTGCATTTGTGTTGATAAGTATAAGATAAAGAGCTTTAGAACATAGAACATAGAACATTACAGCACAGTACAGGCCCTTCGGCCCTCGATGTTGTGCCAGCCTGTCATACCGATCTCAAGCCCATCTAACCTACACTATTCCATGTACGTCCATATGCTTGTCCAATGACACCTTAAATGTACCTAAAGTTGGCGAATCTACTACCGTTGCAGGCAAAGCGTTCCATTCCCTTACTACTCTCTGAGTAAAGAAACTACCTCTGACATCTGTCCTATATCTTTCACCCCTCAATTTAAAGCTATGCCCCCTCGTGCTCGCTGTCACCATCCTAGGAAAAAGGCTCTCCCTATCCATCCTATCTAACCCTCTGGTTATTTTATATGTTTCAATTAAATCACCTCTCAACCTTCTTCTCTCTAATGAAAACAGCCTCAAGTCCCTCAGCCTTTCCTCATAAGACCTTCCCTCCATACCAGGCAACGTCCTAGTAAATCTCCTCTGCACCCTTTCCAAAGCTTCCACATCCTTCTTATAATGCGGTGACCAGAACTGTACACAATACTCCAAGTGCGGCCGCACCAGAGTTTTGTACAGCTTCGCCATAACCTCTTGGTTCCGGAACTCGATCCCTCTATTAATAAAAGCTCAAACACTGTATGCCTTCTTAACAGCCCTGTCAACCTGGGTGGCAACTTTCAAGGATCTGTGTACATGGACACCGAGATCTCTCTGCTCATCTACATTGCTAAGAATCTTACCATTAGCCCTGTACTTTGCCTTCCGTTTACTCCTACCATAGTGCATCACCTCACACTTGTCTGCATTAAACTCCATTTGCCACCTCTCAGCCCAGCTCTGAAGCTTATCTATGTCTCTCTGCAACCTACAGCTTCCTTTGTCACTATCCACAACTCCACCGACCTTAGTGTCGTCTGCAAATTTACTAACCCATCCTTCTACGCCCTCATCCAGGTCATTTATAAAAATGACAAACAGCAGTGGACCCAACACTGACCCTTGCGGTACACCACTAGTAACTGGTCTCCAGGATGAACATTTCCCATCAACTACCACCCTTTGTCTTCTTTCAGCAAGCCAATTTCTGATCCAAACTGCTATATCTTCCACAATTCCATTCCTCCGCATTTTGTACAATAGCCTATCGTGGGGAACCTTATTGAACGCCTTGCTGAAATCCATATACACCACATCAACCGGTTTACTCTCATCTACCTGTTTGGTCACCTTCTCAAGGAACTTTGACAGCATGTATCTCATTTCAGCAAAATTCAAATATTTTCCCAGCTTTCTGAAATATGCCTGTGGGACCTCATGCCATCTATAATGGTACTAACATGAACCATGAATCTAGCTGTTCACCTTCCCCCTTCAGAGTATTCTGCAGTTGCTGAGTGACATCGAAGACCTTGGTATTGAGAGGCATTATGATCACAGAGTCGCATCTGTGGCTGCGCTCAATTTCCCGAACTACTGAATCCCAGATTGCTACCCATGTTCCCCAGACTTCCTCCTCCTCTCATGCACAGCAGCGTTATTCATTGTGCCATGGACTTGATTCCAGTTGCACATTAAGGAGATTTACTACAATAGTCCTGGAGGGGCGAGACCTTAATTACATGGAAAAACTGCTGAAGATGACATTGTTGTCCTTACAGCAGAAACAGTTAAGGCAAATTTAATAGAGGTACTCCAAAGAAGTGGTGTGTAAGAGGATAAATCTACATCTGGAACTGCCAAGAGCACATTTGGAGTTCTCTGTGCATTTTTGGTCTCCGTCCCTACGGAAGGTTATATTTGGAGATAGTGCAGAGAGAATTCACTCTACTGATCCCTCAGAGGAGGGGACTTTCCTACAAATATTGTGGGTGTATAATTCTCTGGATTTTAGATGAATGGAAGTGTGAAATTCTTAAGGCATTTAACAGGATAGATGTTGGTAGGAAGTTTCCCCCATTGAGCACTCTAGAAGTTACATCACAGGTCTGAAAATATGATGTTCTCTATTTATGACTGAGATGAGGAGTAATATCTTCACCCAGCGGACTGTGAGTCTTTGAAATTCTTTATTCAGAGAGCAATGGATGGTCAGACATTGAAACCATCAAGGCTGAGAACAATAGATATTTTGGACCTTAAGGGGATCAAGGAATACAAAGATTGTGCAAAAGAATAGAACTTAGGTTGGTGTCAGCTATGTCTTTATTAAATGGTAGTTCAGGTCCGAGTGACCAAATAGCCTATTGCTGATCCTGATTCCCATGTCCTTATGGTTATTGCTTTCCAACTCTTGCAAACTGTCCTAGAATCTAGGCAATCATGGAAGATCAAAATCAATACATCCATTATCTCTGTATTTATCATCTTCAATCCCGAGGATGCTGGCCTCCAGAACATTTGTGCTGAGATAGTAGGAACTGCCGATGCTGGAGAATCTGAGATAACACGGTATAGAGCTGGATGAACACAGCAGGCCAAGCAGCACCAGAGGACCAGGAAAGCTGACATTTCGGGTCATGGCCCTTCTTCAGAAAGAACATTTATGCTTCTTGGTTCCACTAATTTCTCCAGAATGATTTAGAAGTCAGCTGCAAAGCATTTGTTTAAAATTACTAGCATTTTCTTACGATGTATTATAATTTCTCCTGTTTCTACCTATAAGGCCTCAAGTTTACTTTACTAACCTTTCCAATTTAATACCCATGAAAGCTTTCACAATCTGTTTTTATGAATATTGCTAGCTTAGTGTCTAAAATAACTCCACGGAGGCCGGTGTCCCATCACCAAGTTGCTCTTTATTTACACATGCACAGAATATGGACACTGACTAGCTAGCTCAGTGCCAGACCCTAGAGTAGTGAGAATCTCCAGGATGCCTATTTATCTTTGTCAGTCAGGACTCCCTGATTGGCCCAGGTTAACACCCCCAAACACCTTGTTCCAATCACTACAGTGTCATATTCTGTTTTCTCTTCATTGTCAATCATTTGGTCTTCCTCTAGTGAATTCTTAAATTATCTAAATCTCCAGGATTATAATAATCCTCTTATTTTGATCTAACACTATACTTTGATTCTGTTCCTATGCATGGTTTGACCACTTGGCCAGTATATTTGTAGCAAGTTTGAATTAATTCCACTCTCATTACATACCAAGATCCCTCATACTGCTTTTCTTTATTCTTTCATGGGATGTGGGTGGCGCTGGGACATACCACATTTGCTGCCCATCCCTAATTGCCCTTGAACTGATTGGCTTGTCAGGCCATTTCAGAGGGCAATTAAGAATCAACCACATTGTTATCGGTCTGGAGTCACACGTAGGCCAGACTGGATAAGGATGGCAGATTTCTGTCTCTAAAGGACAACAATAAACCAGATGGGCTTCCACAACAATTCTGTAGGTTTGTGGTCACCATTACTAAAGCTGTTCATTTAATTAATTAAATTCTGTAGCTACAATAGTGTAATTTGAACTCACATCACTGAAGCAATGGTTCAGTCCAGTAATATAACTGCTATACTGTCATGCTCTATATTTGAAAATGTGGACAAAATATTCATTCATGAAGGAGTTAATTCATGCTCTCAAAATGTCCACAAACTGAAATTTTAATCTTGATCTGTAGGTGGTACTTGCAGTACTGTATTTATTACCAACTTGTTGTTACCCTGGGATGTGGAACCCTTTGTCTCCTTGTACATTACAACCCATTTAAATAAAGTCACTCGCACAAACGTATTCAAGTTTTTGGACCAAAAAAGCACTGCAGGAATGTTGATGAAAATACAAGTCAGGATGGTGTAGGACTTAGAGAGAACTTGCTACAAATGGTGATCCCTTGATAATACAATTGTTTACTTTGTAGTGTTGGAGTTCAGGGGAGCTCCTGAAGTGTACCTTGTAGCTTTTACACTCTCTAGTCACCTTGTGCCAGTGGTGCAGGGCATTGAAACTTCACTGATCGAGCAGTGATCCAGTGGATCTCTTTATTGGCTGGTGTCCAGCTTCTTGCATGAAACTGTGGCTTCAACATTTGAGAAAGTGCAGAACATTACAACACACTTGTCTCTTGGAAGATAGTGGACAGAGTTGAGGAGACAGAGGCTGAGCTACTCTGTGGAATTTCCAGCCCTTGACCACTTGCAGCTTCGTCCAAAAATGCATCTGGTCAATGGCAATCCCCAAGACGTTGACAATGGGGTACCCACAATAGCAGTGTTTTTGGAGTTTACAGGAGGTGCTGGGCTTTTCCTTCATGGAGATATTTGTCACCTGGTTACATATGGCAGGATTGGTAACCATGTCTCGTGAGGGAAACACTATCTAATGGATAGTCTGTCTGTAATGGGTCAATAGTTCAGAACATCCCCACATAGCCTGTTAGGATGTGATAGAGCCAAGTTCATTATGGATGGAGTTGTACTGCCTGAATTTCACATTGATAGAAAAGAAGATGTGCAGGTTAAGTGGATTGGCCATGCTAAATTGCCCGTGGCGTTCAGGGGTGTGTGGGTTATAGGGGAATGGGTCTGGGTGGGATGCTTCAAGGGGCGGTGTAGACTTGTTGGGCCGAAGGGCCTGTTTCTACACTGTATGGAATCTAATCTAATCTAAAAAAATTGGTGATTGGTTTTTCCAATTTCACCATCATTCTCATTGTACATGAAGGTCACCAGAGAGTGGGTGTGTGGGGGTGTATTGGGTGTGGTATTAGGTGGAGAGGGTGGGTGGGAGTGAGCAGGTGAGGGGCCTGAGGAGGCAGAAGGACTGTGGTGTTGGTGAAATGAGTAGGTGAGGGAAGTTGGTATGGGGCATGGGTATGGTGGGTGAGTGAACTTGCACAAGCCCACTCCCATCTCTCTTCATCGCACCCTATCAATATTTCTTTCTCTCATTCCCATCTTGTATATTTATCCAGCTTCCCCTTAAATACTTCTACATTATTGGCCACAATTCTCCCTTGGTGGTGAGCAGTAGTTTTACACCACTCTTATTGCGAAGAAATTTCTCCTGCGTTCATGATTGGATTTATTAGTGGGTTTTTAAAATTTATTTGTGATCTTTGCTTCTGGCCTTCCCCACAACTGGAAACATCTTCCTCACTTAATATTTTCAGTATTTTCAATCTGTCTATCAAGACATCCCCTCACTACTTCTCCATTTAAACAGTGAAGTGCCTTAAAATTATAAAATACATTGTTTAACTACATCTGTCCCCACTGCATCTGAAAACCAGCCCAGCTCATCTCCACCTCCCTAGCCTGTTCTTCCTCTCACCTATCTCCTCCTCCCACCTCAAGCCGCACCTCCATTCCCTACCTTCTAACTTCATCCCGCCCCTTTCACCTGTCCATCCTCCCCGGACCGACCTATCCCCTCCCTACCTTCCCACCAACACTCACCTCCACTGGCTCCATCCCTGCCCCTTTAACTTGTCTGTTTCCTCTCCACCTATCTTCTCCCCCTCTCTCCCTATTTATTTCAGAATCCTCTCCCCATTCCCCTTCTCCGATGAAGAGTCTAGGCCCGAAACGTCAGCTTTTGTGCTCCTGAGATGCTGCTTGGCCTGCTGTGTTCATCCAGCTCCACACTTCATTATCTCGGATTCTCCAGCATCTGCAGTTCCTATTATCTCTTGTTTAACTACATCATTCAGTCCAGTTCATGTGGGAAACTTAAGATCAAATGTTTTGGTAAATTTTGAGTGCCTGACTGAAATCATTTTAAGATCCCACCTGCAAAAATCTGCTATGAGATATATGAACTAGAAGCAGGAATAGGTCAGTCTGCCCCACAATATTGATCTCCCAATCCTGGCTAATCTGATTATTCCACACCCAATAATTTTTCACGCCTTGTTTTAGGAGAATTTATCTAACTGTACCTTAAGAATACTCAAAGTCTCTGTTTCAGCTACCTTTTATGGGAGGTAGTTCCAAAAACTCATTAGCCTCACAGAGAAAAGATTTTATTGCTGTCTTAAACAGATAATCTCTTATTATTAAATGGTGAGCCATCATTCCAAAGCCTGCCATGAGAAAACATTCTCTCCACATTCACCATGCCAAGATCTCCCAGGGTCTGAAATTTTCATTTGAAGTTGTGTCCTACTTTTCTAAACTCCAGCAGGAACACGCCTAGCCTGTCCAATCTCTCCTCAGAAAACAACACAGGAGATGGGGTGGCTGGAAGGGACAGAAAATGATGAGTGGAGATAGAGCCCAAAGAGTGAGAAAAACAAAAACAGAAGTTTCTGGAAAAGCTCAGCAGGTCTGGCAGCATCTGTGAAGGAGAAAGCAGAGTTAACGTAGCGGGTCCAGTGTCCCTGCCTCAAAACTGCTGGGGGCCGGGAAAATGCCAGTTTGAGACAAGAAGTGGTTAAACGGGCAAATTGGGGGAATGTACAGCTGCTAATGGGGACTATTGTTTTTCTCTTTCTTTGTTTACTCTGCCCCCTTCCCTCCACCCTATCCAACCCCATCTTCTGTATATAAAAAAGAATCATTTTCCCAGCTACCATCAGTTCAGAAGGAGGGTCACTGGGCCCGAAATGTTAACGCTGCTTTTTCTCTGGATGCTGCTAGACCTGCTGAGGTTTTCCTGCAATTTCTGTTTTTGTTTCAGATTTTCAGCATCCGCAGTTCTGTTGGTTTCTTTCATCTATCTTTCATGTATTTGTCAAGTGAATCTATTCTTTCTGCTTACAATAACATCCTTCCTTCAATGGGGGGACTAATACTGTACATGGTTGACAAGATGTCTCGGCAATGCCCTGTATAACTGAAGCCTAACCTTCTTACTTTTATGTTCAGTTCTCCTCGCAGCCAACACTACCCTTCTGTTCCATGTTCCACTTTCAAACCTGTCCTCCCATAAAAGCTGCCAAACGAAACCTTGAATGCACTCAATGACGCAGCCTCCACTACTCTCTGGGATGAAGAATAACAGGACAATAAAAAGCGGGATTATAAATGAGCTCTGGTCCGCGATGCAGTCTTTTCTATGTGAATGTGATTGCAAGACAGATATGGTAACCGCGATGAGTGCACACAAAACTGAACGAGGGATGACTTACCAAAGCTCGGCGCACTGTGCAATGTCATGTCCCGAATAACTCTTGTCCCAAAGCAGGACCACATCAACAGGAACTGCCGTGCCAGTCGCTTCAAACTGCCAGGCCTCTGTGCAGCAACCTGCAACACAAACAGTCTCTAAGTGTTACAGGAACAAAAACAGAAGTTGCTGGAAAAGCTCAGCAGGTCTGGCAGCATCTGTGAAGAAAAGATCAGAGTTAATGTTTTGGGTCCAATGACCCTTCCTCAAAACTAATCTCTATGTATTGGTCACTTTGACGCGAAGATGGTGAACCTTTCAATTATCTCACAATTAAATCCTGTTCCTTTCTCTTATGAAATGATGCACACTTTGTCTTCTTTATTCTTTCACAGGAAACAGGCACCTCTGACAAGGCCAGCATTTGTTCCCCGCCATTAATTGCCCCATTTGATTCTCCGGCATCCATTAGCAAAGGGAATCTGCTGTCCTTCCCTGGTCTGGCCTTCATGTGGTCCCACATTTATAACTGCACTCTGAGATGGCCTAGAGACAGCCAATCAGTTCAAGAGCAGAGATAGTAGGAACTGCAGATGCTGGAGAATCTGAGATAACAAGGTGTAGAGCTGGATGAACACAGCAGGCCAAGCAGCATCAGAGGAGCAGGAAGGCTGACGTTTCGGGCCTAGATCCTTGTTCAGGCCTGAAACATCAGCCTTCCTGCTCCTCTGATGTTGCCTGGCCTGCTGTGTTCATCCAGTTCAAGGGCAGTTTGGTTTGGGTAGCCAGTGTCCACATCCCATGCCTGTTCAGTTCATCTTCGTAACGAATTTCACAGAATCCCTACAGTATGAAAGCAGGCCATTCAGCCCATCAAGTCCACACTGAGCCTCCAAAGAGCACCCATGCCCACCCCCTACATCCAGAAAACTTACATTTGCCATGGCAAATCCACCTAACCTGCCCATCTTTGGACTATAGGAGGAAACCGAAGCACCCAGAGGAAGCCCACACAGATACAGGGAGAATGCAAACTCCACACAGACTGATGCCCAAGGGTAGAATTGAATCCAGGTCCCTGGTGCTGTGAGACAGCAGTGCTAAACACTGAGCCAACATACCACCCTGCTGACTTGCTTGCCATTTCAGTGCACCAGCTTGCTCTAATGCTAACGTCCTACAAAGCTCAATGCAAGCTGGAGCAGAGCACCTCAGTTTACAGCCTTCAGGCACTTTATGGCCTTCAAGCTTCAACATTGTATCCAATAACTTCAGACCATAACCTCTGTCCTCTATTTTGATTATATACCCTTCTCCATTTGACCCCACTACCCCCACGTCTTGTTCACATGGGTTTGCTCTCAGCAGAGCTGACGTTTTTATTATTAACACCTATCATTAACACTCATTTTGCATCTCAATCCTTCCTTTACTACAATGAGCACTCCCTTTATCTTTTGCTCTGGGAACCTTTACCTCTGTTCCATTTTTTTCTACGCTCCCTTTGCCGACAGCTTAAAAAAACATAATTTTCCCATTTGTTTCGGTTACAGAGAACAATCATACTGGACTAGGAAGGTTAACTCTGTTTCTCTTTCCACAGGTGCTGCCACATCTGCTGAGTTTCTCTGGCATTTTCTGATTTCATTTCCATGTTCATAGTATTTTGCTATAATTTTAGTTACAGGTTACAATATAGGATAGACATTGTTACAGACACTGTGAAGAGGACCAGGATCTCAATCCTTTGAGATCCTATTGTAATCTGTTCCGTGTGACATTATCGTAGGGCACTCCTCAGTATTAACCCATTCAGACCCATTTGTAGGACGACTGCTATCCGGGAAAAACTGACCTCAAACCTGTCAAAGAGGAGCCTTGGGATAAGGATTCAGTGTACTGCCTGGTGTGGTCCTGAGGTCCACAACTCAGATCACTGCCTTACACTTAGACATGTTTAACAACATGCACAGAGAATAAATCATGTACTTTTCCTGAAACAGATCACAAGTGGCTATAACTTGATGGGCACCCACTCTGCATAAAGTATGGCTGGCCAGTAGCCTCACTCTGGCTCTTACCATCTCCCACAAGCAGGGGGCGCAGACATAAAGGTAATGGCATGGACGATCCAAGGGGATTCAACAGAAGTCTTTGGCACCCACAAACTGGAGAAAATCTGGAAGTCAATGACTGAAAAGGTAGGACAGACAGAAACCCTCACTTACAGAACTTATATGTTAATAATCACGGATCAATGGTTGACCACATCAAGAGCCTACCTTCTGTAGCCATCAAATCCTGGACTGGGACTCAAACCTGGAACTTCTAGCTCAAAAGGCAGGGATAGTATTCACTACGTTACAAGACACCCCACAATAATACCAATATGTTAGAAATTAGTTATGGCCTGATTTCAATGACATGAGTGGAGGGAACACTGGGACATGAGTAGGCCACTGACTCCATCGATCCGGCTGCTCCATCCAATACAATCATGGCTGATCAAAAATTTCAACGCCTTTAACTCATCCCATCTCCATAACTCTGAATACATCATCGGTAAATTAAAAATTGATCATACATACTCAAAGACTTAGAGCTCCCCCCCCGGACCAGCCCTCTGTGGTACAGAATTCCAAAATGTTCACAACCCTCTGAGCAAACCAATTTCTCAATATCTCAGACCTATGGCGATACCTCCATCGCAGCAAAAGCAGTTTTAATAAAAAACAGTAACACTGGGAAATGAACACATTGGTCGTACTGGAGCTCCATTTGGAAATAAATGACAAGTCAGACCAAGTATCTCATTCACAAGCTTTATTGGTTTCTCCTGGAGATCCTGCTCCCTTAACCAGAGAGTGATGCCTTGGGTGGTATTAACTTTATTTGAGTGAGCCCTCGGTACCTGTGTGACTTTGGTGAGGTTCACCTGTGTTGTCTGTGGAATGGGTGGATGAAATTGCAAGTTCCACTTTGAGTTTGAAAGCCAACCTGCACTGAGTCAACCAACTTCAGTCAACATCACATTTGGCCTGAGTCTGAGTTAAGCAGGGGCAGACAAAAAGAAAGACTTCTTCTGGTTTACCATCCACTAATCTCAGCAAAAAAAAACAAACTGAACGGTGGCCATGACTGGGATCTTCTCCCATTATCCAATACTGAAGTTGTTATAGACTTGCAAAGATCAAATCATATCTTATTGACACTTACAGAGAGAACCTAACTGAGTGGACGATGATCGGAAGTTTCGCCTTGTGTCAGAAACTAGAACAAGGAGACACAGTTTAAAAATCAGGGGTCTTCCCTTTTAAGACAGAGACAAGGAATATCTCTTCTCCCAATCAGATGTGAACCTTTGGAATTCTTGCTTGTTTGCAGAGAGCACTGGAGACTGGGTTATTAGATGTTTGTAAGGCCGAGGTAGTGTGACCATACTGAATGGTGGAGCAGGCTTGAAGGGCTGTCTGGTCTACTCCTGCTCCTAATTTGCTGCTGGTAAAGAGATTTACAGAATGGAAGGAGACCATTCGGCCCATTTTGTCTTTGCCATCCAACAAGGAGATGTCCAATCTAATCCTATTTCCAGGCCTCAGTCTGCAGCCCAGAAGGATGGAGTACCTCAAGTGCATTTCCAAGTTATTTTTAAAATTAGAATGAGTGTTTATTTTTCCACCATTCTTTTAGGCAGTGAATTCTAGATTCCATCGGTCTCTGAATGAACATGTTTCCCTCCAAAGCAACTACCTTAACCTGTGTGACTGATTATGGACTCCACAGGCAAGAAAAATAGTGTGATCTTCACACTGTGCCTAGACCCCCTCATAAACTTGTACACCAGAATTACCTCTCCTCTCAGACTCCTCTGTTTGAAACAAACCAAACTTGGCCTCTTCCAATATTTCCTGACAAATAATCTTCTCAGGTCTTGACAACATCCTTGTATATTTCCTCTGTACCCTTCCTAGTACAGCCACATCATAACTTTTGTGCGATGACCAGAATTAGATTCAGACTACAATCTTACTGGCGGCTGATACTGTACCAGCTTCATCTCTCAACTCAATTATACCAGGCATCAGCTAAAGCCATGTACCCCATTGGCCTCATCCACCTGTCCAGCCACTATTTTCTTTGTTTATTCTTTCAGAGCAAGTGGACGGTACTATCAAGTCCAACATTTCTTACCCATCCTTAATTGCCCTAAAACTGAGTAACTTGGTAGGCAACAGGTAAGAGTCAACATCAAGGAGCTCTAGCAAAACTGGAATCAACAGAAACTAAATGAAAAACTGTCCACGACTTGGAATCATACCTGGCACATAGGAAGATGATTGTGTTTGTTGAAGGTCAGTTATCTCAGCTCCAGGACATCTCTGCAGGAATTCCTCAGGGTAGTGTCCCAGACCCAGCCACCTTCAGCTGCTTCATCAATGACCTTCCCTCCATCATAAGGTCAGAAGTGGGGATGTTCACTAATGATTGCACAATGTTCAGCACCATTCATGATTCCTCAGGTACAAATGCAATCCATGTCCAAATGCAACAAAACCTGGTCAATATCCAGGTGCTGGGCTGACAAGTGGCAAATAACATTTGAGCCACACGAGTGCCAGGAAATAACCATCTCCAACCACCACCACTTAATATTCAATGGCATCAGCATCACTGAAACCCTCACTATCAACATCCTGTGGATTATCATTGACTGGAAACTGAAATGGACTAATCATGTAAATAGTGCAACTTCAAGAGAAGGTCAGAGGCTAGGAATCCTGCAGTGAATAACTCACGTCCTGACTACCCAAAGTCTGTCCACCACATTCAAGGCACAAGTCAGGAGTGTGATGGAATACCCTCCAGTTGCCTGGATGAGTGCGTTTCCAACAGCACTCAAGAAGCTTAACACCATCCAAGACAAAGCAGTTTGTTTGATTGGCATTACATCCAAAACCGCCACTCCCTCCAACACTAACACTCAATAGCTGCAGTGTGTGCTATCCACAAGGTGCACTGCAGAAACTCACCAATGCTTTTTGTATAGCACCTTCGAAACTCAAAACCACTTCCATTTAGAAGGATAAGGGCGAGGGAATACCACCACTTATAAATGCCCTTCTTGTCCACTCCTCATCCTGACCTAGAAATATACTGCCATCCCTTCAGTGTCATTGGGTCAAAGTCCTGGAACTCCTCTCTAATGACATTGCGGGTCTACCTACACCAAATAGGCTGCAGCAGTTCAAGAATGCAGCTCACCAGCACTTTCTCCAGGGCAATTAAACTGTTGGCCCAGTCAGCAACACCCACATCCCATGAATGAATAAAATAAAAATTCCTTTAGGTCTGCAGTCACACATAGGCCAGACCAGGTAAGTCCTCCTCCCCAAAAGGCTGTTGGCCGATGATTATTGTTTCATGGTCACCATCACTGAGACTAGACTTTCAATTTTAGATTACTTAATTAAATTAAAATCCCAACAACTGTCATGGACATGCACTCCAAAGTTCACTTGTTCCTCTACATGTCTGCCACTGTATCAGTGGCAGAGAGCGTGGATGTTTATGGATATGGTGCCAATCAAGTGGATTGCTTTGTCCTGATTGGTTTGAGCTTTGAGTGTTGCCATAGCGGCACCCATACAGGTAAGTGGAGAGTATTCCATCATACTCCTGACTTGTGCTTTGCTGCTATTTATTGTGGATTCACAAGCTTTGTTAGCCTCCAAATAAATTATCTCACATCTCAGCTCAGAGACAGACCATTTGACCCAGTTGGTCCATACTGGTATCGAACCCTCCCTCACCATCTCAGTCTATCCACATTCACTCCTGTTCCTTTCTTCCTCATGGAATTGTCCAGAATTTCCTAAAATGCATCTCTGCTGTTCACCACAGAGTTCCACCTTCTGCCCGCCCTCTTATGTAAATAAGTTTCACTCAAAAGGATGGCACAAAAGAAAGGCACACAAGGTTAAGCTTTTTAATGAGAAAAGCACTCAGTGGATTCATTAAAGGAAGTAAGAAACCTGCAACAAGTGAAGAAATATTCAAAATATTCCTAAATACAATAGAATTGTTCATTTGTTATGGTTGAGAAGCAAGCCATTCGACCCATCGTTTCTACATGGTCCTCCTAAGATGCAATTACTGTACTGCTTTTTCCCTACCTCTCACCACATCCTATACATTCAGATATTTACTCTTTAAAGGTATTTGGAAACTCAGAAACTTTCATGTCTCCGTTTTCAGATTAAGAAGAGAAGTCAAATGCTGCTTACCAACCTTGACAACACATCTGTCCACCATGGAATCCAGCCATTCAATGTAGGACTCAGTGGGTGACTGCTCCTCTAAAAGATGATCAAATTCCTGATACACTAGAGAGGCAGAAAGGTGTAGAAAATGCCAATGAGCTGCGGCGGTGACAAAGAAAAAGGAACATTACTGTCAATCACACACTGCAGAAGGGGACCCAGTCTCACCACAGGGGGAGAGCCAGTCTCGAAGCAGGGGAACAGCTAATCTCACTGCAGACAATTGTTACCTGGGCCTGTCTTCAATATGGAGATGGTGACAACATGTTACCAAAGCAGCTGGGCTTCAGGCTGACCAGAAATTGGGCACCTGTCTTCACTGAACAACTTGCAGATCCCACACCACCGTTCAGCAGGGGACAGAGTCATTCTTTCTAGGGTCTTGGTCCAACACTTACCTCTTAACTAACCTCTCACAAATAGATTAACTGAATCTCCACCTTAGTGCTATTGTGTGATCTTGCTGTGCACAGTTGGGCATTCTGCCTCTATATTCCAGCAGGGGCCACATTTCAAAAACAACTATATTGACCAAAACCTTCAGGAAAATAACTGACAGAGCATGGTAATATGAAATGATGGCCATTGAACCTCCACCATTTGTGTGCCAGATCCACACAAGTTAAACACTTGTTTACTAACTGGGCATGCCTAAATAATTCAGAAAACCTTTAAAATTTGGGACATTTGTTGTGGTGTGTTGGGATAAATGATTCTGCACAAGGGCTATTTGTTCTGGGCAGTCTTTTTGACAAATCTTTAAAAGACAATGTTTAAGGCAGATTTCAGTGAGTGGAGAGGATAACTGTGAATATCTATCTTGTGGTTAATTCATTCTTACATTTCACAATGAGCTTCCTGTGCTCCTCTCGAGAATTCTCCATAGTGTACAGGGTCTGTTTGGTGATGCTATTCAGATCCACATTTCGCCAGTCCTCCAACATTTGGAAAGTTATATCTGCACTGTGAATGACTGCCCGCGATGCCTACAGGGGTCAAATAACAGGCTTTTTTAATTGGTGACCATTATTTATCATTGTGTGATAGCAAAGTAAACGTGATTGATAGACACAGATATAGATATACATGCTGAAGCTTTTTATCCTGGACTCAAAAGGACAAATGCAAGAATACCAAATTTCAAACAACCACAACAATTTATACTATAGGATAAAAGGGTGCTGGCTGGTTGGCAAGTCAAGTCTGATTGGCTGAGGCAACATCAGGCAAAAGGTAATAAGGAACTAAATGAGCCCATGCTCTAGGATAATTTAAAAAAAAGCACATGGCTTGAACATATTCCTTTCAACACAGAGAATGCGTTCCTGTGTATTTATGCTTATCACTTCTAGCAAGTGTAAATGAGTCATGTATTGAGCCAAACTGGTTCTCGTAAATTGGTTGTTAGTGTAGCTATTAGCATACTCAGGATTGTTCAGTCTAGTGTTGCACAATTACGGAATCACATCTCTAACCGCAGATATTTTATTTTGAGGTTTGCAAGCATTGGCTGATTGAGTGCAGTCTCTGCCTGTTATGAATAGCAAAAGGAACATTTTGATTGATTCAATTGGCGATCATTGGAATCTACAGATTACATACACTGTATTGCACTGATACTGAAATTCATACATGACCTTGATCAATTGTATGGTAGTTAGAACATCTTTTCAGATTGATAGCAGCATCCTGTTAGCTCAAACTACCACTCATGTTACCATACTATAGTAAGAACGTGAAATCACTTGGACAACAATTTAGGTTGGTCAAAACATCCACTGTGATATGGGATTCCATAACTGGGTAGCAGGTGCTGAATCATCCTGAAGGTGCTAATATCTTCACCAATAACCAATCACTTCAACTCACATCCTCCCATCCTTCCTCACATAAATTGGGCAGTGTTTAACCTTCCATTGACTTCTCCCTCATCTGCTTGTCTATCCTCTTCTTGAATATATATATAAAATTTAGGTCAAACACTCCCTTTGGGAGTGAGATCCCCAATCTCACCACTCTTTGGCTAAAGTAGTTTCTTCTGAATTCGCTATCTTGGTGACTATCTTGCATTGCAGCATCTAGTTATAACTTTCCTCAATGGAGGCAACATTCTCACTGTCTGCAGTCTATTGAAATCTTCCAGAATTTAAAGACATTTCTTTCTTTCAGCCTTCCTTTCACATCGTTATCTTTTTCTGATGTGTAAACTCCAAATGCTGGTATCATCCTTGTAATCATCACTGCACCTTCTTCAGAGCCTCCAAGTCCTTCTTATAAAATGGAAGCCAGAATTATGCACTGTACTTTTATTTCTTAATCAAAATTTTATATAGGCTTAGCATACCTTGCCTCTTTTTCCATTTGATATCTCCAGAGTTAAGCCCCAGGTCTTGATTTTATTTCTTGGCTTGCTGCCTTCTTATTCTGCAGAACTTCTCGTGGTTCATGTATTTGCAGTCCCAGACCCATTAGTTTCTCTATCCCAGCTAGACTGTGATACGTGACCTCGATATTCTTTCTACCAAAATGAAGTCTCTCATCTTTCTCTGTTGAACATCATTTGCCATGTGCTTGCCCATCCTGCAGGTTCAAAAATGTTCCTCTGTAATTTGCTGAGGTGCTTGTCCAAATTGACAATTCCACCCAATTTGGTGTCATTCATAAATTTAGAAATTGTGCCTTTGATTCCAAATCTAAATGGTTAATGTAAATTGTAAACAGGAGTGGTCCCAGATGGATTGTGTGATATCACTTCTCACCTTGTGCCACTGCGAATGACAGCCCATTACTCTCGCTGAGATAATGAGGTATAGAGATGGATGAACACAGCAGGCCAAGCAGCATCAGGGGAGCAGGAAACTGATATTATGGGTCTAGACCCTTCTTCAGAAAAAGGGTCTGAAGGTTTCTGAAGAAGGGTCTAGACCCAAAATGTCAGCTTTCCCGCTCCTCTGATGCTGCTAGGCCTGCTGTGTTCATCCAGCTCTATACCTTGTTACCTCCAGTTCTCCAGCATCAGTGCTTCCTACTATCTCCATTACTCTCACTATCTGCTTTCTGCATTGAAGCCAGCTAGCAATCTATTCTGATAGATATCCATTCAATTGACATTCCCAAATCTTTGTCATTAGTTTATGATGGGTCATGTTCTAGAAGGCGTTTTGAAAATCCAAATAACTTATATTGACTAATTTTACTATTGTTGACTGTCTCTGTTAACACTTAATAAATTCAGTAAGGTTGGTCAACCAAGATTTCTCCTTTCCAAATCTATGCTGATTATTCACGATTATATTTTGGTTTCTAGATGTTCTTTTCTCATTTAATAAGAATTTCATCTCTTTATCTATCAATGATGATAAGCTATAATTCTGTGGACATGTTCTTTCCCATACTTAAACACAGGAACTACATTTGTGATCCACCAGTCTGCTGACACTACACCTTCCACTAATGAATTATTAAAGATGTGTTGTAAGATCTCTGCTATCTCCTCTCCAGATTCTTTCAAAATACATGGATGCAATTCATCTGGGTTTCATCCTGAGTATATTTAATTCCCAGTTTCCCTCTTATTTTAAATGCCCTTATCTCATTGCTAATCTCACATTCAATACTGCATCAACCTGTCCATTTCCCCAGCAGATAATTATTTTGTTAGTTCTATTGATAACTCTGTCATCTGTCTTTAACTCTAAGACCATGAGACAAAAAGGCATAGGAGTACAAGTTGGCCATTCAGCTAAATGAGTCTGTTCTATCATTCAATGCGATCCTGGCTGATCTGGTAATCCTTGACTCCACTTTCTTGCCTTTTCCCCATAACCCTTGATTCACTGTACTAATTAAAAATCTGTTTCTCCCAGTCTTGAAAGTACTTAATGATACAGCTTCAACAGCCAGTGAAGAATTCCACAGAGTCACTACCCTCCGAGAAAAGAAATTCCTCCTCATTTGTCTTAAATCTGTGACCCTTTAATCTGAGACTATGCCCTCTGGTATAGATTCTCCCATATGGGGAAACAACCTTCCTGCATCTACCCTGTAAGGCCGCCTGAGAATCGTGTATGCTTTAATAAAGTAAGCTGTCATTCTTCTACATTCCAACAAATACGGACCTCTCCTTATAAGATAGTCCCTACTTTTATAATCCATTCCCTGTGGAAAAACATGCCAACAATCCTGGGCCTTCCTTTTACTCGATAATAAAATGTGAGGCTGGATGAACACAGCAGGCCAAGCAGCATCTCAGGAGCACAAAAGCTGACGTTTCGGGCCTAGACCCTTCATCAGAGAGGGGGATGGGGGGAGGGAACTGGAATAAATAGGGAGAGAGGGGGAGGCGGACCGAAGATGGAGAGTAAAGAAGATAGGTGGAGAGGGTGTAGGTGGGGAGGTAGGGAGGGGATAGGTCAGTCCAGGGAAGACGGACAGGTCAAGGAGGTGGGATGAGGTTAGTAGGTAGCTGGGGGTGCGGCTTGGGGTGGGAGGAAGGGATGGGTGAGAGGAAGAACCGGTTCGGGAGGCAGAGACAGGTTGGACTGGTTTTGGGATGCAGTGGGTGGGGGGGAAGAGCTGGGCTGGTTGTGTGGTGCAGTGGGGGGAGGGGATGAACTGGGCTGGTTGAGGGATGCAGTGGGGGAAGGGGAGATTTTGAAACTGGTGAAGTCCACATTGATACCATATGGCTGCAGGGTTCCCAGGCGGAATATGAGTTGCTGTTCCTGCAACCTTCGGGTGGCATCATTGTGGCAGTGCAGGAGGCCCATGATGGACATGTCATCAAGAGAATGGGAGGGGGAGTGGAAATGGTTTGCGACTGGGAGGTGCAGTTGTTTGTTGCGAACTGAGCGGAGGTGTTCTGCAAAGCGGTCCCCAAGCCTCCGCTTGGTTTCCCCAATGTAGAGAAAGCCGCACCGGGTACAGTGGATGCAGTATACCACATTGGCAGATGTGCAGGTGAACCTCTGCTTAATGTGGAATGTCATCTTGGGGCCTGGGATGGGGGTGAGGGAGGAGGTGTGGGGACAAGTGTAGCATTTCCTGCGGTTGCAGGGGAAGGTGCCGGGTGTGGTGGGGTTGGAGGGCAGTGTGGAGCGAACAAGGGAGTCACGGAGAGAGTGGTCTCTCCGGAAAGCAGACAGGGGTGGGGTTGGAAAAATGTCTTGGGTGGTGGGGTCTTTGGATGTTAGTTGGTTTGTAATTCATGGACAAGGACTTCCAAATCCCAATGTTCCAGTTTCTGCAGTCTTTCTCTATTTAAATATTATTCAGTTCATCTAAACTTCCTGGCAAAGTGTATAAACTCACATTTCCCCACTTTAGATTCCATCTGTCCTTTTTGTCCACTCACTTACCTGTTTGCATCCCTCTACTGACTCTTTCTCATCGTTTCCACTTGCCTTCCCACCTCATTTTGTGTCCTCTGCAAACTTGGATATAGTGCACTCACGTTCGTCATCTAAGTCATTAATAAATATTAGAAATAATTGTGGCCCCAGCACTGATCCCTGTGGCATACCACTAGTTTTTGCAATATTATCCTGTTATTCCCTTAATGGTCCTATTCCCATCACAGGCTTCCTTTATTTCTGTTAAGTTCCTGCAAAACATTTTACTATTTTGTTTGGTGTTCTTTTATAGTTTCATTTTATATTTCATTTTGTCTAATTATTTTGTAAATGCTCTCATTATCTCTTCATCTCCTTCTTAAACTGCACTCTGTTGGCTGTGTACATATCCTAACTCTTGTTTGTTACTTTGTCTCTTTATTCATCTCTGGAGTCTTACTCATATTTAGTTTGTTCTTTCCTTTTAACAGAACATATTTTATTTCACCCTGTGAACACTGTTGGAAAATATTTTCCACTGTTGAGCTACATCATTATATATCAATATTGTTACCCATTCTCTTTTCTCAAGTTCTATTCTCCGCCACTTAAAATAAATTTTCATCAATCTATTAATCCATTCTCACCATACTAATATCTTCTATCAACACATATTATAGCATGGTCACAACTACATAGATGTTCCAGAGTGTTTAGCTGCCTTTTCTGCTTTGGCTCATTTTCCATGACCAGCTGCAATGTCATTTCAGTCCTTACAATTTTTTTTATATACTGGGTTAGAAAGAAGTCTCCTATATACAGTAGACACTCAATTGTGTCCTTCCTTCTGCATATCTCTCCTGTCCAAATAATATCAAGTCAGTTGAAATTCTCCATGATTATTATTCTTTTTTTTATTGAATTCCCTATCTGCACCTGTCTTTCTCCACCCGCTTTCACTATTTGTCTTTAGATTCTATATATCCATACTATCATAGAATCACTACAGTGTGGAAACAGGTCATTCAGCCCAATGGGTCCACATTGACCCTCCGAACAGCAGACCCAGACACACCCCAAAACCATTCCTGTAACAGTGCATTTCCCATGGCTAATCCACTTAGCCTGCACAACTCTGAACACTATGGGCAGTTTAGCATGGCCAATCCACCTAGCCTACACATCTTTAGACTGTGGGAGGAAACTGAAGCACCCGGCAGAAACCCACACAGACAGGGGGATAACGTGCAAACTCCACACAGCCAGTTGCCCAAAGCTGGAATCAAGCCCAGGCCCCTGGCACTGCGAGGCATCAGTGCTAACCACTGAGCCACTGTGCCACCCCAAACAATGACCCATCCCTGGGTGGGCTCAAACTACCAACCTTTTGGTTAACAGCCAAATGCACTAAACAACTGCCCCACAGAGATTACCTGTTACCTCAATTCCTGGAAGCCTTGAGGATCGTCAGGAAACTGCCCTAGAGCTGAGCCAGAGGCTTTTGGGTAGTCACGCATGTTGGTCATGAAAGACATATACATGACAGTTCGACAGGTTGATAATCTGTCTACTTATCCTTCCAACACTTCCCCAGAAAAGAGGTGCATGTGAAGATATGAGACAAACATCTGTATATATTCTGTGTTGTGTTACTGATAGCTGTGTCACTTTTTCTACTGCCATTATTAGTCCCAATGAGTGCAGCTACATACCCTCCCTTCTAACCTCCTCTCTATGTTCTAAATATATATTAAATTCTCCAATTTTAATTCCCAACTCTAATTTTTTTGTGTGCACATGTCTTAATACAACGATACAATGGCTCTGCCCAATGCATGATTGCCTTCAGCTCTCTGTTTTATTGCATTGTTCTCATTGCTGTGTGGATACTTTGACTCATTTTTAATAGGACTGTTTTTCAATTTATACTAAACCATCTTTTTAAACTCTATAGCTCAAATAACTCTTTATATCACTTTTCTTCTGGGTTTGTTTTGATCAGTGGCTTTCTTAAATTTTTGAGATCATCTCATTTTTTAAAAATGAATTCTAAAACAGATATAAACATCAAAACAACACACCATGTCCGATAATATGCAGTTTTCCTGTTGGGAGTATTTTTAACATTTTAGACAGTTCAAAAATGACTTAGAGTCGGGCCAAGGTTTTGAACAATGGCGTGGAACTGATTAAACAGGTTAGCTCTCTGTCTTCTGGCAAACTAAAACTTTAAAATTATGAAAGAATCTGGTGTGGTTGACATGGAGAAAATGTTTCTTTTTTTTTGAGGTTGTGGTCTCCGAAACTAGAGGCTATAAATGTAAGATAGTCACTAGTACATATAATATGAGAATCAGGAAAAACTTCTTTGGTGCAATGTGTATGGCTGGTTTGCAACACAGAGCGATGCCAACAGCATAGGTTCAGTTCCTGCACCAACTGAACTTACCATGAAGGGCTGTCCTTCTAAACTCTCCCCTTGCCCAAGGTGACCCTCAAGTTAAATCACCACCAGCTGTCTCTCAAATGAAAGAGAGAGCGTAGCCCTATGGTCCTGTGACACTACAGTGACTTTACTTACAAATTCGATACCACAGAAGGTGACAGAGACAAATGAGGCAGTTGTGTTTGTGTAATTTCTCATTAAGTAAATACGACTGAGAAGGGTACAGGAGGATATGCTGCTTTGGTGAGAATGACACAGGTGGAAAGGGTACCTAGATGGATTGGTCCAGATGGAATGTTGCTATGCTGTATAATGTATGTACCTCTGGGAAAGTTTTCTGCAACCAAAATGAAGATTGTGAGGAGGGTCTTCAAGGAAGCAAGGAAATTGGTAAAGATGGACGAGGAAAGCGAGGACATTCTTTAAGTCTGGAGCCAAAATAGCTAAAATCTGTGCAACAATGCACGGAGTGAAGAAAGGATTGGATGCAAAGTGGGATAGAGTGGAATAGTGGAGCATGTGTGGTGGTACTTATGAGCTGGAGCATGGTGCAAAGCTATGGTACAGCACAGCCACAGACAGAAGTGGAGTGGCTGTGTTACTGAAGGGTAGTGTAGAGGCCTGGAACAATAATCCAGCGAATTGGGTTCGAGTCCCCTCATGAGTTTCAGTTGAAACTTTTTTTAAAATTTGGAAATGGGAAACTGGTGTCAGTTAGACTGACCTGGAAGCTATTGGAAGATTGTAAAATCCCAGTGGGTTCATGAGTATCCTTTAGGGAAGGAAATGTGCCCTTGTTGGGCAGTCTGGATGTATATTTGGTTTCAAACCCACACCCATGTGTTTGAATCTGAATTATCTTCTAAAGTGACCCTGAAAGGGCATGTTGTCAAGGGCGACCGGGGATGAGCAATAACATTGGCATTGCTAGCAATGCCCACATCAAAATAAATGTGAAATATCTTACAACTTAGAATTAGGATCTAATTGGCAGGGGCTGGGTATGGAATTTTCAATAAAGATTTGTCAAGGATATAGATTGTTGATGAGAGACAACATGAGTGGATGAGTTACACCTGATGTAACCTAAAATTCCCTACACAACCTGCAACAAAATTGTTCATTTGAAAATGTTTTAATTACTAATACTAAAAGAATTCAACATTAAAAATGGGAAATGTTGGAAATGGACAGCAGTTCAGCCAGTCATGTGAAGTGTCAAGGTGCACTCATTACCCAACTGATCGATTTACCTGACAGAGGTGATTTAATGAGGTCTGACGTCTAAGAACCTGCGAAAATCTTCTTGCCACTAAAAGAAGAACAAGAAAAGTTTTCAGATAACTGACCAATTAAAACATGTAAAATTTCAATGGATCAAACTATTTGTCATTTCCTCTGACCTACACGTGCTGAAACATCTCAAAATAGCTCCTTAGTTACCAGCCTGTAAACATGCTGCAAACTAAAATGATCAATTTGCCTCCAATGATCACCCAGCACTGATACCTACCCAACAGTGTCAGCCAGGCCTAAGACAAATAGGGCACTTTTACCCTTTTCAGACTTCACCTCTTCTGTTTTACCGAACATGACCTAGGTTTACATGTCAAATACAAAGCAGTATAGTCTGTGAACAGAGAGAGATTGCAGAACTCCAAGGTACAGAATGTGTGAATCACAAAAAGCTAGTACACATGAGGTAAGTGGAGTCTTGGAATTTTTTGCTGAGGGAATCAAGCATAAAAGTAGATATCTGCTGCAAATGGAGGCAGTTGCCCAGTGTCAACCAAGAATTCCAGTCCGATGCTCTAGGGGCATGGATGAAATTTTAATTCATTAAATATCCAGTCTCATGATGACCATGTAAGCACTGCCTATTGTCATAAAAACCCATCTGGTTCACTAACGTCCTTTAGTCTGGCCTATATGTGACTCTAGACTCACAGCAATACGGTTGACTCTTAACTGCCCTCTTGGTAATTACTTTTGGGAATAAAAACTGGCTTAGCCAATGACATCCTCATCTTCTTTATGAATAAAATCAAGTAGTGCCTTGTTAGGACCTCAGCTGGAGTACTGTGTAACTTCTGGATACCTTGCTTAAGAATATAGTAGAATTAAAGGCAGTTCATAGAATATTTACTTCACTGACTCTTGGGAAGTAAGGATTAGTATACCTGGAAAAATTTAGCAGATTGGGCCTGCATCCACTGGAATTTAGATGAATGAACGGAGATCTTATTGAAACATATAACATCCTGAGCAGACTTGACAAGGGTGGGTGCTGAAATGATGTTTCACTTTGAGGGGACAGGGTTTAGAACTAGTGGAAGTAGTTTAAGAGGTAGGAGTCTCCCATTTAAAATGGCGATGAGGAGAAATCTTTTCTCTCAGAGGATTATTAACCTGTGGAATTCTCCTCTCATGAAAGCAGGGGGGGAATGGGTCCTTGAATTTATTCACGGTTCACATAGATAGATTTTTGATGGTCAAGGGACTCAAAGAGGAATGACAGGAAAGTAGAGTGAAGGGGTGAGAGGGGTTTGTGCTGCTGAACGAAAAAGTGGAGCTAAGGCACAGTATAATCGATCAGCAAAGAGGGCTTGAGGAGGTGGATGACCTAGCTCTGCCCACTATTCTTATGTTTTTCACTAGTTCAGAAGGGGCACATTACAAATCAATAATCTGCATAATTTCAGCATAGGTGAACATGCAGATCATTAGTTACAACCAGAATCACCACTAATTTTCACTCCTACTACCCAGTAAACATGGTGACCAATTGATCATTCACCCTTCATAGAAACAACTAATATTTATCCCATTAATTTCAAAGGGTTGAGAAGCAGACAGGTTTCTAGGATGTTGACAATCCCTTCAACCTCATTCATATTTTCTGACTTAGTTCAAACAGTGCAGCAATTTTTCTTTGTTCGACAATGTAAAATTACAAATACATACATTTTCCCACATTATGGCCTCAACTTAAACTCTGCTTAGGTTAATAGATTTTAAGTGAATTAAAATCTCAATGTATTCCTTCCAGTTATCCTTCAGCAATTTTGTCCCCTGACCCTGTGACCTCTGTTTCACCTTTCATGGTCATTTCACCCCTCTCAGCCTCCAGTTTCAAAACTCCTCTCAGCTTCCATAGACAAACCAGGCTTCAAGGCCTGTGAAGTATTACCAACGAATTCTTGTGGAGAAACGAAACTATTTTGGCTACTGACCATGTCTAGTCCAAATGCCATTTGTTTTACAAACGTATGGAAATCTTTAGTTTATAATTATTCCTTCATGGGATGCGGGTGTGGCTGGAAAGATTGACATTTGTCGTCCATCCGTAATTGGCCTTACACTGAATGACTTACTAGCCCATTTCAGAGGGTAGTTAAGAGACAGCATCAGGATTCTGAAGTGATATGTAGGCCAGACTAGGCAAGGATGGCAGATTTCCTTTGCTAAGGAACCTTAGTGAACCAAATAGTGTTTTTCAACAATTTGTGATGATGTTGGTTTAACATTCCATATTCATTAATCCCATCAGTTGTCATAACAAGGTGTAGAGCTGAATGAAAACAGCAGGCTAAGCAGCATCAGAGGAGCAGGAAGGCTGACATTTCAGGCCTAGATCCTTCTTCGAAAATTTCAGAAATTTCTCTTTTCTGCAGTTTCTACTATCTCTGATTCAATTTTAACCTCACCCTGAAGCCTCTTCTAAGGGTGCCTAACCCAAAGAAATTACCCTCTCCTTGTTATCTCAGATTCTCCAGCATCTGCAGTTCCTACTATCTCCATCAGTTGCCATGTTGTGTCTTGAACCCATGTCCTAAGCTTTGGTCTGGATTCATAAACTAGAGACATAACTATTACACCACAATCACCCACCTTACTTAAAAAGGAATTTCAGAAGTTAATCTCCATTTCCAAGAGATTTGTGGAAAAATAATTTTGAAATGTTTTAAAATTTGATATTTGTGCCTCCACTGTCCAGTAGAAGGTTCAGCAAAATGCACTTTTCCAGATGTATGTAGCAGTCAGAACAAGTGTAGGCCTTTCAGCCCTTCAAACTTGTCCCATCATTCAACAAAGTTATTTCCTATCCCACTGATCACAGAATTGTTACGGTGCAGAAGGAAGTCATTCAGCCCATTGTACCTGTACCAGCTGATTAAATGGGCATCATTACTCCCACTGCCCTCATTACTTCTGTATCCCTTAATTGACTTGGAAACCAAAAATCCATCAATCACTTCCTTGAATGTATTCATAATTAGTGGAACATTTGCAACTTTCTTTGGTAGAAAGTTCTAAACATTCACAACTCTCTGTGTGATGTAATTTCTCCTCATCTCAGTCTGAAATGACACCAAATCAGATTGTGCCCTTGTGTGATACATTACCCCAGCCAGGGAAAAAAACATTTTTCAGTAATCTCAGCAGCAACCTGGTACAATCAGACACTTGGAGCACATCAAAATGTCCGTCAAAAACTATTTACTTGAATTTTTCTGTTTGGACTGAATTTATGACAAAAACTTCAAGCTTACATCTCCCTCAGCTTAGTGAAAATATGGTGGTGGAATTACAGTTTGTTCAGGCAGTCTGAGTTGCTACGCGAACCTACACAGTTCCATGCCTGTCTGGAGCAATAAGCAGAGATTGTACGGACTCCATTGTGTGGTTGACCTAGAACCTGTCCCATATGCACAGGCCACCACTGGAGGATTTGCAGGTTGACACTCAACCTGTTTGGCCATGTTATGAACACACCTTCCTTAGATGCCAAGTCTAGGAATTAAACTTAAGCCCTGAGCTTCAGCAATGATATATCATATTTGAATGAATGAATGAATAAATGGAAGTCATGCCAGGAGGAGTACCAGGCCTACCTGAAGTTGAGGGGTCATCCAGGTGAAGCCACCAAACAGGACTACTTGCATGCCAAACAGCACAAGCAGCAAGTGATGCACAGAGCTAAGCGATCTCACAGCCAATGGATCAGATCTAAGCTCTGCAGTCCTGCCACATCCAGTCATAAATGGTGGTGGATGATTAAACAACTCACTTGAGGAGGAGGCTCCACAAATATACTCATTCTCAACGATGAAAGACCCAGCACATCAGTGCAAAAGATAAGGCTGAAGCATTTGCAGCAATCTTCAGCCAGAAGTGCCAAGTGGACGATCCATCTCCTCCTCCAGTGGTCCCCGGCATTACAGATACCGGTCTTCAGCCAATTCAATTTGCTCCACGTGATATCAAGAAATGGTTGGAGACATTGGATACTGCAAAGGCTACAGGTCCTGATAATATTCTGGCAATAGTACTGAAGACTTGTGCTCCAGAGCGTGGCACTCCCCTAGCCAAGCTGTTCAAGAACAGTTACAACACTAGTATCTACCTGATAATGTGGAAAATTGCACAATTATGTCCTGTACACGAACAGCAGGATAGATCCAGCCCAGTTAATCATCTGCGACTGTCAATCATCAGTAAAGTGATGGAATGTGTCATCAACAGTGCTATTCAGCATTACCTGCACAGTGACGCCCAGTTTGGGTTCTGCCAGGGCCACTCAGCTCCTGACCTCATTATTGCCTTGGTTCATACATGGACAAAAGAGCTAAATTCCAGAGGTGAGGTGACAGTGACAGCCCTTGACATCAAGGCTGCATTTGACCAAGTGTGGCATCAAGGAGCCTGAGCAAAACTGGAATCATTGGGTATCAGGGGGCAAATTATCCAGTGGTTAGAGTCATACCTGACACATAGGAAGATAGTTGTGGTTGTTGGATGTCAGTCATCTCAGCTCCAGGATATCTCTGCAGGAGTTCCTCAGGATACTGTCCTAGACTCAACCATCTTCAGCTGCATCATCAATGACCTTCCCTCCATCATAAGGTCAGAGCTAGGGATGTTCACTGATGATTGCATAACGTTCAGCACCATTCACAACTCCTTAGACGCTGAAGCAGTCCATCTCCAAATGCAACAAGATCTGGACAATTTCCAGGCTTGGGCTGATAAATGGCAAGTAACATTCAAGCCACACAAATACCAGGCTATGGTCATCACCAATAAGAGACAATCTAAGCAGCGGCCCTTGACATCCAATGGTGTTACCATCTCTGAATTCCCCACTTTCAACATCCTGGGAGTTATCAGTGATCAGAAGCTCAACTGGACTCACTACATAAACACAGTGGCTACAACAGCAGGTCAGAGGCCAGGAATACTGCTGCATTTAAATCACTTCTGACTCCTCAAAGCCTGTCCACCATCTACAAGGCACAAGTCAGTAGTGCAATGGAATACTCCCCATTTGCCTGGATGAGTGCAGCCCCAGCAACACTCAAGAAGCTTTACATCAACCAGGGCAAAGCAGCCTGCTTGATTGACACTACATCCACAAGTGTCCACTCCCTCCACCACCAATGCTCAGTAGCAACAGTGTGTACTATCTACAAGATGCACTGCAGAAATTCACCAAAGATGACCTCAGACAGCACCTTCCAAGCCCACAACCACTTCCATCCAGAAGGACAAGGGCAATAGACATATGGGAACACCACCACCTTCAAGTTCCCCTCCAAGCCACTCATCATCCTGACCTGGAAATATATTGCCATTTCTTCACTGTCACTGGGTCAAAATCCTGGAATTCCCTCCCTGATGACATTGTGGGTCAACCCACAGAAGGAGGACTGCAGTGGTTCAAGAAGGCAGTTCACCAACACCTTCTTAAGGGCAACAAAGTTGGCCAGCCAGCAATGCCCACATCCACAAAATGAATAAAAACAATGCTTAGCATATCTTCACCAGAGCAGGAGGGTCCAGGTCTGAATGTCAGTCCCTCCAATCACACTGCTGTCTTTCCATACTGTGATGGAGTTTTCAGAGTCTGGATGTTTGTGGGGATTGAACTGAGAGTGTCACTGTCCTCCTCAAGGTGAACTATCACTGTTCTTGCTACCTGCCAGGATATTTAAACTCTTGAAGCAATATCATTTGACAACCAAAAATATCATCCTGTTCACTCAATGCCAGCACTAGCAGAATCCTGTGGAATGTTCAAACTGTGACAAGATGGATTTGCTTCTTTAACCATTCACACCATGCAGTTATATTTGAGCTGTTGATTAAATTGCTGTTTGTCTACTTGGGAAGATTAATGCATTCTGATTGGCTGATATTCACCTGCCCTTTTCCTTTGGGGTGCCACAATACTCTTTGATCTGTTGCTTTTGGGGCAAATTGGCAGAATTTACCTTTAAATGCCCTCAACATGAGCTCCTGATGACTGCCCACGATCTGTCATTGTTGGAGGGATGTCGATGTCACTGGCTAAGAATTCCCAGAGGCCAGTTAGGAGGCAACCACATTGTTGTGGATCTGGAGTCACTTGTAATCCTGATCAGGTAAGGATGATAGATTACTGAACCAGGTGTGTTTTACAATAGTAACAGTGGTTACATGGTCAACAGTAGATGAGCATTTGTTTATTTGTTTATTATTCAAATATCACCATCTGTTGTGGTAGGATTTGAACGTACATTCTGAAAGCAGTAGCCTGAATTGATACCCTAATATCATCATCCCTACACCAACACTTTCACTCCTTCCTCCCTCTTTCAGCAGCTGGTCCTCGTCTGCATGGCCTCTAATCATTCTCCAAGATTACCCCCCCTCCTCCGTATTCCAAGGGAAATGTTTCCCATTATTACTGGGGTGATGGTGATGTAGCTTTAATATCACTGGCCTAGTGATGTAGAGGGACAGGTGAATGCAATGGGGGCAGGGGTTCAAAATTTACTAAAGGAACTGCCATGGCGAGAATCAAATCCAAAATATTACTTAGATCGCTGGATTAATAGCCCAGCGGTATTACCACTAGGCATCACATCCCCAACAGTTTAGTCAACCATGTTCCAATGAGCCTAGAGTCACAAATAGTCCAGATTGAGTAAGCATGGCAGGTACATACCACTGAAGAAAAGGGAAAATTACTTGTTAGCAAGTCAACAATGGCTGGAACATTGCCATGATCCAACATAAAGGCAACACTCCCTCAGCACTGCAGGACAATCTTTGTCTTGACGTTTCGGTTAAAGTCGCGCAGCAGGAACCAAAGGACAGTACTCAGTGAGCCACCGCTAACAACACAGCTCCCTTGTCAATGAGGAGGGAGCAACATATAGCCAGAAGTATAACTCGGGTTCACCCAATGTGCCTGTATCAGAGTCTGGGCAGTAAGAGACAATTCATCATTTATTTCTTGAGGATCCTTTTGATAATCTTCAGGTTAAAGAACACTTGTTTGTCCCCACACAGTGAGATGGATGGGTCAAATTGCAACAGCACTTAAACATTTTGAAATGTTTGTATATAGTGTAGTTCTTGCCAATCAAGACCAAAATAAAGTTATCATGTATTCTGTTTGCTTCAGTCAAATTCCACTGTAATGAAGATGACAAACAGTTAAGTCATGCAGACATAATTTCTTAGGTGCATCATACATGCATATCCCAGGCAATATTTACACTAATCTATAACTTACATTCAAATTTGATATTTCTTAAATTTTCAGGAAGTTCATGAAGTGCAACTTTGAGCCACTCATCCAGCTGTTTAGCGAATTTACGAATCACCTGTGTCAGACTGAAATGACAGATAAAGGGAATGAATAAACCATATCTTGTAGGATATTCCCTCAGAAAAACAATTTGCATACATTCAGCATTTGTAGTGAACTGGGACAATGCACCACACTCTAGATGTCACACTTTCCCACAAAAGAACAATTATCTTCTCTTTGCAAAAGTGGAAGTAATTTAATTCCTGTACTAAAACAATCACATACAGAAAGACCTGGTCTTCTGCAACTGGGAATCTTGTGTAACCCAAATTATTTACATCTTCTACCAATATTGCAAATTAATGTACTCGGTGAATGGTTCACCCACCTCTTCTCTTTTCATTGCTGACTAACCTACAAAGTGTTTCCTAAATTTTCGGCTCTCTTTACTCTGTTATCAAATTGAGCTATGCTAATGGCAATGGACAGATTTTCATTTGTGATTTCTCATGTGGCCAGTTCCTAATTTCAGTTATACCACCAATAACTTTACTAGTGGTGAACTGCTTCCACATAGGAAGGATACAATCAGATGCTCGTGACCAGAAGTGTAACATAAATTGTTTAAGTACTACCACATCTGACCTCATGACTTAGAAAACATCTAGAAAGACATAAAATTAGGTACAATTTCCATTGTAGCGGTGTCAACTGCTGATCAACATTTCCGAATCCAGAATATTGTAGGCTCAAATTCTGCTCCAGAGACCTGAACTCAAAATCTAAGTTCATACTCCCAAAGTTACACTCCCAAGGGAGCACTATCAAAGGATCAGTACTGAGGGAGCATTCACCATTGGAGGAGAATTACCAAGGGAACACTCTCAGAGAGACAGTACTGAGGGTGTGCCACACTCAGAGAAAAACCGAGGAAGCATTGAACTGATGGAGGGGCAGCACAAAGGGAGGGATGCGCTGTTGGACAGGAAGTGCCAATGGAGTGTTATTCCATTCACATGCTTTCCTTGCAATGAGACATTAAATTGATATCATAGCTTCTTTCTCAGATTGATTCAAGAGGCATTATTTTGAAGAACAGGGGATTGACACATCTTATTTGTTTCATAAGATGAATTGCCCTGGAGAAGGTGGTGGTGAGCTACTTTCTTGAACCAGTGCAGTCCATTTGCTCTAGTAAACTCAGTGCTATTAGGGAGGAAGTTCCTGGATTTTAACCTAGTGACATGAAGAAACAGCAATATATTTCCAAGTCAGGATGATCAGTGGCTTGGAGAGGGATCTTGCAGGTGGTGTTGTTTCTACATGTCTGCTGATTGACCTTCTAGATGGGAGAGATCATGGATTTGGACAACGCTGTCTAAGGAGCTTTGGGGAATTGTTGCAGTGCATCTTGTAGATTAATTAATTGATTAATTTCATTAATATTAAGCAAATTATTTTGCATCTTTAGCAAAATTTGAAAACTGGACAGCACTAGAAGCATCGCTGGTGCACAAAGGAATTTAATTTGTAAGTAATTGTTTCGAGACTGGATTGGACTTGAAACTACAAACTAATATTGAGGTACATCCTTCACTTGTTGAGATTCAATACAAAAATTGATGTTCCTTCATTGGGACCAATACAGTCAGTTGGAGGGAATGGACTTTCCAGACAATAGCATTGTAGTGTATAGAAAAGGGTCTTTTAAATCACTGAAGGGTATATATGTACTCTTGCCCAATTGTAAGTTAAGAAACCAAAGTTCAAAGTATGATTGTAAACTGGAGTCCCATTTGAGCTACCCAAAATTGTTCCCAATTCTGGTCATACATATTGGGACAAAAATAACTTTATTCCAGCTGTATTACTGGTGGGCAGTGGATTTTCCTTTATTGTTTCACAGAACATGAGTATCATTGGCAAGGCCAGGATTTATTGTCCAATCCTAATTGCACTGGAGAAAATAGTGATGAGGCACCTCCTTGAACTGCTGCAGTCCTTAGGACGTAGAATCATCCTCAATGCTGTTAGGAAGTGAATTCCAGGATTTTGACACAGCCATATTGCAGTGACAGTGCCAACTGATTTCAATGGAAGCTAATAAGGGATGGGTATAAAGGGATTTGTGCATAACCGGAAAAATGCCTGATTGGTAGAGTGTGCAAAGAGCTATCGATCCAATACCCATTGTGTACCCAGGCTGGTGTTGAACTTTTCCCGTTTGGAGTCTGGAAATTGGGATCCAATGCCATTGTAGGTATGGGATGTTTTGACCAACCTGTCTGGTAATGCCTGCAGCACAGTGGGCATCAAAACTCCGGAGATTGCCTTGTACAATATAGAGTCACAAACACCAACAATGTTCACGACAGTGGAGGAGCCCAGCACCGGGAGCATGTGGGGGGGCATTCCTTGCCAAAAATGCAGAAGGAAGCTTTGAACCTGGTTCACACGAAGAAGGAAAAAAAAGCCGCTTAAAAGTGTGGTTTTAGCCGCAAGTAGCCACCAGAAAAGGGTTTGGCTCAAACAGACTTGCTTACCTCGTCGAAATTTGCCCTGATCACTGTGTCTAGGATTCTCTGACAATGAGTTCTATACATCATAATGAAGGTGGAAACCTAGAAACAAAAGGGCAGAAAAATCTGATTATACTCACAAATACCAAACTTAGACTAATGTAACCTCATTTTTTGAGATAACAAGGTGTAGAGCTGGATGAACACAGCAGGCCAAGTAGCACCAGAGGAGCAGGAAGGCTGACGCCTCGGGCCCAGATCCTTCTTCAGATTTTTTTTTCCCCAATTCCAAGGAATATTTTCACATCAAAATCTTGTGGATACTGACAATTATCATGAATCATCATCTCATGAATGATTAGATCACACCCTCACCTGTAGTTACCAAGTTCCAACCCATGATTCAGATTTGACTATGCTTGTGCAGAATGGAAGGAACTGCTGTGCTCACTTTCAAATCTGAAACTGAACCATCAAATGCTTCACTTCTTTAGATTGATATAAGCAACCCTTTGGCATTATAGATTCTTGCAGCGCATTTTCAGTGTCCCTCCAGAAAGCCTGGGTTCAATTTTGCAGGCTTTAGTGAGAGGGCAGAAGCGGTTTATCAGGGTGCTGCCTGGATTAGAGGGTATGACCTATAAGAGAGTCCAGAAAACTTGGGTTATTTCATCTAAAGTGGCAAAGGCTGAGGGGAGACTTGATAGATGTCTATTAATTATGAGTTCCATGGATGGGGGTGATGGTCAGATTCTTTTCCCCAGAGTTCAAATGTCTAATACAAAGAGGCATGGATTTAAGGTGAGGGGGCAAGGTTCAAAGATGTGAGGGGCAAGTTCTTCTTTTACACAGAGAATGGTAGGAGTTTGGAAAGTGCTACTAGGGGTGGTAGAGGCAGATATGACAGGAGTGTTTAAAGGACTTTTACAGAAGTGCATGAAAATGCAAGGAATGGAAGGATATGGACCAAGGGCAGGCAGAGGGATCAGTTTTATTGGGCATCATGTTCAATACAACATTGTGGGCAGAAGGGGCTGTTCCTGAGCTGGACTGTTCAATGTAAACTCAAAGGGTGCAATGATCATGTGGGTATGTCATATCATCTCCAGATACCTTTAAAGATCTAGAAATGATACAAGGGCCCTGATCAAATCTCTTATTTCAACAGCCCCACATATGGCTTGTTTGTGGAACCTTGATTATTGTTTTTGCTATAGAGAGCATAATTTGTCTCATTCTAATTTTTGCAATGACTGACAGCAGCAGGGGAGCTTAAGGATGAACTCACCTAAGGGAATTGGAAAAATAAATTTACATGCGTGAAACTCTTTAGTACTGGCCGTAGATTGGCACACATATATGGAATGAACACCAACATGCTTAATTTGAGATAGCGAAAGCCAAGGGATAAAAAAAAACTGCTGGCAAAAATTTCCAAGAAAATAGCTCAGAATCAAGTATCAGATATTGAGTCATGGACCTATCTTGGGGGCAGACCACACATACCATATTATGTTCTATCTGCAAAAAATATCTCTGTACGAATGACATTGCATGAAGAATTTAGGTGCCATCAGTACACTTCTCGGAGTCTTTCTACAGAAGTTTTCCCCTTCAAGTTCAGGCCACATCCCATGGATCTGCTATTTTGGAGATAGCGAAGTAGCTCGTTATAGTCAACATTTTCCAGCCCTTTTACAAACCTAAAAACAGCAATCAAATCACTGCCCAACATTCACCTTTGCAGTATGAAGATTTTACATTTGCTCCTCATAATCTAGTCTTCCATTTTCTCAACCATTCTAGTTTCTCCCTATATCCATGAGAGTACAAATGAACCTTAAAGTTGAACAAGAGCAAAGGAAAGGAGATCGTTATATTTAGGAATTAGACAGGATAAATATTGCAAAATATTTTACATGGAAACAAAATATGTCCAATAAGGCAAAGTTACTTAACTGGAAAAAAAATAATGTGGATTGCGAACAAGAGACGGTCTAGTCATTCTGACTGGCTATTGCAAAATAACGTTGTAGTAAGTGAAGCAAATCAGATATTAGAATGTATTAAATATTCAACATTAAGCCAAAATAGTAGGGTGAACCTGCCACTAAACAAACACTGGGGAAACCCAGTCAATACACAGTTCTGGTCACTGCAGTACAAGAAGGATAACAAGATTATTGAAAGGATGTAGAGAACAACCAAACAGTTGCGGGGATGGAAGCATTAGATGATGAGGAACAAATAAGCAAACTGAGCATACTCTCACTGGAAAAGAGAAAATTATGATGTGAAACAACTACTGCTTTTAATTGGAAAGGCCTGGATATGACAAGCTGGTTTACCTTGTTCAGAACTGTGGATCTAGAGGTCATAACCTATACTTGAAGGCGAGAAATTCAAACTAAGCTATAGAATGACTGCTGTTGTTGATTCACATGTATTGTGGTATCTAAAGTATGTAAATATATTAAAATAAATATGATATATTAATTAAATACATATCACCATGGCCACAGATCATAAACCTGGATCACCGATGGGCATATTGAACGTTTAATTGCAGCAAATGATTCTTTTCCATAAACAGGAGATGTAACCAAAAGATGACTGTAGATGTTAATTCAATGGATTTCTGAAAGGAAGCCTGGAATGCTACACCTGAAGGTGTCAATCAAGTTTCAAGTGGAAGAAGTACAATACAAACTGATCGTATTCTCCTGTGAGTATCTTAGACTGAGAACATGGTGAGGGGCATATTTTACTCCTTTAAGTATACATAAAATCAACCCTCACCTGTGTGCTAGTGCTTCAGAGATAGTAGGAACTGCAGATGCTGGAGAATCTGAGATAACAAGGTGTAGAGCTGGATGAACACAGCAGGCCAAGCAGCATCAGAGGGGAAGGAAGGCTGACGTTTCGGGCCTAAGGTCTTTCTAAAGAAGGGCCCAGGCCTGAAATGTCAGTCTTCCTGCTCCTCTGATACTGCTTGGCCTGCTGTGTTCATCCAGCTCTACACCTTGTTATCTCTGTGTGCTAGTGTGCTAAGGTACTTGTGTGCAGGCTTGGGTTTGTGTGCTGTAAAAGTCAAAATCAAAGAGCCATTCACTAGTCACCCTGCTTTGTGGGTAAAACATTTTCTCACTCTGAAGCAGCGAGACAGTCAAAAGAAACATGAAAGAAAACTCAGCTAACCTTCAAAGCCAAGAATTTTGGAATGAACAGCTTGTCTATCAACGTTAAACTATTTGCTCTTCATGAGAGACCTAGTGACTGACTCATATATATTTTAACTTACTTGTTTTTTGGACTCACTTCTCATGTGTGTTCTTTTATTATGGCACATGTTAAGTAACCAATAAAGTCACTCTTTGTTAACTTATGAAAACCTAGTTAAATTGGATTTAAAACATAAGTTCATTAAGATCTGGGACAAACAATCCAAAAGGGAGGGGATACTATTGCAACTAACCAAGTGGGTGGGTGATTAAAAAGGCAGAGCCACACCATCCCTATTCTCCTGGGAGGTTGACAATTTGAACCATGCCATCTGCAGCCATGATCGTTTGAGGAACCTTGCCTGGGGACTTTTATATTGCCAAAGATTGATACTTTCATAGTTAACTCTTCATGGAAAAACCCACCAATACTCACTCTGAAAACCCATGACCAATTTTTAATTGTTTGATTGGATCTGCAGCCTGCTTTGCTGAAACTTTGCAAATGAGTTCACAAGTCAGATGACCTCCAGACACCATCCCTCATGGTCAATAAGGTGAACTCATTCTGAAGCCTTCTTATCATTGACCAGCACAGAAATAAGAGTTACACAAGTGAAGAGGTGTTGGGAATGTGAGAGGAGATAAACTACTGAGTGGAGTTGGGAACTGGGAATGCCCTGTTTCATTCACAATAGCATGCAAATAGGAATTCTTCAGGAAGCAGGAATCACATCCCGCACAATGTCTAAATGCCCATCCACCCAGCTCAGCAGTGACAAAGAAGGGATTCCCTCCATTCTTGTTAGCTCAGCACCAGTCAGGCCAGTGTGTATCACTTTCTGTGACCAGTCACTTTAACATGGTCTGTACTAGTGCATCTCTTCAGCCTCTCAATCTATGTAGCTCTACGTGGTGAGTCATTGAAAGTTAATTGAGTGATTTGCATTCTTCACACATGGCCTAACAGCCTTCTTTCCAAGAACTCAGTCTAAATGCTTGTTCCTTTTCGAAAACATTTCTTTATCAGAACTATACTGCACCCTATTGAACCACTCTAGTGCATCAACACTTCAAGCAGAACATAAATCATTAATGCAAAACAATGATTACTTGTTGCCCTAAATTAGGTGCAATAAACAGGAGATAGTCCAGTGTTCAGTTATTCTGTGTTTGATTACGTGAGCCTCTTTACAATTGATGTTCGCAGTGCTCGATTGGTTAAGCTGGGGTATGGATTCAGGGAAAAGTAAACAGTGATGACGAAGAAAGAGAAAATCAGAACTAACACGTGGAACAAACACTTAACAGCACTGCAAATAAACCCTTACACAAGTAGAAATCTGTGTTATATCTGCATTGATGTACAACCAGCCATAGGACAGCTACATGGTTAGAATGTGGAACTTGCTGCCACATGGAGTTGTTGAGGCGAATAGCGCAGATGTGTTTAAGGGAAGCTACACAAACAGATGGTGACAGCAAAGGAATGGAAGATATGCTGGTAATGTGGGATGAAGTGCAATGGGAAGTGGCTCACAAACACGAGTGAGTCCATGCTGTACCTACATTTAATATTTCCACTTTTTCCTCTCTTTGCCTGGGATGGATGGCAGCGGGTAAATGCTGAATTCTCATTAAAAGCTAAACTGCACTTTTGTAAAGAGGCTACATGTTTTATTTTAAAATCCCTGCATTTTATCTGGGAGACAGGATGATCTACATTTAATTTGTGCACTGGCGTGAAACAGCACAGATAATGGATCAGTCACTCATTGTGTGTTTACCTTCTCCTCCGAGAGGCTTGCTGGCAGATTTAGATCTTTGACATTTGGAAACTCTGGCAGCAAGGTACCCAGCTTGGATCGTGGTGAATACGCCACCGTCTGCTTTGCCACTTCTTTCTTCCCTGTTTCGTTTACCCAAGCTGCTCCTTTTTTGGAATACATCACATCGTAATAGGGCGAACTCTCCTTCACTGCTATCCCATAATAATGGTATCTATTGGCGGCAAATTCACCGGGTTACAGTTGCAGAATTGAACAACGAATAAATTCGAAAAATTCAGAATAAAAGAATCAATCAGCTTGACTGGATGGCTCTGCCAAAGAGCCAGAACACAACACAATGGGCTGAATGGCCTCCTCCTGATTCTGTTTACACAGAATTCTGTGAGACGGACAGAAAGTATGTAGGATGTGGAAAGCAGAAATTATTCATCATTAGTTTGCAAATTTATAAATGACAGCCCCTGAGATGTCCAGTGCACACCCACCACCATTACACATTTTCCTGCTGAGCAGTACACCAGTGCTGCTGTTACAACATAGGGACAGCATTAGTCTGGAACCAGGACTAACCCTGGTTAGAATCCAATTCAAACATTGACAAGATACCCATGTCATGTGTTTAATCACCTGGAAAAATCTTGGCTGATATCAAACACGCTAACTCTGCAGCCCTCCATTTGTGAAATTTCAAGCCTTTGCTCTGGACAGTGAGAGTTTGGGGTCAGGGATAGAGATATCGTACAGTGATTTCACCGGCAATCTCCACGTGGAATACTGTATTGCACTGAACTGGAACTCGCTGTCTCACTTGCGAATAGCTCCCTTAATAGAACTGACGCATAGTCTATTAACAGTGAGCCTGAAATGAATGGAAATGCAGCAAATTATAGGGTATCTGCAAAGCTTGGGCTTTAACTCAAGACGAATGGCCCAACTTTTGAATTGACATGAAACAGATCATCATTGCATTAGTAATAGAAATTACTGGAAAAGCTGCTCAGCAGGTCTGGCAGCATCTGTATTGTTTTGAAGAAAGGTTACTAGATCTGAAACATTAATTCTGCTTCCTCTTCACACATGCTGCCAGATCTGCTGAGCTTTTCCAGCAATTTCAGTTCTTGTTTCTGAATTCCAGCATCACAGTTCTTTTGGCTTCTATCATTGCATCAGGCAGGCTTGTAGTCATGATGTCACCTTCAACAGCCTTACTCTGTACAATCTAAACACTACCCAAACCTAAACACAGTCAACATCTATACACCGTCCACATCTATAACCTGTCCAGAACGAATTCTGAGACAAACTCTGACCTCCTCTCTGTGCAAAACACCGCTCTTGGCAAATAGGAACCTAGCAGCATAAGAATACAGGAACAGCAGGTCACCATTTAGTCCCTCAAGCCTTTTCTATCACTCAAGGAGGTCACAGCTGATTATTTCTCTAACTCCAATTAGTTCTAATGCAGTTATATCTTTTCTTCAATAAAGAATAAAAAAACTGTACACTGTAGTCCAGATGTGGTCATCCAGCCCCTCAGCCTTGTCATCTCATTTTCCTGTATTTCTGTCTTTACTCCTTCCTGTCCCTCCCAGGACCGCAACAGGGTTCACCTTTTCCTCACTTTCCATTCTACAAGGCTCAGTATTCAAAGATCTTTGTCTGGCATTTCCACCATCTCCAGCATGATGCTACCAACAAACATATCTTACCTTTCCCACGCCTGTCAAAATTCCAGAGGAACTGTTCCCTGTGCAGCACCCTGCTCCATTTCTCTATCACTCTAACCATTACATCATTCTGAGGAAGGGTCACTTGACCCAAAACATTGACTCTGCTTTCTCCCTGCCGATGCTGCCAGACCTACTGAGCTTTTCCAGCAATTTCTGTCTTTGTTTCCGATTTACAGCATCTGCTGTTCTTTCAGTTTTTTATTATATCTTCCTACACAATTTCAGAAGGTGTAACACTTTTCTTATCCCCCTTTCCTCACTGTCCAAAGCCCCACGCACTCTTTTCAAATGAAGCAGGGATTGATTTATATTTCTTTCACTCTAGTCTATGTAATTGCTGCTCATGGTCCAGTCTCTTATATAGGGAGGTGAAACACAGAACAGAGACTGGGAGTCCAATTTGCAGAACACCTTCTTTCAGTCCACAATAATGAGTCTGGTCACTGAACATCTCAGAATACAGCACAGCACATCCCTCACCTTCCTGGACCGCTCAGTCTCCATCTCAGGCAACCAGCTTGAAACTGATGTCCATTTCAAGCCCACCGACTCCCACAGCTACCTAGAATACACCTCCTCCCACCCACCCTCCTGCAAAAATTCCATCCCCTATTCCCAATTCCTCCGCCTCCGCCGCATCTGCTCCCACGATGACGCATTCCACTCCCGCACATCCCAGATGTCCAAGTTCTTCAAGGACCACAACTTTCGCCCCACAGTGGTCGAGAACGCCCTTGACCGCGTCTCCCGCATTTCCCGCAACACATCCCTCACACCCCGCCCCTGCCACAACCGCCCCAAGAGGGTCTCCCTCGTTCTCACACACCACCCCACCAACCTCCGGATACAACGCATCATCCTCTGACACTTCCGCCATCTACAATCTGACCCCACCACCCAAGACATTTTTCCATCCCCACCCTTGTCTGACTTCCGGACAGACCACTCTCTCCGTGACTCCCTTGTTCGCTCCACACTGCCCTCCAACCCCACCACACCCGGCACCTTCCCCTGCAACCGCAGGAAATGCTACACTTGCCCCCACACCTCCTCCCTCAACCCTATCCCAGGCCCCAAGATGACTTTCCATATTAAGCAGAGGTTCACCTGCACATCTGCCAATGTGGTATACTGTATCCATTGTACCTGGTTGTGGCTTCCTCTACATTGGGGAAACCAAGCGGAGGCTTGGGGACCGCTTTGCAGAACACCTCCGCTCGGTTCGCAATAAACAACTGCACCTCCCAGTCGCGAACCATTTCAACTCCCCCTCCCATTCTTTAGATGACATGTCCATCATGGGCCTCCTACAGTGCCACAATGATGCCACCCGAAGGTTGCAGGAACAGCAACTCATATTCCGCTTGGGAACCCTGCAGCCCAATGGTATCAATGTGGACTTCACCAGCTTCAAAATCTCCCCTTCCCCCACTGCATCCCAAAACCAGCCCAGTTCGTCCCCTCCCCCCACTGCATCCCAAAACCAGCCCAGCCTGTCTCTGCCTGCCTAAACTGTTCTTCCTCTCACCCATCCCTTCCTCCCACCCCAAGCCGCACCTCAATTTCCTACCTACCAACCTCATCCCACCTCCTTGACCTGTCCGTCTTCCCTGGACTGACCTATCTCCTCCCTACCTCCCCACCTATACTCTCCTCTCCACCTATCTTCTTTTCTCTCCATCTTCGGTCCTCCTCCCCCCCCTCCCTATTTATTCCAGAACCCTCACCCCATCCCCCTCTCTGATGAAGGGTCTAGGCCCGAAACATCAGCTTTTGTGCTCCTGAGATGCTGCTTGGCCTGCTGTGTTCATCCAGCTTCACACTTTATTATCTCAGAATACCATCATGTTCTCATGCTTTCATTTAATTTAATCACTGCAGTGATCCAGTTAAGCCCAATGCAAGTTGGAGGAGCAGCACCACATTTTCACTTTAGATACTTTACGACCTTTTGGATTCATCATTGAGTTCAGCAATGAAAGGCCATGAACACTGTCTGTCATTTTGTTATTTTTGCATCCTTGGTGTCTGTATCTTGTTTTCACATTGTTGTTTTCAGAGAGAAATGTCTTTTACTCTGCTATTAACATTTACTGTGGACCAATGTTTAATTTCTTCACTGCAACCATTACCACTCGCATTGTCTTTTGTTCCACGACAGCTTTGATCTCTAACCTTCCACGCCCTTTGACTTTGCCTGACCTTCCTTTGGTTCCATTTGCCCTCCTCATGTTTCAACAAGAATTAAGACCAGCACAGTTTTACCTCTCTTCTATTCTGAACGGGAGTCATGTTAGACTGGTTAACTCTGTTTCTCTCTCCACAGATGCTATGGCTGAAGTTCAGAAAAACTTACTATTCTTATTCTAGATGTGATTTCACTGTATATAGCAAAATTCCCTACTTTTATATTCCATCCTACTTGTGATAAACAGCATTCCATTCATCCACATAATCACTGCTGTACCTGTATACTAATATTTCAACATTCATGTAATAGAACACTCAGAACTCTCTGTATAGTAGACTTCTGCAATTTATCTCCATCTGCACAATGCTTTGTTTTCTATTCTTCTGAACAAAATGGAAAAAGTTCACATTTTCCATATTATACTCCATCTGGCAACGCATTCATTTAATCTTCTGAACTGTTGGAAATACACATATTTATGAATTTTGGAAACTGGAGAATGGACTCTTGGAGATCACTGTGTTGCAAAGCATTTATTGTGTGGAGCTGCACAGTCAAAAGATTAAAAGTGAATTTGGTGATTTTGTTGTTTACAAACAATGCCTACCAAACTTTTTATACAAAATAAGGGTGGGGCTATATTGCTTTAATTGTTTGTTTGTTTCACTTGTGGGATGTAGGTGTTATTAGCTGTGTCAGCATTTATTGCCAGTCCCCAGCTGCCCTTGAGAAACTGGTGATGAACTGCCTTCTTGAACTACTGCAATCCACTTGTTGTAGGTTGACCCACAATGCACTTGAGGGAATTCCAGGATTTTTACCCAGCGACACTGAAGCAATGGCCATATATTTCCAAGTCAGGATGGTGAATGGCTTGGAGGGGAACTTGCAGGTGGTGGTGTTTCCATGTATCTGCTGCCTTTGTCCTTGTGGATGGGTGTAGTTATAGATATAAAAGGCACTGTCTGAGGATCTTTGGTGAATTTTTGCAGGGCATCTTGTAGATGGTACACACTGCTGCTACTGAGCGTCAGTGGTGGGGGGAATGGATGTGTGTGGATGTAGTGCCAGTCAAGTGGGCTGTTTTGTCCTGGATGGTGTCAAGCTTTGTCAGTGTTGTTGGAGCTGCACTCATTCAGGCAAGTGGGGAGTATTCCATCACTCTCCTTACTCGTGCCTTGTAGATGGTGCACAGGCTTTGAGGAGTCAGGAGGTGAGTTACTCGCTGCAGTATTCCTAGCCTCTGACCTGCTCTTGTAGCCACTGTTTTCATGTGGTAAGTCCAACTGAGTTTCTGGTCAATGGTAACCCCTCAGGATGTTGATGGTGGGAGATTCAGTAACTCTGTGAAAAAGTTACCCCTTAGGTCCCTTTTAAATCTTTCCTCTCTCACCTTAAACATACGCCCTCTAGTTTTGGACTCTCACACCCTGGGGAAAAGACCTTGTCTATTCATCCTATCCATGCTCCTCATGATTTTATAAATGTCTATCAGGTCACCCCTCCGTCTCCAATGCTCCAGGGAAAATGGCCCCAGCCTATTCAATCTGTCCCTATAACTCAAACTCTCCAATCCTGGCAACGTCTTACGAATATTTTCTGAACTCTTTCAATTTGAACAACATCTTTCCTATTGCAGGGAATCCAGAATGGAATGCAATATTTTAAAACTGGCCTCACCAATGTCCTATACAGGCACAACATGATGTCCCAACTCCTAAACTCAAGGCACTCACCAATGAAGGCATTGCAAATGCCTTCTTCACTACACTGTCTAACTTTGACGCCACATTCAAGGAATTGTGAACCTGTATCCTAGGTCTGTTTGCTTGACAGCACTCCCCCAGGCCCTACCATTGACAATATAAGTTTTGGTCTGGCCTGCCTTACCAAAATATAATCTCTAACATTTATCTAAATTAAATTCCATTTGCCAGGGTAGGGATCCAAAACTAAAGAGCATAAGTTGAGTGGGGTAAGATATAAGGGACAACTTTTTCCTACAGAGGCTGGTGTGTATATGGAATGAGCTTCCAGAGGAAGTGGTGGAGGCTGATACAAGTTTAGCATTTAAAGTGAATCTGGATGGGTACATAAATAGAAGGCATTTAGAGAAATGTAGACCAAATGCTGTCAAGTGGGACTAGATTAATTTGATATATCTGATCATCGTGGATGAGTTGGACCAAAAGGTCTGCTTCCATGTTGTACATCTCTATGACTATCAGGCCATCTGATCAAGGTCTCCGTTAGCTCTGAAATAACCTTCAAAACCACGAATTTTGGTGACCTCTGCAAACTTATGAACCTACCTCCTACGTTCATATCCAACTCATTTAACTAAGTGACAAAAAGCAGTGGACCCAGCACCGATCCATGCGATATACTGGTGGTCATAGGCCTCTGGACAACAAAAAAAAATCAACCCTCTACCACCACCCTGTGCCTTCTACCTTCAAGCTAATTTTACATCAAATTGACTAACTTCCCCGTAACACATGTGATCTAACCTTACTAACCAGTCTATCATGTGGAACCTTCAAGAGTGGCCCTCGTGGATTCCGAACTGGGCGTCACTGAGCAGGTGCTGCTTCATAGTACTGTTGTTGACGCCTTCTACCACTTTACTGATGATGAAGAGTAGGCTGACTGGTAACTGGCCGGGTTGAATTTGGCCTGAGATAGTGCGTGTTTTTTTCCAGTGCATACCTGGAAGCTACGGACAGTCACTAGAAAAGTTTGCAAGAGACCAATGCTATTTCAGTCTGTAAGAGGCAGAGTTTGAAGCTGAAAGCTGCACTTTCAATGTATTTATGATGTACTCAGAAAAAAATACTTTATGTCATTCCAAATATCAAGACTCTGAACTATTTCTCACCTAAATCTGAAATCTGCTTTCAGATCAGAAATCTGCAACTGACAAGCTCATCACCAAGAAACCAAAGGAACTGTGAGAAGTTCATCTCATTCTACGTTTTCAGTTTGAACTCTGCATCCACAGCATTCGCCCAGTTTTCCCATTCATATTAGCTCTGTAGAGTTGCAGCAAGTTTATCGTTGCCCTGTCTATGAATCTGTGCATGTTTAGGATCAACAGCAATATAGTTTTGTTCAAATAGCACCTTAGTTGATAACCAGTTTACCACGTGTTTGAAAAAAATGAGTTTGCCTGTAACAGTCTGTATCTCAGGGCCACAGTTTAAGAATATGGGGTAGGGCATTTCAGATTGAAATGAGGAAAAACTCCTTCACCCAGAGAGAGGTGAGCCTGTGGAATTCTTTTCCACAGAAAGTAATTGAGACCAAAATACTGAATGTTTTCAAAAAGGAGTTAGATACAGCTGTTAGGGCTAAAGGGATCAAATGGGGAGAAAGAGGGAACAGAGTACTGAGTTGGATGATCAGCTATGATTATATTAAATGGTGGGGCAGGCCTATTCCTGCTCCTATTTTCCATGTCAGTATGTTTGTGTCTACCTGTCCATTTTTGTGTGTATGTGCATTTGTGTCTGTGTGTATCTAAATGTCTGTGGTGTTATATGGTTAGTTCAATTGGCTGGACAGCTGGCCTGTAATACAGAGCGACACCAAGCGTGCACGTTGAATTCCTATGCTAGCTGAGGTCTCCATGAAAATCCTACCTTCTCAACCCTGTTCCTCACCTGAGGCATGGTCATCCTCAGATTTAACTCACCACCCAGTCATCTCTTCCTAATGAGAGAGTAGTTCTCTGGGACTATGACAACTTAATCCTGTATCATTGTACATTGTCAGGTCTAGAACAGTCCGTTCTCCAATTGGCTGTAATACTTGTTGCTCCAAAAGGGACGTAGAGCTTTACAGCAGGGAAACAGGCCCTTCAACCCATCTTGCCCATGCCGCCCAGTTTTCACAATTACACTATGTCCATTTATCATCATTTGGTCCATATCCCTCTGTACCTATCCAATCCATGTGCCTGTCTAAATGTATCTTAAAATGACAAAATTGTATTCGCCTCCATCACAACTTTTATCAGCCCGTTCCAGACACTCACCACCCTCTGTGTGGCGTAATTGTCCCTCTGGACACTTGTGTATCTCTCTCCTCTCACTGTAAACCTACACCCTTTACTTTTAGATTCCCCTACCATGGAGAGAAGCTGTTGGGAATCTACCTTCTCTATGTCTATAAAGGTCATCCCTCAGGCTCCTATGCTCCAGGGGAAAAAAATGTCCCCAGCCTATCCTTTCTCTCTTTTATCCAACTTCTCCTTATAAATCAAACCTTCCAGTCTAGATAGCACCCTAATGAAAAAGAAACCAAAAGAACCACAGATGCTGTAAATCAGAAACAAAAAAATGTCATCTGCAAACTTACTAACCATTTCTCCTAAATTCACATCCAAATCATTTATATAAATGACAAATAACAGTGGAATAAAGTTTCCTGAAGGTATATTGCAAACTCATGTTTCAGACTAGTTTTGGCAATCCATATTTTATTAAAATACTATGATTCTCATCATAACTTGCAGTATTTCCTCATTTGTGACCTGCTCTACAATGATATTGGACCTTCAAGCTATTCCTACAAGTGACTATTTTACGCTAACAAATTCTACATCTTAATCTTTGCAGAGTCATAGATCATATTGGAGTGTTATGACAATTGCTCATCTGAGTATTTATTAAATGTTGTGAGGTTTCCTGCCTCAACTACACTCCAAGGCAGTGCATTCCAGACCCCTACCACCCTCTGGATGAAAACTCTTTTCCTAAAATATTGTCTAAACCTCCTGCCTTTCACTTTAAACTTATATCTGTTGTTACTGACCCTTGAGCTGAGGATCAGCTGCCCTCTATTAACCCAAACATGCCCCTCATAACCTTATACACGTCTCTCCGGACCCCCTCAACCTTTTCTGCTTCAGAGGAAGTAACACAAGTTTATCCAGACTCTCTTCATTGCTGACATATCTGTTCCAAGCAACAACCTAACAATCCTTCTTTGTACCCATTCTAGTGCAATCACACTCTTCTAAGGCCATTCCACACTACTGCACCAATGTTATCCTTAACAAACAGAGACACCCCACCACCTGCTCTTTGCTTCCTTTTCTTCTGAAATGTCATGTCACCTTCAAGATTCAGGTCCCAACCTTGGTCCTCCTGCAGCTATGTCCCTGTAATGGCAATCAGATCAGGGTCTAGGCCCGAAACGTCAGCTTTTCTGCTTCTATGATACTGCTTGGCCTGCTGTGTTCATCCAGCTCCACACTTTGTTATATTAGATCATACTTGTTATTTCTGTTTAATTTGACAAATCACCTGTTTTATTACGAAGGCTACTTGCAATCATGTACAGAGTTTTTCGTTCAGTCTTTTCACTATTTTTGCCACCTCTAGCCTTATCTTCAAGAGCACTCTTAAGTTTTATACTCTTGCTCCTTCCTGCCATGCTCTGATTAACAATTCCCTTATTTCTACCTTGCATTCCTGCCTTATCCTTCTTCCTTCAATTGATCACAATTCTCCTTATTTGATCCCTCACCCCACTATTTAGTTTCAAGTAATAAGAGCCCAAGAAGCATTCCATTAAATCAACAATGTACTCCTCCAAGGGCACTATCTCCTATATAAAATGTAGGGCCCAGAACTATACACAGTGACTCTAGTTGTGGTCTAACCAGGGCTTTGTACAGATACAGCATGAATTCCAACCCCTTGTTCATCTTGAAGTTGAGGATACATGCCAGGACTGCATTAGATGGACCACCCTGTTCCCAGAATTCACCTCCTTTGTCCTAACACAAAGAGAACTCTTCATGCCAGGCACAGCTAGTCCCTCACTGGCCAAAGAAATGGCTCCACCCTTTAGATACCAGAGCTTGCGGCCACCGTTCCTTTATAGGCTGGGGGTCAAATGTTAGCCTGGCAGCAACATCCACATTCCACAAAAGAATGTAAACACGGGATTGAAGGCCCCACTAATGCGTTGCTGCATGTATTTCTGATTACCAACACTGAACTCAAGTGTTGGGGGGGAGGTCACTGACCATATTTCAGTCTATTTACAGCACGTGGCTGAAATATATTTCCTGACATGGTTCTCTTGAGAAACCTTGCTGTCAATAGGTGTTTGGGAATTTAGACTTCACTGACCTATGAAGAGAAGGTCCGACCTGCTCCAGCACAAGAATGGGAACATCGCCCTCTTCCAACACTTAGGATCTTTAAGTCTTATTAGAAGCGAAGAAGAGTACAATTGATACTGTCTAACTATTTAACCTGAATGAGAGTAGCACTCTGCAGGCTCTGTAAACCAAGTATGATGCTGCGCTGGATTTACATTTGAGGATATATCAACAAACCTCACTCCAGGTACAGCTTGTGCTCCTGAGATGCTGCTGGGCCTGCTGTGTTCATCCAGCCTCACATTTTATTATCACTCCAGGTACAGTTCAGCCAATTGCTTGCCACTAATAGCAACTGTATGGCATAAATTCACAAGCTGTCCCAAGATTTAAGTTGACTTGATAGTTTTACTATCTGTGTAACACTACGTACAGCTAAACTGACACTGGTACTGATAAATAACCTTTATTACAACAGCATTTTAGGGCTGGGTTGCAGATGGCTTACTGCAATTGTATAGAGTCCTGCTGAGGCTATACCTGGAGTAACGTGTACAGTTTTACTCATTGACATAAAGGGAGTGCAATGAACATTCACCCAACTAACTCCTGGGACGGAGGGATTGTCTTATGAAAAGATATTGAGGAAAATGGCTCAGTATTCTCCAGAGTTTCAAAGAATAAGAGGTGATCTCATTTGGATACAAAATGCTTGACAGGGTAGATACAGGAAGGTTGCTTCCCTGGCTGGTGGGGGCGGGGGTGTGGGACCGGTGGACACAATCTCAGAATAAAGGGTAGGCCGTTTATGTCTGGCAAGAGGAGTAAGTTCTTCACTTAGAGGGCAGTGAATCTTTGGAGCTCTGTCACAGAGGCTATGGAAGCTTAGTCATTGAGCATGTTCAAGCCCTAGACTGGTAGATTGCTACGTATTGAACACGCCAAGGGATGGTATGGACTGGTTGGACTGAAGGGTCTGTTTCTGTGCTGTATGACTCTGACTGTATATAGGAATAGTGCAGGGAAATGGTATTGAAGAAGAAGGTCAACCATGATCTCAGAATGGTGCAGCAGGCTTAAAGGTTTGACTCCTATTTCTTACATTCTTATGATACTACAGACCTTGGAGATATCACTCCCAGACTGGTTATACACAAAGGCTGTCAGATTGAGTACATCATGCCAAGATCACTAGATTAGTTACCATGCCTAGACAAATCTACATTATAATAAAATGTGAATCTGGATGAACACAGCAGGCGCAGCAGCATCTCAGGAGCACAAAAGCTGACGTTTTGGGCCTAGACCCTTCATCAGAAAGGGGGATGGGGTGAGGGTTCTGGAATAAATAGGGAGAGAGGGGGAGGCAGACCGAAGATGGAGAGAAAAGATAGGTGGAGAGGAGAGTATAGGTGGGGAGGTAGGGAGGGGATAGGTCAGTCCAGGGAAGACAGACAGGTCAAGGAGGTGGGATGGGGTTAGTAGGTAGGAGATGGGGGTGCGGCTTGGGGTGGGAGGAAGGGATGAGTGAGAGGCAGAGACAGGTTGGACTGGTTTTGGGATGCAGTGGGTGGAGGGGAGGAGCTGGGCTGGTTGTGTGGTGCAGTGAGGGGAGAGGACGAACTGGGCTGGTTTTGGGATGTGTTGGGGGAAGGGGAGATTTTGAAGCTGGTGAAGTCCACATTGATACCACTGGGCTGCAGGGTTCCCAAGCAGAATATGAGTTGCTGTTCCTGCAACCTTCGGGTGGCATCATTAGCTTGGCATAGCATTGGCATGATGCCAGAGACTTGCTCAAAGCAACATCAGAACATTGTGACTATGAAATTTCTGGTGTTAAAGCTTTGAATTCTTTATTCATTCTGTCTCACTTGAATCAACTCAAGCAAAGACAAGATCGACTCCATTTGTACACAATTGTATTTTGTTATCGGTTTCAACATGATTCTAATATCTGACTTCTAGCATCGAGCATGCAGGGCTTTTTATTATGTTTGCTATTTATCCTCAAAGATCTTTAAAGTGAGGCACTTAAATCACAAGACGTTCGTAACTGAGGTCTCCCTTGAAAATGAACTTGCTGTTTGTGTATTTCTGTTAGAAATGTCTCAATAAACAACCGGATTTTACCAAACATCAGCAATCACAGACAAGTAATTCAACAAAATTGTTTGCAAATTTAAGTATTCCACACTAAGTGCCTTCCCTCTGACCATCAATATCTTCACATTCACTTCTCCCATCAGTGTCTCCAACATTACTATTGATCAAAACCTATATAACACGCTCTTTCAAACAGTGCAGCTAGTGTATACACTGTGAAAATGGTTCATCTCCTGGTATTCAAAACCCCTTCTTCACCATCTGGAAGACTTGAGTCAGGAGCATGATGCATTCTCTCCATTACTTTGGATGGGTTCAGCCAGAACAGTACATTCGACCAGTGTGCCCCTACCCATTCACGAGACATCCAGTTCATTTCTATATTGCCAAGACTATGAAATTGGTTACATCATGCTGACATTACCAGATTACAATGAAGAGATAGTCATCTAACAGCATGGTGAGAGGCCCTTCAGCCCATCTTTCCCATGCCATTTATCAAACATCCACCTAATCTATTCATTTTCCAGCACTTGGCCCATTGTCTTATATACTTTGGCCTTTCAAGTGTTCATCTAAATAAGTGTTAGATGTTTTAAGAGTTCTGCCTCTACCACCCTTTTAGGCAGTGGGTTCCAGATACCCACAACCCAAGGGTGACAGAGTTATCCTCAGATCCCCTCTAAACCTCCTGTTCTTACATGAAAACTGTGCTCCCTGATTACTGACCCCTCTACAATGGGGAAAGATTTCTCCCTATCTACCCTGTCTATCCCCTCTCAGAGCTTTGTACTGCTCAATCAGATCGCCCCTCAGCATTCTTTGCTCTAGGGAAAACAACCCCAGTGTTCTGAGAAAGGGTCACCGGACCCGAAATGTTGACTCTGTTTTCCCCTCCACATATGCTGCCAGATCTGCTGAGCTTTTCCATCAACTTTGTTTTTGTCCCAGTGAATCTAGTCTCCGTTCATAGCTGAATCACTCCAGCCCAGGCAATATCCCCGTAAATCTCCTCTGCAACTTCTCCATTGCCTTCACAACCTTCTGATAGTGTGGTAACCAAACATGCACACACTAGTTTAATCCATGGCTGGAGTAATGTTATGTACAGCTCCATCGTAATCTCCTGCGGTACATCACTAGGCACACGCTTCCAGTTGCAAGAACTTTCTTCAACCATCAGCCTCTGCTTCCTGCCATTAGGCCAATTTTCAATCAAATTTGCCAAACTGCTCTGATCTCATTGCTTCTTAGATTCTTATCCAGCCTGTCAAACAAGACCTTGTCAGATGCCTTACTGAAGTCCATGTAGATGACATCAACTGCACCACCCTCATCCACACACCTCGTCACCTGCTTCAAAAATTCAATCAAATTTGTTGGATATGATCTCCCCTTTACAAAGCCATTTTTTGATTATCCTTAATGAATCCTCGCCTCTCCAAGTGGAGATTAATTCCGTTCCTCAGAATTTTTCCAATGGTTTCCTTGTTGTTGATGTTAAACTCTCTGGCCTTTAGTTTCCTTGTTCATCCCTACTTTAGATAACCTCTAGCACCCTTCCTGTGTCCCGAAAGGATTTGAAAATGAATGTTAGAGCCTCTGCAATCTCCTCCACTGTCGCTGACAACAACCTTGGATACATCTTGTCTGGACCTGCGGATTTTTCCATTTTCAGGTCTGCTAGAACTATGGGTTCAGGTACATAGTTGCTTGAAAGTTATATCACAGGTAGACAGGGTGGTAAAGAAAGCATTTGGCATACTTGCTTTCAATGCTCACTCCACCAAGTGTAGGAGTCTTGTTGACGTTGTATAGGATGTTGGTGGGGCCGTTTTTGGAGTATTGCGTACTCTTCTGATCACCGTGCTATTATTAAATTGGAAAGGATGCAGACAAGAGGGTTTGTGTTATAAGGAGAGGCTGGATAGGCTGGGACTTTTCTTCACTGGAGCATAGGACATTGGGGTTTGTAAAATCATGAAGGACATAGATTAGCTGAATAGCGAAGGTCAGTTCCCTTGGGTAGGGGAATTCAAAACTAAAGAACATAATCTTTAGGTGAGAGGAGAAAGATTTAAAAGGGACCTGAGGGGCAACTTCTTCAAACAGTGGTTCACATGTAGAATGAGCTGCCAGAGGAAGTGGTGAATGCAGGTACAGTAACAGCATTTGAAAGTAATTTGGACTGATGTATGAATAGCAGAAGTTTAGAGGGAATATGGCCTAAATGCAGCCAAGCGGGACTTGTTTGGTTTGGAAAACCTGCTTGACATGGAGATGTTAGACCAGGGTCTGTTTCAATGCTATATGACTCTATAGCACTATTCATACTTCCTCTGTATCCACGTTAATTTGTTCAAACATGTCACAGTTCCTCTCCCTGATTTCTATACCTTCTATGCATTTTCGTTCTATACAATGAATACATAAGCAAGTACTCATAAAACCTCAGATCTCTGCTGCATCAGAGGGGATGCTGGCACAATGTCAATATCATTGGATTGATAATCTAGCACCTCTGACAATTTGGATTCAAATGTGCTTGTATCCCATTATATGGGTTCACAATCCTACTATCTCGCATCCCATTATTACAGCCAGGACAATTTGAATTCAATTAATTAATCTAGAATTTAAACCTAGTTTCAGTAATGGTGACTGTCACCAATTATTGCAAATCAAAAACCCACCTGTTTCAATAATGTCGTTTAGACAATAAGACCATAAGACATAGGAGCAGAAATTAGTCCATTCGACCCATCGGGTGTGCTCCACCATTCAATCGGGCAAAGGAATCTGTCGACCTAACCTGATCTGACCCATATGTGACCCTGAGAGCAATGCGGTTGACTTTTACCTGCCCTCTGAAATGCTCCTGACTCAGCCAGTGATCCCACATCCCAAAGGTGCATTTAAAAAAACAGCTAATTGTATTCACGTCAGCTCTCCATGAGAGCATTTCATCAAGACTTGTTTCCCCTTTCTTTCCCTGTAAATGAGTTTCTTTTCAGAGAATTATCCAACTTATTTTGAAAGCTGCCTCCAGCACAGTCTCAGGAGATATATTCCAAATCCCAGCCACTCACTGAAGAATAATGCTTTTTCTCATGTCATTTTTCATTCTTTTATTGATCACCTTAAAAGAGTGTCTCTGTTTCTCCATCCTATCACCACTGGGAATACTTTTTCCTTATCCAAATCGTCTCGACCCTTCATGATTTTTAACATCTCAATCAAATCTCCCCCTCAATCTCCTCTTCTCTAAGGATATCTTCAGTATGGAGATGCATGGGAGCAGTGATGGGCGCTTCCAAGTTGTACATTACCCCGACTTTGAAATATACATAAGGTATCATTGTATTTCCAACATCATTGGATCAAAATCTTCGAATTCCCAATTTGATGACATTGTGGGATCAGCTTCATCATGTCTACTGTAGTCATTTACTTGGAGTTACTTAGAATATACAGCACAGAAACAGGCCATTCAGCCCAACCTATCCATGCCTCAATCAGACTGCCTCCCATCTTCCCTGATCTAAATCTATCATTATAATTCTAGGCCTTTCTCCCTCATCTGCTTGTTTAACTTCCCCTAAGTGCAGTTATACTACTTGTTTCAACCACTCTCTGTTGTAACAAATTCCACATTATCATCACTGTCCAGGAAAAAATGCTACTTCTGAGTTTCTTATTGGATTTCTTGGGTACTATTTCATATTGATGGCCTCTAGTTATCAACTTTTTGGCTCTCAAGTGGAAATATGGAGCTGGCTTTTACAGGGTGCCATCTTCTCTATAGCTCCAGGGCTAAAACGGTGATAGGGAGCTGAATAGTTGGAAGTAGCATTCCCTGGGAGGAGAACCTCCCTTCAGTAGCTGTCAGCCAGTCAGCAGTAGTCCCACCAGCTGCAGCATAGGCCATTGCTGGGACTCTGGGTGGTCCCATCACCCGGGAGAGCCCAGATAAATCAGGGGTCTCAGCAAGGCGAGGATAGACATGTAATATGGAGGAAGGGGCTATGTCAAAGAGACTGGACTGGAGAGTTCATTGGGGGTGGATGATCTTTGCTGGAGGATCCCCGCTGGCACCAAGGAGCTTGCAACAAACTAAAGAAGGCATTTGGCAGTTCACAACTGGAATACTCTGAGGGACAGCCATGTTTGAGATTCTACAGCAGGTATAGAACATAGAACAAGACAGAGCAGGACAGGCCCTTCGGCCCTCGATATTGCGCCGACCTGTGAACTAATCTAAGCCCATTCCCCTACACTATCCCATCATCAACCATATGTATAGCTTTTCGTGGAAGCAGACAGTCAAGGACGCCAGTTGAGAAGGAAGAATGCAATAAACCTACATGGTCTAGTACTGCACTGGAGGAAGGGTTTAGTGCCTTAATGCCCTTACGAACCAGACAATAGAGGGATGTGGGCTCAAGTACTGGAAAGACTGAAGAGGTGTGAAGGATTAGCCTTGCAGAAATCAATTATCAGCAGGAAAGAGGTGATCCCAACTCTTTGCAAAGGGCCTTTTTCAGATAAATAGGATGATTGGGAATATAAAATTGCCGATCTGAACGAAAGATTTATCGTGTTGTCAAGCCAGCAGCAAGAAGACCCACTGGGGCTAATTGAAGAAGTAGGGCTTGAGGTAAGCCTGACAAAGACAAAAAGGACAGGAGAATCTACTATTTCTGGGGCTCACCCTCTCTCCCAGACAGAAGGGAGTAGATACAGCCAAATAACAAGCAGTATGTCATCTCCCGGTGCCTGAAGACTTCGGGCGAAGTGGGGAGTTTATTAAACTGTGCAGCAATCGCCAAGCCCTGGAAAGTATTATTCAGTAAGACAGTCTAATGAGAATGGGGAGAAGAGAATGGAAAGCTTTTGAGGAAACTACAAGAAGATTCTAAGTAGCACCTGTATTGGGATGGTGGGCTGAATGCTGGCCTTTAATGGTGGGTACAGGTACAGTTACAATATGTAAAAGACATTTGGATAAGTACATGAATAGGTTTGGGTTTGGAGGAATATGGGCCAAATGCAGGCAGATGGGATGAGTTTAGGTTGAGAACATGGTCAAATAGGCTAGTTGGGCCGAAGGCTCTATTTTTATGTTGTATGAGTCTATGACTTTATGAATGAATTATAAAAATAGGAACGCTTTGCCAAAATTATACAAGGCATTTGTCAGACCACAGCTGGAATACTGTGAATGGTTTTGGGCCCTTAAAGAAAGATATACTAGCATTGGAGGCAGTCCAGAGAAAGTTCACTAGGTTGATTCCAAATATGGAGAGGACTGTTTTAAGGAGAGGTTGAGTAGGTTAGGCGTACACTCACTGGAATTTAGAAGAACAAGAGATGACTTTATTGAAATATACAGGATTCTTGGAAAACTTGACTGGTTAAGTTTTCTCCCCTTGTGGGAGAGTCTAGCACCAAAATAAGGGGTCACACATTTAAGATTGAGATGAGAAGAAATTTCTTCACTCAGAGGTTAGTGCATCTGTGGAATTCATTACCACCGAGATCAGTCGAGGCTGGGTCATTAAGTATTTTCAAGGCCGAGATAAATTTTTAAACAGCAAGGGAGAGCATAGTTATAGGGAAGATAAAAGAAAGTGGAGTTAAGGATTATTAGATTAACCACGATCTCATAGAATCATGGAATACCTCCAGTGCGGAGACAAGCCATTCGGACCAACAAGTCTCATTGAATGGTGGAGCAGACTTGATGGACTAAATGGCCCGCTTCCATTCCTACAACCTTTAGTCTTATGGTCTTATGACTGAGGCCATTTCAGCTGAAGGTAGTTGCCTCAATGTGAGGCGATGGTTATGCTGTTGCAGTGGTGTAGCGACGGGGTTACTGCCTCTCAGGTGCTTATCGATGTGGAAAAGGCCTTCTCTATGTATGAGAAGCACCTGCCAGCCATTTGACGTGCCGAGGTGTTCACCAGATGAAATGGGTAACTGATTACACCATTCACATGCTGTACCCTAATGAGGTTATTATTAGGAGAGAGGATTCAGATGTTGCCATCAGTACTGCCAGGTGGACACTATCAGATCACTGCAGAATGATAGTTAGAAGCTAAACTGGAAGCGAGCTTATTGTACTGTAGGGAACAGCACACGTGTACTGTAGACTGAGTCAGGAACTCCAAAGGAGGTTTCCGGGTGGGATCACACCCCAATGCATGGACATTTATATTGATTGAGGTATGTGGGTTACAGTGAGAGAAAGATGGCATGTGGGATCTATGATCCTGAGAGACAAGTGGGGTAGGGTTAAACTTACCTGTGGATAACTTTAGGGCAACTTCTATAAATGTCACCTTGCCAGGGTTGCCCACATCTTGAGAGGAAATGAAATGCCAATTCAGCTGCCCTAACTTTATCAATTCATGTTCATCAGATCCCCTGATTTAGCACTCTAGCTATTCCAAACTCAAAATACATGTGCTCAATATTGGGGGTAATCCCATGTCATGCTTTGAGAACTAGGAGAATGAGGTTTGACTGCAGAATGTGATCTTTAAAAATTTATTCATGAGCGTTGATGGCTGGGCCAACATTTATTGCCCATTCCCAATAGCCTCAATCTTAGTGGCTTGTAAAGTCCATTTGAAATGGCAGTTAAGAGTCAACCACAGTGCCATAGATCTAGAGTCACATATAGGCACAAAAGATTTTGTTCCCTGAGGGAGATTAGTGAAGCAGATGCATTTTTACAACAATGGACAGTGGTTACATGGTCAAATTAGGCTAGTTTTTAATTCAAGATTTCTGCTCCCCGTTGAATTCACACTTCACCATCTGCCCTGGTGGATTCAAACCACGTCCCAAGAGCATTAGCCTGGCCTTCTGGATTACTAGCCCATGGGTATTAACACTTTACCACTGCGTTCCCATAAAAGATGTTTTGTCCTGAAACCTGTCTGGAATCTCAGTTTTTTTTGTGCATTTATGGTAGTATGGACCTTGAAGATTGCTGAAAGCAGTGATATGCTGTCAAAGCTTTCCATTTTCAGGACAAATGCAAGAATGCCTAATTTCAAATTATCACACTAAATTATACTACAGGAGGAAAGCGAATTAATTGGTTGACAAGTCAACTCTGATTGACTGTTGCTTGCTCCATGATAATGCGTCAACCAGTCAATTTGCCAACCAAATCAGCTTCTTTATTTTGCATGGTATAAATAGGTAATTGTTTGAATAATTGTTTGAAATTTGGCATTCTTGTGTTTGTCCTGATAAGTCCACAATGAAAAACTTCAACAACATGTCTTTGTTTATAGTTAGATTTTAAAAAATGATTTGAATGAAGAGATAGAGGGCAACGTTAAGTTAGGAGGTACAATTGTGAGTAGGAATTTGTAAAAATAATGGATAAAATTTAATGAGTGGACATAAGATTTCGATGTCAGCAAATATGAGAGTATCCAAGTTGAGGTTCAGCAAGAGAAAATTAGATATTTTGTGAATGGTGAGAGACTTGAAACGTGGAGTAGTGATAGTATTTTGGGATACAGGTCCACAAATGACTCAGCAAAAATAGTAAGTGTCCCAACAAAGATAGCATAAGTCACAGTTCACAGCATGAAAGATACATCCGTTAATAAAAATAATATATGAAGGCCAAAGTCATAAACAGAGATAGTTACTTCACCCTGCTGAATGATAACTATTCTATTGGCTTCTCTTTTCAAGTTTCAACTTGAAGCAAATGAATTTTGATAACTATTTTAATGACTTGGAAGATGGTTTTGAGTAGCATTTTGATTTTACCTCAGGGTATTTATTCCAAAGTTGCAGCCATCTTTATCGCAGGTTTGACAAAAATTTTGTTTCCACAAGGGATTGTGTTACTACCCGAGTTCCATGGGCACAGCACAAGCAAAATGAGGAATGCTTTGATGTTTTCAGGATGTAAATTATCAAGATATAGATTCCTTTCCTTGAGAGCAAATATACCTCTTGTCCACAAAACTGAATAGACCTGCTGCTCAAATCCTTGTCACAGCCAGAAATGCCATTGTACGTGGGTTTGGTTTGACATCCAGTCACTTATTTCTGTGAAATATTTCCTGTTCTATGTACTTCTTATATTTAAACTGAGGATATCTTGAGGTGCAATGTGTAGTGTCCCTTTTTCTGAGTTAGAAGCTCAAGGTTGAAATCCCACTCCCGGACGTAATGGCCAAGGAAGATGTGTTTATATCACAGCCAAACAGGATCAATTTCTACTTGTAAACCCTTCCGACACACACACACACACACACACACACACACACACAGCCAGCAATTTCAGTTTAGATTTTTGGACAGCCATGTATGGATAGAAATTGGAGCCTGTACTATCACTAGCTCCCGGTGGCAACATACCGATACAAGTGCACATTGTCACAGCAACTCAACAACTTGGAAGGGTTGGTTGGCTTGGGTGACTAGTGTGGATCAGATAATGTACCATCAGCCTATGGTTTGATCCCTGTTTTAGCTGGAACTGGGTACCTTGCTCTCCAGGTGGTGAAGGTCACAGATTCATCAAGTCAGCATTGTATAGCACAGAAACGGATCCTTCAGTCCAACTCATTCATGCTGACCAGATATCCCAAATTAATCTGGTCTCATTTGCTAGCATTGGGCTCCTATCCCTCTTAACCTTTCCTATACATATACCTTTCAGATGTCTTTTAAATGCTGTAATTGTACCAGCCTCCACCACTTCCTCTGGCAGTTCATTCCAAACACACACCATCCTCTGTGTGAATAAGTTACTCCTCAGGTCCTTTTTAAATTTTTCCCCTCTCACCTTAAACCTATGTCCTCTATTTTTGACTGCCTCACCCTGGGGCAAAGTCCTTGGCTATTAACCCTATCCATGGCCCTCATGATTTAACAAACCTTTATAAGGTCAATTAGGACATACCTTTCAGTAGAGAAGCCAAGGAGAACAGGAGATTGCAGGAGATCTTCATCCAAAATCATTTCATTCAAATTGTTTTATTCAAGTTATATTCTCTTGTTGTTATTTATTCTGCTATCTTGCAATTTGATTGGTTTTTGCACAAAATTAACTGAGCTTGCCGCAGCAGCAGATGCTTCCTTTATATTGAACTTTTTAAAGATTTTTTCCATGAACTATACTCTGCTACAAAAAGAAACAAAATCATGGTCAGCGATGGTGAGAACTGCCGATGCTGGAGTCAGAGATAACACAGTGTGGAGCTGGAGGAACACGGCAGGCTAGGTAGCATCAGAGAAGCAGGAAAGTTGACGTTTCGGGTTGGGACCCTTCTTCAGAAATGAAGATTCTGAAGAAGAGTCCCGACCTGAAACATCAACTTTCCTGCTTCTCTGATGCTACCTGGCCTGCTGTATTCCTCCAGCTCCACACTGTGTTGTCTCTAACAAAATATTGGTGACCAGAGGGATATATGCCTGTCTGTCTTTTCTCTTATCTTTACTTGTGAAGTTTGGGCCCTAGGTTTCCAATGGAATGCTCCACGTTTAAGGGCAATGTCCTGCTGTGGTTTCCTATTGCCTCCTACAGGATAACTGACCAGGAAACTCTCCTGTTCTTGCAACCTGCCATCAGATGTGTTGGAAGGATTTTTACAAAGGACAATCAAGCTGTCTGACCACATCACAAACATATCTCCCGTTACTGACAAGTCCTGGAGAGGAGCACAAGTCCAGACTTTCTTGCCCAGAGGTAGTGACACAACCTACTGTGCCATGATATACATCCATGTACATTGCTAATAATTCCATACTGAGTGCAGCACAAGTAATATTCCAGTTAAATGCAAATGCAATGTTGGTTACTCACTTTGACTGGCCTCTTGTTCCTAATCTTCTGGTCGTTAGTTGTGGAAATTGCTGTCGAATTATCTGAATAAAAATCAGAAAAGCCCATCAGAATGGATTTAATTGCTATCCCTTTCAAGACCTTGTGTTGAAAGGTAGAAATGGATGTGGGTCAGTTCTGTGAATAACATGCTTTTATAAAAGGTCAGAAAATCAATTTGGAGCAATGACCTAAATATATAAATTCTAAAAAAGTGAGTGATTGCAGTTGAGTGCCTGGGAGAACCCCTGTAGTGTTGATGGATAAAAGTTTATCCTGTTGGATTTATGACATAAAGGCCATTGGATTAGTTTCAGTACAGAAGGTTTAAAGTTTTAGTTGAGAAGACTTTACCATCTATTTCTGAGTAATACACTTTTCTCCCAACAGGAGAATCAAGTCAATCTGGGGAAACAGTCACCTCAGTAAAAGTGGTTTATGGCCTGATTTAAGGTCCTAGCGTCAGGGCTTGGTGGAGGAGGGAGGATGCTGAGAGATTTCCATTCTTAGCTCTTGCTGATGAATTCCCTCCTCTGCAAGTCTCACCCCAGGAGCCCTTCCTCCCATCACTCACTTTTGGCAGGCTCCATCGAGCATACTAGGCCTCAGTCAAATCTAGTGTTGGCAATAGACAGGACTCCACCTCCCCACCCCCCACGCACCTCCACTTACAAAGTTAAGAATTAGGAGCACTAGTATTCAGTCCTTCAAGCCTGGGCTCCGCCATTCAATAAGATTGACGTCAATCTGTTTGTGCTCTGAATTCCACATTCCCATCTACATCTGATAACTTTTCATTTCCCTGCCCAACAGGAAGTTATTTCCACCTTCAAACTATCCAGGGCCTTCTGAGGCAGAGTGTCTGAAAATCGCACAAGACAGAAAATAAAATTCTTCTCACCTGTCTTAAAAAGACAACTAATTTTAGAACAGTGCACACTAATTCTGGAATAACTCACAAAAGGAAGCATCCGTCTGATGTTCACTTTGTCAAAACCATTCAGGATCTTATATGCTTCAATCAAGTCAACCCCAAGTTTTCTGAGGTCCAGTGGAAACGAGCCCAGGCTATCCAACATTTCACCATCAGCCAGTCAGTCACATTGTAATTACAGTCTCCCACCAGCAGTGGTGCAGCAATGCCTTTAATAGTAGGAGAGGTCACTGCTCTGTAACATGTTTAAATTAGACCATGGATTGGAGAATGTTCATTGAAAGTATAAAAATCAGGTCAGAATTTCTGGCTTTAAAATAGTGACTGCGCTAAGGGTTGTCTGTTCTTGGCTCTCTAAACTTGCTTTCCTCTTGATTACATGTTGCCCTGATTTTTTAGATTCAGTTCCCTGGGAAGTTGATATTAATTTGGAATCCTTTTTTAAAAATCTGTTTTCTGTGTCCCAGTGACAGCACCAGAAAGTACAGTATTAGTTTTCATGCATACAGTGACATCACCCAGCTTTCCCTCATGTCCACCTCTCTCTCGCCCTCTCTACGGACTCCAGATTGTCAGATTGCTTATCTGACATCACATTATGGGGCGACCGAAATTTCTTTGACCCCTGCAACAAACTCCATTCCCTTTCTACCCAACCTGCCCCTCTCACCAACCCACCATCTCACTGGACTCTGCATGAGACCAAAGCCAGACTATTCACAAGCATTGTTGTTTTACATAATCCTGGCCGCATCATTGCTCCATCATTCAGACTGTCCATTTCTAAGCTTCGTCTTTGTGACTTCTAGATGCGACTTTTCCAGTTTACTCCATACTAGCCTCCTATGTTCTACACTTCATAATCCAGAGGCCCAGAAAGGTGCTACCCACATCCTTACTTGCACCAAGCTTCATCCATCTATCATGCCAATTTCGTTGGCCTACATTGTCTCTCGGTCAAAGACCATTTCCATTTCAACCTCCCCATCACTGTTTTCAAATCCCTTCACAGCCTCATCTACAACCAGATCTATAATCTCCACCTACCTTATAATTTTCCAAAAGGTCTGCATTCCTCCAATTCTGGCCTCTTCAGCAATCCTGATTTTAACTGCTTACACTTTGGCCTTCAGCTGCCAAGGTACTAAGGTCTGTAATTTAATCTCTGAATCTCTATCTACTTACTGACTTCTCTTTCTTCCCCTAACACACTTTTTAAAAGTTTTCTTTAGTACAGGGCACTGATAAGGCCACATGTGGAGTACAGTGTTTAGTTTTGGTCTCCTTATTTAGGAGAGGACATTGTTGCATTAGCAGCAGTTCAAAGATGTATTCCTCAGACACACAGGTTGACATTTTTGCAAATATGGGCAGTTTGGGACTTCATCCGTTAGAATTCAGAACAATGGGAGCTGATCTCACTGAAACATTCACGATCCTGAGGGGTCTGGACAGCATAGATCATTGGAAAAATTTTGCCTTGTAGAGCAGGCTACAGCAAGGGGGCACAGTTTAAATGTAGAGGACCTGCCATTTAAGACAGAGAGGATGAGAATTCACTTTCTCACAGGGGGTTGCAAATTCTTGAAATTTTCTTCCCCAGTGAGTGGGAGAAGCAGAGTCATAGAATTCCTATAGTGCAGGTAGAGGCTGTTTGGCCCACTGAGTCTGCACTGACCGTCTGAAGAGTATCCCACCCTAACCCTGCATTGACCATGGCTAATCCACCTGTGCATCCCTGGGCACTACAAGGAAAGTTAGCATGGCCAATCACCTGACCTCCACAGCGGAAACCCAGACAGTCACCCAAGGCTGGAATCAAACCTGGGTCCCCGGTAGTGTGAGGCAGCAGTGCTAACCATTGGGTCACTGTGCTGCTCTGAGCTTTTTTGAAGCAGAGATAGATAGATTCCTGGCTAACATGAGAGTTAATGGCTACCAGGGATAGGTGGGAATGTGGAGTTAATGTTACAGGTTTAGGAGGCAGTGGTGTAGTGGCACTGTTACTGGGCTAGTAATCCAGCTAATAATCAGGGGGATGTGGGTTCGAGTCATGGCAAATGTTGAAGCTTTAATTCAGTAAAATCAGGAATAAAGAGCTAACCCAATGGTAGCCATATAGTTGCTGTTGTTTGTTGCAAAAGCTCATCTGACTCCCTTATGTCCTTAAGGGAAGGAAATCTGAATCTAGACCTACAGCAATGTGGTTAACTCAACTGTCTTCTGAGAATTAGGAATGGTCAATAAATGCTGTACTAGCCAACAATGCCTACATCCCGTGTATGAATGAAAGTCAATCAGAACAGCCACAATCTTATTGAATGGTGGAGCAGGTTTGAGGGGCCGAATGGACTACTCCTAATTCATACATATGTATGTTCTCAATCAATACCTCCTTTAACTGACATCTGCTCGGGTCAAATTATACTTTATAGCACTCCTATGGAGCATAGAGCACTAAGTGAAAGGCACTACATAAATGTAAGTTGTTGCAATTATCGAATGCAGCCTAGACCAGTTGTGTGATGCACTCTGTGAGAATGAGTCTCTCAGGGTGAATCACTTTAACCAAACAAAGGATCCACACCGGATACACTAACTTGTTCGCTCTCCCCACACATACTGCCTGACTATTCCCAGCATCTTCCATTTTGATTTCAGTTTGAGCGTCTGTAAATTATTTTAACAAAAACTCCATCCACCTTCACATTCCTCTGTTGCTCTTGACAGATTATTAAGTGTGAGAAAGTTTCCGATTCAAACAATGGAAAAGCAAGATTCAAGACCCGAAACCTTCCAGTAAATACATGCTGAGAGATTAAAAGGGATATTGCTTATTTGCATATCTTCCACAAGTAAACTTATTCCAGGAATAATTTCACTTATGTAAATTTATGTAAATGCACTGCCTTGCTGGACTAACAAAGGCTGGAAATAATATTGCGTGAGAGACAGAAAGAGAGAGAGAATCCCTATTTACTGGGGTTGCAATAAGACCCATGGCTAGGCAGCAAAAACATTTTCTCTGGGAAACTGTGTGCGCGGAAATGTTCCCTAGTGAAAACAAGGTTAGCTCTGAACTGACTGAGCAGCTAGTTTTAATTTCATTGCTGGAAGTTTCGCAAATAGGAGATGGGAGTTTGAAAGTTGCTGGAGTTTGCCTGGCTGTGTGATAAATGAGCAGACACAGAGACAGCCCTCGCTTTTTGTATAAATTCAATGAAGCTTGGCTAAAGGACACCCCTGCTGTTCCAGCTACTGATCTAACATTCCAGAACATCACTGCCTTCTGCTGCCTCTTTAATTGCACATTAATCCCTCCCCCTATCCTTTAAGATCCACATGTACGGTCTTAGTGAACTGCCCAAAGCTGTGGGAAAACACAATCTACTCTGGCCAACTTTGCAGACAAAGAACTTTCTCTCACATCCCGCATCCCTGGATTCGGCTTCAACGAGATTGACTGAAATTGAAAATTCTGTTCTGCAGCTGACTTCACAATTTCACTGAGTCAGTCGGCCACCAGAATGCCTTCTCTCAAAAGAATTTTTGTGTTAGAAATCAGCCTAGGTCTGGTGTTTCGGTTATTGAGATATGCAGGGGGAGCAGTAATTTAAGGATGGAAACCTACAGGATCTGTCTGGCATTTGTGGGCAGGTGGGTTAGATACGTTCACCATATAGCTGACTTAAAACCACCCCAAAACATGACCCTGCTAACCTTCAACTCCTCTTTATGTTCTGGCATTCCACCTTGGTTTAAAGAATATAAACTCGCTTGGCGCTGATATGAATATACTCTAAACTTTTAAACACTGAAGAGTTAGAGCTAGCTTTAGTTAATTTGGTTTGTCCAAGAAAACTGTCAAAAGTCAGATTAATAAAGCAGGCTGTGAATTTGTTTCGTACACGAGTTGTGGTTTCCATAACAATTGGGTCTGAACCCGATTCCATGTCACAAAGAGAGACAAAATCACAGAAAGAGACATGCAGAGAATCAAAGCATGTGCATGTGAGAGAGACGGAGAGACAAATACGTAGTATTACAGAGCCTGAGAAATAATGAGAATTGGAAAGTAATACACACACAAGCATTGAGAAAGTGAGAGAAAGAAGGGCAGGGAGACATGTTACAGAGAAAAAAACTCAAATACAGACAACAACACGAAAAGACAGTGAGACACAGAAACATACTGAGCTAAAGACACAAGGAAAGAGAGAGACAAAGTGAGATAGAGACACACGCAGATATTGACCCAGGGAAAGAGAGAGAGAGAGAGAGACATTGATTCGGAGATTCACCAAGAGACAGAGACATGCAGTGAGACAGAGTCAGAGACACACACAGACAGAGACACAGAGATTGAGAATGCCTGAGCTGAAGTAGTGACAGTGTCTTATAATTTTGATAATCAGGCTAAATACCCAGGACTGGACGAGGGAACAGAATTCACTGATCCATTTAATGCTGTACAGTTTATTAACCTTACTTTGGAGGGAATTTTGTGATAATTATTTGAAAATACTGCAAGGATTTCAACAAAAGGTTGGTCGTTTTGGGTATTTCCTCGTGCATTTTCAACATTTTAACATGGAACCTTGCAGACCAGCAAATCGTTTCTTACATTTCACAATGACAAGCAGAAGGTTTCAAAAGACAGCTCACTCCCAGTTCCAAAGCCAGCCTCACTTTCCCCTGGGGTCCCAAGTCCAGCTCGTTCCTGGCTACATCCCCCCCCGCTCTTCCCCCACTGCCCTAGTTACCAAGCCAACTCTACTGCTCCCCAGCTACTGAGCTAACTCACTCCCTATCATTGTGCTAGTGCAATCCCAATTCCATTTAGTGAGATATCTCAAGTCCGACTCATCCACCCCATGGGTTATCAGGCTGGTTTACCTCTGGTAATGTCCCCTGCTCCAGTAACAGAGCCAACTGCTCACCTTGCCAAAGCTTGCAGCATTAACCGGCTGTGTATCATTCTTCTCACAGAAGTCCAGGTAATGCATGTACAGAGCACTGCGAGGTATACAGACCCCTTCTGCAATCTCATAGTTCTCCTCAAGCCTGAATGGGACAGAAGTGAGTTAATCATTTATCCAGCACAGTCTTCCTTCAGAATGACAATGTCAGTGATTTTCTGAGTGATAGAAGTCCCATTATTGAAGTGTTCGTTATGCTAGTTTTAAGGAATTGTTTCCTCTGTATCATTACAGACAGAGTAAGTTAAAACACGCAGCTCAGAACAAACGGGCAATTTCACATTGTTCAGGATCTAAGGAGAGGTTGGCAGTGTTTATATCAAAAGCACAAATTGTTAATGATAATTACTGTACCACTTGTATAGTTGATGTTCTGTTAATGGTGGAGAGAGGGAGTGTGCAGAGAAAGAAGTTGAAGAGAGAGAAGGGTGGATAGGAGGAAGTGGAGGGTAAAAAAGAGGGGAGAGATGAGTAAAAACTGACGGGCAGATTGGCTTCCTTTGCTTAAGGACTCACCATTGCAGAGTGGCCGGGGTTGAGTGCGGTTTCGAGGCCCGGTTGTTTTCCTTCTCTTCATCTGTTAATTCAGAAAAAAATAGAACTGGGTGACTCAAACCCTTCAGTGATGAACTGTTCACAATGCCTCTTACAAACCCTCTCACAGCGACATGCACTGACGAACACACCCACCCCCTACACCCACTCACCCCACACCCCAAACACACACCCCCAACACCCCAAACACACCCCCCACACCCCAAACACACACCCCCAACACCCCAAACACACCCCCCACACCCAAACACACACCCCTACACCCCGAAAACATCCCCCCAACTCACCAAACACACACCCTCACACCCCAAACACATACCCCCAACACCCCAAACACACACCCCCACACCCCAAACACACCCCTCTATACCCCAAACACAAACCCCACACCCAAACACACACCCCAAACACACACCCCTACACCCCGAAAACATCCCCCCAACACCCCAAACACATACCCCCAACACCCCAAACACACAGCCCCAACACCCCAAATTCACCCCGTACACCCCAACCACACCCCTCACACCCCAAACACATATCCCCAACACCCCAAACACACAGCCCCATATCACAAACACACGCCCCCAACACCCCAAACACACGCCCCCAACAACCCAAACACACGCCCCCAACACCCCAAACACACGCCCCCAACACCCCAAACACACGCCCCCAACACCCCAAACACACGCCCCCAACACCCCAAACATACGCCCCCAACACCCCAAACACACACCGCCACCCCCCAAACACATACCCCAACACCCCAAACACACCCTGCCAACACCCCACACACACACCCGATGCCCCAAATACAATCCCAACACCCCAAACACACCCCCAACACCCCAAATACACCCCAAACACACCCCCAATGCCCCAAACACAATCCCAACACCCCAAACACACCCCAACACCCCCACAGCACAAACACACCCTGCCACACCACAAAACACACCCTGCCAACACCCCAAACACACCCTGCCAACACCCCAAACACACCCTGCCAACGCCCCAAACACACCCTGCCAACGCCCCAAACACACCCCAACACTCCAAATACACCCCAAACACACCCCCATACCCCAAACACACCCCCATACCCCAAAAACACCCCCATACCTCAAAAACACCCCCATACCTCAAAAACACCCCACACTCCAAACACATTCAAGCTCCACAGTCCAACACAAAGTCCAGTTCTCTGAATTCTGAAGGAACTTCTTTCATTTGCATCATATTTCTTGCATTCACAATGCTAATCGTGTCACTTTTGCACTAATTTAGGGAATTACTTTCTTGAAAGTGAGTACCACATCCCCGTTATTCTTGTTCATATGTTCTCTCATCAGCTGATGTGAAATAACAGTCACTGGCTGGGCCAGCATTCGTTGTCCAACCCTAATTGCACTTGTGAAGGTAGTGGTGAGCTGCCTTAATGAATCGCTGCAGAACATGTGGGGCAGCTGGCCTACAATACCATTACAGAGGAAATTCCAAAGTTTTGGCAAGGTGACAATGAAGGAACAGCGATACATTTCCAAGTCAGGATGGTGAGGGACTTGGAGACGACAGTGTTCCTATGTATCTGCTGTCCTTATCCTTGAAGATGGTAAAGGTTGTCGGTTTGGAGGGTGCTTTTGGAAAAACCTTGGAAAAATCACCATAATGCATCTTGTAGGTGGTATAAACTGCTGTTACTGTATGCTAATGATATTTCATAATGCCCTTCGATTCTGCTCTATCTGTGTTTTTCTGTTATCAAGATCTTGTTCCCAATCAAAGCACCCACCCAGTACTCACGTTCCTCACCAATGGACACGTTCCCCAACGAGGCATGGTTTGGAAACCGTTTGCTTTCACTCTCACTGAGGCACCTTTCAATCCAACTTTCTGCAACAGAAAATAAATCCACCAATCACTCAGTCTTCACCAGCTGAAAGTGGTTCTTTTCTAAGCCAGTGTAATTATTCACACATGCAGTCCTCAGTAAAACTGATGCTCCTGGTCACAGCAGTCAGAATTGATTTGGATCGTGAGACTTGCTGTGCCCGCATTTAGTTTACTCCTATTTCATATGCTTTTATATTTGAGGCTGTAATCCTAATTAATCTTCTAGTCAATTTTTGATATTGAATCCACCTTTACAGAGGGCATAGTACCCCACCTCTCTGCTTCTAGTAATTGCATGTTAATGGTATGCCATTTATACTGCTGAGATATGCTTGTGAAGGTCATTGCTTAACTAAGCACTCACAGAGAGAGACCGATATTTAGCGAGCTCTAAGCTGGTATCGTCTCCTCTTATGTGGAAGACTGTGGTTCAATTCCCCAAACGTGAATGTTTCTCCCTTTCAGGTTACCCAGTAATGATAGGGTAGGTTTATGCTTGAGGCTTTGAGTTACCAGTTAGGGCTAGAGTGCATCAATATCTTCCAAAGTCCAACTTAAACGTTCAGTGTTTCCAATCTGTATTTTTTTCTAAGGTGTTGTCATTGTTTCATTCAATTCAGTTGATTTTTCAAAAGTTTGCAAAGACAGACTGTAGGGAAGCAGAACTGGTCAATAGTGGGGGCTGACATATCTAATATATTCTGATGAAAGGTGATCAAGCTGAAACATTAGTGTGTCTCTCCACAGATACTGCCAAATCTCTGATTACTTCCCGCATTTTTGTTCTTATTTCAGATTTCCAGCAACGTAGCATTCTGCTTTTGCATATGCAATGTTGCATTCTGTTAATGATCCTATAATCATTAGTTACTGACTTCACACTTCTCCCAACTGGATGGGAGTGAGACCATAAGATCACAAGAAATAGGAACAGGAGGTCACTGTTCAGTCTCTCTAGCCTGCTCTGTCATTTAATAGGATCACGGTTGATTGGACATTCTTCACGTTCATTTTCCTGACCTTTCCCCATAACTCTTCATTCCCCGACTGATCAAGAACTTTTCGATATCAGCCTTAAGTATACATGAGGACTCTGTCCCCACAGCTCTTTGTGATAAGTAGGTTCAAAGATGCACAACGCTCTGAGAGAAGAAATTCTTCCTCACCTTGGATTAAATTGGCATCCCTTTATTCTGTAACTAAAACAAAGTTGCTGGAAAATCTCAGCAGGTCTGACAGTATCTGTGAAGGAACAAACAGAGTTAACATTTCAGGACTGGTGACCCTTCCTCAGAACAGTTCTGAGGAAGGGTCACCGAATGAAACGTTAACTTTGTTTATTTCTTCACTGATGCTGCTAGATCTGCTGAGCTTTTCCAGCAACTTTGTTTTTGTTCCTAATTTACAGCATCCGCAGTTCCTTCAGTTTTTATTTCCCTTTGTTCTGTGACTGTTCCCTTTGATCTTAGACTGTCCCAAGAGGGGAAACATATAGCTTTTACCATCAACCCCGTAAGAATCCTGTATGTTTCGATAAGATCACCTCTCATTTTTCTAAACTCCAGCGACTAGAATCCCAACCTGTTCAGCTTTTGCTCATAAGACAATCCATTCATACCAGGGATCATTCATGTGAACCTTCGGTGAACTGCCTCCAATGAATTATATATTTCATTAAATAAGGAGACCAAAAACGCTCACAGTTTTCCAGATGTGATCTCACCAGCACCCTGTGCAGTTCCAGTAACACTTCCCTACTCATATACTTCAACTGTCTTGAAGTAAAGGCCAACATTGCATTAGCCTTCCTGATTACCTGCTGCACGTGTGTGCTGGCTTTTTGTGTCTTGTGCACAAGACCCGCCAAGGCCTTTTGAGCTGCAGCTTTTTTGCAGTTTTTCTTTATTGAAATAATATTCTGTTCTTTGTTCTCCTTTTCAACATGAACAACTTCACATTTTCCCACATTATACTCCATTTGCCAACTTTTTGTCTACTTACTTATCGATATCTCTCTGTAAACCATTTGCATCCCTCTTACAATTTTCTTTTCCAGCCATTATAGTGTTGCCTGCAAATTTGGCGATAGCACATTCACTTCCTTCCTCCAAATCATTAATATATATTGAATACAATTGCGGTCCCAGTACAGACCCCTGTGGTACCCCACTTGTCTCGGGTAACCAACCTGAAAAGAAGCCACTTATCGCCACTTGCTGTTTCCTGCTCATGAGCCAATTCTCTATCTACGTCACTATACTACCTCCAGCACTGTGGGCTCTTATCTTCTGACTTAGCCTTTTGTGAGGTATCTTGTATGGAAGCCCAAACATAACACATCTACTGGAGTCCCAAAGATTTGACATTGAACGTAACGAAAGGCAAGTCACTATTTAAAATTTCTTATTATTCCATGGGAACTTTAATATGGTGTGAGTGGGAGAGAGGACAACCTTCATCACATCACCATTCAGTGCATAATTAGGACACTTGATGCAGCTTGAGTGAGGTCAGAGAGGTTCCTGGTTTCAAGTAAACCTTTTACCTTCTCCCTCTCCCTCTCTCTCTATTTCTCAAAATCCCAGTTGCACTTTCACTTACTCTCTCTCATTTTCTACCACTGTTACATTCTCTCTCTCACACATACAGCTTTTCAGTGACAGTAACCATAACTCAGTTAGATTTAAGGTGTTTATGGACACGGATCAAGACAAAGATTGACAGGAAATAAAGGTTCAGAACTGGGGAAGGCCGATTTTAATAAGACAAGACTGGATCTGGCAAAAACGGACTGGGAGCAGCGACTCAAAGGAAAATCTGCAGTGGGAGATATTTCAAAGGGTAATGTCAAGAGTATAGGGCCAACATGTTCCCAGAAAGGGGAAGGGTGGGACCAACAAATCCATAGAACCCTGGCTGTCAAGAAATGTACAGGATTGGATAAAGAAAATAAACAAGCAGTTGGTAGACACTGAAGGCTCCAAGCGATGGATGTCTTAAAAGAATATAGAAAATGCAGGGAGTTAATTAAAAATACCAGCTAGAGTGAGGAGGGAGCCTGAGAAAGCACTGGCGTGTAGCATTAAGGAAAATCCAAAGACATTTTTTGAAGTATGTTAGGGGCAAAAAAAAATCAGAGAACAATTAAGGTCCAATGAGGAGAAAAAGTACCATTGTATGTGCGGGCCAGAAGATGTAGCTGAGGTTTTAAACGTACTTTGCAACTGTATTCACTGTAGAGGCGGCCAATGAAGGCGTAGAAATCGAGGAGATGAACTGTGATATATTTAAACAAATTAGCATGAAGATAGAGCCGGTATGAAAAGTTTTAGCAGGTTTGAAGGTGGATAAATCCTGAGGTCCAGATGAATGAACCCACGGCTGCTATGGGAGTAAGGGAGAAAATTGCAGGGCTCTCACATTCATTTTCAAATCGGCTCTGGACACAGGAGGACTGCTAATGTCGTACCATTCTTCATTAAGGGTGGTAAGGACAAACGCAGAAACTACAAACCAGTGAGACTAACATCTATGCTGGAAGCAATTGGAAGAAAATCTGAGGGACAGAATTAATCTCTAATTGGAGCAGCAAGGATCGATTAATTGGCATTTCATGGCTTTTTAAGGTGGAGATCATATCTAACAATTAGATTGAATTTTTTGAGGTGTTAATTAGGCCTTTATGTGTGGGTAGTGAATTTGGTGTGGTCTACACAGATTTATGTTTTTGATAAGGTCTCATATGATAGACCAGTTAAGAAGCTAAGAGTCCATTGGATCCAAAATTTGCTTAGTGGCAGGAAGCAGAGGATAATGGTCAAAAGGGCATTTGTGTGACTGGAAGCCTGTGTCCAGTGTGTTTTCCACAGGATTCAGTCCCTTGCTGTTTGTTGTGTATATTAATGATCTAGACATGAATGTAGGGGTATGATCAGAAAGTTTGCCGATGTTATAAAATTTGTAGTGTGGGAAATTGTGAGGAGGAAAATCTTATAAGACAAAATGATATAAATGGGCTGGTCAGATTGGCTGAACAGTGGTAATTGGAATTTAATCCTGAATGGTGTGAACTGATGCACTTTGGTAAGACTAACAAGGCAAGGAAGTATTTGACAAATAGTAGGGCCCTAGGAAGTGCAAAGGAACAGATGGACCTTGGTGTGCATGTTCATAGATTCTTAAAGATAGCAGGACAGGTAGATAAGATGGTTAAGAAGACATATGAGATACTTGCCTGTATTAGGCAAGACACTGAATACAAGAGTCGGGAGGTTATGATGGAACTGTGCATTACATTAGTTAAGCCGACAGCTAGAGTATTTCATGCAGTGCTTACCACCATACTATAAGGAGGACGTGATTGCACTAGACAGTACAGAGGAGATTCACCGGGATGTTGCCTGATCTATAAAGAGAAACTACACAGGTTGGGCTGTTACTCTTAGAGCAGAGAAGGCTGACAAGGGAGTCTGATTAAGTTGTAAAAAGTTCTAAGGGGCACACACAGCATAGGGAGAAAGTTGTCCTCTTAGTAGAAGGGTCAATAACCAGGTGGCGCAGTTTTAAAGTAAGAAGAGAAGGTTTAGATGGGGTTTCTATATTTCTTTTCACCCAGAGGGTGTTTGTGCCTGGAACTCACTACCTGGAAGGGTGATCGAGGTGGGAACCTTCGAGATCATTTGAGAAGTATTTGGATGAGCCCTTGAAACACCAAAGCAAACAAGACAATATGCCAAGTGCTGGAAAATGGGAATAAAATAGTTAGATGTTTAATGACCAGTATGGGCATGATGGGCTGAAGGGCCTCGTTCCACAATGTAACACTCAACGGCTCTAAGTAAACTGACCCATAGAGTTAGAGTTAATCAATCCCTAATGCATGATCTGTTACTAGACATTAACATCAGCACAACATGGTGAACAGCTGGTGTGCTGTTCTGTGTGGCACCACGATTGGATAATGGTTAGTACTCTACGTTGTGGGCACAGCAACCTCGGTTCACATCTGAGTCACGGCAGTGAGTCTTTGTCGCAATTTAGGGGAGGCGATGGCGTAGTGGTATTATCACTGAACTGTTAATCCACAGACCCAGATAATGTTCTGGGGACCCATGTTTGAATCCCACCACTGCAGACAGTGGAATTTGAATTCAATAAATATCTGGAATTAAGAATCATTGCTAATTGTCTGGAAAAACCTATCTAGCTCGCTAATGTCCTTTAGGGAATCAAACTGCCATCCTTACCTGGCCTACATGTGACTCCAGACCAACAGCAATGTGGTTAATACTTAACTGCCCTCTGGCAATTAGGGATGGGCAATAAATGCTGCCTGGTCAATAACACCCTCATCCCGTGAATGAATAAAGAATAAAGAAGGTCAAAACATCATGCTAAGAAATCCTATCATGCTTGAACAGCGAACAAGTGAGTCAATCTAAAGGTGAAGCGCGTGGCTAGGTGTCTTTGTTCATTACAGTGCCCGAGAGTCAATGTCTATCGAGAGGGTAGTTTGACTCAATCAGGAAAGGCCAACTGATAACAAGCTAGGGAACATCAGGAAAAATTGCTGGAATGTAAACAAAATTTCCTAGATTAAATTGAGACACAGCAAACCTCCTAACCAAATTTAACGTTCAGCATTCAGAGCTATAGTTTCTAGATTTAGGTATGTCATTGGCAGAGGCAGTACACCAGTGAAAGACTGATGCAACTGCAAAGAGCCTGACATGACCAGAGCAGATCACACAAGGTGAATACCTTCAAGTTAAACTGAAGGCCATGAATACACAGAAAGTTATCAATAGCCAAAATCTGACAATGTACTTGACAAGACAAAGAGCAGCAAACTCTGATTTCACACTGTCAATCTTGTGAAAAACGTCAATGACATCACATTGTCCAAAGTTTTGCATGCATTCAGAATAATCAGTCCTCAGTAAACTGATGACAATTTGTTATTTGCTATGATTGACAAAGTATTCTTAAAAACCTGTATTCACAGACATGAGAATTAATGATGAAATCTACGTATGTAAATCTTTCAACATACAACACTTCACCAATTGCACGTGCAGGATCAATTGTGCTGGAGTGCAAGTACTAACAATCAGACTGAACATTGCAGATGTTCTGCATTTTAGAGAGCTAGATCAAAATTGTGATGTACCAGCATGCTCTGCCCTTGCATTATTCACAATGAATAGAAACAGTCAAACATCAGAGAGAGAACAGAAATTTCCAGAAATTATTCAAGAAACACACTTAGAACTGAAGATGAAAGAAGACTGGAAACATTTCACTTTCTTCTGAATTAGTGAACTTAAAATTTCAGCTGCCTGAGGTGCAGCGAATATAAAGCACAAGAGGAAATGGTTGGCCAAGCTCAGCATAACTTCAGACTTTTAATTGCCATCTCTAAAGTTATGCGATCTTAAGGAGGTACCTCACGAGGATAAGTTAACAGCTGAAAAAGAAAGGAACTCGGATGAACTACAATCTCATTGACAATCTTTTCATTGGATTGATGGTAATCTACAGCTGGAGCAATTTGATAAAACAAATCAGACTCAGCAGGTACAGCTACAAAAGCATCAGCTTGAGGTCAAAGCACTCCTGAAGAAAATGACAGAATAAGCGGAGGTGCACAATGCGTACAATAAGAAACTGTAAATCATTACTGAGAGCCTTTTAGAAAATAAATGCCAGTAATAATGCTGTCATGAAAGAACTAAAACAAAACTTCAAGGATACCCACACAATCTCTGAAGCAGTGAGTGAAAAAGGTCCATGTGTTAAAGAAAACAAAATGGAAAGAAAAATTGAAGAAGCTGAATAGCTAATGGAGCAGGTTATGAACAGAAAAAACTGCACCAGCAGAAGATTAAACTTTGATAGAAGGATCCATGGTATGATAACAAAAACTTTAAACAAATTGGAAGCTCTTAAGGAACAAAACAGTAAATGCTATGAAGATATGAACCACTTATACAAATCTGTTAGTTGCGAATCTGATATAAAACTTGACTGTACTTCATCAGCATAAGGAAATTCTGGGCGAGCAACAGGAGTAGCAGTCCATGAAAGAAAAACAAAGTAACATAAACAAAATCAACAGATAAAACCACTGATGACTGCAGACAATCCACAGTACCTTCAGCCAAATCATCACCTTATGATCTGGACATATTTGCAAATTACCTATACATAATCAAATCTAATTGTTATTATTACAAATGTTTGCAGTTTTTAAACTTAGTTTTTGGAAAGGAGGGGGGCGTTGCTGTTAAGAGAGTTCACTTTTAAGAACCACATGTGCTGTGTGTATACAATTTTGTGACTCTGCCTGTCATTTTTCTGCAAGCTGCACACTAAGACATCTGTCGGTTTGCTGTATTTTCTGCTTCATAACTTATGGTGTGTTTTACCATGTAAAATAAACTAACCCGCAGAGTTAATCAATCCCTGATTGGTTATTAGATCATTACAATTAATACAACATCTTTCTTTTGCGATCTCACTCTCTCTTCCTATCTTTCTATCCCCTTTTCCCTGTTTCAGTCTCCTTTTCTCCCTGTGCCACTCTGTCTCTCTTTCCGTGTCCTACAATTTCAGTCTTCCTGTCTCTCTCTCTCTGTCTCTCTCTCCCTGTGGTAAAATGAGATACATGTAAATCATGAACAGTCTAACTGATCACATAACACTGACATCAGTAAGGGAAAGATAGCAGTCTGGAATGAGCATGTGGAGAGAGAGAGTGGTCTTAGACACTACACTGGACAACTGTGTTTCAGAATCTAGTGTGTTCAGATGTAAATAAAGGAACGTTATATCAGGACTTGAAGAGTTCTATTCGGTGATCAGGAGCAAGCAGCTTCAGGGACAATGTAGATGCGAATACCAGAGCCCAAGATGCATCAGACTGGGATCTCAACCTGCAGGATGAAATATTAGCTTAAAGCACAAGATGAATAATGACAGTAGCCAAGGAAACAACTTTCTGAGTCAAGAAATTAAAACAGGGATTGATGGACACAGCTAGCAAAGGAAGACTCTGAAATTAAGATAGAACCTTAGAATTTTTGCTTAGTGTAATAAAATATCTGCTAACTGTCAGTAGATGCTCATCTAATTAAATTTCCTATAGTTTTCCTCATCCTCTTTCTTCAAACGTCTGTAGTTGCTCTAATTTAAGTTGATGACATGGGTTTGAGACTTGAATTGATCTCGCTCAGACTAAACTTGAAATTGTACCCTATTCTGCTTGCTACCCCCTACAGAATCTTTTTAATCAGCTTTTATTCATCCTTCTTCTTTACAGCTCTAATAAGTATAAAATAGCCTATTCTCAGGTACATTCTTTAATGTGCTGCTCTAAGAATGCTGTCTACAAATTTGTCTTCCATGTTATCCTTCATTTCCCCAGTTAATTTGCAGATTTAAATCACCCATGACCGTAAGAATAGTGGTACCCTTCTTAGACACCTTCATTATTTCCTGATTTATAATTTATGCTACACTTGGCAAATCTTTAGGAGCCTGCAGATGACTCCTAACTGTGACTTTGCTGTCTCCCTGTTCCTTATTTCCAAACTGATTCCACATCACAAAATAAATACGAAGAACTGTGGGTGCTGGAAATCTGAAACAAAAACATAAAGTGTCGGAGAAGAAGGGCAAATCTGGCAGCATCTGTTGAGAAAGAAACAAAGTTAATGATTCCAGTAACTCTTCCTCAAAACATTGGATTTAAGGCACTTGCTCTGTGTTTTCTCTCACCAGATGCTGCCAGACCATAATGTGGAATCACAACAGATCTATTGCTCCTATATCACAACTGATCACCACACTGATACCTTCCTGTATTAAATGATGCTACCCACATTTCCCTTCTTTTTCCAGAACATCAAATAACCTTGAAAATTGAGTTTCCAATACTAGTGACTCGTAACCACATCTCTATAATAGCTATCAAGTCATATTCATTTCTTTCTATTTGTGCTTTCAACTCATTTATTGTGTTACACATTCAGATAAAGAGCCTTAGCTTCAACTTTTTACCATTATTACTTAACTCTGGTTCTAATTTGTGTCGCACTCTCCTGCATATACTTCCTGCATCTTCCTGTCACATCTGATTATTATTTGCCTCTTCACTACCCTGTTCACTACTGTACAGTTCTGATCTCTCATTTCTTTTTCACTCTTTTAAACTTCCCTTCAATTGAACTGGATCTGCACATAATTCACTTAAAACCTTACCTACAACTTGTTATACATCTCACTAGTATATAAATCCCAGCATGGTTCATATGAAGCCCATCCCAACAGAATAACTCTGTCTTTTTGCAGTGCTGGTGCCTGGCTAGGCAAAAAGCTCTTTGGCTATTCATGACATTTTGTATTAGAAATCATCCTTCCAGTTTCAATCCAGATAAGTTAGTTCAAATGAAGGAAGCGATTAAGTTCATGATGAACTATAACGTTATTGACAGGCTCATAGCAGCTAGACCTCACCTGTTTCTGAAACTGCAGGCCATAAAGATTTTGTATTAATTATTGCAAAGTCAATTCAGCAGTGAAGGTGGATTCATTGTTGATTCCATGAGTAGAAGAAACAATTGGATGAGTGCAATTTGTTGCTAAGATTGTCTTGTTTAAAAGGATACTTTAAGTTCCAATGACTGATATATCAGCTTTTGTAACACTGGATAGACTTTATTATTGTAAAGTTATTTTGTTTGGAATGAAAAAGGCGCCAGCTACTGTCTAACCATTAACCAAAGTTATTGGAGGATTATATAATCCATATCAAATTGATATGTAATCTAATGTCTAATCTATGTATTGTATATCATCATCTTGGTCACAAACTTGGTTGTTATCAGCCAAACCTAGGATGAACATTAACACCACTTAGTTAAACTATTTCAGTTACAAAGAGTCCATATGATCATAAATTTGAATAAAAATACACTTGCAAAGGTAACTTATTTGAGCCACACTGTGGTACAGGTCAATTATTATAAGGAAGTGAAAAGTGGGTTATTTTGGACTTTTCCATGCCTGGACAAAATGTAAAATGCTCTGGTATCTTGACACATGTGGATTTATTGGAAGTTTTTTTTTGTGAACTTCAGCACTGTAGCGACACCTTGTCAAATTTGTTGAAAGAAAACAAAAAAAATTGAACAGATGGAGAACGTTACAGTGCCTTCAACAATTTTAAAGCTGTTTTAAAAACCCACTGGTTTTTGCCAGCAGCGATTTATGAGGAGCCATTCAAACTGGCTGTTGATACAAATGACACCGGTATTGTTGCCATTCTATCTCCAGAAGACAAAACAGGGTTGAAACGGTTTATCAGTTACTTTTCCCAAAAACTGATTATCAGTAGAAATATTTGACGTTAAGTGTTCAAATCAATGTGTAATCTCCAAATCCAACAACTCTGAAGAGACTGCTATTTATACAGCCTGTAATCTGTTAAGTTTTTTTTAAAAATGAAGACAGTTTTGTTGCATTTAATTTCAAAATTTGCATATCTGGCATGGACAATGTTATAGTTGTCAACAATAACATGAAGAAAATCGAACGCTGTGATCAGTATATTTAATGAAAATATGGTAGGTGATGTAGCATTAACATAGTGATGTAGCATGTAGATGTAGCATTAACATAGCGATGAGGCATGTAGATGTAGCATTAACATAGCAATGTAGCATTAACATAGCGATGTAGCAGGTAGATGTAGCATTAACATAGCGATGTAGCATGTAGATGTAGCATTAACATAGCAATGTAGCAGGTAGATGTAGCATTAACATGGTGATGTAGCATGTAGATGTAGCATTAACATGGTGATATAGCATGTAGATGTAGCATTAACATGGTGATGTAGCATGTAGATGTAGCATTAACATAGTGATGATAAGAACAATTGACAGAAAATGAAAATGCCTCTTAAGGATTTTACAGTACTGGGGAGATGAAAAGTAAAGTCTATTTTGTACGTATTAAAGTTTAAAATAGAGGCAGATAGATTTGTGCTGGTTCTGTGAAAATAATGTTTCTTAGAGGTCAGAAGATCACTTGAAACAGCGATCTATGCATCAATTTCAAGAAAATATGTGATTTCAATCAAGTGCTTGGAAGAATCCCTGTGGTGCTAATATTTGGGTTACTAATATTGCTGCATTTGTAATAGACCAGAAAAACATTAATTTAGTTTGGACTTCAATACAGAAAGCTCAAGGTCTCAGTTCAGAAGAAACAGGAGTTTGGTTCCGAGGGGAGAGCAATTTCTCTTAGCAGAGGAATCAAGTTTTTAGTTCAGAGAAATGAGTCACACTAGCCAAAGTGTTTCAGTTGGTGGAACGGAGAGTTCAGTCAGAAATGCTTAAGTTTGTTGGAACTGAAAAAGTTTGGGCCATCAGGAATGTGAAAGTTCACACCAGCAGTCTCAGAAAAGAATTGTAAAACTGTCTCCACATTCCATGGAAAACGAACTGGGTAGAGTCAGTTACAGAGTTGAGAAATGAGTGAAGATTTTCTGGAATAAAGTGTCTGTAAAAGCATAGAATTGGGGAACAGATTGAGACTTTTTTTGCTGTTTATGTTAAGATACTTTTAACTGTATTTTATATACGTTGTTTAGTTTGCTTTTTTGTGTCAAACTTAACATCTTGTTGTTAAAGAACATCTGCAGTTTCATGAATATGATTCAGTGACTAACCACCATGGTAACTAAGTGCAAAATTTAAACAGATGAAGCCAAGTTCTCATTTGGGGGTGATGAATCAAAGTGGTTTTGTGCTGATAAGGGTACCCCAAGCCAAAACAATACTTGACAATAGTGGGAGGCTTATTGGTGTGAATAAAGAATGGACAAACCAATGGGGGTGTGAAGAGAAATCCTACAGAAACTACACGGGGAACATCTAAGTATCAGGAAGTGATACCTGCGTGTTCCCCAATGGCACAACATTCAGTGTGGGGACTAGACAATTTGAAAGTCATAGAGGATTACGTTTTGTAACATCAAACATGTGTCATACCCGCTAAGTGCCTACAGAGTCAATGGATTCATTAGGCTTTCCAGAAAGGCCATCGGCAAGGTGAGCAATGGATTTGTTTCATTTTAGAAGAAAGCTGCGTTTATTCCTGGTCAATAGTTATCCAAGATGGATTGATGTATCAAGACTTCATGCAAACAGAGCAAACTCAGTGACCAGAATACTAAATGATCTATGTGATGCATGGCTTCCTTTTTTTAAAATTCATTTACACTAAGTGGGCTTCACTGGCTAGGGTAGCTTTTATACCCCCTCCCTAATTGCCCAGAGGGCAGTTAAGAGTCAACAACATTACAATGGGGCTGGAGTCACATGCAGGCCAGATCAGGAAAGGACAGAAAAGTTTCTTCCCTAAAGACATTAACAAACTGGTGGGTTTTTCCTGATAATCAACAACTAGTCATCATTAGATCCTTAATTCCAGACATTTATTGAATTCAAACTCCAACATCTGTCATGATCTGGGCCTATAACTTTACATAGATCTCTGGATTAATAATCTAGCAACAATACACTAGACTATGAATTTGTCTCAAACTATAGATGTCAGTTGTGAACAATATTTTGAGGATGTTCAGTTTTGCGGTAGTGATCAATCAGATGATATTCTCAATTCTCCATTCCTTGGTCGACAAGGATGGAAAGTGCAGTCAAATCTGCAAAGTCACTGATGAAGTATCCAGTCTGAGAATTAGCTCTCCTGAGTTACAGAACAACACCATTGGATAATAATTACTCGCTAGCCAAATTATTCATGGGGAGGAGGTTATAAATGGGAACACCAGTTTTACAACACAATCTCAAGCTTAACATCACCTCCCTTGACCATGGAAAGGTGATACAACTGGAGAAAAACCACAACAAAATGTGACAGAGGTGATACAATGTTAGACTCAGGGCAAATATTCTTTCAACAGAACAGCAAGTCAAGTCAATGGACAGAAGCTGTGAAATCAGAAAAACAAATCAGTTAAATCTTAGATTCCCAAAAGGAACAGTAAGGCGTTCATTTTACTTGAGTCGATGTGGGACAGTCATTCCTACAGAACAATCCCAAATATCACGATTGTGGGGGTTACCGTTGACAAGAAAATGAACTGGACCAGCCATATAAATACAGTGCCAACAAGAAACGATCAGGCACTGGGAGTTCTGCAGCAAGTTACTCAGCTCCTGACTCCCCAGAGCCTGTCCACCATCTACAAGAAACAAGTCAAGAGTGGGATGGAATACTCCCCCCTTGCCTGGATAAGTGCAGCTCTAATAACACTTCGGAAGATCAACAGCATCTTGGATAACGCAGCCCACTTCACTGGCACCTTCTGCATTCACACCATTGGCACATAGTGGCGGCAATGTGTACTAATTAGAAGATGCCAAGCAGTAACTCACCAAGGGTCCTCCAACTGGGCCTTCCAAACCCAAAATTTTGGCCATCTAGAAGGACAAAGTAGGAACACTACCAGCTGCAAATCACACACCATCCTGACTTGGAAATATATCACCGTCTATTCACTGCTGCTGGGTCAAAATACTATAACCATAACCTTAAGAACACTGTGTGCGGATTTTGTAAAGGCTTGATGACAAGGACTATGTTAGGATAGCTGGGAGAATTGTATGAGAAGTCCAGTGAGGCCTTTCTAAATGTCAGGAGCAACTGGTTTCATTTTTAAACTACGTTCTGGACATTGGGACAATAATCTCACTAGGAAGTGGTGAATTATCTAATATGAGGAATTGTTGCTTGTTAATGACCTTATTAACTGCAAATCTCACTTCACTAATGTGCAGCTTTCTATTTTATGAACTACCGTGAGCAAACCAGATATAGACAATTCATAGCATGGAAAACAGAATGGGTACCTCATTTTGAGCCTAAATGGATGCTCATAGTATCCTTGCATTGCCTTTTACATCTTACCTATTAGAGATACCAGGCTCACAGAACTGCTGTATTGCAGCCATGAGGCCAGGAAGCTTGGCTGAGGATTGCCAACAGCCATGAAAAGTTAAGGGAGATAGTCTTCAGCCTCTGATATCAGTGCAGGGGCTTAGACACACAGTCAGCCAGCCATAGTTATTTGGACTCCATGGTATTGTGGGCTGTTTTCGTCCTGGCATAGGAGAGAGGCGTGTGTAAATGGGTATAAAAGTGGGTGGCACAGCCCTGGCTTTTGGTGCAGTTTGGAAGATGTCCCAAGTGAGTGAGTAGGCAGTGTAAGACATGCAGGGTTAATGGTCTCGGGGATTTGCCTGGGTGACAGCAAGTGAAGGAAGAGGTAACAGGCAATAATGAGTGTGTTGGAGCGTAAGCATTGGTGGGAGGCAGGTATAGTTGCAGAGAAACAGTGAGTGTGGGGCCTCAGAGAGAAGATGTTGGCGCTCATGTTGGCAGATTTAAGAAGGGCATTGACCTTCTCCCTACTGGGCTGGACATCCCTGCAGACAGCTGGGACTGCAGTGACCCAGGTGGTAACTTTAAACCCAGCCTGGCACAGTCTGGTGGCCTCCACTGGACCTGAGGAAAGAGGAGGTCCCATCTGTATATCACTCCATCCACCAGAACCTGCTGGCAAAGCAGGGTATCAATTTTCACTTCCCCGCCAAGTCTGGGACAAATGTTAGGAAATATGCAGAGCAGTTCCAGACTGACAGAGCACATCTAGGTGCACAGCGGCAATATCAAGTTGTCTGGGGCACAGCGAGTGATAGAACGAGGCTAGAATTAGATGGGTGTCATGGAGTTGGGTAGGTGGATAACGAGGCAAGTGGTGAGAGTTCTTGCTAGGTCTCATGGAGAGAAACCCTCTAAAAAACATCAAATAACTGTCAGTTATCCAATAGAAGCAAGAATCAGCCTTAATATAGAAAAGGCGGAGTAGGTGGGACTGGTGTGCAAAAGGAGCTGTAGGACTGAGAGGTTAATAAGCTCTATCTACAAGAAAGTTGTCTTGGCTTTCTGTCTCAACAACTAGCCTGTTCCAAGAAGAGATTGGTATCAGAGGATGGATGCTGAAAGGCAAAGATTGGAAAGAGGGTTCTTTTGAGATAGAGGTTCTAATTTGCATTACTTCCGAGAAGAAAGGCTGAACCAAGCGCAAGTAGGAAATGATTTGATCAGCATATGACTTCCTAGCAACGTTTGGTGAAGCTGAACCTTACAATGAATGTTAAAATGTCGAGAACATGATTCCATTTTTAGCAAAGTAAAAGAAAAGTACATCCTTGGCACAATCGCTTCCTACCTGAGCAAAACCAGACAGAAAATATTCTCAGAGCTCAAATTTCAACAAATTGGTACATGAGCAACGTTTGGAAATTCCATTAAAAATTTATGGGCTACATTTGTAAGAAAATATTGAATACATATGAGGCGTGGTCTGATTTTGACACATTTAGAAAGCATGATTTATAATGAAATTTAAAAACAAAATATGGCAGAGCTGTAAATCTGAAACAAACGCAGAAAATGCTGGAGAAACTCTACAGCTTTGGCAGCATCTGAGGAAAGAGCAAAAGAGAGCTAACATTTTGAGTCAGAACTGACGAACAGGCCTACCAGACACGAAATGTTAACTCTGTTTCTCTCTGCACAAATGATGCCAGACCTGCAGAGTTTCTCCAGCATTTTCCACATAATGGAATTTAACAGACTACGAACAAGATTTCTACTTGGAGATTCCTAATTCAGTGCCTGCCTTTAATTTGTTGGACTGTGCTAAGTTGTTGAATACCATTTACACCTAGTATTAACTAGGGTTAGATTTACAGAAAGGAAAAGGCTTTTGGAACAAAGGTCAGGAGGCTTAACGTGTTCCTGGGGTAACATTCGTTCTCAGCAGCTTTCATGGCTGAAAACAGACAAAAAGAATGGAAGATTCGATGCTTTGAGAGAGCACCCAAATATTGAGAGGGAATAGAGAGGAAGTGACAGTTTTTGCAGTGAATGTCCACAGGCTCCTGAAAGTAAATAAGTTGGTGAAGGAGGCAAATGAGATGCCTTCCTTCATTGACCAAGGTATTGAATACACAAGCAGGATGTAATGCTAGAACCACGTAAAACACTAGTTAAGCCTCAGCAGGAGTCTCATGCACAGTCTGATCACAACGTTAGATGAAGGATGTCTATGTCTCTAGACAGAAAACAGAGGAGATTTACGAGAACATAGCTGGGCTTGAAAATAGCAGCTATGAGGAATGAAGACTGAAATAACTGCGTAAGCTAGAAATCAGAAACAAAAAAAGAAATTGCTCACAGCATCTGTGAAGAGAAATCAGAGTTAATGTTTTGGGTTCAGTGACTCTTCCTCAGGAACCTGATGCTGCCAGATATGCTGAGCTTTACCAGCAATTTCTGTTTTTGTAGCTATGAGGAATGATTGGATACGCTAGGTTACAGTAGGACAGAGGAAGCTCAGGGGCGACTTATTGAGGTGGTACAAAATAATGAGGGGCTTGTATATACTGGGCAGAGGAATGGAACAAAGAGTTCCTGAGAGCACAAATTTAAAGTGATTGGTAGCAGGATTAAATGGGGACATGCCTAAGGGTGTGGGTGTCTGGAATTCACTATCCAGTTTGGTGGTTGAGATGGAAAGCCCCAACTCTTGTTAAAAGGATGATAAAATGTGAGGCTGGATGAACACAGCAGGCCCAGCAGCATCTCAGGAGCACAAAAGCTGACATTTCGGGCCTAGACCCTTCATCAGAGAGGGGGATGGGGTGACGGTTCTGGAATAAATAGGGAGAAAGGGGGAGGCGGACCGAAGATGGAGAGAAAAGAAGATAGGTGGAGAGAGTATAGGTGGGGAGGTAGGGAGGGGATAGGTCAGTCCAGGGAAGACGGACAGGTCAAGGAGGTGGGATGAGGTTAGTAGGTAGATGGGGGTGCGGCTTGAGGTGGGAGGAAGGGATGGGTGAGAGGAAGAACCGGTTAGGGAGGCAGAGACAGGTTGGACTGGTTTTGGGATGCAGTGGGTGGGGAGGAAGAGCTGGGCTGGTTGTGTGGTGCAGTGGGGGGAGGGGACGAACTGGGCTGGTTTAGGGATGCTGTAGGGGAAGGGGAGATTTTGAAACTGGTGGACCCCTACAGCATCCCTAAACCAGCCCAGTTCGTCCCCTCCCCCCACTGCACCACACAACCAGCCCAGCTCTTCCTCCCCATCCACTGCATCCCAAAACCAGTCCAACCTGTCTCTGCCTCCCTAACCGGTTCTTCCTCTCACCCATCCCTTCCTCCCACCCCAAGCCGCACCCCCATCTACCTACTAACCTCATCCCACCTCCTTGACCTGTCCATCTTCCCTGGACTGACCTATCCCCTCCCTACCTCCCCACCTATACTCTCTCCACCTATCTTCTTTTCTCTCCATCTTCGGTCCGCCTCCCCCTCTCTCCCTATTTATTCCAGTTCCCTCTCCCCATCCCCCTCTCCGATGAAGGGTCTAGGCCCGAAACGTCAGCCTTTGTGCTCCTGAGATGCTGCTTGGCCTGCTGTGTTCATCCAGCCTCACATTTTATCATCTTGGAATTCTCCAGCATCTGCAGTTCCCATTATCTTTTGTTAAAAGGAATCTGGATTTGAGCCTGCAAAGCTACAGACTATGAGATTAGAATAACAACTGGTATATTCTGCTGATACAAATGCAATGGGTTGAATGGACTTTTCTGTGCATTAAATTTTCTATAGCTACATTGTTCTCTAATCAAAATATTAAGTTGGTATTCCTGAGATCAGGGGATAGGGGTTTAAAGGAAAAAATGCCAATGATTCTAAAACTACATAAACAGTTTGTCGATTCATCTTCACACAGGTTAAGGATAAAACATGTACAAAATATGCAGGTGTAAGGAGCAATGAGTACATTAAACTTATAGATAGAGGTAATAGATGTAGAAACTGAAGGAGGACACCTTCACAATCCACAGTGAGTCTCCCATCTGCAAGAAACTTTAATGAAGTCATAGCAATGGTTTGAAGGTATGGGGTAAAGGGGAAAACCATTTCCATCTTGCACTTTGTAAATATAGCAACCAGGTTTTCAAAAGTGTCTAGTGAAACTAGTAACGGTGGGCAAAGTAATAATGAAATGGACAGAGACAGGACACCGAACTGACAATGGGGGAGATATTTGCCAATGATGAACTTAACAACACATGTGAAAATATGGACATTGTGGAAATGAAAAGAAGTGGCAGTTCTAAAGACTCAGAAAGTCCCGTAATAGTGTAGTGTGTGAAAGAAATTGAATGGCAACAGATAAGATGCTCCATAAAATCTTAATAGAAATGTAAATTAACATCTGCCAATGGGCAGTCCATGAGAAGAGCTCACTGCAAACGGTTGGGGGCTATAGTCAATTAGTTTTCAGGATAAATCCAAAAATTCCTTTGTAATGAGTGATCATCTCCCAACTTGGAAAAGAATTGCTATTAAGTCCAATTTTTGAGCACTCATATAGCTTGCACATAGGGAAAAGGGCTGATGTTTCAGAGAAAATTTGCCAAACCTTACAGCATCATATAAGGCCATCAGAAATAAATTTTAGTCTGGGAGAATGCTGTGTTATGAAAGAGAAGAGCTGTAAGGCTACATAGATAATAATGTTACAACAGTAATTCTAAAGCTGGCAACAGAAGTGTGGGCACTGTCCTCGAGGTTCATTGGTCCTGATTACACACTGACAGAGTCTGATCAAGTCATAGCAAATGATGTGGCACTATGCCTGTCTCATGTACAACTATGAAAGCCAGATTATAGCAGATGAAGAATTGGTTGAATATGGACAAAGCAACACAGAGTCTCAGGACAAGATTATTTTCCCTGGAAGACAACAACTGAAAGTTGACACCAAACTGACATTTTTCTAAAGGGGTTAGTGGAAGGGTAGCAGCATTGTAGGGATAGCAGGGAAAACCACCAGCAAATGCAAATATGCCCCAGATATACAAAGCGAGGGACAGAAGGTAAGCTCTGGTTTGGCAAAATGAGGTAAAGATATGGAAAGCCAGAAAATGCACTACACGTTTTGAAAGTGGACCTGAAAGTGAACATGATGTTAAGAAAAGATCAGAAAAAGATATTATGAAAGGAATTTTGATCTTGGAAGAGAGAGAGAGAGATCTGGTGGTAGTATCTAGAACTAAATGGAAGGATGGGTAGAGGTTCTGAAGAGGGGTCACCGGACCCGAAGTATTAATTTTGTTTTCTCCCTACAGATGCATCAAGACCGGCTGAGTTTCTCCAGTGATTTCTGTTTTTGTTTCTGACTTCCAACATCTGAGTTCTTTGGGGTTTTTGTTTGGGTTGTAGTTTAACAAATAACAATGCTAATGGAACAAGCTAATAAAATATCACAAGTAGAAGAAGCCCTTGATATCAAGAACATATAAATTAGAAACAGAATAGGCTACTTGGCCTCTCAAGCCTGCTCTGCCATTCAATAAAATCATGGCTGATCCTTTTGAATTCCAAATTCCACATTCCCACCAATCCCAATAACCTTTGATTCCCTCCCAACGAAGAAGCTATTTACTTCCACATTAGAATATTCAGTGATCCCTCCTCCACTGCATTCTGCCTTCCAAAGTCACACAACCTTCTGAAATATAAGAAAAATTCTTTTCATCTTTTGTGCTAAAAGAGATGCATTTCATCCTTGGTTTTCCAAATTTTTAATTTCCAAACAGTGTCCCCTAATTCTGGACTGACCCAAAAGAGGAGACACTCTTTCCACAACCACCTTGTCAAGACCTTTCAGTGTCTTATATGCTTCAGTCAAGTCACCCCTCACTCTTCTGACCTCCAGTGAGAACAAGCCCAGTCTGTCCAATCTTTCTTTATTAAATAAACCACTCACTCCAGATATCAATCCAGTAAACCTCCTCTGAACCACCTCCAATGTGTTTACATCCCCTCCTAAAAAATGAGGCCAAAACTGCATGCAGCAAACAGGAGGAAGTCTCACCAGTACACTGCATAACTGAAGCATAACATCCTTGCGTTCATGTTATATTCATCGTAATAAAGCATAGAATATCGCTAGCATTCTTGATTACTTGCTGTACCTGCAGAATAACATTTTCTGACTGCAATACCAGGATCCCTCTGCATTTTAGAATCCACAATTGTAATTTATATTTCCACATACTATGTTTCATCTCCCAGATTTTTGCCCTTTCAATTAACCTGTCTCTATCCATTGTACCCTTTTTATATCATCTTCACAACTTAATTTCCTCTCTAGCTTTGTGTCATTTGCAAATTTGGCTTTCATGCCTTCAATCCCTTCATCCAAGTATGTAAACACGTTACACTAATTGGAGATTCTAGAACTACGGGACATGGTCTGAGAACTAAGGCCAGACCATTCAGGAGAGATTTAGGAAGCACTTCTACACACAAGGAGGGATAGATGTTTGGAATTCTCTTCCACAAACAACAGTAGATGCTGGATCAGTTGTTAATTTTAAATCTAAGATTTTTTTTTTGCTCAGCAGAGGTATTGAGGGATATGTACCAAAGACAGGTGTATAGACTTAGGCTGCAGATCAGCCATGATCTCACTGAATGGTGGAATAGGCTCAAAGGGCAGAATAGCCTGCACCTTTTCCAAAGTTTCTATACTAATAGTGATGCTTCAGATGCCAATCTTTCAGATGTCTATTCAAGTACCGTAAAGTTTATGATATTTTTAGTGGGGAAGAAAATTAAATTTCATCCATTGACCTGGGATGCCAAGAAATTAATAAGGGTAGTTAAAAACACCTTGAACTGCTGAAATGTTGACACTATTAGAAAGGATGGATACAGGGGTTACATATTTAATAAATTAAAGGAAATCATATAGCAATGGCAATCTGAGAATTTTAATTGGGTAACCATTATCTTTGGAACAATATAAATTTGACAAAAGGGAATGCTGAGAAAGGCTCAAGATTTATCTTGCTCAGAGGAAGGAAATGTTCAAAAGAAAAGAGATTTTCAAAATAATGTGTTGATGCAATCTCCAGTTTTCACCTTATCTCATTAAAAAGGTGCTTGCTCCAACAAATCCAACAGAGATCTTCAAAAAGGGAAACTTGTCAGTATGAGGAGTTGCGCTAACATAAAAAATATCAGTTAGTTTTGTGACTTTTTTTATTCAATGAGGGAAGGGAGAACATGGAAGATGAATTGTATTGTATGGAATCTTAAGGAAAATGATTTTGGCCTAACGAAAGATATAGTACATAAAAAAACTACTTATTTTTCATTTGATTCATATAAGAATTGTTTGCATGTCTACAGAAGTTTATTTAAAAAGAAGGGAATTTGCTATTGTGACAAAGGGTTAAGCAACGATTGTTTTAAATTAATCAATTAACGAGGAACTAATATATAAAACAAAACAAAGAACTATGGATTCTTGTGGAACAGTGATAGTGTCCCATGATAATAAATCAGGAGGCTTTGTTTAAATCCCACCTATTCCATAGATATATCATAACACCTCTGAAGAGGTGATTAGTAAAATATGATAACAAAGAATTATGGATTACATTGCAGGCTTTGCATGTAAATATTCAATTGGCCACATGAGTGATTTACTGGTAACTATTAATAGTTATAAACAAAAAAAGGCAAGGTGATTTGGTGATGAGGAAAAAGATGTACAGTTATATGTGTGAGAGCACTTCCAGGTATATAGAAAAAACAAGGAACTGTGTTTGCATTGCTTTTAGCAGGCTTTGCATGTAAATTATTCAATTGTTAAACACAGGTGATTTACTAGTGGTGGCTATAGATGAAAATAAAAACCAGGGTGATTTCACAATTGCAATAAAAACATTCAGATGTGCATTTGAGAATTTCTGGGTATAAGATAAAACACAAAGAAGTAAAAATGTTGAAGGTTTGAACAAAGAGCCATCCTCTGAAGAGTCGCTGAACTCAAAGCATTAACACTGCTTCCTTCCCTGTGATGCTATCAGCCCTACTGAATTTTTTCAGCCACCTCTGTTAATTAATTAATTAATTGACTTCACAAATATAAAGGGAGAAAAGCTAGGACTGGTATGTAGAAAGTGCTGTAATTCTGAGTAGTTAATCAACTGTATTTGTTCCCATCTCACCGAGTGGCCATGGATCTAAATTGACAACTACTCCGGAGAGCTGTATTTGACACACCTATATGAAGGTGTCAATATGTAGTGCTACAGTACAAGAAACAGTTGAAGAGCTTACTCAGTGATAAGGAACATATAGCCTCTGGGACAGCAAGTTTAGTTTAAATTCACTTTTTGTGGGGTGTGGGCTTGGCTAGCTGGTCAGCATTTATTGCCTGTCCCTCGTTGCCTTTGTGTAGATACCCACAGCCTGAGATACTCTAGACCAGTACTTTAATGCGCAAGTAGCACTATTGGCTCAAAGTACAAGGTAAAGCACCTCTCTCTCGCTATCTCTGTGTCCTCACTCCTTCTCCCTTCCTGTCTTTCTCTCAATCCCTGTGTTCTCTCTCTGTCTCACACACTCACTCTCATTTCCCCCACCTCTCCTTCCCTTACTCTCAACTTTCCCTGTCCTTTTGCCGTGTACTACCTCCTTCTCTCTCTCTGTATGTTACTGTTTCTGTCACATTCTGTTTGTCCACCTCCTTCTCTTGCCCCAGCCCCACCTCTCTCACCAGTCCCTTCCTCTTGCTTCCCCTTGCCTTGACTGGACTTCAATCTCTCTCCGCTGCATTCCCTCGCTCCCAGGACCATTTCAGAGGGCAGCTATGAGACACGCAGTTGATGTGGGGTTGGAGTCACATGTAGATCAGGTGGATAAGGACAGCAGATGTCCCTGCCTCAAGGACATGATTGAATCACATGTATTTTTATGAGAATAGATGATGGGTTACCATTCGTGATCTCTGAGGCCAGCATTCAATTGCAGATTTATATATTCTTTGATCTTAAACTCCACGTGGATCGGGAAGGTGGGGGGGTTGGGGGTGGTGTTGCTCGGTTAAACCCAGGGAATTAAGCTGAGCTAGTAAGAACTGCAGATGCTGGAGGATCCGAGATAACAAAGTGTCGAGCTGGATGAACACAGCAGGCCAAGCAGCATCTTAGGAGCTCAAAAGCTGCTCCTAAGTTGCTGCTTGGCCTGCTGTGTTCATCCAGCATGAAGCTGAGCGTCTGGATTCCCAATGCACATCGCCATTGACAGCAACATCTGGCCAGTTAACAAGGATCTGTAGTGAGATAACAAGGTGTAGAGCTGGATGAACACAGCAGGCCAAGAAGCAGCAGAGGAGCAGAAAGGCTGCCATTTCGGGCCTAGACCCTTCTTCAGCTGTAGTGTGCTGGACCCTACAGGAATGAATCTCTCCATTCTGTGTCTCAAGCCCTGCTCTGGGATTTCTCCAGTGTCCCAGGTCTGACTTCCACACGCTCAGGAACATGTCCCCAGCACATAGGCCCTTTTCTGTAGCCCACAATGGTGACGTTCCTGAAATCTGTTTGCTTTCCAGGCCAAACAGTAACCAAGGTAGCGTGAATCTGTACTAGTGATCTCTGCCAACGTCCCTAGATACGGCAGGATAATTCTCAGTTCCCCAGTGGCAAATTTGGGGAACAATTTAATTCACAACTCGCAAGCTTTAAAATGCTGAAATAATCAGTCTCCCTCTCTAGCCAGGGTTTGGGGTAATATGTGCTAAACTTTTAAGTTCAAGGGCGAGGCTCAAAGAGTTGTAAGAAACTAAAGTAAGCTTCACTTTGAAAGCGGTGCTCGACAGCAGGGGGAGAAAAAAGATTAACAAGTTCAGCCGAGAAACTAATGAATTTTTACTTTCTACTTTTTTAACGAGAAAGAAAATTATTGACCAATTTGTTTGACGTTAAATTAGGATCGCTGAGAGTTCAGAATGATTTATCCTAGTTGTAAAAATGTTTTCGTTGCAATCCACAAGCATTGGGGCAGAGTTCAATTGGAAAACTGGTCTAAACTTAACATCGAGCAAGAAGACATGTCGAACAAATATATCGTCTACAATATTAAACCGCCGGTTATGTCCCCAAATTTCGCTGAAACTATAGTCATTAATTTGTTTTAGAGGAAACAAAATCTAGGAGACGGAGTTGGGGGTGGGGGTGATGGAAAGCGACAGATCCCGGTTGGTCCGCCAGAATTGAATTTTAATCATTAATTGGGGGTGGGTTTGACCAGTTGGAAGAGTTTCTAATCCCTCTGGAATATGGCTTTCCTCTCTGCCCTATTTCGTTGCGGTATTTAGCGCTGACACGCCACAAGTGGATTTGATGGAAAGTCCATTTCAGAACAATTACCAGGAGAAATCAAAATTGCAGCCAGAATGCGTAAGGTGGACGTTCAAACTAAACTTCATTTTCGAATCCTAGACCAGAGAGACACTTGGAAACTTATTTCCTCGAATTTGAGAAAAGTATGAAGTTTTTAAATGCACTCTGCAACCGCTCCCCCAGCCCAGTTTACTATTCACGATATTTCAATCACAAAACACCCCACTTTGCGCGATCTACCCCCCCCCCCATAATACAGCCCTCCCTGAGTGTCTGTTAAGACAGAATTCATTACAATAATTTCTGCCCGTTGAAGAGGTCAAAAGTGCGCTCATATCCCGTTAGACCTTCCGACCGAGAGAAGGTAACATCGCAGGCAAATGCATACAATTTAAAATCCTCAACTACCCATTTCGATAATATCCCAGAGTTTTAATCACCCGTGAAAGGCTTTATTCAATTAGCGAAATAAACCTAAACTAAACTATTTGATTTGCACATTAAACTTAATTCTACTGTTTCGTCTATTACTCTTGAAACGAATGTATTCATCATCGATCTATTACTTTTTAATGTATTCATTTAAGATATTACTCCTGAAATTAAAATATTTCTGATCTGTTATTCCTGAAGCTTGAAACATTTATGTGGTGTGTCAGTCCTGAAACGACTAGGTCGTTATGATACATTACTTTTCGAAGAATAAATTATGGGCATATTGGCCTGGAAGGTGTATTTACTGCAGTATTAGTTCGGAGGCTAAGACATTCATTTCGGGGCTCTCTTGCTGAACTTGGTTCTGAAGCAAGATCCCAATGAACAAATAATTTTCCGCATTTATCTATTGGCTTCACAGTGGCAGGTTCCCGGAAGCGAGCAGCCTACATCCCGTTTGAGAATCGCGCCGGTTCTACGGTAAATCAAATTTTGGAGCCCTGAGCAGTCAGTGCACCATTCTCCCTCTCACACACACACACAAATACGACTAGTCTCAAAAAAAAGACAGTATTTGTGTGACGGCTGTTTGAGCTGCGGGTTACTCCGGGCTCAATACACCGAGTATCTGTCAGACCTGGAGCTCACTCCCTGTCACTTTCTCGACGCTGAAAGACTTTTGTAGAATCACCAGTTGCAGCAAGTCTGAGACACCCATTCCCAAGGACACACTGAGGGAGGAGAGCAACAAACCCCACCGGGACAATCTGTAATATTTTGGGACCAGGGTTCAATCCCACACTCTTCCTGGCAACAGCGGGGGAAACTGGCGGGGGCGTTGTAAATTTTTCCCCTAGTTGTTCTGTCTCCCCACTGGCTTTCTTCCCCTCACGGCAGGGAAAGCGCTGAACAGAAGTGAATGATATCAACAAGGGGAACAACCATATCCTCCCCTCGGACAGTCACCGGAGGGTGACACATTGTAGAGCATTGGGGAGAGGGAAGAAAATTTTGTTCCTTTTTAACACCCACAGCCAGTCCCCGTGATCTGGAATGTTTTGCCTGAAAGAGTGGTGGAAGGAGATTCGGTAGCAACTTTCAAAAGGAAACTGAAAACAAAAGTTCTGACTAAGATAAAAGGTTTACACTCCTCCAGAGTTACAGAAGGGAAGGATGTGGGAGGAAGCGGTAAAGGGGGAGGAGGGGAAGAGAGGATGAGGGCCACGGGAAAAGTAAGAGAAAGAGGGGCAAGAGTAGATGCGGGGATGGCAGGAGGGACAGCGGCAATGGGAGATGTAGTAGGAAGCAGAAAGAACAGGGTGGAGGGAGGTATCATGAGGGAGGGGAAGTTGGGGGGGAGAACTAATTAGATAGTGTTTCACAAAGAGCCAGTACAGAGCGATGGGCCGGATCGCCTGATCCTGACCTCCCTCAGCTGAATAGAAGGCCCCAGTGAACTGGCAGAGGCTCGGGGCAGGGATGAAGTGGGAGGCATCGGCAGTGGGCAGTGGGTAGTGGACGATGAGGGGGTGGGGGTGGGAGGGTGTGTGCAGGCCTGTGCCGGAGAGTCCCATCGCTCGGTCCCTCACTCTGAAATCCCCCAAAACCGACAAAACCCAGCAGCCGCACCGCTACGCCCAGCGCATCCTGCAGGGTCAGGGGGCTCTGTGTGTGTGTGTGTGTGTGTGTGTGGGGGGGGGGGGGAGGTCCCCTTACTCCCACAAACACTCCCCAACTCTGCAGGGCAGAAGTGGGCCGAGGGGGCGGGGGCGGGGGTGCTGGGAGGATAGGATTTAACATCTTGTCTATGCAAAAGAAACAATTCAGGAAGAGACTGCATCAAAAAGTTGAACAAAGGTAGAGAGGAACTGGCAGACCTGAAACAACTTCAAGTCAGTGCAAAAAAAAGTGGGGGGGGGGGGCGTTGCAGAGGCAATTCACTTGCCTGAAGTAGGACTCGTTGTAAACGGTCTCTCTCTCTCTGCCTCTCTTTTAGAGTGTTGACTTGGAATCTGTCGAGGCGGATACAGACATCCCAACCCCCTTCATCCTCAAGAAACCACCAACCTGTTGAATCCATGTCTGAATCTTCCAATAATTCACAATGCATGCTCATCTGGAGGTGTCGGCTGTCCGCAGATAGACCTCTCCCTCTCTGGGGTAACTGTGTGTGTGTGTGTGTGAGAGAGAGAGAGATCTAGCGGAGCCCGATCCGTCAGAATGTTTGCTGATGTTGCAATGAGGAGAGAAGGGCCGATGAGAGCGGTGTCATTGATAGGCCGGGAACTTGATGAGTGGCAGCTTACCTCCAAGGACCAATGTGGCCAGGCGTTACTGTGCGCCATTGTGATGGTATTTTGAATAAGAAAAGATTTTTTTTTGGGGGGGGGAATAAAAAGGGGAGGGGATGGGCTTAGATATACGCAAGTCCCGCATTTCACCCTCCCTTTCCATTATATCCGAGAAAGTGCCTTTCTTCCTCCTTGATTTAAACTCCCGGGAGCTGCTCTCGCTTCTCATTATGGGGTCTTAATGAAAATTGGCTGGTCTCTGAATGCGGTTTAATGCCACTGCGCTTATTGGCGGTGTTCTGGCCAGCTATTCCTCCCTCTCCCTTCTCTGTCCGCCAGCCGAGGCTGTTCCTTTGCCATTTGCTTTACAAGATTTTGTCCGCTCCCTTTTGTGTCTTTTATTTTTGTTGCAGTTGTTTTAAATCTTACTTTTACAGCTTCTCCCCAAAACGCAGGGTGAGCATTCTCCACTTGCTCATTGTACTGCTGGCAAGGATATATCTTGGACTTTTCCCATTTGCGAGCCCCGAAGTGTTGCTAGAAAAGTGTTAGCACAGAGCGTGTTCACCAGGAGCTGGCAGTGATTAGAATATGAATGAAGCTCAGAGAGGAGAGAGAGAGAGAGAGAGAGAGAGATGGGAAGGAAAGAATGAGGGTCAGAATGCTCCTGAAGTTTGAACAGCAACTAGGCTGTACGCAAGCAGACTATTTGAGGGTAAAGCCTGTCTGATAGCGGCACATTTTATGCATTTTCTACAAGGAAGGGAGACAGAGTCTTTTTGGAACTAGATGCAAAAATTGTGCCGCTACTCAGAATAAAACCTCCAGTCACGGATCTCGGCTTCTTCAAATAACAGATAATCTGGTGTTTCATGTCCAGATATTCTATAGAGCCAGGCAGGATTCTCGCATCTGAGAGAATTCCTCAGCTCCTTACATCCTCAAGATGTACAAACTGAGGAGAAGACAAAGTATCCCCCGTGCATCTCAAAACAGAATCCATTTGCAGCGTTAAATATAACGCAGGGACTGTGCATTTAATCCAGGGGATCAATTTAAACACTTTATTTTTACTCCATATCTGAGTTCCTCTTTTAAACATGCACACAGACATGTCAAGATGTCCAGAGTTAACCGCCCGAGCTGAGCCCGTATCTCTCAGATTTTTTCCTTTGGCTGAACCTCATTGTCTTGCTGTAGCCAGGCTCCTATCACTTTCATTCTAATTGGATGGTTAAATGAGCTGCTGATTCTACGGCCGTATACCTCATTAAAACGAGATTAGTATTGACAGGTTTAATCTGTATCCAACATTTACACCTTACACAAATAACCCATCTCTCTGGGCTCATACCAACGGGAGCCTGGAGGCCATTGTAGTCATCCTGGTCACAAAATTAGGCCCTGACCCCTCAGCATAGAAAAGGAAAAGGAGATCTGCATTGGTATAGCGACTTTCAGCATCTCGGGTGCTTTTCTGTCACTGGTCGTGTCAAAGCGTACTACTGCTCACCCACCACCATCTCAACGAGGGCTGTGCAAGAAACGCTGGCCAGCCAGCGACGCCCACATCCCACAAAATGAATAAGAATAAAAGATCCTACTAGGAGCATTGTGATATGAATCAGATCGACCTGGGCCCCGTAGAGACACCTTACCCATTCAAACAGGATGGGTTACTTCAATCTGAGTAGGTGAGAGAGAGTTGTGGGTTTGAAGTTTCATTTTGAAAGAATTCCTCCAACAATGCTGCCCTCCCATAGCACTACATTGGAAACGCCAGCTGAGCTTATTCTGAAGTGAGAATAGGACAGACACAAACCTCTCTCAAAAGCAACAGCATCATCCACAAAGGCAAAATGTTCCTCCAGAACCATATATGGACTCATTGTTAACCCTCCTCCGACCACTGGGAGCCGGAATATTTCTACTCCATGCACTGCAACACAATGTATGGAAAATTATATTCACGCCACCCAGCAATGAACATCTCTAACAACTAGCCATTTTATTTCTCATTTATAAAAATCATTTAAATGAGAATATAGAAGACAAGGTTAGTAAGTTTGCGGATGACAGTAAGATTGGTGGTATAGTGGACTGTGAAATGGTGGTATAGTGGACATTACAAAAGGATCTTGAAAAATTGGATCAATGGGCTGAGGAGTGGCAGATGGAGTTGAATTTGGATAAATGTGAGATAGTGCTTTTTGGCAAAACGAACAGGGCAGGACTTCTTCAATTGAAAGTCAGGCCTTTAATGGTGCTGTAGAACAACAGACTTAGAGGTTCACATACACAGTTCTTTGAAGTTTGGGCACATGTAGATAGAGTGGTTAAGAAGGTGTTCAGCATGGTTGCCTTCATTGCTCAGATCTTTGAGAATTGGAGTTGGGGTTGAATTGAACAGGATGATGGTGAGGCCTCTTGTGGAATATTGCATCCAGTTGTGGTCATCCTGTTATAGGAAGGATATTATTAAGCTGGAGAGAGTTCAGAAAAGATTTACCATGATGTTGAAAGGTCTGATTTATAAGGAGAGACTGGATAAGCTGGGACGTTTCCCCTGGGAGGTTGAAGGGACACTTTATGCGGGATTATGAAATCATGAGGGGTATAATTAGGGTGAATGGTAGGTGTCTTTTCCCAAGGGTTGGAGATTTCAAGACTAGGGGACATGTTTTTAAGGTGAGGAGAAAGATTTAAAAAAGATATGGGGACAACTTTTTTATACAGTGACAATGAATGAACTTCTAGGGGAAATGATGAATGTGGGTACAGATACGGCATTTTAAAGAATTTTTTGATAAATGTATGAATAAGAAGTGTTTGGAAGGATATGGGCCAAGAGTATGGCAGATGGGACTAGTTTAGTTTGGGATAATGGTCGGTGTGGACTGGTTGGACCAAAGGGTCTGTTTCCATGCTGTATGGCTATCTTGTCATGACATTCAACAGCATTGTCTTCACTGAATACTGAACTATCTTGCTCCTGGAGTTTGTTATTGAGCAGAAACAGAACTGCACTAGCTATATAAATAAAAGCAAAGTACTCTGAATGTTCAAGATCTGAAATTAAAAATGAAAGTTTTGAGGAAACTCATCAGGTCTGACAGCATTTGTGGAGAGAGAAAAACAGTGTTAATGTTTCGACTCCAAAGTTCCTCAGGCTCTGAAACAAAAAACTCATTGGACTCAAAACGTTAATCCTGTTTCTCTCTGTACAGATTCTGTCAGATCTGCTTTCTGTTTTTACTAGCCACATAAATATTGTGGCTCTAAAAGATCTTCAGAAGAAGGAATGCTGCAGCAAGTAACTCATTTTCTGACTCCTCAAATTCTGTTCACCATTTACAAGCTACGAGTCAGGAATGTGGCAGAATACAAGGCTTTAGGCTGAGTCCTTAAAAATACAATTACAATAGTTAGGTGGCTGTTCGCACTGTGTTGTAGATCTCTAAGAATAAGTTGCCTGGATGGGTGCAACTTCAACCACATTTAAAGTTGGAAACCATCCAGAACAAAGCAACTTGTTTGAGTGGCACAACATCTACCACCTTCAACATTGACTCCCTCACAACTGTCACTCAGTGGCAGTAATATGCACCAACTACAAGACGGACTGGAGCAACTCAGCAACTGTCCTTCAACAGCACCTTCCAAACACGACACCTACCACTCAGAAGGACAAGGACAGCCATCAACACAGTGTGGAGCTGGAGGAACAGAGCAGGACAGGCAGCATCAGAGGAACAGGAAGATCAATATTTTGGGTTTAAACTCCTCATCAGAAACATCAACTTTCCTGCTCTTCTCATGCTGCCTGATCTGCTGTGTTCCTTCAGCTCGACATGTTATTGACTCTGACTCCAGCATCTGCAGTTCTTGCTGTCTCCGATGTCACTGGGACAAAATCTTGGAACTTCTTTCCTAACAGAACTGTGGATGTCCCTGTCTGCCAATGACTGCAACAATCAGAGTGTCAACTGCTGGACCCCCAGCCAACAACATGCACATCCCTTGAATGAATAACAAAATGTAAAGGTATGCTTCAATTCATAGCCATACAGCATGGAAACAGGCCCTTCAGTCCAACTTGTCTATGCTAACCAGGGTTCCCAAACTAAACCAGTTCCATTTGCCTATGTCTTTTTTAGTCAGACTCAACTCATTAATCACTAATTCATGAAATCTAGGTGCCACTAGCAGGGACAACATTAACAACCCATCCCCAACTGCAATATGTTGTCTGCCAGTTACTAGATTTAAAAACATTTCAACCAAATTAAAATTGGACAGCAACAGGGAGGTATTCAGTTGTGGTTCATTTGGGATCAATAAAGGGAAAAGTAGGAAGGAAGATCAATTTTGGTGAGTTTGTCCTGAACTAGGAGCTAGAGAACAAAACCCAGGAGCTATAATCTCTAGATTATTACCTGAGCCATGTGCAAAGTGCTGTGGTAAGAAGCAGATTGCAGAGGTCAATGCAGAGCTGAAGGACTGGTACAGGTAACAGATGTGCCCAATACATTGGACAATGGCACTGATACTGGGACAGGAGGTAATGGTGCCATAATGACAGTCTCTACCAGGGTCTAGTGAATAGGAGAATCAGGATAATCACAAGGAGTTTAAGGAGTCATGAAGAGTCAAGGCTGATAGGTAGGAAAAGGGTTCAGATGGAAAAGATATTTACAGTTGTTCAGATATGGGCAAAAGGAAAGAGTTGATCACCAGTGAGAAATAGTGATTTAGATCATAAGTCAAAGAGAAATTAAAATATGTAGAGTGATTCAACCGGGTGAGAGAAATGAGAAGCGTGAGACCAAAATGGTAAAGAAGGATAAGTTAGGTGCAGTTCTGGGCACCAGGCCCTAGGAAGGGCATTTATTTGGAACCCACCTATCAGCCACGCTTCTCCTAGGGTGGGTGAGACTTGAACACAGACCTTCTAGCTCAGAGATAGAGGTATGACCACTGCACTACAAGACTCCTTCATAGGCAGGATATATTGAGCTTGCAGCAAAGGCATTGCAGATTTACTAGAGTTCTACTAAGATTCTAAGTGAAGTTCGTGTTGTATTTCCTGGAATTAGGAAAATTATTTAAGATCTGATCAACATTTTCATGATATTGAGGTGATAGTTAAGGTAGAGAAAGTTTCTTTCTGCTAGTTGGAGAGTCTAGACCGAGGTGGTATAATCTATTAATTTAGAGCCAAATCTTTCAAGAGTGAAATTAGGAATCATTTCTCCACGTAAAGCTTATGAGAAATTTAGAACTCTCTTCTGCGAATGGCAATTGACGCTATATCAATGTTAATTTTTAACTATTGACAAATATTTGTTATCCAAAAGATACTAAGGAATACTGGAAAAAATAAAGTCCATGGATTTAGGTTGCAGGTTAGCCACTATCTCATTCAACAACAGAATATGCTCCAGGGGCCAAATTATTGCATTCTGTTGCTATGTTCTATGTTCACTTGATTCCCAAAGCTCTGATAATGCTGTCAACTGTCAAAGGCAGATTGCAAGATTTTCTTGAAGACAGTCATTGCTTAGCCCTTATCAGCCAAACCTGAATGTTGTCCAGACCGTGCTACACATAGTTTGTGACAATTTAAATATCTGAGGAGTCATGAATGACGCTGAGCATTGTGCATTCGTTAGTGATCATCCCCACTTCTGATCTTATGATGCAGGGAAGAACATCATAGAACATAGAACATAGAACAGTACAGCACAGAACAGGCCCTTCAGCCCACGATGTTGTGCCGACCATTGATCCTCATGTATGCACCCTCAAATTTCTGTGACCATATGCATGTCCAGCAGTCTCTTAAATGACTCCAATGACCTTGCTTCCACAACTGCTGCTGGCAACGCATTCCATGCTCTCACAACTCTCTGTGTAAAGAACCCGCCTCTGACATCCCCTCTATACTTTCCTCCAACCAGCTTAAAACTATGACCCCTCGTGCTAGCCATTTCTGCCCTGGGAAATAGTCTCTGGCTATCTATGCCTCTCATTATCTTGTATACCCCAATTAGGTCCCCTCTCCTCCTTCTTTTCTCCAATGAAAAGAGACCAAGCTCAGTCAACCTCTCTTCATAAGATAAGCCCTCCAGTCCAGGCAGCATCCTGGTAAACCTCCTCTGAACCCTCTCCAAAGCATCCACATCTTTCCTATAATAGGGCGACCAGAACTGGACGCAGTATTCCAAGTGCGGTCTAACCAAAGTTTTATAGAGCTGCAACAAGATCTCACGACTCTTAAACTCAATCCCCCTGTTAATGAAAGCCAAAACACCATATGCTTTCTTAACAACCCTGTCCACTTGGGTGGCCATTTTAAGGGATCTATGTATCTGCACACCAAGATCCCTCTGTTCCTCCACACTGCCAAGAATCCTATCCTTAATCCTGTCCTCAGCTTTCAAATTCGACCTTCCAAAATGCATCAGCTCACATTTATCCAGGTTGAACTCCATCTGCCACCTCTCAGCCCATCTCTGCATCTTGTCAATGTCCCGCTGCAGCCTACAACAGCCCTCTATACTGTCAACGACACCTCCAACCTTTGTGTCGTTGCAAACTTGCTGACCCATCCTTCAATCCCCTCATCCAAGTCATTAATAAAAATTACAAACAGTAGAGGCCCAAGGACAGAGCCCTGTGGAACCCCACTCACCACTGACTTCCAGGCAGAATATTTTCCTTCTACTACCACTCGCTGTCTTCTGTTGGCCAGCCAATTCTGTATCCAGACAGCTAAGTTCCCCTGTATCCCATTCCTCCTGACCTTCTGAATGAGCCTACCATGGGGAACCTTATCAAATGCCTTACTGAAGTCCAGATACACCACATCCACAGTTCGACCCTCATCAACTTTTCTAGTCACATCCTCAAAAAACTCGATAAGGTTTGTGAGGCATGACCTACCCCTCACAAAGCCATGTTGACTGTATTTGATCAAGCCATGCTCTTCCAGATGGTCATAAATCCTATCCCTCAGAATCCTTTCCAACACCTTGCAGACGACAGACGTGAGACTTACTGGTCTGTAATTGCCGGGGATTTCCCTATTTCCTTTCTTGAAGAGAGGAATTACATTTGCCTCTCTCCAGTCCTCAGGTACGACTCCAGTGGAGAGCGAGGATGCAAAGATCTTCGCAAGTGGCAAAGCAATTGCATTTCTCGCTTCCCAAAGCTGCCAGGGACAAATCTGGTCCGGGCCTGGCGACTTGTCAATCTTAATGTTTGACAAAATTTTCAGCACATCAGCTTCCTCTATCTCTATCCATTCCAGCATGCACACCTGCTCTTCAAAGGTTTCATTCACTACAAAGTTCGTTTCTTTCGTAAAGACAGAAGCAAAAAACTCATTTAGGGCTTCCCCTACCTCCTCAGACTCCACACACAAGTTCCCTATGCTATCCCTGATCGGCCCTACTTTTTCTTTGACCATTCTCTTATTCCTCACATAAGTGTAAAATGCCTTTTTGTTTTTCCTGATTCGTTCTGCCAAGCCATTCTCGTGCCCCCTCCTGGCTCTCCTCAGACCATTTTTGAGCTCCTTCCTTGCCTGCGTGTAATCCTCTCTAGCTGAACTTGACCCTAGCTTCCTCCACCTTATGTAAGCTACCTTCTTCCTTTTCACAAGAAGCTCCACCACTCTCGTCATCCAAGGTTTCTTTATCTTACCCCTTCTTGCCTGTCTCAGAGGGACATATTTACTCATCACTCCCAACAACTGTTCCTTAAACAGTCTCCACATGTCTATAGTTCCCTTACCATGGAACAATTGCTCCCAGTCCGTCCTTCCTAACTCATGTCTAATCGCGTCATAGTTTCCACTTCCCCAATTAAATATCCTCCCATTTTGCCTAATCCTCTCCTTCTCCATAGCTATGTAGAATGTGAGGCAGTTATGGTCACTATCACCAAAATGCTCTCCCACCACAAGATCTGATACCTGCCCCGGCTCATTTCCGAGCACCAAGTCTAGAATGGCCTCTCCCCTCGTCGGCCTGTCAACATACTGCGTTAGGAAAGCCTCCTGAACACACCTTACAAAAACAACTCCATTCAAATCTTCTGCTCGGAGGTTCCAATCAATATTAGGAAAGTTAAAGTTACCCATTACAACAACCCTACTGTGTCCACACTTTTCCAAAATCTGCCGACCTATGCTTTCTTCAATCTCCCTGCTGCTATTGGGGGGCCTGTAGTAAACCCCTAACGAGGTGACTACTCCCTTGCTGTTCCTAATTTCCACCCATACTGACTCAGTAGGCAGATCTTCCTCGACAATGGAAGCTTCTGTAGCTGTGATACCCTCTCTGATTAGTAGTGCTACACCCCCTCCTCTTTTTCCCCCCTCCCTATTCTTTTTAAATGTTCTAAACCCTGGAACATCCAGCAACCATTCCTGCCCCTGAGAAACCCATGTCTCTGTTATGGCCACAACATCATAGCACCAGGTACTGATCCATGCTCTAAGTTCATCACTTTTATTCCCGATACTCCTTGCATTAAAGCAAACACACTTTAACTGATCCCTTGGTTCCTTCCCAGGAAAATCCTTCCCACTAGCTGGTCTACCTCTTGCTACTGCCTCACCTGCATCAACTCTCACCTCCGGTATACAGCTTAGGTTCCCACCCCCCTGCCATACTAGTTTAAACCCTCTCGAACTACTCGAGCAAACCTTCTACCCAGGACATTGGTCCCCTTCCAGTTCAGATGTAACCCATCCTTCTTGTACAGGTCCCACCTTCCCCACAAGGCATCCCAATTATCTACATATCTGAAGCCCTCCCTCCTACACCAGCTGCGTAGCCAGGTGTTAAGCTGCGCCCGCTCCCTGTTCCTTGCCTCGCTATCTCGTGGCACTGGTAGTAAACCAGAGAACACTACTCTGTTCGTCCTGGTCTGCAGCTTCCATCCTAACTCCCTGAAATTACTTTTTATACCCTCAATCCTATTTCTGGCTATATCATTAGTGCCAATATGTAACACGATTTCTGGCTGTTCGCCCTCCCCTTTTAGAACCTTATACACCCGATCGGAGACGTCCCGGACCCTGGCACCAGGGAGGCAACATACCTTCCGGGAATCCCGATCCTGACCACAAAATCTCCTGGTCAATTCCCCTAACTATTGAGTCCCCTACCACGAGTACTTTTCTATTCTGCCCCCTTCCCTTCTTTGCCACAGTGTCAGGCTCAGTGCCAGAGAACTGACTACTATGGCTTTCCTCTGGTAGGTCATCCCCCCCAGCAGTATCCAAAACGGTATACTTATTGCTGAGGGGAATGCCCACAGGGGATCTCTGCACTGTCTGCCCCCTTTCCTCCCCCTCAGATGTCTCAATCTATAACACTATCTTAAAGAACTCTTCTAGCGATTTCCAATGACCATAACCATCTTCCTTTGTGCCATATAAGACTTGAGCCAGAGAGTTTTCCTTGGATTCATACTGGTTTCAATTTTGCTGGGCTCCTTGATTCTCTTCATGGTGAATTGCTGTTTAATGTCAAGGGCAGTCACTCTCACCTTACCTCTTGAGATTAGCTCTTTACTCAATGTTTGAACAAAGGCTGTAATGATATCTGAAATTGAGTGGCTCTAATAGAACAAAAACTGAGAGTCAGTGAGTAGGTCATTGATGAGTAAGTGCCACTTGACTCTCGACAACCCCTTAAATCACATTGCTGATGATCGAGAGTGGACTGATGGGGTTGTAATTAGCCAGGTTGGATTTGTCCTGCTTTTTGAGAACAGGCCATTACTGGACAATTTTCCACATTGCCACGTAGATGGCTTGTAGCTGTACTGGAACAGCTTGGTTAGGAGCATAGTAAATTCTGTCTCAAGTCTTCAGTCCTACAAGTGAGATGATAGGTCTACAGCTTATGCATTATCCAGTGCCTTCATCCATTTCTTGGAAGTATGTGGACTGAAGCAAATTTGTTGAAGACTGGCATTTGTGATGCTGGGAACCTTAGGCAGAGGCCAAGATGGATCATCCACTTGGCACACCTGGCAAGGGGGTCAAAGGTATGTTGTAGGATTGTTATGGCACAGAAAGCTGCCAACCAGCAAATTTAGTCCATGTCAACCCGCTGTACAGCAACCCAATTCTCTGCAAGCTTTTTCCTTTCAAATTCCCAATCCAATTACTTTTTGAAATAATTTGTCTTCACCTCTTCCAGCCTCATTGAACAGCAAGCTCCAGTTTTGTGTAAAGCTGTGCTTCTTCACCTCCCGCTTTGCATCAGTTGCCCAAAGGCTTAGATCTGTTTCTCCAGTCCCTGTACCATTAGCTATCAGCAACAGGTTTTCTTTGTCTACTTTATTTAAAACTATCATCTTGTGCACCTTTCTCAAATCTCTAATGAGAACATTCCTGACTTCTCCAGCCTAATATTCTAGCTGGGATCTCTCATTCCTGGAACCATTCTAGTAAGTCTCCTCTGTACCTTCTCAAGGTCAGCATTTTTCCTAAAATATGGGAACCAGAACTGAACAAAATGTTCTAGTTGTGGCCTAAGAAAAGTTTCATGAAATTTGGCATAACCTCCCAGTATTTGTACTCAGTACCTCCATTTATGAAGGTCAATATGCAATGTGTTGGTAACCAGTATTCCAACATGCACTGCTTAAACTTTTTTCAGCCATGGTTTAGCGAATGGAGAGCAGCCGAGAAGGGCCTACAGTTTTTCCTTGTTTGTATGTTTCTCTCACTGATGGGAGAGGCTCCCTCATTGTTGAGAATAGGGGATGGTTTGTGAAGTCCCCTCCTTTTGAAAAGATATTTAATTGTCAATCAATCACAATTCACAGCTGGGCATGACAAGACTGTAGGGCTCTGATCAGATCTGATAGCTCTGGGATCATTTAGTTATTTCTACAGAATATTCCTTCTGCTGTCTGCTATGCTTGAAGCCCACTATTGTAGCTTCACCAGGTTGGCACCTATACTGAAGACACCTACATGCTTGATTCTGCTCTTAGTGAGCATTCCTTTGCTCCCCACACACGGCTGAGATTGTTCAAGTCAGGAACACACTAATGAGATCACGTGACTGTTGAAAGCTCATAGTGCCTCAGGAAAAAGACATAACACAGTGATAAATCAGATTTCGGAAGAAAGGTCCCAACCTGAACCATCAACTTTCCTGCTCCTCTGATGCCTGGCCTGCTGTGTTCCTCCAGCTCCACACTGTGTTATCTCTGACTCGAGCATCTGTCGTTTTTACTATCCCCGAGTGCCTCAGGAATGGCAGATTTTGAACCTTTAGATCTACAGTGAATATATCACAATTAGCATAATGCTAATACCCTATTGGGCAAAATGGTGATGTAGAGGTAATGTTAGTGAGCTAACAGTTCAGCAGACCATGACAGACTATATCCACCATGCCAGATGGTGAAATTTGAATTAAATGATAACCTGGAATAAAAATTGTTGTAAACATTTGTCTGACTCATTAATGTCCTTTAGGAAGGAAAATCTGCCATCCTTACCTACATGGGACTCTAGACCGACAGCAATGTGGCTGACTATTAGCCACCCTCTGGGAAGTTCAGGACAGGGTGGCCGAGTCAGTGATACCCTCATTCCATCAATGAATTAACAAAAAACTCCAGCTCTGTTTCAGTACAAGATCATCTTTATTCCTTTCATGGGGAAAGTGAGTCACTTATAGAGACTAGCATTTTATTGCCCAATTGCCCTTGAACTGATTAACTCTCTAGGCCATTTCAGAGGGCAGTTAAGAGTCAACCACATTGCTGAGGATCTGGAGTCACATGTAGGCCAGACCAGGTAAGGAAGGCAGATTTCACTCCCCCCCGCCTCCACCCCCCAACAAAAGAACATTACAGTCTTCATGACAACACACACTCATTACCAGGCTAGCTTTTGACTTTATCTGTCTACTGAATTTACTGCCACAGTGGATGCGAACCAATGTTCCCCAAAATATTGCTTGGCTTTGGAATTATTAGACTAATTACAACACTGCCAGAGTCTCCCTAATTTAATGATGGGGATGATGTAAAATGTTTAAAGGAAGGGAGATTGTAACAATATTCAATGTGTAGCAGGAGCAATGAATAATCAAACTATGAGATAGAATAAATAATAAAGTGTAAGAAGAAGAAATTGAATAAAATGCAATTTGAATGGGATCTTCCTCCGGGAAGCACTCAGTAGGTTACACCCACACGGAGAGCTTTGTTTTTGTGATCGCTCAATAATTTTGTGGACAACTTATGAATAAGTTAATTTGCCTTCATTGCTCAGACCTTTCAGTAAAGGAATGGGGAAGTCTTGTTGAGGTTGTACAGGATGTTGGTGGGGCCTCTTCCTAAGTACTAGTGTCCAGGTCTGGTTGCCCTATTATAGGAACGATAATATCATACTGGAAGCGGGTTCAGAAAAGATTTACCAGGAGATTGCCAGTAGAGGGTTTGAGTCAGGAGGGGGGCCTGGGACTTTTTTTTCCACTGAAGCATGGGAGATTGAGGGGTAATTTAGATAGGTTAGCAAAATGATGAACGGTATAGATAAGGTGAATGGTAAGCATCTTTTCTCTATGGTGGGGGATTTCAAGACAAGCGGGTATATTTTTAAGATGAGAGGAGAAAGATTGAAAAAGAATATGAAGGTTCGTGTGTGGCATGAGGAAGTGGTGGATGCGAGTACAGATACAACATTTAAAAGACATTTGGATATGTACATGAATAAGAAAAGTCTGAAGTGATATGGGCCAAGCGCAGGCATGCAGAAATAGTTTAGTTTGGGATTATGGTCAGCATGGACTGATCAGACCAAAGGGTCTGTTTCTGTGCTGTATGACTCCTATTTCTATGAGTTTATTTCCTCTATTACGCTCCTTGATGATCCATTTTGGCTGGAAGAATTTAAAAAAATTAACAAAATGCTCAGACTGCAGAGCTTTGAGATACAAAGGGATCTGGGTGTCCTTGTGCGTGAATCACAAAAGGCTACACTGCAGGTATAGCAAGTCACAAGGAAAATTAATAGTTTTTTTTTAGTATTCATAAGGGGAACTGACTACTAAAGTAGGGAGGACTGCTTCAGTTATATAGAACACTGATGAGATTGCGTTGAGAATATTGTGCACCGTTTCTGAGGAAGATGTAAACACATTAGAAACAACTTAGAGAAAGTTTATTAGACTAATACCTGGAATGAGAATGTTATCACATGAGAAAAGGCTGGATAATCATGGCTTGTATCCATTGACATTTAGAATATTAACGGGTAACTTGACTTCCTTTATTTCTAACAGGGTAGTATGAAACCATCAGGTCAAGCGACACCTGGCCAGGGAACAGGGCCTCCCCTCACCATCTCAGACACTGGACCAGGTCAGGAAGAATGAGCTATCCTTCCCTTGACCAAACAAGTAGTGGTGGTTTGCTGGTTGGATTTTATGTTTTCATCTTTGAGTGCTCGTGCTATTTTATGGATTTGGAATGGACAAGAGCGCATTTGATCTCGATGAAAGGATAAGCTCAGGTCCAGGTCCGTGGCTGCCCTCACATCTGTTCAGATGTGGATAAATGCTTTTAGTGATGTTAGTGAAGCTGGGACAGTCATCAGGCCTGACCACTGGTGAGAGTGTCAAATCACCGACTGCAATGAGCTTATTGTATAATAAAATATACACACTCCATCCATGAGGAGCCACGTGCTTGCTTATAAGAGGCAATAAATCAGCCGAAAAGTCTGGCTAACTCGGGAAGGTAAACATGCAAAAGTCTCTGATCCTTGCAGATAATAAAAATGGACCAACTTAATCAGCAGTTTTTCAATGCAGATCCATGGGTCCAATATTTCACCCATTCAAGGCAAAAATCACCAGTATATTGGCCCAATAATTTAATTTATCACGCAAGGAAATAAGTTAATCATAACTTCAGCCATAATCAATCCCACTGGTTGTCACGTCCTCATCCTAGCCACGGACAAGAGTGTGAAATGTTGCAAAAGTGAGTGGGCTGATTAAGCTCCTGACAGGTTGTGAAGTGAACATTCCTTCCTTTCCTGCCTTTCTCTCAGTTGTCAGCATTTTAAAGTTCTGAACAATGTCAGGGCACCTCAGCCTGGACAGCTTCCATACAATGAGCAAGGGAGTCTCCCACAGCCATCTGATACATGGTCCTTACTGGCTGTCACCACAGAAGCATCTGCAATCTTCTATCTTGGAGGACCACAGATACTCAGTATAAATGGTTTTCAACGCAGGGGTTGTGCAATTTTTTGGTCACTAAGGAAATTGAAGAATTTTGGGATAATGCAGGAAGGTAAAGTTGAGGTAGAAGATCACCATTATCATGCTCAACAGCACCGAAGGGCTGAAAGGCTGCCTTCAAACTCCTTTCTTTTTAATAGCACAGACAGCAGATTCATAGCTTCAACATTACTGGAAAGCAAATCAGGTCACAATCTTGTTTTCAAAATAAAACTTTTTTTTAAATCGATGTATTAACAGCTTACAGAATAAAATATGATGAGCAGCCACCTTCCAACACTTTCAAAAATTAAATTAAATAACCCAATTCTTCTTCAAGTCTGTGTTTGCAACTCAGCTACTCCCAGCTGTGACGGTTATAAGTGACTGATGTCGGGCGGTTTGGTGAACAAACACAAGGCTCTGCATTAACTCTGCTCCCTCAGTTCGAGAGCTGGCCAGACCTTTATGAAGGCAGCTACAGTCAGTTGTGCTGTATTGTCTCAGCCCATCAATCACAAGCAAATTATTTTCTCTCCTTGCCAACTTGAGCTGAACAGGGAGCGTGAAAAAAAAAATCGCAGGTTTCAATCACTCCTCTACAGCTTGTTGATACTCAGGAGAAAGTCTCTGTGCCGGAAGAACCCTTGCTTTTCAGCTTAAACACTTTCCTCATGTTTCAGAGCAGATCATTCATTGTACCTGGCCAGCTTCAATCTGGGCACAATGTTCATGGACTGCAGTTCCTGAAATAGTAGTTTACAGGCATATGGGATCCTCAAAGAGGAGACATGACATGACGACTTGCAGTAATGACACCTAAAAAGACAAAACATCCTCAAATCATTTGCTCTAAACAGGATTGTGTAAAACAGTCCTACTAGTTCCAGTTTTAAAAAATAATTCAGTCACCTGCCAGGAATACAAAAAAAGTGTTGCTTTTCACATGGCGATAACATACACAGATAAATACTACTGCTTGTAAAGTGTAAAACAGAAAACTATACAAACTAAAAGGGATCTAATTCACCAGCACAGAATTTTTTTTAAATTTGGGGAAGATTTGATGGAGTTGCACAAGGTCGTGAGGGACCTGGATATAGTGGCTGGGAAGAACTTATTTCCTTTAGCATAGAGTGAGTGATTGTGGAGGCTTGCATTTAAAGTGATAGGTACAACGATTAGAGGGGAGATGAGAAAACCACTTTTCTTTCAGAGTTTGGTGAGGGTCTGGAACTCACTGCCTGAGAGGGCAGTAGAGGCACAAACCCTCAGGTCTTTTGAAAAGGTGCCTGTACATGCAACTGATGACCTGTACAATATGGACCGAGTGCCGGAAAAAGGGATGAGGCTGGGTGATTTGTTCTTTGCCCAGTGCAAACACAATGGGAAGAGGGGCCTCCTCTTGTGGAGTAAAATTTTCTACACTTTCTACGTGTTCAGGACAGGAGAAATGTCCAGGGATGTGGGGAGAGGCAGTACATGAATTGGTATTTGGGAAGAGTTAAATGGCCTTTTTCCTTTGCTGTAATGTTTCTGTGAGCCATCATTAAATTATACTTATTGAGGGACTTATCCTGATTATTGCTGTGCAGGTTTTAAAACTGCACTGCAGAAAACCAAGCATTTACCATTTCTGAACAATCTTTGATAAGCCGTACCACACAGCCAAGAAACAAGAAACTCTGAGATCTCTGCACACAGGATAAAAATGAAGTGCAAATTAAATGCAATTAAAGTATTTCAAATACATCCCATTTCCAAAGAACCAAGTAGCTGTGGTAGACCAGGACAGTGACAGCAAATAGGTTATGGTAGTGTAGCAACCTTGCTAGAAACACATAACCAGGTTAATTCCAGCCTGTCAAGTGGTGAAGTTAAAAACCAATAAATTTGGCAATTTGTGGGAAAGATTGGTTGGTCTGGCCCCATGATGCATCAAAAGCCTTGCATTTCAATAGCACCTGCCTCAATAGGTCCAAGAAAATATTCCCAGCTTTCAATATAGGAAATAAACCAGCTAATTCAGACATAGGAAGCTCCCACAAACTGTAGTGTGATGATCTGATCGACTGTTTTAACGAAATGAGGGACAGTCATTTGCCAACTACACTGGAGAGATGTTCCCTGAAGATTTTTGAAAATGTGGTTTGGGATCTGTCAGGTCTACCTATTGAGGAGGAGGGGCCTTGATTTAGTAATTCCCCGCCGACAACGCGGTGCCCCCTTCACGCTGAGCCCTCTAATGACACGGCACTGCATCTATGGTTGTTCCTCTGATAGAGCAGAACACCCCCTGGTGCTGACCTTCTGACAATGTGACATACCCTTATTTACTCCTTTTTATACTTCTTTAAAAGTGCAGAACTCTTTTAGCATTGCACTGATTTGGCAGATGAAGTAATCTAGTCCAAATACTTTGAACAAAACCTTTTTAGCATAGCCTTCTAAGCAGTGACTATAACCATGAGCAATGCTTCATGGGGTAAAGACAGCTAATGCTCCCAGGACACCACTCAGAAACAAATGAATGGAAGCTGCTGTACCTACCAGCCAGAGTATCCCAGCAGACCACATTGTCCACAGACGTCCACCTCAAAAGCATCACTGGAGATCATGAGCCTCTCCAGCAGCATCATGCTGGCCCCATAGCCAATCAGGCAATCTCGCTCCATCTCACCAAGACGCAAACCTCCATCACGTGATCGTCCTTCAGTTGGTTGCCTGGAGGGTCAAATTTTGAGGGAATCATCATATTAAGATAATGAGAAGCTTGCAAACTGTGAAGTTACGTACACAGTACCAGACACAGGTATCTGTACAATACAGACTTTGCTACTAAAGACAGATTTTTAAATCAGTAGGGAATCAATATATAGAAGATAAGCGCTTCATCCCAGGAATGACTTGAATGTACCGTCTCTGGACTGCTTTTAAAACAATTTTGGGGAAAAGGCAGGAAAATGGAGTTGAGGATTATCAGATCAACCAAGTGGTCAAACAGGTTTAATGCGCTGAATGCCGTTCTCCTATACGCATCTCTCAATCTTTTATTCCACTCTCCAATGTTGTCCCCTTTTGATTTAATTTTTAGTACATTGTTGACTGAAAGCTATAAATTGGATGCACAATGCAGAAAATGAAAAATAGTACAGTTCACACAAACTTCAAATGAATGCTAAATTCAGTCATTGTTTGACAGTACAAAACTTCACTGTTGCTAAACAAAAAAAAAGGGACAAGTTTTTCATCTTGCACCCATCAGGACAGAATTTCACAAATACCAAATTTCAAAAGCAATACAGGACTCAGGAGCAAGAGTAAGCCATTTATCCCCACAGGCTGTTCCACCATTCAACAGGCTGATTTGGTTACAGTCTAATGTACACTTTCCCATTTAACTCCTGATTCACCGGTCTATCAAATGTCTATTTAAACAGACTAATAAATGAATGAATAGAGACAAAAACAAAGTTGCTGGAGTAGCTCAGCAGGTCTGGCAGCATCTGTGAAGGAAGAAATAGAGTTACCGTTTTGGATCCGGTGACCCTTCCTCAGAACTCAAAATGTTAACTGTATTTTTTTCCCTTTAGAGATGCTTCCAGGCATGCGGAGCTTTTTCAGCAACTTTGTTTTTGTTCCTGATTTACAGCATCTGCAATTCTTCTGGATTTTACTGAATAAAGAGAGGCCTAACCTCTACTCATCTCTGGAGGAGCAGACTTCCACAGTCGAACAACTGAGAGAAGAAATTTCTCATCTCTATCTTAAAAAGAGAAACCTCTTATTTTTTAACCATGTCCCTAGTTTTAGTTTCGCCCTGAAGAGGAAATGTCCTCCTGGGATCCATCCTTTCCTGCAGCCTAAAGATCTTGTACGTTTCATTATGATCACCTCTCACTCTATTAAATTCCACTCAGCATAGATCCGATGTGTTCGACCCTTTTTTTAAAAATAGAAGACAAGCCTCCCTTCATCCCTGGAATGACTTGACTCTGTCTTCTCTGAACTGCTTCGAAAACAATTTTATTTCAAATAAGGAGGCCAAAACTGTGCAGTGATCCAGATTATAATCTCACCAATGTCCTGAAGAGCTGCTTTTATTTTCCATTCCGCTTGTAATAACCAATGTTCCATTTGCTTTTCAATCACTTGCTGTACCTGAATTCTAACCTTGCTCACAATTTGCAAATAGGTTATACATAAGAGGGTGCTGATTAGTTGGTAAGTTGACTATGATCGGTAGAGATGCTGCCATGGAAATCCACCAGGGATTACTTAACTGCCAAACCCTGTTTAAATTCAAAGTGGCTAAACTGAAATTGACTCTGACCGATCAAGACTTGGCCATGAGGAATGTACTATGAAATGGCTGCTGTTTCTTGCTTTTATCAACTTACAAACAAAAACTTGGGGGTAGACACGGTGTTTCCGTTTGCAAAGGACAGTGCCCTCTGTGAGACTTCTAATGCACACTAGCGAGTCTGACTAATCATCTTTAAACATTTGTTTGCGTAACACTTAGCGGAATCAGGATTGCTTAAAGTGATGTCCAATCACAGAATCACAACGACTGTTGGACATTATGACCTGAGGTTGGTTGAAGATGTCCAGTATTCTGCCTGCTGCAGGCAGCCAGAGGGACATGTCATTTGATAAGATGTGCCATTGGAGCCATGTTTGCCTTAGTATGCCTTACTTACCTGCCATCACACCCGTACTAAAATCTAAAAAGCTTTGACTGCTCATCTCTTTTTTAGCAGTAACTAAATTATATCCAAAGATTCAACTTCAGGTCCCTACCTCTCACCGAATACAGTGGGAACAGATCCAATCAGCTGACCAACTGAAGATCGCCATAAATTGCAGCTAGGTTAGTAAACAACTTAAGAATGAAATAATATTAATGTAACACTGGTGACAGCTCACCTGGTGAGGACAGCCCGGGGGCCTCGTGCTCGTGCATGCATCTTATCCAGGACCATGTGCTTCAGCTTCTGATAGTACACAGGACCAAAGTAGATGTATGCTTCCAATGGTTCACTGGCAAAGACAAGAAGAGAAGGATGTGATGGTACGGAGTAGGTTACAAGGCACCCCTGAGCACAGAAGTAAGAGTTTACAGGTGAGGGACTTGTGGTAGTAACATTATCACATGGATTGCAGTGGAATAACGTGGCATACAATCACAGCTTTCAAGGGCAACTATTAGCTCTGTCAGTGAGATTTCTATCTAGACAATTGATGAATAAAAATAACTTTTGAATTCCAATTGTAACGTAAATTCAGCATAAAAATCTCAGCAGGTCACGATGCTCACTCATTTTAGGAATCTTTAGTACGTTTTCACTACCCAGGTCTCTGCTTTCACAATTAAATTTTCTTCCAGCAAATACACAAGAATATTTCTAAATATTAACAGAAAACATGGAATAATCACTTTTACTATGGTTCTTAACTTTGAGCTTTCAGCAAATTTGTACTCCAAATTTTTATCTTCACTATTTTTAAGAAGAATAAGGACCTGACACTTAGATGTTTACATCTTCATGACATTCCAGAGTCAGTATATGCACTGAAATGCTTTACAATGTCCACTTGTTATTGCCACGTAGACAAAAACAGCATTAAATTGACATACACTGCAGAAAGATCAATGATTAATTAATAAGTTTTTGATAAAGGTTAAGTATTGAACAGGACTAGCAAACTCCCCTGCATAGTATTGACACTGTGGGATATATCACATGGGATAAATGGACAGATGGAGCTTTGGTTTTGTGTCTTGTCCAAAAGATCTGCCATTCTGACAGTGTGGCACTTGCTCAGAACTGTGTTGTATTAAAAGAGTTTCAGGGTTCAAAACCTAAGCTAACAAGGAAGAGGTAGTTCCCACTGTTCTCCTATCTCAGTCGTCAAATTCGTTAAAATTGTATACTTTGCAGCAGAGGTTATATGTACTTTTCACTGTAAACAGCCAAATATATTGGCTGATACCATTACATGATATTGTACAGAGTATCTAAGCCTATCAAAAAGTAATGCAGCACTAAACCAGGCCTTTTGGCCCATCAGGTCGGTGCTGGATCTTTCCAGGAGCAGTTTTAATAGCCTTAGTCTTTTTCTGCACTTTTGTTGCACTGCACATTTTCCTCTACAATATTTAAACAATTCCCTTTTGAAAGATATTATCCCCTCAGATATACCTCTGTTTCAGGCAGCTTTTATGGAAAAATACTGTAATTTTTTCCTCAGGTTCTGTTAGCAAAAAATTTAACCTGTCTCCTTTGGTTACCAATTCTTCTATCACTGGCAACAGTTTCTCCTTAGTTACCTTGTTTAAAGATTTCAATTTGAACACCTCTGTCAGATCTCCCCACAACCTTTTCTCCCTTCAGAAATACTATCCAACATCTCTAACCTCTCCACAAAAGTCTAGAAGGATATTACTGGTGTTAAAATACAGTACATCAAGATCCATATTTACAAACCAGACTTACCCTGTGATTCCAGAGGTTACATAGTCCTTGCCAAGATAATTGTAACCATAACGTATAAGATCCTCACAAACATCCTTTACTTTGCTTCCACCAAAGGCAGTGCCATAGTGGAACCTGCCATCCAGGATGCCAGCCTTCCCTGCCAACAGTTCAATCAACTTACCAACCTACAGAGCCAAGGAAATGACAGCAAGTAACACATGCACAAATCCTGGAAAGCCAAAGTTCATAAGTAATTATTATTTCCCCAATTCTCAAGCCTAGCCTTCAATTCAGCCATTGCATCGTTCCATCCCAAGTCAGTGACCTGTTTCAAAGTGTGACTCACTCCCGACCAACCCAGAATTACTCCCTTGCCCCAATATCTCTCCCATCTCATCAAAAGGGTACTGGATTATTATTATTTGGACAGAAATGTGCATAGAGATGTTGGGAAAAAGGCCAGAAATTGGTACTAGTGTAAATACTTGCCTAATGCAAGCTTCTGTGCTGTAATAATTCTATATTACAATCTATCCTCTAGCTATATTATTTGACCTTTTATTCAGCTCCCACCTCTATACATTGGAATTCACTTTCCATGAATCCTCCCATCTCTCTCTCTCAACCTGTCAAATTTATTTCCTTTTTGACTGACTATGATACATATACAAATATTAAAAACAGGCACTGGTTTATACTTTCTCTTGACCCCAGCAAAGTTTACCCCTTTGTTTCAGTTTTCATGCAAGTACATCAATAAGTTGATAACGAAGAGGCTCTGGTGCTTTTTGTCCCAATGGACAGGGAACAAATGCTGGCCTTGCTAATGTCATCTCTGACATGAGACAATGTTTAAAAAACATCCTTGTATACCTTCAAAAATCACAAACAATCATAGCTTTAAAAAAAATACTTATAGCTGTCACCTAAGGTGGGAGGAAGCAATGTTGTTGTGCATTAGTTACCAGTTTGTCTGTACACATTGGGCAAGATTTCAACAAAATACAGTACACACATGGTATGGCTCAGATGCTCACAGCTTATCAAGAACTGTGGATTCAGATCCTGGAACTATTTTAAAGGATCCATCAACAATGGAAGATGGCAAATTAACTTGTTTTTAGAACACTCTGCATTGGTTTATTGAGAATATTGTTGACTGTGTCAGCTGTCAAAGTGGAATTTGTTACAGCTGTCAAAATATATGAGCAGAGCTTTCATAGTAGGTGGCTGGATATGAATTGACTTTGAGGCAACTCAGTGAGATGGAACCCTTATTTTTGCAGCTTTGTGATTACACAGAATGAGAGGTGGAGAAAAGCTTCTCTGAAAAACTACACTACTGCAAGAACGTTCAGATAACACCGCGCGGTGGAGGTATGCACTTCAAGGAATGCCCTTGTCATTTTTTGTTCTTAAAGATTAAATGGCAGTGATATTATTACTGATATGTCCATAACTTCAAGTCTGCAGTTTGACAGCACAAATTGATGCTTTATAAAAACCTAAAGAAACTGCAGATGCTGTAAATCGATGCTTTGAAACAGAAACACCTCAAGCACACTCAAATTACTCTACAGTCGATCTGCACCTCAACTCCTATTTATTCTCCCTAAACTATATATTCTTTGATAGCCTTACCTAACAAATCCATTGATTAGAATATTGTACATCTAGAATCCACTGCCTCTTCGGCAGGAAAGTTTCAGAATTTTGTATACTGTGGTCTGAACAGGCATCTTTGCAATTAAAAACCAAATACCTTCAGGATAGTGCAGGAAAAGCCTATCAGCCAGTTTCCCCCAGTGAATTCGATTTAACAATGAGACAGATGAGTTGCAAGTCTTTTAGCGCGTATTTATCATAATGCTGGTCATCCCAGCTGCTGTTTGAGCTACAACTAGGCAGTGCCCTGTTTGCATTGCTTCATTATTGACTGACTGGAAAAACTAATGCTCCTGTCAAGGAGTGAGCTTCTGTCTGCCTCAATACAGACTCGGTTAGAGATCTTTTCCAATATTAAATATTTAGAATATGGTGAATGCAGAATTTCTATTTGTTAAATGCAGCAGTGAATCCAAGGAGGGTTAAAAAGTGTCCAAAGATTTTAACTGAACCTGAAGGGTTTTGAAACCAGTGAAATGGATTGACAAAATCAAATTGGAGTGATACAATAGTTCTCACAATCAAGTTGAGCCTCATTCCAAATTTAAATGACAAGCTCAGTGTTAGGGCATATAGCAGAATAGATAGTGAACTAGCAGTGTAACTGTCCCGTCAGTGATCCAACTTTCAGACAGTGCCATGCAAAAGCAGGAATCCCTTCACAGATGTTTATTATTCCAGTTAAACCTTTGGCTTCTCCTCGATTTACTTCTGGGAAATCAGTCTACCACATTCCAATACACCTGCAGCAAATGGTTGTTGCACAGAATAAGGCAGTCCAGACTCACTGTCATTCGGGAGGGGTAACCGTGTGGATTCATGATGATATCTGGACAGATTCCACTGTCACAGAATGGCATGTCTTCCTGAGGTACAATCAAACCACAGACACCTATGGGAGCAAGAAAGAGAGCTTTACCAACAACTGTTCTGTAGTATCTACTGCAATTAGTCACAAACGCATCATTCAATCACTGGAACTCTGCAAAAACTCTGTAATCACAGTTACATTTCCAAACCACACTGCTCACTTCCATATTCTCTAAACATCCAAACATCAGGTGAACGTATCAGGTTCAGAAAAGTAACACACACCTAACAAAAAAAATTACTAAAATGTTTGACCACTGTCAGATTTGCACATACCATCACTGGATCATAAAATCTTAATTTTATGGTTAAATGGTTACATTATTTTGACCAAGGCCTGGGACTAAACCAAGAGAATGGGAGCTCATGACATTTTCGACTGTTGAATCCAGTTTAAACTGATCTGGAAATAGAGAGCTGCCATCAGTAAAAACACCAAAACTATTAACTCCCAACCAAGTCACTTAGTCGTAGCTGCACTGTTAATGACGAACATGCAAGAATTTGAAACAGTAGGCCATTTGGCCCCTTCAGCCTGCACTGTAATAAGTAGTCAGTCACAATCTGACAATTAATATGTTTATAAGAATGGAAACGTTGGATCAAGTGTGAATCTTTCCACTACGTAAGTAGGAGGCACCCATCGTTTAAGTAAATGAATCATTGCAAGGATGTTGGTACATTCGTTTAAACCCAGAACTAACAAAGAGAGCCTACTGTGGGATGGGAAGATTTACTTGATTCACAAGTGATACAGTGATACCTATCTAATGCCCGATCGCACAATTATGAAATCCTATGGGTAGGGCTGGCTGGGGTGGAGAAGTGAGGGCACACAATGAACATCCACCAAAGGGGGTTAAAAACAAGACCATCCAGTCCCCTAACCAAGGCTTCTGGGCTAACAGGTGAATAGGCATCTTTGGGAAAAACTTCACACAACCTTCTTGTATGGTGAAATAAGCACAACCATGAATAGCAGCAGACTGTGGAAAATGTAGACTGCTAAGGCTACAGAGGGCCAGTGTGTGTTGTTTGTTTTGTGTGAAAGGGAATGATAAAAGATGCATGAAATTGACACAGAAAGGCAGGAAAACAGAACGAAGCAAGGCTGCTCCATCAGAGGCAGCATGTAGCCTTTGGAGAGCTGCATAACAATGGGATCCACACATCCAAGCACAGATCCAACACAGCTGTGGGTTTCATTAGATGAAGAGACTGGTGACTAAAGTAAATAATTAACCTATTGTGATCCAGTGAAAGTGCTGACAGGGCTAACCATATCCAAGGGATTTTAATAACATTTCCCCAATTTAATTGCAGAAGTCTATTTTATTGCCTTTGCAGACTGGATACACCACTTACATAAAAAACCCACAACAATATTTTAAAGAAAGCAGGATGATTTTCAGTGGACAGTCAGGAAATTATACATTTAAAAAATATTTGGGAATGACTCAAATCACAGCTGTGAGACCTTGTCAAATTTTTTTAATATAGAAAAACAAAATCCCCACCAAATGGGGGTAAATTCAGAACTAGTATCAGCATCTCAGGCTATTTTGATTTCTATATGTCATTGCACTCTGGTAAAGTGCTTCTATTTAAACCATTTCAGCTTTGCTATAAGATGTTTTACCTCGGGCTCAGCTATATTTTCCAACTATATAAAGCAGTGCAAGATAGTGAATCCCAATTAATACAAAAAGATTGAAATACTTCTGTGAAGAGCTATTATAAAACAATTAGCACACAGCCTTTCTAACGCTGCAAACAGAGAGAATGGGTTAAGAGCTGCTTTGCAACACAGTTTGCATTTACTGTTTCACTCTAGATTGTATTTGTGGGAGGCAATTATGTGCCATAAAATGGTAATGTAACTGTTTTGCATACTTAATTGGGAGGTCACAAGGTTACCAGTTCAGGACTTGTATCTGAAAACATGCACTGCAGGGCATTTTATAGCTGTTTGTGCCTTTCACATCTCACAGCGATGTCACAATGACCAAGGAGAGTTTAAAACGCAGGACCTTTTATAAAAAAAGTGTTGCATTCTAGTAGGAACATTTGATGAATTTGCAGCAATGTTTAGTTTTAGAAAGAGCACATTTGGTGAAACCAATCAAAAGATTTGAGGATAATTTGTTCCCACACCTTGAGCCGGGCACATTTATGATTACTTCAGTTGTTGAATTCTTAAGGTTCTCACTGCAGCAAGTAATATGAAAATAACTAACATCAAATTAAATGTAAAAGTTTTTAAACAGCACTAAACAACAGCATTATAAACCAGGAAACTAGAGCAGCATGTTATTAGGATAATACAGTAAATCATGTAGGAATTGCACTCATCATGTAGATTGGGCTAACAAATTTGCTATAATAGAGGATGAGTTCACAGAAGGCTTATTAAATAGTTTTCTCGATCAGGAGGAGCCAACCAGGCTACACTCCATCTATTAATGCAATGAATAGGGTTAATTAACAATCTTGTTATAAAGGGGCCTTTAGGAAAGGCCAACCAGAATATGTTGGAATTTCGTATGATGTTTGAGTGATTTAGTCAAGTCTGAAACTAGGATCTTAAAGCCTGCATTATTTAGATACATAGGAATGAGGGGTGAGTTGGGGAAGATAGATTGAAAAACTAGATTAAAACACGTGACAATAGACAAGCAACGGCTAACATGTAAAGAATTCATACAGAATTGTAAAATACATTCACTAAAGGCACAAAAACACCTTAGAAAAACTAACCCAACCACGGCTAACAAGAAGAGTCAAAGAACAAAGAAAGAACAGATAATATTGCCAAAAGAGTTGTTAGCTTAACGATTGAGAGGTTGAGAATTCAGCAAGAATGGCCAAGCAATTAATAAGGAAAATGGAGAAAATAAAGAGTAGATTAGAAAAAGACTGAAACAAAGCAAAATATATAAATAGAAAGAATACAAAAAGGAAAAGATTAGAGCAGTAAATATAGGCCCATTTGAGGCAAAAACAGGTGAAATTATAATAGGGAGTAAGGAAATGGCACAGACATTAAACAAATATTTTGTATATATCTTTATGGCAGAGGAACAAGCAAAGTAGTAATGGAGAACCAAGGGTCCTAAACCATACAATCAGAGAATCCCTACAGTGTGGAAACAGGCCGTTTGGCCCAATTAGTCCACACCGACCCGCAGTGCATCCCACCCAGACCCACCCACCTAATTTATACATCCCTGAACACTATGGGCAATTCAGAATGACCAATCCACCTAGCCTGCACATCTTTGGACTTGTGGGAAGAAATTGGAGTACCCGGAGGAAACCCACGCTGACACGGGGAGAATGTGCAAACTCCACACAGACAGCTGTCGGCGGGTGGAATTGAACCCTGGTCCCTGGCACTGTGAAGCAACAGTGCTAACCACTGAGCTACCATAAGTGTTGAAAATGCTCAGCAGGCCTGGAAAATTCATTGGAAAGTGAAAGAAAGTTAGTGTTTCAAGACAAATGAGTTATCTTCAGAATCGGGCAGGACTGGAGAGAATGAGGAACTCCTAGAATTTAATACAAGAAATAGAATTGGTAAAATTAATTAACTAAGCAATAAATCCTCCAACATAGGAAGCAGCAAAGCATGATCAACACAAAAAGGCAGAAAGAAAGAGAAAGCTAATTCATAATATAAAAATAGATAGTAAGAGTTTCTACAAGTATTTCAATCAGAAAAGGTATCCAAAGCTATTTTTAGTATTCTAGACAGAGTGTATCTAGGCAACTGATAATGAAAACAAAGAAATGCTGGAGTCTTTGAACAAGGATTTTGTGCCTGTTTTGTATGGTAGAAGATTTGGGCAACTTTCCAAGCTAACTGAAAATTAAGTGATGGCGGCGGGGGAAGGAGGGGGTGAATGAACTAGACATATTTGTAATAATCAGGGAAAGGTGCTAGGAAAACTATTGCATCTAAAAGTCAAGACCAAATGGCCTGCATCATACAAACTTAAAAGAAGTGACTGCACAGAGAATAGACACAGTGGTTATAATCTTACTATATTAAACACCTTTGTTCGTGACAGGAGAGGGGCAAAAATAAGGGACCTTTGGCTGTTAACCTAACATCTATCATGGGAAAGGTGCTAAAATACATTATTAAGGTGGTTATACAACAGGGTAGTTCAAAAACCACAATGTGATCAGGCAAAGTCAACGTGGATTTACAAAAGGGAAATCACGTCTAACCATTTTTTTTTGATGAAGTAACATCCACAGTGGATAGAGGGGAACTGATGTAACGTACTTGGATTTCCAAAAGGACAAAAGGCATTATATAAAGTGCCACAAGACAACAGTACATGATGTAAGGGTAATGTTTTAGCATGGATAAAAAGATTCACTAGCTAATGAATGGAGAACAGGTATAAAAGCGTCTTTCATGGGTTAGCAAGCTGCCATTAGTGGAGTGCCACAAAGATCAGTGCTCCATCTGAATTATTTACAATCTGTATTAATAACATAGATGAGGGGACCAAATACAGGGATGCTATATTTGCTGATGATGCCAAGATAGTAGGAAAGAAAGCGATCAAGAGCAGAGAGGCTGCAAAGGTATAGAGACAGTTTAAGCATAACACAAATAAATGAACATATTCACTATGGCAGGAAGAATACAGAAACAGTACATAATTTGAAGAGAGATTACAGAGCTCAGTGGTACAGTGTGAACTGGGTATCCTGGTACTTGAATCAAGAAGTTAGTACATAGGTACAGCAAGTGATTAGGAAGGTAAATGGAATGTTGTTGTTTATTGCAAGGATATGGATTATAAAAGTAGGGAGGTTTTATTTCAGCTGTATTTAGCACTGGTGAGATCATATCTAGAGTACTATACACAGCTTGGGTCTTCTAATTTGCAATAAGATATAATTGCTTCACATGCAACTCAGAGAAGGCTCACTGAATTCACCACTGGGATGAAGAAGTTATCTTATAAAGAAAGTCTGGGCAGGTTAAGCCTTATAACCATTAGAGTTTAGAACTATGAGCGGTGACTTTATTTAAAGATGCAAGATCTTGAGTGGACTGAATAGTCTGAATAGCTGGCGCTGTTTTCTCTTGTAAAGGGGGATAAAATTACAGGAAGTTACTTAACAAGAGGACTCCCTTTTAACACTGAGATAAAGGAGAATTTTTTTTCCCTCAAAATGGTGATTAGAGTGTGGAATGTGCCTCCCCAAGAAAGGTATAGGAGGAAGGGTTTTTACATTTATTCCAGGCTGAGTTGGGCAGATTTTTTAAGACAAGAGAATCAAACGTAGCTGGGGCTTTTTTTCTGGGAGGGGGGTTGGGGGGTGTGCATGATGGCAGACAGGAAAGTGAGACCACAATCAGATCAGCCATCATCTTATTGATGAGTGTGGATCAGAAATGAACTGCCAGATGGCATACTGCTGCTCTGAAGACCTACATATCTGAACAATTTTAAACAGATGGCATTTTCCAGAGATGCACTAGTTTCGATCCAGTGGATAGGTCCGCATCTGTTTTCCATCCCCAGTTGTCCCCAATGCTGTGGGGAGGAAATTCAGGATTTTGACTCAAATAGCAAAGCATAGGAATACAGTTCCAAGTTATGGTGGTGTTTGGTTTGGAAGGGACCTTAGAGGTGATGGTGCTTCTGTGAATCTGCTTGTCTATCTAGGTAGTCGAGATGACTAATTTGGAAGATGCTGTGGATGGAGTTGGAGCTTCAAAGATTTGCTGCACCGCATCTTATAACTGGTGCATGAGGTACTTTGTGTATAGTACATCATGTAGCGCATGCAGTTTGAAAGATGACATGGCCTAATGCTGCTCCCAAGTAGGATGTATCCTTTTATTTTTAAATGCCTTGGTGTTGATCTTTTCAAATTCTTTAGATACTAGAAAGTTCTTAATGTGTTGAAATCGCAAACCTAAATCGATTACTTTAAAAAAAACAAAGGAAAGAAAAAAATGGACCACAATTTGATAGTTAGCCTATAATCAGTAGTAGGCAAAATACTAGAGGCTATTCTTAATGATGAAGAAACAGAGCACTTTTGAAGCAAATCTGCTCCAGTTGTTTTGAGCCTATTAAATCTCAAGATGGATATGGAAACCAGTGATGGACTGAATAGCCACCTTCAGCTCTTTAATAATTCCAGGACTCTGTGATTCAACAAGTGTAGAGCACTGGGTTTTCAGAAGCATTCAATAAGGTTTCACATAAACAACAATTGTACAAGTCTGGGACTCATGAGACCAGCTAAATCAAAAGGCTGTTTTCTATACAAACATCCAATGTAATCTGATGCATTTAAATTGCAGTAATAACTTACCTTTCTGGCCATGTCGGCTGCTGAATTTGTCACCAATCTCAGGACGTCTCGTCTGTCTTAGCAGAATTTTAATTAAAAATGCGTCTTCTGAGTTTGAAGAGATCATCACCTTCTCAATATACGAATCGGTTGCTCCTTTGTAGCTGTTAAAGTAAGCAACATTAATATAAGAGACATTCATTAGTACCAAAATAGGAATCAGGAGAAGTAGATCATTTAGCCCCTTGAGCCTGCTCCAACATTCAACATCGTGGTTTATCTGACTGAAACCTTAAATCTGCATTCCCACCCAAGCCTGATAACCTTTCAAACCCTTGCTTAGTAAGTCTTAAAAACAAAAGACTCTGCTTCCTCACCTATTCAGCAAGTGTTCCAAAGATTTATAACCCCAAAAGAAAATTTTGTGCCTTAACTTTTTGAAACGGAGGACACATGATTTTTAAACAGTGAACCCTAGTTCTAGATCTCCATTAAGAGGAAATATCCTTTGCTCGTGCTTTTAGTCAAAACCACTTGAGATTTTGTATGTTTCAATCAAGTCGCCTCTTATTGTTTTTATATCCAGTGGTATCAGTCTCAGGTGAACCAAAATATCAGCAATTCAAGTTCCACAGTAGAAATGAATAGGTTGATAATTTCAGTGTAGTACTCAGGGAATGCTGCACTGTCAGAAGAGCCAAAATTTGGATGTGACACTGAACTAAGTACTCCTCTGCCTACTTACGGAAACATTAGAAGAGCAAGTCAGTTGTTAGAGATGTGGCCAGCACTTACTGCTAAGCCAACACCAAAGGTTAAATTATATGGGGAAACTGGTTTGTAGAAACTTGCAGTTAGCTGACTGAGGGGCAATCCGATTTAAGCATTTAAATGTTGAAAGGGATTCAACAGGCTGGATGCAGAGAAACTATTTTCTCTGGCTTGGCGAAAGATCAAGGGGACAGGATGTTAAAATCAGAACGGGACCACCGGAAGGGAAATCAAGAAATCAAGGTAAAGAATAGCAGAAATCAGGAATTCTTCCACTCACCCCATTCCCCGCAGTGTTGATACTGGGGATCAATTAGAGATTTGAAGATGAATGAACAGATTTTTGTTGGGTTAGACTATAAAGATATTGAAGCAGATAAATGGATCGACAGATCCCGTTTCAATCTGATTAAGTTGTGGAACAAGCTGAATGGGAACAGAAAGAGGGTATTCAGCACAAAGTTGATTTCCTTTTTATTTCATTATTTTTTCAGGGAACTTGCTGTGTGCAAAAGTGAGTGCATAATCTTTAACAACGACAATTGCACTATAAAACAATTCACTGCCTGTGAAGCAACCTGGTTAAAATTCTGAGGGTATGAAATGTACTATGCAAGATCTTTTTTTCTTCAAGATAATAATCTTTCCACTACGGCTTGTCAACCAATTTCCCTTTCTTTCTTCCCCCCACACCCTGACAATCCCCAATCCACAAGGGACAGAAATCTGCATGTAAACATACGTGATTGGGACATCCCGAAACTGTGGCTGTTGGGATTGTGCGGTTCCCTCTAACGGAATCTGTGTGACTGTCGGCATTGATTTGTTCACCAGCACCTGTCTGTTTTCCACTTTCTCACCTAGCCACAAATAAAGGTGAAAATGGAAACAGTTTCTCACCAGAAACCTACACTGCAATGGAATAAAGGAATGAAACCATAATACAAATTCCAATTTGGTGCTTGATTCACCACAGTTGGCAAGGTTAAGAGTTTTTCTGATCAACAGAACCGAATCAATTGCTTGTTTTAAAATTTTAATACCATTGGAACGATCTAGAGACAGAAAAATAAAGTTTACTCAATATAAACACCACTGACTAACCAGTGATGGGTTTCCTCCTTTATATTGTTCTGACTGGATAAGTTTAATGAAAACAAAATGTTTGGTCTCTAATTGGTGAGCTTCATCAGCAGTTTTAAAAGCAGGAAGCAGTGCTAAGAAAGGTCGCCTGGGCACTGGAAGTCGATTAATACCTTCCCAAGCATTCATTTTATTCACATTTGGAGTTGGGACAACTAATGCCAGTTAACCTCTCAACTGCAAATGGCAGCACAGCAAAGACTGCTTCTGTTTTCACAACACTGGAGGTGCTTTTTAAAATCCTGTCCAGAAAAGAAGGGCAACCTATTACAAGTCTTTAGGAAAATGACAGGGCTGATAGGGCATATGTGGAGAAAATGCTTATTTTAATAAAATGCAAGTTTGATCATCCTTCAATGTAAACCAACATATCTTGTTCTCTTACCTGGTGAGCAAATACCATCTGCATCTAAAATTTCATGCCGCCAAATTGGCTTTCGTGTAGCTGCATCAAGCATTGGACCCATGACTTTATCGAAAGTCTGATTTGTATAACGTTTAAGTGTACATTTAGCATTTTTATACACCAGACATCTTCCAAAACCTAGGAGGAAAGATGAATGCAATGATTAGGACTCAGCAGTGGTTAATTGTGTGCCACTTTCCCAAGTTCTTACTGCTACTTAAAATCCCTTGGAGCATTTACTCCCCATGGCACTAATAAACTGTGGATGTGAGTTTGCTCGCTGAGCTGGAAGGTTCGTTTTCAGACGTTTCGCCACCATACTAGGTAACATCAGTGAGCCTCCGACGAAGCGCTGGTGTTATGTCCCGCTTTCTATTTATCTGGTTAGGTTTCCTTGGATTGGTGATGTCATTTCCTGCGTTGGTGATGTCATTTCCTGTTCTTTTTCTCAGGGGATGGTCGATTGGCTCCAAATCAATGTGTTTGTTGATGGAGTTCCGGTTGGAATGCCATGCTTCTAGGAATTCTCGTGCGTCTCTCTGTTTGGCTTGTCCTAGGATGGATGTGGTGTCCCAATAAAGTGGTGTCCTTCCTCATCTGTATGTAAGGATACGAGTGATAGTGGGTCATGTTGTTTTGTGGCTAGTTGATGTTCAAGTATCCTGGTGGCTAGCTTTCTGTATCCACCAGGATATATGAACATCAACTAGCCACAAAACAACATGACCCACTATCACTCGTATCCTTACACACAGATGAGGAAGGACACCACTTTGATTGGGACACCACATCCATCCTAGGACAAGCCAAACAGAGACACGCACAAGAATTTCTAGAAGCATGGCATTCCAACCGGAACTCCGTCAACAAACACATTGATTTGGAGCCAATCGACCATCCCCTGAGAAAAAGAACAGGAAATGACATCACCAACCCAAGGAAACCTAACCAGATAAATAGAAAGCGGGACATAGCACCAGCACTACGTCGGAGGCTCACTGATGATGTTACCTAGTATGGTGACGAAACGTCTGAAAACGAACCTTCCAGCTCAGCGAGCAAACTCACATCCAGAACCTCAACCTGAGCTACAAATCTTCTCAAAACTCGCTAACTAATAAACTGTATTGGGAGAAGTGGGATGGGGGCAGTGCCTTGAGATTAGGGTGGCAATGGCAGATAGTCTGTAGAATAAATGGCATTTCCAAGCACCAGCTTGATAAAATTCTTATTGCAGTCTCAAAATCCTTTCACAATCCAATGTTTGCAAAGCACCTTCGGTAGGACGGAAATGCAATCTGAGGATTTTTACTAAATCCACCAATTCTACGTTTTTGGGTGTTAACTGTACATTGACTGAGCTTACTTGTATGGAAGCGTTAGGCATTAACTTAGAATTTGCTTGTGCTCCTATAAATAGACAGACTGAAACTATGATAACAAAGTGTGGAGCTGGATGAACACAGCAGGCCAAGCAGCATCTCAGGAGCACAAAAGCTGACATTTCGGGCCTAGACCCTTCTTCAGAGGCTGAAACTATGATTGTTGGGTTAGGAGGTGCTTGCTTATAAAGTGCATCACTGTAAACAAATGCTTACGTAAGATGTAAAGATTGGCTCGAGTTCTAACCTGCACCATCTAGTTTCCAGGATTGTAACATGGGTTGGCCAAAGAGATTACAGATGCAATGGAAATGAACAGCCATGGTAGATATACCCCAGTTACGATTCCACTAAGTTTACAATGTAATGTTACTGGCCAGGAGAAGAAATCTTTACGTTAACTGCCTCTGATGTAAACCTAATAATTTAAGGGACAGGCAATGTCACTCTGAACATTCATAGGTGTTCAAAAATTTCTGCATCATGGTATGCAAGAGGAAATTAGATTAAATCAATCAAGTACAGAATGTGCTGAGAGTTTGTTTGGAGTCTTGATGGAACAGGAGCTAATGTAGCTTAAACTGGCTCAGGGCCATGGGTGAACCAAACTGTAAAACAGGATTCATGCAAAGATTTGGATGAGCTCAAGTTTATAGAGGATGCAGATTCAGAAGGCAGGCCAAGACAGTTCAGCCAAATCTAGGAGCAACAAAGGCAACATGAGGTAGATGAGACAGATACATTACAGAGGTGGGAATAGGCAGTATTGATGACAGGGCAAACATGGTCAGTAGCTTATCTCTGGGTTAAACAGGACAACCAGCTCTCTCTCTATCCCAGATATCTGTGCTACTCCAATTCTGAACTATTTTGCAGCCCCAATTTTAAATTGTTTTATCACTGCTAAAAACACAATTGCCAACTGGGGCTCACAGCACTGGAATTCCTTTTATGAAACCCTCTGCTTTTTTAACCTCCTCTCACCATTTGTCCTAACATCACCTCCTGAAAACAGCGTTTCCCAAACATTGCTTACCCCATTTTGAGGTTTCAAAATTGTCATTAACGTCAGAAGCTTGTGAAAGAGTGAGTCAGACATACTGATCTGGGAAGACCTTTCACAGCATAAGGCATATAACTTCTATGACAGGTCAGAACTCTATGATGGCCATTACTACCTCAGAGCCTGTGACCCCCAACTGGGGGTCTCATTTAAGACAGGCAGTGTCACATCTTGTTTGATCATTAGATCAATGAAAGTATGTTGAAGACACAGATCAGCAGTGCAGTATATTTTCATACTTAGTGCACTGGGTTCCAACATCTGAGGAGTTAACAAGAACCCGGGTGGAGCCTGCAATTCAGACTTTAGTTGGAATTCAGTGTTTGCAATGGCAGGCCAATCCAACAGCACTTTGTGATGGCCATTTTCAGAAGCTTTGCAGGGATTAAATCTGAATTAAGCAGCCCACTGGCTGCTGACAATGAGTCAGGCTCCATCAACATCCCACTGTAATTTCTGATGGGGTAGTGCACATGCCCTGCCTGTGAGGGGTACCAGATAATCAGAGACTAACTGCACTCTGGCGAGATCGGGTGCGGCGGCCATTGTCAGTCCTGCAGCAGGTCTCAGAGACTGGGACATTGACACTGGAGCCTTCTCCCACAGATGAAAATGGATAGTGCCGGAAGAGTGGGATCAGTCAGGGAGGCCCTGGGCAATGCGGAGGATAGTAAAGGTCAGAGCTGTGCCCTTTCTACCTTGCTGCAAGTGAGTCCTTCTGTTAGGATCAGGAAGTCCAAGGAAGGGGGAACAGCTTATATCCAAATCGCCAACAAGGCCATAGGCCCTGGATGTTTGTCTACATGGCACGATTTAATTTTTAGTGGCACCATAAGAACCTGAAGAAGAGTTTTCCAAATTGTTGGTCACAACTCCCAGTGGGGTTGCGGAGAGAGGATTTTGTGGACGTGAGCATTAACTGCTGCAAACCCCACATAAATCCTTGTTTTCTTTTAAATGGTGGCCTCAGCCAAATGGACCAATATTTCACCCCAACCTCTGCTCCAAAGAAGCCAGTGGAAAGGTAGGTGCTCTAAAACATCCCCGAAGATCGAACACTTTTCTTCTTCTGGTCCGTAACCTCAATTCCAGGCTCACCCTCTCTCCCCACTGAACCCTCCAACCCAACTTCCTTTGCATCTCAATAAAAACTAAAAGAACTGCCGGATGCTGTAAATCAAGAACAAAAAACAGAAGTTGCTGGAAAAGCTCAGCAGGTTTGGCAGCATCTGTAAAGAAAAAAAAAAGTGTTAATGTTTCAGGTTCGGTGACTGTTCTGAGGAAGGGTCACTGGACACGGAATATTAACTCTGATTGTTTTCTTCACAGATGCTGCCAGGCCTGCTGAGCTTTTCCAGCAACTTCTGTTTTCGTTGCTTTACTTGACATTGTGGGGGTCACAACCATTTTCAAGAATGGGGCAACAGTGGAAAGAATTTCAGGAAGCACTGACTTAAGGATGTACAGGCGAAGCCAACACTTTCCATGAAGGGCAGGCAATGAGGTCTCCACCCTAAGCCCCTCACCTCAGGGAAGCATCAAATTCCACCCTAAGTATGTGACAAATGGAATTTGTACACAATTGTTCTGCTCCATAATATTCAATACTAAAGCTTTAGAGTCCATAGTGCGGAACATAAAGAGAATGACAGTGACAATGTACCCTGCATCAGGAAGAGCATTAATTTGCTGAGTGGACACAACACAGCTCACATTTCCATGGTAAACTGAATGTCATCATGATGGTTGCAAATAGTTACATATCTTAGGATGCTGATGTTACTGGTAAAGCCAACAAGCCTAAACCAGCCATGACTCAGTCAGCAGCACTCCTCTGCAGTTTCAAATCCCACTCCATTCGAATTGAAAATAAAAACTTGAGCTGACACTTACTGTGGGAATGCTGCACTGTCAGTTGCCATCTTTTGGTTGAGATGTTATACTTGCCCCTAACATAAAATGTGAAAATCCCTTTGCTATTCTTTCAAAGTAGAGCACTGGAGTTCACCCTTAGTGTCCAGGCCAACATTTATCGCTCAACCAACACCATCAAATCAGATTATTTGGTCATTTCACTTTTTACGCAAGTTCTTCAAAAAATAAGCAGTTTGCAAATTATCTGCATTTCCTAAATAACAAGAACAATTACACCACCAAAAGCATTTCATTTTCCAATGTCCTGTGGAGGTGAAAGGCAAGTTCTTTTTCCTCCTCCTCACAGTGGTCAACAAACAGCACAAAATTCTGTGAGATTAGAGCACCAACTTTTAAAGATACATTGAGGATTCAACTTAAAAAGTTTAAGGAAGCAAATAATTTGGCCTACATCACCTCTGTCCAAAGAAGCCTTATTTAGGACAAGAGCATCTTCAATATCATAACCACTGTAGCTCATCACAGCCACTGTAGCATTCTGTCCTGCTGGGAGCTTTTCAAAGTCAATCAGCTCAATGGATTTAGTCTTCACCATGGGTTTCTGAGGGTAGGCAAGCAGGTACATGAGGGTGTCAATGCGATTCCGCTGGTTGTAGCCTATTGTACCTGCGGGAACACAAGACAGACTTCACTAGCTGCGTTCATGAAAATAATTTTATAGAAACGTTTGGTGATCTCATGTTTATGCATAAATCAAATCTAAAAACAAAATCATGTGCAAGACAGCAAAATTCCAACCTGAAACAGGTGCAAAGAATAGATAACCTCCCCTTAATTAAGTAGGATTCATTATTTTTTATTTGGGGCTTCATTAGCTTCTTGATTACAATATAAGCATTCATAGACTTGTCTTTAGAATCATTTACACTCGGGAACTGCAAGACCTGGAATAATCCAGTTTTTGTCACCTACCGGAATATATTAGTTCAGCAGGACATGAGGAAACTGATGCTAAGTAAATCCACACCTCAATAGCAAATGCAGAACCAAACGTGTCAAAGGTAACAATTCATTCTTCCAAGAAATTAGGTGATGGTAACAGCTTAGTGATTTATTTTCCAAACAGATTAGAATCCATAGAATTGCTACAGTACGGTAGGAGGCCATTTGGCCCATCGAATCCAGAGTAACCCTCCAGACAGCATCCCACTTAGAACCACCTCGCTACTCTATCCCTGTAACTCTGCATAACTATGGCTAATCCACCCAACCTACACTTTCTGGGATACTATGGACAATTTATCATGGACAATCTCCACCTAACCTGCACAAGGAACCCCATGCAGACACAGGGAGAATGTGCAAACTCCACACAGACAGTCACCCAAGGGAGGAAGTAAACCAGAATCCCTGACATGTGAAAAGTTAACTAGTGTGCCATGCCACCGCTAACATAACTTCCTGGGCATCAAGCATGAGTTTCTGTAGTGTAAACTCGGTAATTACTTAAATATTTGAAATAAACTCTGCAAGGATCGCTGCTTTGCTTTGCTCCTGGCTTGACTCTGCTTGGTGCACAACTTATTAAACCGCTGAGAGCAAGGTATTGTGACCTTATCTTAAACTTGATTAAAAAGCAAGAAAATGTACACCATAGCAGCAAACAAAATAGAAATGACTGCATAATCCCTCTTCAAACTCCTAATGTAGAAAGTCTCGGGTCACAAGTTTATACTGAATATATAAGTGGAGTATAACCTGAAATTAAAGGTGTTGTATGGGCTGCTTTAAGTAGTTATTGTAATAGGTCTTTTACAGCTTTATGTAAATGCAACTAGTTGAAAGGGAAGCATTTTCAAGGCTATGGAAAAAAGGCAAAGGAATGGGGCTAATTGATGTCTCTTTTAAACAAGTGACACAAGGGCCAAATGATGGCCTTCTATACTATTTAATTCTAATAGAAAGTCACCCCTCAGAGTCATCACATCAGTCCTCCCCTGCTGTCCCTCCTCATCTTTAAGACATCTTCAAACTACTTTTTTGAAAGTTATTATTGAATCTGCATCCATTGCTCTTTTTAAAGGCAATGCAACTTCCTACTAAAAACAAATTCACATCTTCTTTTAGGTTCTTTTATTAGCTTTCTTAAATCTCTTTACTTACACTGTCGAAACCTCTTGCAATTTTGAACACCTCTATAAAATCTCCCCTTAAACTTTCTCTGGTCCAGTCACTCCTCATAACTGAAGTCCCTCATCCCCGATATCATTTCGTAAATCTGATTGTGTGGTGAGTAGGTTCAGCCAATAGTCATCAGTTAAAAGCAATGCGTTTTCTTTTTCCACAAAGACTGCACAGAGTCACGATGGTGCCATTAATCATAGCTATGCATTCAACCTGCTCAACATTTACATCCATGTTTCGACAGTCACCCCGCTTTCTAACGTCAGAAGTGACGACCAGGCACTGTATCCAGGGAGCTGATTGTACAAGCTCAGGTCTGGGCAGCTGAATACACCAGCCTCAGAGGAAAAAAAAAAACAGACAATGAATTGCAAATGACACTCCAAAACAAAAACACAAAAAGCTTCACACACAAAACCAACAATGGGACTCTGCATATATATCGATCTGCAGTTCTGTATGCACTGATCCTACTTAACTGTGTGTGGCAACAAACTGTTCACTTTGAAAATGATGTCAAACGGGTACAAACACAGAAAGCAATTAGGAGAAATCTTTAGTGCTGATCTTGCACCACTGACCTACTCCAAGTAAAGAACAGTGACAGGAATAATGCATAGAGAAACAGATGCTCAGAATATCAGTGTACGAACATAGTGATAAATAAAATCTTTCACAATATAATCCAGAATTATTGAATTTACAGCATGGAAAGTGGTTGTTCAACTTTATTTTAAACTGACCTCATCAAATCATATTTCCTTGCCCTTCTCCCTATCCCCCTTTTACTTTATAGTCCTGCTTTCAAATCTTTGTCAAATTTTCTTTAACATGAACTTGCATGCCCTGTATCTCTAGGCCCTTAGGATAAACCATTCCCTGTTTGAATAACAGCTTTGTCAACAAAAATTACTCTAATCACCCCTTCACTCCAGGCAATGACAATTCTCAGTCTGGTTCTCGTGACCCATTCACCAACCAGTTGGAACAAACTCACCCTTTAATTATTCAGTTTCTCCTTCTTTCAGAAATTGTCTTTTTAAGCTGAAGTTGCATGAATTTTTCACAAGCTAAGTAACTCTTACCCATGGCTTGCTTCCCCATAGCACACTGGTAGGTGTTCCTTGGAGACTGATTGTGGTGAGGGTAGGGAATGAGTCCCGCACATACACCAAGAAGTGTAAATGGTTCAATCTCCAAGTGGGTCGTAGATCTGTAATAACCAGCAATAAAGAAAATTTCAATCACATTGATGTGATAGCCTAGCAGTATTATCACTGGACTGTTAACCCAGAGACCTAAATAACATTCTGGGGACCCAGGTTCAGACCCCACCACAGCAGATGGTAGAATTTGAATTCAATAAATATCTGGAATTAAGAATCTAATGATGACCATGAATCCATTGTTGATTGTCGTAAAAACTCATCTGGTTCACTAATGTCCTTTAGGGAAGGAAACTGCACATCCTTACCTGGTCTGGCCCACATGTGACTCCAGACCCACAACACTGTGGTTGACTCTAAAATGCCCTCTGGGCAATAAATGCTGCCTAGATAGTAACACCCTCATCACTTGAGTGAATAAAAGAAAATTAAAATTAAACAGGAAAACAGAAAAATCTTATGTCTATACATCAGAAATTTCAGAAGTAGATTAGAGTGCCCTGTTTACTTACTTCTAACTCTTCATTACAAATAATTCTGAAAAGAAATTCTAGAATAGGGATTAAGTGAGTTAGAAACAGATTTTTTTCCCCCCCGTCGAACACTGTCTTCACAGAACAGACAAGTTTAGAGGGTGATTTAATATAAATCAGTGAGCGGTTTGATAAAGTAATAAGGAGAAATTGCTTCCAGTGGTAGATGACTTTGTAAGGAGAAGTGATCGATTTAAGGTAATTGGCAAAAGAACCAGAGGCGAGATGAGAAAGTGTTTTAGGCAGCTGGAATGCACAGCTCAAAAGAGCAGTTGAAACAGATTGAACAGCAATTTTCAAATAGGAATTGGATAAATATGTGAAGTGAAAACATTCCCAAGGCTACTTGGAAACAGGTCAGTGAAACCTGTCCAATAAGCTCTGTGCACAAGCTGGTCAAACAGGTTGGACTGAAGAACCTCAAAAATGAGGTGGAAAAGAATTTCGCTGGGTTAGGGTATCAAGAACACGGTGCAAAGAGAGGCAAATGGAAGTTTATATACCGATCTGCCATGATCCGATGGATAGCAGAACTGGAGATGGGTTGAATGGCATCTCTCTCTTTCAGTGTTGAAAACATTTTATATCCAGGCATTATCATCCTAGACATGGACCTCTAATTTAAAACAAGAATTATTTTATATGTGTGCAGAATCAGAATCTTTTGAAACGATTTTACATAAAATCATATCATGTGGTTGTAAGTTCCTAAACTTACTTGTTGATCATGTGCTCATAAAGTGCGATATAGCAATCATTTTCTTCATTAACATCAAGGTATTCCACTAATCCTTCGTGTAGGAAGTCTTCAAAGGACCTGGTCAGGAATCATAAAAATTAAACCACTTATTACATTATTACACAAGAAAACGCTATGGATGCTGAAAATATGAAATGTTTCATTTCATTGCTTGTTCCATTACCAGTTCCTTTTGTCCTGCATCATCATTTCCTTTTGATATGTAATCTGCTTTTAACCTCACCCATTTCCTGACCCACTGAGTTATGCCAGGATTGTGTTAATTACAGCTGAGGTACCTTCTATTGCTAAACTTCACCTTGCCCCTTTTACCCAACTCCTCCTCAAATGTTTTGATTAAGCCTCAACATTCGACCCTCAGAGGGTTGTCAAAGTTTATCAGCCAGCACAAGGAAGACCAGCAGGGGAAAGCCAACAAAAAAAAGAGCATATGCAGTAACCGTGATTAAAAAGAAATGCAGGCAACTCTATTTGGAGAGCAGCGCTATTTTACAAACAATGCCAAAATGAAGAAGTACTATTAAAACCCATCTTAAATGGGGGAATTCCTGTACACTACAAAGCACATAAAAGATGCGGGTGTCAATCATGGCTCAGTTGGTAGTATAGTCACTCATCACTGAGTCACAAGGTTCCAGATTGAATTCTCACTCCAAGACTTGATGACAGAAATGAAAGCTGTTCCTCCAGACCAGGACTAATGCAGTGCTGCACTGTAGGAGCTGCTGTCACTTGAGATGTTAAACAGAGGCTGAATCTGCTCTCATGTGGGCAAGAGAGATCTCATCTCATTTAAGTTATTATTTCCAGTGTTTTAGTCAATACACATTCCTTAAATCAATGTCACAAAAACTGATTGTCTGATTATTTCCAGTGTTGTTTGTTAAGAGTTTGCTGTATCCAAAGCAGTTACCCAGTTTTAGAGTCAGAGCTGTAACGTTTGGAAACGGACCCTACGGTCAAACTCATCCATGCCTTACAACTATAACTACACTTGAAATGCACTTAACTGTCCATGATGTGCTTTCCAACGGCTGGTTGTGAAAAGTGCTATATAAATGAAAAACTCTCTCAACAAAAAAAAAAATCAGCCACTGAGTTTTACTACTGCCCTCTTAGGAAAGACATATTGGCCTTGGAAGGAGTAAAACACAGGTTTACAAGAATGATACCTGGATTCAGAGGTTATGTGGAGAGATTACACAAATTAGGCCTGTTTTCACTAGAATTTCTACGTTTAACAGGTGATTCATCAAAGTTTTCAAGATAGTAACAGCAAATGACATGGTTGATAGGGATTAACTATTTCCACTGGTTGGGGACTCTAGAACTAGAAAACATACAGGTACAGGTTTGGAATTCTCCTCTCAAACAGCAGTTGATGCTGGATCAGTCGTTAGTTTTAACTCAGACAGATATATTTTCGTTAAGCAAAAGGTATTAAGGGATGAGTGATATTGTCACTGGACTGTTAATCCTGAGACCGAGACAATGTTCTGGGGACACGGGTTTGAAACCCACCACAGCATATGGCAGAATTTGAATTCAATAAATATCTCGAATTAACAGTCTTATGATGACCATGAATCCATCATTGATTGTTGGAAAAACCCATCTGGTTCACTAATGCTCTTTAGGGAAGGAAACTGCCATCCTTACCTGGTCTGGCCTCCATGTGACTCCAGACCCAGAGCAATGTGGTTGGCTCTTAACTGCTCTCTGGGCAATTAGGAATGGGCAATAAATGCTGGCTGGTCAGTGATGCCCTCATCCCCATTATGAATCATAAAAAATGGGTCAAAGGCAGGGATATGGAGTTAAGGCCACAATCAGCCATGATCTCACTGAATGGTGGAACCGGCTCAAGGGGCTGAATGGCCTACTCTGATTCTGACTTTCTTGGATTTGTGTTCTACTTCCCAAGGATCTATTTTACCCAAACAAATGCTTTCTTTCCTGCCTCACCAGCACCTCTGTTTCTTAAGTACACCGCACCTGGACATACAAATCCATTGAGAATGTCATTCGTTGGGGACTATTTCCACTCTGAGTTTTTTTCCTACACCTTATTACCCAAATTGCAAATCAAAGGGAACATATTTCACAGCAGATTTTATAGCATTCAGTTAAACACAACAAGGCCCTCGAGTGCACACCTTTGTTGATTTTTCAGCTTTTCTCAGAGAGAAACACTTTTGTTCTGGCAGCCTGTCCCTTTAATTCAGGACACAAATGATTTTTAAAAAGCACCAGTTCTAGATGGTTCTGCAGGCTACAATGCTAGTGCTTGCTGCTTCCATAGTAATAGGGAAGAAACACATACAAAATCTTTATAGAAATTGAGGGGTTCAGTTACAGGCACAACAACTTGTTTCTAAGGTGGCTAGTAGGCAAGAAATTCTAATAAACCTCAATAGCCAAGTGAGGAGCAAAGGAGAAACGGGGAAGAGGGGCAGAACTGTGCATTTCATTGATAACTCTGCTAGCTCAAAAACGGACAAAGGAAATGTTTACAAAAATTATGTTACAACTTCCATTTCCTAAAATTGAGCATAACAACAGAACATAACTAAACATATCCATACCATTGTCTAATAATTGGTATTTTTAAATACTTGAAGGACAAAGTGAGCTCTGAACTGAATTGCTACTGATCATTGAAGATTACAGAGATATCCTGAAGACAGAAATAACTCCCTTGGTTTAAAAGTAATTGCGAGGCATAACTTTTAGTTCATGTTCCTTGAGGATTGAGAAACATATCAGCTATGATTGAATGGCACAGTGAATGCGATGGGCCAATTGGCCTAATTCTGCTTCTATAGTTTACAGTCTTATTACCATATGCAGCAATTAAATGATTTTGTTTTTAAATCACAGTATTAAGGCTACTGAAAAACAAGTTCGGATGTGTGATACAGGAAGCAAAATATTTCAGAGGAAAGCCAAGGCATCAAAATGCAATATCAATTTTTGCCATCTTACGCACATTCAAAAAGATATGCGTAACAGCAACCAGCTGAAAGCCGCTCAACAGTTGGTTACAGAAACAAGGCAGCAAAGGAACAGTGATAATGGGAACTGCAGATGCCGGAGAATCCAAGATAACAAAGTGTGGAGCTGGATGAACACAGCAGGCCAAGCAGCATATCAGCTTTTGTGCTCCTAAGATGCTGCTTGGCCTGCTGTGTTCATCCAGCTCCACACTTTGTTATCTTAGCAAAGGAACAGGACAGCAATGTGTCCCCATGTGGGAAATTACCGATTGTCCACCCAGTGTCCTGGACTGACTTACTGTGGAATTGCAAGGAAAAGGTCACACAGTGCTACCAGTGTGTACATTAAGTTACCCTTTTCAACAAAAAAAAATCATGTTGATGTTAGCAAATTTACATTGACATTACCTGTAGCCCTGAGATAGTTCTTCAATATGCTTATTTGTGACTGCTGGTTGTCTGTTCTTCACAATAATGTAGGGCCTAAACAAAATTAAGCAAAGAACTTTTCATTAGAGGGACTAATATTCTCCAATGCAACCAATGACCCTTTTGTTAAGAAAAGCATGTGGAGAACAAAAATAAAATTATTGAAATTCTATTTCAAATCAGTCATAATCAGGTAAAGCACAAATCTTCATTTTTAGAGCACAATTGCAAGAAGCAAGGGTACACCACATTTCAGGTACTAATATCCAATTTGGACATTCCAAATTGAATTTACATTTCAGTACAGAAACTAACAGCAGTGTAGATTAATCTGGTTACCTTTACCAGGGAGACAAATACAGTCTGAAGGGGTGGAGAAGACAACCAGGTCATTACCGGTAGCAGCTACGATTCTACACAGGTCAGCAAGGCAGAATTTACTCAAGTTATTCTTTCGTAGGATATTCCTAAACACCCATGAAAAATTTCGGAGAACAGTTAAAAATTCAAGCACATTGCTGTGTGTCCGGAGTCACACGTAGACCACAACTAGTCAGAATGACAAGCTTCCTTCCTGATACAGGACATCAGTGAACCAGATGGGCTTTTCCTGACACCCCAAGAAGGTGCACATTGCTCATGAGGTAAGTTCTGAGAGTGCACACTTTGAAAAATGCTTTGCTGGTGAACAAAAAAATTGTACCCAAATAAGCATGAGCAAATGTGACAGAATGACGTTACTGGCAGGGGTCCTGTTCGTGGTGAGACTTGAAGCTATGGCACCATAGCAATAGCCAGAGCCTCTAGATTATCAATCCAGTGACATTTCCACATCAGAATTCAGACAACTCCAGGTTACAGTCCAACAGATTTATTTGAAATCACAAGCATTCAGAGCATTTCCCTTTTGTCACTTCACCTGAAGGGACAATGCTCCGAAAGCTTGTGATTTCAAATAAATCTGTTGGAAGATAGCCTGGTGTTGTCTGACTTCTGACCTTGTCCATCCCAGTCCAACACCAGCACTTCCACATCATGTCAAAACCTCACCTTAAGCACATGCTGCTACCTTCACAGTGGTACCTTACAGTTTCTTTATAATAATAATCACTAAACCTCCTTGGCTCGCATAATTGACTGGGTGGCAGGGTAGATGGGACTGAACAAAAATATATATCCACAATGCAGGAAGCACCTGAAAGGCAATTCACTTCAAATGCCCACTTTTGCGTGAATTCTGCCAAGGCAAACAGAATGTGTGACCCGCCAGAAGAAAACCAATGTCAGTGTTAGTTATACCCAGTTCTTTATCTCAGCCTTAGTTCCCACCCCCTTCCAAGCTATTAAGGACTCCCAGCCTTGTGCTTTTCCCTCTCCAGCTCTACTTTTTAACCAAAAAGGCAAAAAAATAGGTTTTATTCATTAGTTCTGCCGCTTGATATTCTTAAATGGTCATTTTTATTAACTACTCATTTAAATTAGTAATTTTTTGATTCAGACTTCCTTTCTCTTAAAACTCATACCTACAGTTATGGCAAACTTTATTTTCTTAAAATGGGCTCATCAACTGCCCCCATCACGTGAGAGAAACATTGAAATGTGCCCTCCCAAGCAAAAACGTTGAACAATCCTGTTTTAAAATAAAGCCCAAGCCCTTATTCTAATCTGCATTACATCTTCAAAGAACAGCATCACCAGTGCAACCTTCGTAATCTTTAAAAATAAAAGGGTGCAAATATTTGAAGTTATATTAACTGATGTCCCCAATGTAGCTTTATATTTACTGTTCAAAACTAAATCAGAAAAATTCAAGGGAGACTACAGCCCATCTCCCAGTGAATAGACCGCACCAGTGAAAGTGAGTATACTTGGATAGGCTTAATGAAAATGAGCAGATTTATGAAAGTGTTTCGGATCTCTGTTTGCCTCGCTTGACATGGGGACACGTATCTCTGCACGCTGTACCACTATCACCGCAGCAACACAACAAGACAAAGGGCGGCATGCGACATCTGATCATCAGCGAGCTCACTGTTTGCACAGCAAGCTCCAGCACAGAGCAGAAAATAAACAGTAGGTACTCGTATAAAAATAAAGCACAAACACTTCCTCAACTTTCAATGAGCACATCTTAAAAAGTTAAGTACTGTATCAGAACAATGCAATCCAAGTATGGCATTACAGAATAGGGCAAACAGAAATTCCATTACTTCTCCAACTGCGGAACAAAGTCGCAGCAAAAAAAAGGGATGAGATATTTTTCTTTATGAAAAGAATTTAGTAGCACTGAATGGGATTGATAATGCAAACACAGCATAAAACACATGACGAGTAGGGAAGAGATCTTCTAGAATTTAGTACTTTTTTTCTTCCAAAGGTCGTGCACTTTTATCCATAAAAGAATAAAACAAATAAACTGTAATGGTCTGCAATACTTCTGAACTATTAGTCCTCTGCTTGGAGTCTAGTTTAGTCTTATTTGTATTGTCTGTGTACGCGATAATGTGCAATAATTATTAGGGCCAAAAATTGATTAACGTAGCTTACTCCTGCACAAAGTCTCAAGTACCAAGGTAGGAACTATTTATCACCCAGAGCTATAGCTTGATGAACAATGGAATTTCAGTAGATGTCACCGAATGAACAGGTGCTATACATCAAGCAACATTCATAGCACAGAAACAGGCCGATTATAATGTCATATTTCAGATAGGCCTCTTCCTACTGGTCTTTATCTTACCCAATCTGCACATGCTTTGATTTTGACCTCTTGAACATAACTAAGTTTAATTGTCCCATCATTGGCAACCGAGAGTTCAGCTACTTCAGGTCTGACTCAAGAATTCCCACTTTAGACGTGCCTGCTTCTCTACTCTCTCTCCTTCTTTAAGAGGGTCCTTAAAATCTACCTCACAGACCAAAACCTTTGGGTCACTTGTCCTCATGTTGCCTCACACAGCTCAGAATCCAACTTTTGCTTGCAATATTCACTTCTTGGACAGAAACACCCTGGAGTCCCATTTTTTTATCATCATGGAAACAGACAGAACAGTAAAAGGACATTTGGCTCATTGTGCCTGGCCTGGCTTTTGGAAAGAATGATTTAATCAATCAGTTCCACTCAGTTGCTCTTTGTCCATAGCCCTTTAAGTTTTTACTTTATATCCTAATTATATAAAAATGAATATGAAAACACAGAAATATGTTACCACTGAATCTGCTCTCATCATGTTCTCAAGCAGTGCATTCCAGTTGACCATTTGTCATGAAGTAACCAATAAGAATTTTGCCATTTCTTGATTTCAGCTTATTAAATACATATTGTACGTTAAATTACCAAACACAAATTGCTACACTCCCATATTCCATGCACAATGCTTCCACCCTAAACCATAGAACATCACTCATCAATACTTCCATTCTCAGATACCCTCTTAACCAAAACCTTCCATACCTCTTTCAATGTTGACTTCTTTCTCCTTAAATCCAGTCTTATCATTAAAAACTTTATCAAGTGTTTTATGAAAATCCTATTTAATTCACATTCACTGCATTTCTCTCAGTTCTTCACAAGTTTTGTAGGATACAATGGGGCAGATTCACACAGTATCATCTTCTTAGATGAACAGTATGGATTGTGAAGAGACCCTACATGCTATCAACAGGATTAACAGAGCTCTGCCATAAGTTGCTCAAGTAAGTAACTAGTGCTTTTAATACCTGCAAAGTCTGCCGCCATCGGAAGAAATATAAACACAGCGATCTGTCAGATTTGTAGAGATAGAAACAAATTCATTGATATATCCTGCTCGGCGCATCAAACGGAATGTTTTCACCAGTTTCTGATGGTCGTGTATTACACCCAAGATGTTACCTTTGGAGATTAGCATAGACAGGGAGAGAATACATTAGTATAATAGGTGCAGGACATAATTGTAAACTAAATGCAGTCCACTTAGCCCACTGCAGCTGTGAGAGCTCTTTGAAAAAGCTACTTAATCCGACCACACCCTCCCCATAATCCTAAAATGTAGCTCTGTTCCATACATATTCAACTGTCTTGAAAGTTACTGAAGTCAAATTCAACTACTTTCAAGGATTTCCAATCCTAATAAACCTGTCTAAAAAGAGTTCCCAATTCCTTTCTTGTTCTTTTGCCAATTATTTTAGATTAAGCCCCTCTGATTACTGATCCATTTGAGAAAGAGCAAGAAAGCAAACTTTTCTTCCTATCAGAACCCCTGAATTTTCAATTCCTCATACAGAGCCCTATTTAATCTTTTCTTCTCAAAGAATAATAGCTCCAGCTGCTCCAATCTTCCCACACAAATGAAGTTTTTCAACCCTGGTAAAATTCCCCTACCTTCTCCAGGGCCTTGACCTCCTTCCTAAAGTGTGATGCTTGGAGATGTTTCCAATCTCTCTGCTGAGGCCTGACCAGTGATTCTTAAAACCTCTGCAATTATTTTTATTCCACACCTCCACTTACAACGCCAAGTGTCCCAAAGGTTTTCTTAAGCACCTCATTAGTTTGCCCAGTCACCTTCAAGGATTTGTAACTCTGCATTTCCTTCTGCTTCTAACATTCCAACTCCTCACGACAGATGTTCCCTCTATGTTTCCCATTATTCAGAGACCTGACCAAGCTGTTGACAGAGACATGGAAGGGAATTATCCCACTGGCCTGAACATTGCTTTTTTATTTTGCAGTCATTAGAATGCTTGAGGTAGTAACAGCGGAAGGAATTAAGTCAACAAAAGGTTAAAAGAAAAAACACAAGATGATGTTCTGCTTTAAAGAGAGTAAGTTCAGGTATGTGGAAGATGAGCTACATTTAAAGACTGAAAGTAGCTTATGCAACCAAGCTGCCATTACTCTCTCACATGCAATTAAGGTACAAAATTCCAGACACACAGACAGAAAATGCTGGCTCTGATTTGCTGCTCAGAAGCACTAAGTCACACCCCAAAATGCTCCAAACACATAAGAGTGTCCTGCTTCCAATGATCCATTCTCCCTTAGTCAATTGGTATTTCAGAATAACTATTGCTGAAACAGAGAGGATGTACTATTATCACTTTTTCTACTGTACTACTATGTGCTACTTAGGACAAAAGACTATCTTGCCAAATTGGCTCAAAAGCGACATTTGAAGAGGAACAGCTCTCAAAGTAATGGTTAACATTCCTCTTGCAACCAACTCAGTCAAAAGAAACCTTCACTTGTTAGTCATCTGTTTGCTAAAGACTTCTTTCAGCTGTGGTTCTATTGGTAGTAGACTTGCTACCAATCAGAACCATCTGGCTCAAAGTTTAACTCTAGACACGAACCCAAGGTCAAGACTGGCAGTGTTGAAGGAGTGCTGCCTTATTTGGTCCTTGTGGTCTGCCCTCTCAAGTGGATGCAAAATAGTTCACATCAGTATTTACAAGAGGAGGAAGGAAACCGCCCCTGGTGTCCTGGCCAATATTTACCCCTCAAACAATGTTACAAAGAACAACACATCTGGTTATTACCACTTTGCTGTGTACTGGTACTGACTTGACGATAGTGACGACACTTCATTAGTACTTCATTCACTCTAAAGCATTTTGAAACTTTTGCTGTTTGTAAAAGGCAGTACATCAATACAAGACTTTTCAAACTGTGGACAGAATGGCAATACAAATTGTGAGAATTAATTAGTAATATTTAGATGTGATAAGGTGCTGCATAAATGCCAGTATTTTGTTACTGCTGATGGTGGCATTGGGAAGAACTATTAAACAGCTCAGATAAAAGCTTCTCTTCGTATACCAAAGAATTTACCAAGAAAAAAGTCAACAGCAATATTTTAGAGTTACATTAGTGTTATTTTGTTCATATGGTGTTGTGTACACATTAAAGAAAACCTGGAAGTTGATTTACCATATTCATTCTGTACAAGGGTGCCATCTTCTGAACCATTTAAGAGAGAATGCCTGTAAAGTGCCATGTGCTTCAAACAGCTATATTTTCCCCGTGAGTACTTGAAAATTCTGGTTAGCTGCCATGGGGATTGACTAGAACAAAGAGCAATATGGCACAGGAACAGCCCCTTTGGCTCTCCAAGCCTGTAATGTCATACTTTGCCCTTGCATACTAAAACAGTCTTCATTTACAGGATCCATAGCCCTCTATTCCCTTCCTAGTCATGTATCCATCCAGGTGATTCTTCAATGCTGCTGTTGTGTTTGTTTCCACCACCTCCACCAGCAACATGTTCCAGGCACTCCAACCTGTGTGTGAAAAACTTGCCTCACATCTCTTTTAAATTTCCCTCCCTGCACCTTGGACCTGTGCCCCCTAGTAATTGACCATTCCACCACAGAGGAAAAGCCTCATACTTTCCACTCTATCCATGCCATTCAGAATCTTATAAGCTTCTATCAGGTCACCTCTCAACTTCCTAAATTCCAGTGAAAACAAACCCAGTCTAACAAACCTTTCTTCGTAGCTAGAATTCCCCATACCAGGCAACATCCTGGTAAACCTTTTTTGTACCTTCTCAAAAGCATCCACATCCTTCTGGTAGTGTGGTGACCAGAACTGTATGCAATATTCCAAGTCTGACCTAACTAAAGTTCTATAAAGCTGCTCCTTATACTCAATGCCCCTTCCAATGAAGGCAAGCATGCCATATGCCTTTTTTAAAATACCTTATCTACCTGCAATGCGACCTCCAGTGATGTGTGGACCTGCACACCCAGATCCCCCTGCATAGCAATATTCCTGAGGGTTCTGCCATTCACTCTATAATTTCCACCTATACATGACCTTCCAAAATGCATCACCTCACATTTGTTCAGATTAAACTCCGGCTGCCATTTTTCTGCCCATGCCTCCAACTGATCCATATCTTGCTGTTTGATGATGAGAGGGGATCTAATTGAAACTTACAGAATACTGAATGGCCTGGGCAGAGTGGATGTTCGGAAGATGCTTCCATTGTTAGGGGAGACTAGGACCTGACGACACAGCCTTAGAGTAAAGAGAAGACCTTTCAGAATGGAGATAAGGAGAAACTTCTCCAGCCAGAGAATGGTAAATCTATGGAATTCACTGCCACATAAGTATGTGGAGGCCAGGTCATTGAGTACATTTAAGACTGAGACAGATAGGTTCTTGATTATCAAGAGGATCAAGGGTTACGGGGAGAAAGCAGGAAAATGGTGTTGAGGAACTTATCAGCCATGATCATATGGCGGAGCAGACTCGATGGGCTGAATGGCCTAATTTCTGCTCCTGTCTCTTTTGGTCCCATGGTATCCTCTGACAATCCTCCCCACTATCTGCAACTCCATCAATCTTTGTATTGTCCACAAACCTACTAATTAGATGACGTAAGTTTTCCTCCAAATCATTTATACAGACCACGAACATCAGCGGTCCCAGCACTGATCCCTGTGGAACACCACCAGTCACAACCCTGCATTCCAAAAAGCATCCTTCCACCGCTACCCTTCATTTCCTATGACTAAGCCAGTTCTGTACCCATCTTTCCCAGCTCACCCGATACCACGTATCTTCACCTTTCGTACTAATCCGCCATAAGGGACCTTGTCAAAAGGCTTTACTGAAGTCCATGAAGATAACATCAACTGCTTTTCCCTCAATCGATCATCTTCATCACCTGCTCAAAAACCTCAATCAAGTTTGTGGGGCATGACCTCCCTGCTCAAAACCATGTTGTCTATCAATAATGTCAGTATGCTTCTAATTTCGTATAAACCTTGTCCCGGAGAATCTTTTCCAATAATTTCCCTACCACCATAATTTCCTGAATTATCCCTGCGACCCTTCTTAATCATTGAGACAACATTAGCTATTCTCCAGGCCTTTGGAACCTCACCTGTGGGCAAAGAGGACACAAAGAAGTTTGTTAATGTTCCAACAATTTGCTCTCTTGTCTCTCTCAACATTCTAGCATATATTGCATCAGGACCCAGGGACTTATCTACCCTAATACTTTTTAAGACACACAACAACTCTTCCTTTTTAATAGCAACTTGGTTTAGATTATTGGATTTTTGGATTACTTTTTCAAAAAAAAACTCCACATGAAAACAAAAGTGCACAGGGCATGCCCCCCATCCCGCCACCAATATGCTCCCCATTTCAACACTACAACTTTTTTTACCTGCAATGCTGACCAAATTGAATCCCACAAAGATTATTGTGCAAAATTAAAGTGCATGGGTTAGTGTATTTGGGATGGATGCACAACTGGTTGGCAGACAGTAAATGAAATGTAGGGATTGGTGGCTCTGTTTATGAATGGCAGCCAGTGACTAATGGGATCAGTACTAGGACCCCAGCTATTCACAATATATATCAATGATTTGGATGAGGAAACCGAATGTAATATCTCAATTTTCAGATGACACAAAGCAGGAGGACGAGCTATGAAAAGGATGCAGAGATGCTTTCTGTGTGATTTCAGCAAGCTGAGTAATGGGCAAATATATAGCAGACACAGTATAATGTGGATAACTGTGAAGTATCCACATTGGGAGCAAAACAAGGAAAATGGATCAGAAGAATGAAGGGGGGAAATCTCTTAGCAACCCCTAAGATTCTAACAGGACTAACAGGATAGGTGCAGAAGGAATGGTGGGGAGATCAGAACCAAGGGTCACTTCCTAAAGGCTGCAGGGTAAACCATTTAGGATGAAGATCAGGAGAAATTTCTTCATCTACAGTGGTAAGCCTGTGGAATTAGCTTCCACAGACAGCAGTTGAGGCTAAAACATTGCATGATTTCAAAAGGGAGTTGGTTATACACTTGGGCTGAAGGGATCAAAGGGTATGAGAGAAAAGTAGGAACAAGCTATTGGGTTGGATGTTCAGCCTTGATCACGGTATCAAGAGCAGGCTTGAACAGTCAAATGACCTACTCCTGCACAATTTTCTATGTTTCAATGGTGTTGTTCTGGTCATTTGGTTTGATAACCATGTTGACTGACTTTCAGTTGGTTTTAATAGTCATGGAATGTTGGTATCACTAACCCAGACAATGTCAACCACATTGCTGTGTGGTCTGCAGTCACATGTAGACCAGATTGGGTAAGGATAACAGAATTCCTTCCCTAAAGGACATCAGTGAACAAGATGATTTTATTTAAGATTTTTTTTGGGTATGGTTAGCAGGCTGCTGCTGATTTAGGCACCTGTCCATCTATCATGATGGGAGAAAGTTCAGGGTGAGGGAAGGCACTGGTCTAGTCAGCCCTTGTAGTTTATGTGCACCCCAGCCAAAATTACACAAAATGCCCACAGAGGTGGGTGGTGAGGTGTAAAACTCTACCCTTTGTATTAGATGTTTAAATCGGAGAGGTTTGATGTTCAACAAGAGAGTTATTTCTTTTCATATTTTTTGACTTTCTTCTTGCTTTCACACAAGGAATTTGTTTAACGACTTTAGAGTCAGATTCTCAAGAGTCATACAGCATGGAAACAGACCTTTGGAATATCATTCCACAAACAAGCCATTCTCTGTGTAAAACGAATTGCCCCCATGCCTTTTAAAAAAAAATCTTTCTCCTCTCACCTTAAAAAGATGCTCCCTAGTCTTGAAACCTCCCACATTAGGGAAAAGGCACCAGCCATTCACCCCATCTATACCCCTCATGATTTTAAAACCTCTACAAAGGTCACCTTTCAACATCCTATGCTCCATTGAAAAAAAAGTCCCAGCCTCTGCTTATAACGCAAACCCTCTGCATTCCCGGCAGCATCCTAGTAAATCTCTTCTGAACTCTCTCCAGCTTACTAATATCCTTCCCATAACTTTCCTAAAATTTTGGCTGCTCTGTTATTTAGACAGAAGGCGGTTGGGGGGTGGGGGGGGGGGGGGGGGGGGGGGGGAGAGAAATATTTAACATTAAAGATCACAATCTGCATAAAATGATTGTTGACCACTCAATGCAGAAAAAATCCCCCTACCGCCACAAGCAAAGAAGTGCAAAGATAATGAAGGACACTTCCTATCTGTTAAGGCATTCACATTAAATGAAGCTTTCAATAATACTCACTAAAGGTTGGCAGTAAATGCTCAGACAGTGGGTCCAAAGCCATGAATGAATGAAAATAATGTATCAGAAGAGCTTGTTCTCTAAAACAGAAATTCATTTCCCAAAATTACATGCTACAAATACTTGCAAATGTTGACTATGCTGCCAAAGTAATTATCACTTTAAAACAGTAAGGTATTTAACATCAAAATTTACGCTGGGACGTAGGAGGTTTGCCCTGTCTATAGGCCAGCCCTTCTGTTCATTTCACATGTCAAGCTGCACCTCTGGGAAATGTAGCAGAGATAAAGGAAATTTGGTCTGGATCCTTACTAAAATTGAGAACAGTCACCGAAGGTCTTACAAACTTAAGAAGTTCAGAACAGACTGGGTCACAGATTTGTGAATGTGTTAGGTGTTCTATGGTACAAACTGGGTGATAGCCTTTTCAGTATGCTCTCTATGAACTAATGACGATCGTAAATAAATTCGGCTTGAAGGGGCAGAACCAAGTTAAGAGCCGCTTACCATTTAGAAATACAATGAACACATTTGGGTATGACAGTTCTTCCCCACAAAGCAGATTTACATCTTCAACACCAAGGTTAAAGGCGAGTTTAATTATGGGGCCATCTTCCATATCTGTTGTGATGTGGGTCATCAAAGCCAGATTCTTCACCAAACCGCAAGCCTGCATTTACAGCAAAAACAAAAGCAATGATGCTAGAATAGAAAGTACAAATTGCTCATTTGCACTGTAAAGCGAGGCAGGCCTGATCCAGTACAAAAATATTTTACCCTTTGGACAACAGCACGGTTCAGGAAAATTCAAACCTTTGCCATCTTTCATTGAACAGTCTGGATGGTTAAATTTAAATTCTCATTCTTATAGCTGACTAGGTGTCAAATGAAGAACTGTCACATGAATGGGCTGAACGCTGAGGCATTCTTGGAGTCCTGAAGAGGGGTCACTTCAAAAATGTGGAAACCTGTTGTAGGACCACAAATCAGAGCAAAAATTTGGAATTCAGGTGACTGGCCACAATTTTCCATCCACTAGGATGGAATTTGGACAAGTATATCAGGTACAAAATAACTGAATGCTTTGTTGATAAGGTGACAAACCTACTGAGAATGATGTTTCTCAGTCTGTTAGCAATACTAAGTTGGACAGGGATGCAAGCTGTGGGGACTCGAATATTGCAAAGTGATATAGACTGATAAGAAAATAATTGAATGGACCAAGTGACAGATGGAACACAGTGTCAGGAAGTAAGAGGTTATGCACGTTAGTTGTTAGAAATCAAAGATCAGAATGTTTTAAGATGCAAAATTTGGAAAAGTTGATATTTTGGAGGGATGTAGATACACTTGCAAAAGGAACATAAAACTAGCATGCAGGTGCCACAAGGAATCAGGAAGATAAATGGCACGTTAGCCTCAATTGTAGACTGGAGTACAATTGGGTGAATATTGAAACATAAGATTCTTAGAGGCTGAACATAGTGGATGCGGAGTAGTGTTTTCCTCTATAAGAAAGTCTAGGACCAGGGCATCTTCTGAAAGTAAGGGGTTGTTCATTTAAGACAAGAGTTGGAGAGAAATTTCTTCTCTCAGAGTAGTGAATCTGTGCAATTCTTTACCACAGAGGGTTGAAGAAGCTGGATTGATATCCATATTGAAGGTCGAAATCGGCACTTTCAATCAGTAAGGGAATCAAGGGTTAAGGGGAAATGGCAGCAAAGTGAATTAAAAATCAGATTAATTATGATTGCTTTGAAGAGCAGAGCAGAATCAATGGACCAAATGGCCAAGTTTTGCTCATGTGCCGTATGGTCTAAAAATAAGGAAGTCTCAAGTCACCACAAAGGTGTCGCAGGGGCTTGGCAGGCTTCGGACTGCTCCTCAGAGAGCAGTGGAAATATTCAATGTTCATTCGTTGAATATAGTCAAGGCAGAGTCCGGCAGGTACATGATTGACAAGCCAGGTTAGGGTTGTGGGAAAAATACAGTCAAGGTCAAAATCAGATCAGCCAAGATCTGCAGAATGAATCAGTAAATGGCGTACTCATGCTGCTACCATTTAGGATCTTGTGTTTTTATGATTGCACTGTGTACAGTTTTGGTTTCAATACCCAAGGAAGGAGATGTTTACACTGAAGTTCCTGGCAAAACAGGGATGTCCTATGATGACAGGTTGAAATAATTGGGTCATTATTCCTCTAAACTCCAATGAGTAACAGACAAGTGAATTGGAAAACACAAGCTTCTGATGGGATTTGACAGAATAGGCACTGAATTACTGATTGACATTGGAGAACCTAGAATACAGCAGAGAAGCATACAGCATGGAAACAGACCCTTTGGTCCAGCTCGTCCATGCTGACCAAATACCCTAAACTGAACTAGTCCCACTTGCCAGAATTTGGCCCATATCCCTTTTAACCTTGCCTTTTTATGTACCCATCTAGATGTCTTTTAAATGACACAATTGTACCTACCTCCGCCACTTCCTCTGGCAGCTCCTTCTGCATGAAAAAGTTGCCCCTCAGGTCCCTTTTAGATCTTTCCCCTCTTACCTTAAACCCAAGCCCTTCAGTTTTGAACTCCCCTACCCTGGGAAAAGGCCGTGCTAACTTACCCTATCCTTGCCCCTCAAGACTTTATAAACCTCTATAAAGGTCACCCCTCAGCCTTCAATGCTCCAGGGGGGAAAAAAGCCCCAGCCTATTCAGCCTCTCCTTATAACTTAAACCTTAAATCTTGGCAACAGCCTGTAATTTTGTTCTGAACCTTTTCAAGATTAACCACATCTTTCCACGTAACAGGGAGACCAGACTTTATCACAGTATTCCAAAAGTGGCCTCACCAAGCAGCAGTCTCAAAATAAGGTTAATGTCTAAGATGAGGAGACATTTCTTAACCCAAAAGGTTGTGAATCTTTGGAATTCTTTACCGTATGGGTTGTGGATAATTTATTGCCGAAAATACTTAAGGCTGAGATAGATGAGTTTTAACTCTGTTGGGAATCGAGGGATAAACTGGGAAGGTGGAGTTTAAGCTAATGACCAGTCAAATCCACCAGAGATTTTTTTTAAAGATGTTACCTGTAACGTAAATAAGGGAGATCAGTGGATGTGGTATACATGGATTTTCAGTAGGCTTTTGATGAAGCCCTGCACAGAAGATTAGCAAATGAAATTAGAACATGTGGGAGTGGGGTGAATATATTCATACAGATTGAAACTGGTTGACAGAGAGAAAAAGCAGAGACAGTCAAGGGACATTTTTCTAAAATTCACTCATGAGATGTGGGCTAATGCCTTTGAAAAGGAGGTGGTGGTGAGCTGCCTTCATGAACTACTGCAGTCCATGTACTGTATGTAGACCCACAATGCTATTACAAAGGGAATTCCAGGATTTTGACGTAATGTCACTGAAGGATGTGTTGAATTGAATGTGTTGCTAAGTCAGGATGGTGAGTGGCTTGGAGGGGGTGTGCTGTTCCCATGTAACTGTTGCCCCTGTCCTTCTAGATAGCAGTGGTCGTGGGTTTGGAAATTTCTGTTTAAGGGTCTTTGAATTTTCGCAGTGCAAATCTTGCAAATCGTATCCTCAGGTTGGCAAGCTATTTAACAGTAGAGTCCTGCAAGGATCAGAGCTGTTCACAATCTATATCAACGATTTGGATGTGAGGAAACATTTGCAATATTTCCAAATTTGCTGAGGACACAAAACTAGGTTAGAATGAGAGGTGTGAAGACCATGCAAGGAAGTTCCAAGGAAAACTCGGTGGACAGGCCAAATGAAAGGGCAACAGCATGGCAGAAGGAACATAATGTGAATCAGTACAAAGTTATCTAAGTAGATAGGAAAAGTAGCACTGGGGTGGTTTACCTATAGCAGTTCAAGAAAGCAGCTCATTACCACTTCTTAAGGGCATCTAGGGATGGGTAATAAAATGCGTAGAATCCATGTAATCACTGAATCTTAACTCTCAGCAGGTGACCATTTGGTCTAGAGTGCCAACTTACTCAAAGATCTGTACAATTACTCATACACCCTTACTCTGTCTCCTGTAAATTTCTACCCTATAAGCATTGTTGATAATATTGATTTCACAATTTCTGTAGAATGGGCATTTTTCAACTAACATTTTTCAATAAACATCTCAAACCTGGAATATTTACCTCTCCTTCAGGAGTGTCTGATGGGCACAACATCCCCCATTGTGACGGCTGAAGAGATCTGGGCCCACTCACTTTTCTGGTCTTTTCAAACTGTGAGGAGATCCTGGTCATCATACCCAGGGCAGCAATATAAGACAAACGAGACAGCACCTGAGTAACACCCTGACGGTCCATTTTGAATCTTTTCAGAGACCAATTCCCCTGCAAGAGATTAAATAGTGGGAACACTGAGAACAGTACCATAGAGGCAAAATTCCTTAACATGGCTCCAGTTAAGGAAGAAGCAAGAAAATTGTACTCTAATTTAAAAAGGCAATGTAATGTTACATGAGAAAGCTTTTTCTACTGTCATGAACTATTGCTCAGGAAATGAACAGTATGTCTGCATGTAGCAAGATCCAGAAAACATTCAGACTTATGTTTCAGACTAACAGACCCCTCAGGCAAGTCTGCCACATTACCTTCACTTCTGCTGTCACCCTTACCCTCCCTCCCAGAATTACAACAGGACTCCCCTTGTCCACATCTTCCAGGCTCCACATTCAATCGATAACCTTCTGCCATTTGCACTATTTCCAGTGTTTTGCCTCAACACAGTTTCCCCTCCCTCTGCAGCATCCTAACTCCTCAATTACCCTCAATGTCCTGTCCCTCTTTCCTCCTGTGGATACATAGGAAAACCTCCCTTTCTGCCACTTCTCTCCTCACTTTCCAAAGACCCACCACTCCCTCTAGGAAAAGCAGCATTTTACTTTTACTTTGTTCAATTTAGTATACTCTCTTTGCTGCTTACAATGTTGTCACTTCAACTCTGGGAGATCAAACAGAGACTGAGTGACCGCTTTGCAGAACATATCCTTTCAGTCCGCAAGCATGACCTTGGCCTTCCATTTACATACCATTTTAATTCATTACCTTACTCGGGCATGAACATTTCAGTCCTTCGCCTATTGCACTGTCCTAGCGAAGTTCAATGAAAGCCTGAGGAACAGCATCTCACCTTTCAATTAATCTGTTCATACCATTTCAATCTCAACATTGTGTTACACAATTGAGCTATAAAGTTCATCTCCTCATTTGACTTGCTTTTTATTGCATATTTTGCTTCCTATCTTGATTTACACTCAGACAGCAATACACTGGTTCTAGGTGCATGCTTTGTTTCTTATTTTGCCCTATCACCAAATCTTTTGGGCGAGTAAACTAAATTTTCTGTCATTCAATTTCTTATCTTGCAATATCCTGGATCCTCCTTTGCCCTTGGCACATCAAATATCAGGCTTTCCCAAAGTGGGGATCAGGACCCAAATGGGGTTACGAGGTAAATGTTTTGGGTTCCTAAGGTGAAGTAGTGTTGGCAGCCACAGAGCTCTGACGAAGTTATAACATCTGTGCTCTGTTCCTAATAGACTCTTGCATGACACATTCCCACTCTGGACCCAGTTTACACTGAGGAATCTTGACAATTTTCAAGCATTGAGATGGGGTCACAGGGGGCAAAGGTTTGGGAAATATCTGCCTTTTACATCACAAATTTTCCAAAGTTCTGACAAAAGGCAATTGACCTGAAATGGTTCTCTACAGCTGCCTGATTTGCTAGGTATTTCCAGCATGGTGTGTTTTATTGCTGATTTCCAGCATCCCCAGTTTTCTGCTTATCCAGTAGTTTGCATGTGGGCATCACTGGCAAGGTTGACATTATTGCCCATCTTGGTTGCCATATGGAGGTGGTATGCACCTTTTTGAAGAAGTTTGAAATGACAAAGTAGACAGTTAACCAATTTGCACCCAAAACAATTAAACACAGCTAAACAATTTTTTGAGAAATTAAACAAAACTCAAACAATTACAGACTAACCACAGAGGAACAGAAATGCTTACAGTTGAGATGGCATTGACCATGCCATTAGTGATCTGATCTTGTCGCATGTGCTTCACAACATCAAACTGGGCCGCTCGTTGCTTGGGGATGATCTGGTCAGCAATCTTCTTCAGCTCTGAATTGAACTTTTTGAACAAATCTTCAAAAAGCAGAGACAGAAGCTGCAGAACAGGACAGGAAGGAAGGAAGGAAAGCAGAGCCGGAGTTTAATACGAGAGGGGGATGGAGAGTCCGTGATAACATTCATATCAGGTTTCACTTCTGGTTTCAATAAATCTGGTACGCTTTAGAATTAATTAGTTCACCTGCAAACAGCTAGTCAATGGTATTAACATACACAAAAAAGTTACATATTTAATATCAAAATTAAAATATCCATCACTAATTAGCTTAATGTCAGGGAATTCAAATTAGGTATCTCGAGATCCCTTATTTATCTTTGAAACCTTCCGAGTGCCAATTCTCTTTTCACACAACCTAGTTGTGAATTTAAAGACAGGAGGGCAGATTTAATTACATTAGCAGAGTGGGAAGGATTAGACAATCTCCAAAGTCAACGCTTTATTCTTTTGTCGCTGAGGAAATCCCTTGCTTTCCAGGGTGCCCTGATTTTGGGACCATTCCATATCTCTCACCAACAAAGCGAGCAGCATTAAGACAAAAACTGCTGGCAAAGAATAGGGAAATGCTGGGGAAATAATGAACACATTAAAAAACACAGAATATTAAGGTGAAAGATTAAGCCGAAAATCTGGCAGGTTCTACAAACACCTCCACTGGCTCCAAGCCTATCAAATCTCTAGTGGTGAAGGGCTTAAGGCGGTACTGTGGAACTAGGCTAGCTGTTAGTTGCTCCACTCTTATCTACAAGCCAGCGCAGATTCTGACTTGCTCCATCCCATGTGGTCTGGAATTAAAACTCATTGTCTTTATAACTTTGAACACAACATCCTTTGCTCCAATACATTTCCAATGTAGAAGCAACGCCTCCTTCTTTGGGCCATTCAGTATTGTCTCAAAACTGTATATTTCCAATTGCATGTTTGTAATCTAATTTCAAACGAAACATGTTTGAAATCAACTGTCACACTGAAAATCAGTTATAGTTTAAACAGAGACAAATCATAAATTGTACCAGTGTACACAGGAATAAAACATCTTAGAACACTAGGACAAGGGGATACATTTTACATAGGGCCCCCCCCTGTTTATGACAGAGACAAGAGTTTTTTTTCCTGAGAAAGTTGAGATTCTTTGGAAACCTCTTTCCCAGACAGCAGTGGAGGCAGTCACCAAATATTTCTAGGGCGGGGGTAAATACGTTCTCAGCTAACAGTGGAGTCAAAAGCTAGCAGGGGTAGGTGGGAATATGGAGTTGAATGTCACAGTCGGATCAATTATGATTTATTTAAACAGTGCAGCATGTTCGAGAGATTGAATGGCATTTTCCTGCTTCTAATTTGTGTATTCTTATTTAGTCAATCTGCTGAATTCAGATAAACTACAGCCAAAGAGAGCCTTAGTGTGACTATTTTATATTCATTGATGAAACAAAAAGTAAAACTCCATTACTGTCTGCATCCAACTTGATTGTCTCAACATTCAGTTTAGTCACTGTACTCCACTTTTTTTAAAAAAATTATACATGTGGTTAACATGGCTTTGTGATGTTGATTGACAGACAGAAATTGGGGCCACGATTCCAGGGCTAACTGTCTTGTTCCTACGCTGTGGTTCCACCGGATCTTAGACAGAGCATCACTTTAAAGTCCAAGACCTGAACCTGGGACTTTGTAATTCAGACGGAACAGTACTAACCGTTGAGCCATAGCCAATACATACTCCTCTCATGCTTTGATTTGTTTAGTGTATACACGGTACATGGTTGAGGATGAAGAGACTGGGGGGGCAGGACCGGCCTTGAATTGGTACACTCTTGAACCTCTGCCAGGGAAGTGTGTGATGGTTCTTTCCCCAACAGAACTAGCCAGGAAAATCCGTTTCCTTAATGTCTGCATTTTTAATGTTTCTATTTTGCTGAAACTTGTGATCACACTATGGGGGCCCATGCAAGTTAGGCAGGCTTACACTGAGGAAGGGAGGGCTAGGAATTGGACTGAGTGTGGCAGTTTGACAGATAATGGACTGGTGAAAAATAAGTTTGAGTATACTGGGGTGGGGGAGGAGAAACAAAATAAAATTGGGATTGTGGTCTACGGGGAAGGGGAGGGGTGCAACACTGGTGAATCATAAAGGAGTTTGGACTCTGTTCAGAGGCTCAAACTGCATTTCCACACCAGATGGTTATGCAGAATATATAGTGAGTGAAACAAAATAGCTCTTTTCTCTTCCATAGCCTTGTTAGGTAAATAGTATTTACACAGTAGAAACAGGTTATTTGGCCCAGGAAGTCAAAACTAGCATATTGAGAAAAAATATGCCAAAGGAGGACAAGATTTTTACTCTTTATCTTAACCCAATGGCATAAAGTAAAACTGACCTGGTATAAACTGATGCGGCACAACAAACTGATATTGCAAGACTTTCTCAAAATGGCTCAAACCAACATGAGGAACAAGTGTGACACTTCTACCTTTTATACTGTCTGGTTGTAAATGGGGATGTCAACTCATCCAAAGCATTTAGGACCATGAGCTCTGCCCTCTTCTTGAATCCCTGGATTTTGAGATCAAGTAGATCATAGCAGTCAAAGGAAATGGTTGTATAGCACCAAAGACCATCCATAAAGGAATGGAAAAGGGAAAATAATAGTTACTTGATAGAAAAGGCAAAGGGAAGGGAAGAAAGGTTAGGAGTTAAACTCACCTGCCCAGCCAATTCCAGTCGCTTGTTGCCATAATAATCTCTGTCATCGACTTTGTTAGCCCCTTGGGCTAGAATCACCCTCCGCACCATGACAGCTGTGTAGATACACTTTGCACGGAAGTTGAATTCTTTGACCTACACGGGAAGAACAAGTTTTTGTTTTTAATGGCAAACTTTAGAAGCTTCAAAACAGTTTAGAACATCTGAAGTGCCATCCGCAATTGAAGTCAACAAGGAACCATAAACCGCAGATAAGACGAATTATGAAGGAGGCCATTTAGTACATTTGTCTGTGCCAGCCTTTTAAACAAGTGACCAATTAGTTCCATTCCACAGTTCTTTTCCCCCCCAACCAGCCTTGGAAATCATTCTCCTTGATTCATTTACCAATTTCCTCTTTAAAACTACAGAAGCTGCTTCCATTGCCCATTCAGATAGAGGAGTCCAGAACATAGGTCATAAGGTAAACAAACTCTCATGCCCCCAAGCTGGTCCCCTTACCAACTGCTTTAATGGCGTGTCCTCTGATTACCAACCTTCTCAACTACTCTAAACAAATCAGATAGCAAAAAACACAGAATGCTGGGGAAACTTCGAACTGAATTTTGAATACAAAATGTGACACAGCACCACACAAGTAGGTATTTGTCCAGGTGACCAAGAGAGGTAGATTTTAAGGGTGAGTTAAAGGAGGAAAAGGGTTTTGAGAAGAAATTGATACCAGGGTCAGTAGTCAAAGTCAAGAATGTACAAGTCACAATTAGATGCATGCAAAGACCTCAGAGAGTTGCAAGACTGAAGAGAATGAGAGAGATAGGGGCAAGGCCATGGAGAGATTTATACATGAAGATGAACACTAAAATCAAGACATTTCCAGAGGGACAGCCAATGTAGATCAGCAAGGTGATAGTGAACAGCACTTGATGCAAGTTAGAAAAGGACAGTATGGCTTTGGATTAAGTCACATTCAGAAGGTAGAGCAGAATGCATTAGAATAATCAAGTCTAAGAGCAGTAAAATATATGGCTGAAGGTCTCAGTAGATGATCTGCACTATCATCCTGCAAGATGGTCTTTTTTTGAAAATCATAGATGCCCTTTGGCTGGCAATATGAAAAGGAGTAGTACAGACAGCTGTGAGCCCGCTCCTAATTGCTGCTCTTGGCAAGTACTCATCACTATTTGAGATTTCAGCATTATTAGACATTTACCAAAGGAATTCCATCAGATTTGGATTGCTGGACGGGCTGAAGAGAAAACTTGAGAACAGAAGAGGTACACAGACTCAAAAGTCTTTTAGCCAGCCTGAAATTTATGTTACTATACATTCATTTAAGCATGAAGCACTGTTAAAAATGATCCACAAACTAAGATGCTGCTGACTTCATGACGTCTAAGACAATACAAAGGTAATTTCAAAAGGACTAAAGGTAGTGCTTTACTCATACTGTAATAACAAAGTGGAGGACCATTTTAATTGGTTAACTAGAATCTGCAGTTGATTGTTAATAAAATGGATAACTATTGGAACACTCGTCACATTACAGAACTGTCCGCAATGTGGGAGGAAACAGCATCAGCACTAGAATCATCGAAATAGCTTTGTTTGACTGATGCCAAATAAAAAGAAAATATGTGCTGACTGTTGTAAGAGATTAAAATATAGACATATTTATATATACACACCCAGAAGGTACATCGCAAGAGTGAAAAGTAAGAGTTAGACATTAAGATAATGCTGTCACACCCGCTGAATGATAGGAGGTATTATCACACTTTGAATATTAATTAAAAGCTTTATCAAATTAAATCTACAAAACAGAAATATGCTATTTTCACCAATTAGTTTCTGTAAACTGCTAAATTTGACTTTTCTATTGAAGTAAATGGTAAAGAAACGATCCGAAGCACTTTTGACATCTGTTTAAGTATTAACATGCTTAGGAATAAACATTATTCAAATCTAAATTCACTTTATAGAGAATATCCTAATGATAGAAATCAAGAGAAAATATTAACATCGGAGATCTAAAACAAAAACTGGAAATTCTGCAAACACAGCAGGCAACAAATGAATGTGTCAGAAGTAATCTCCATCAAACTTCATCTATTCTGTGGCAGGATTTCTCTAAGAGTCTGAAAGATGCATAGACAGCACTAATTAAAGTTTACGCCTCAAACTATAAAAAAAATGCACTTAGAGGGCACCTTACACAAGTACTGAATATTTCCAAGTCACTTTACATATTGCATAATTAAAAGTGTAGCTTCTGGTCTCATGTAGGAAACATTTTGGACAACAAGAAGACAATGGTCTAGTGGTATTATTGTTGGACAGTTAATCCAGGGATCTAGGTAATGTTCTGGGGAACTATATTTGCCTGCCATAGAATATAGAATACAAGTTCAACAAAACCAAAATCTGGAAACAGAAGTTTAACGATAACCATGAAGCCGTTGCCAATTGTCAGAAAACTCCAGTTCACCAATACCCTTTAGGGAAGGTAACTGCTACCCTTACCTGGTCTGGCCTACATGTGACTCGAGATCCACACCAAAGCCCCTTGGAGTAACTAGGGATGGACAATAAATGCTCTCACAGACAGCAATTTGATTTTTTTTGATATAGCTTAAGGAATAAGTATTGACAAGGGCATTCTTTGAAATGGTACAAGGGATCTTGTACCTTCACATAAGAGGGAAGACATCTTATCAGAAAGGTGGCACCTCTTACATTGTAACATTCCCTCAGTACAAGCAATGGAGTGCAAGTTTTGATTTCTGTGCACAAGTCCTCAAATGCAATTTAATTCGCCAACCGTACCACCAACTAAGCAAGAAATATGGGGCTCCAATCTGAAATATGAACCCATTTACTCTGCAGCTACAGCACTGTTTGAACATATGTGCTCAGTGGTTTGCCACAGTAGCCAACCAGTTAAACACCCACATTATTCAAAAGGAGTATGAGACTTTTCAATTTATCACCACCACAGACGTCAATTACAGGGGTGCTGCATAAAACATGCAAATTGCAGCAAAAAGCAACCCACTCTACATTTTTCAAAATGCTTGATACTCTTTATTCAGGACATAAGTGATCCAAAGGAAGGTAGTGTCAAAACAGCAATGTCACTGAACAGTATTCCAAAGGCATAGGCTGATGTTCAGAAGGCAAGACTTCAAATACAACCACAAAAATTGGTGGGGGGGCATATAAATTCAATCTTTTTCTGGAATTGAGAGCTAGTTTATGGTTAACATAAACATAGCATTGTTCATCATAAAATCCATCTAGTTCATATGTATCATTTAAGAATGAAATCTGACCTGCTTAGCTGGTCTGGTCTACATGTGATTCCTGACCCGAAGCGACGCGTGTTTGAGTCTTAATTGCCCTCTGAAATGGCCTAGCAAGTCTAATTCAAGGTGAAGCGAAGGGTTACAATGTTGAGTTTATCACTGATAAAACTGGAAGTTTACAAAAATGATCCCAAGCATGAGGGGCTTGTCATATCAGGAGCAGTGTAGGACGCTGGAGTTTAAAAGGACGAAGGAGGATCTCAACAAAACTTACAGAATGTTGATAGAGTGGACATGGAGAAGATGTTTCCACTAGTATGACAGACTAGGACTGAACGGCACAGCCACAGAGTGAAGGTTCCTTAGAACTGAGATGAGAAGGAATTTCTTCAGTCAGAGGGTGGTGAATCTGTGGAATTCAATGTCGGAGCAGACTGCAAAAACCAAGTCATTGAATGTCTTGAAGACAGATAGATAAGTTCTTAATTAGTAAGGGGATCAAGGATTACTAGGAGAAGGCAGAAGAATGGGGTTGAGAAATATATCAGCTAAAATCAAATGGCATAGCAGACTTGATGGGTCAAAAGGCCTAATTCTGTTCCCATATCTCATGGTCTTATGGCAGAGATTTAAGGCAAGAGGTAGAAGCCAAAGTGAGTCCAGACAGTGCTGGAAGTCTGGAACTTACTGCTTGAATGAATGGTTAAGTCAGAAACTCTTGTTCCTTTACCATCACCCTCAGCTTTCTGCACCTCAGTCAATTTTGTATCCATTATGGCTCTTTGCCTTGATACCCATGGACTATTAATTTCTTGACCAGTCTCCCATGGCAGACCTCATCAAAACCTTGCTAAAGACCGCGTAGACAACATCAAATGTGTTATCCTCATCAACATTCCTTGTTACCTCCTCAAAAAAATTGATCAAATGTGTCAAACGCAACTTTCCCTTAACAAATAAATGCTGAATACTTTTTTAAAAACCCAAAGAACAGCGGATGCTGGAAATCAGAAAAAGTTGGAAAAACTCAGCAACTCAAAAATTCATCTGAAGAAGGGTGACTGGACCCAAAATGTTAACGGTGCTTTCTCTGCACAGATGACACCTGACCTGCTGAGTTTTTCCAGCAATTTTTGATTTTCTTCATGTTGAATATCCCTGATTATTCCACATTTCTCCGAGCGCAGATAATAATATCTCTCTCAAAATTCTTTATACTAATTTACCCATGGAGGTTAGACTAATAGACTAGGAAATTACAGATCAATCTGTCCCTGCCTTTTCTAAAAAGAATAGGACAATGTTCACAGTCCTCTTGTCCTTTAGCACCTCAGCTGTGGTCAAAAGAATTATCAGGAGCCCTGGTATCTCCTCCCTTGCCTCCCTCAACAGCCTGGGACATTGTCACTGGATTAAAAATTGCGAGAATGCAGCAGTTCAAAAAGGCAGTTCAGCACCACTTTCTCAGCGGCAACTCGGGACAGGCAATAAACGCCAGAAAACCAAAGTCACCTATTCCCACAAGCAAGTAACTAAAAAGGAACCAGCTCTAGCTTCGAATGACGCTTACCGGCACGTGGGTAAGTACGGTCGATGCAAGCAACTCCCGGGCCTCCTCCATCTTGGTTTTTTTTGGTCCTCCCCACATTCTCTGCCTGCGCACTTTGTTTCCAATGTACTTCAATGCCTGCAAGTCAAAACAGAAAAAGAAAAATAGCTGAGCTATGCTGAATGAAGTCATATTTCACAGTCACTGTTTGAATAAGAAGAAATGTTGCTCCCTTAATAGATTGATTAATAGCAAGCACATCACTTCTTCTGTTTATTGCATTTTACTATTAAGCTCTCATCGTACATATTGTAAGAATACTATAGCGTAAGGTCAGTGTTGCACTGTAGAGTTGCAACACAATATACAATTCTGGGATTGGCTTTGCTCCCTTTTGTTAAATTGTTGTTAAAATATCTAAAGAGTAAATATCAAGAACCAGGCACTCTTCCCTTAAGACTTTATTAAGGTCCAGGAATTGTTTTCCTTTCCCCTCTGTGTTTAAACAGCTGATTATATGGCCAAGCTCATGAGGCTGCAGTTAAACATCCATATTGAAAGAGCTGGACTTGATAAAAGGCACACCTGCATCTGGGTGAAGATTTGAGCTTTCTGACACTCTTCCAGGCTTGGAGCAAAGGCAGACATCACTGGGTCCTCTGTACCAATCATCTGTACAATCTCTTGATCGCTCTCTACACCCATTGCCTACAATAGGAGTGACAGTCAACAGCAATATTAGCATTTTCCATCGGCACAGTAACATTTGCTTATGGTAATGAAGCATTGTTGGTGCTTGAATTCAGAGCAGGGCTTGGTGCTTCTCTTACACTCCATGCCATCTGGCTTTGGCAAGGAACTGCACTGGAGGACTCAACACTGGTTGCCTTTAAGGCGTCCATGAATTAATAAAAAAGGAGCATATGTATCCTACATGAGGTTCCAAACTCACGGTTCAGAAACTGCATTTCAGTCTTGGTCATTAAATTAAATTAAAAGGTCTGTAAAAGCCAAGAGGAGAACGAAAAAAGGCACAAATCAACTGCAACTGAATTGTAAGCAACTGAGTTCAATTGAGCTTCAGAATTTCAAGTGATTTCTCTTAAGATAAGTATTTTGACAAAGAGGAGAAACATTTTCCATCTGGCAAATGGATCAGTCATCAAAAGTCATAGATTTAAATCATCTGCAAAATATCTAAATAGGAGATGAGAATATTATCAGTTGGATTTACCAGATTCTGGAATACTCGACTTGAAAGGGTGTGAAAACTGATTCTATAAGTCATTTTCAAAGGCAGCTGGACAGAGCCACAAGTGAGGAACTTACTGAATAACAGAACAAAATGCAGCATTCTGAGAGAAAGGGCGAGTGAAGGGACAGCAGGCTAAATGGTCTCATGTGCTGCAAGTTACAATGATTCCATTCAACCACCGCCCACTGGACTGTTCTTTGGCTTTGTTCCTCAATTCTACAAAAGAATTGTTTCCGGTGCTGTCTGAAACAAGTAACTTGGAGAAATGCAATCTCTAACTGCATTTTCTAAACTTGGATTCTTGTCAATTGTACAATAGAGACTAATTTGATTTCTCAGGTAACACAGTGTGGAGCTGGAGGAACACAGCAAGCCGGGCAGTATCAGACGAGGAGGAAAGCTGACGTTTCGGGTCAGGACCCTTCTTTAGAAAACCTTTCTGAAGGGTCCCGACACGAAATGTTGATATCTCCTCTTCCTCTGATGCTGCCTGGCTTGCTGCGTTCCTCCAGCTCCACACTGTTATCTCTGACTCCAGCATCAGCAGTTCTTATTATCTCTAACTTGAGAGTTCTGACCAATTTTCCAGTTGTTCACAGAAATTAAACTCCATACACTTTTATGCATCCAATTTCTCTAAACATTTAGTAATGAGGTGAAAATGATTCGAGCAACCGGTACCTTTTCTCCACAACCAATTAGTGTGATATCTCAGAGCCTATTGCTAGTGATAGTCAATTTACTCATTCAACCATCACGTGAAGGCCTATTTGCCTCCACCAGTCCTATTATCTAGGCCGGTTATACTATCTAGGGAGAATCTCCTGCCTTTTCCAATATTCCTGGGCGCTATTACTATCCAAAAAAAACCTTTGGACTTGTATCTCCACTTTGCATTGGATGTGGTACAATTAGATTGGTTCCCGTGGCCAGGGACCGCCCTAAAATGAGGGGGTTGAGTGAATTGTGTTCGTACTCTCAGGAGTTCAGAAGAATAAGAGGTGATCTCACTGAAACTGGGGCTGGGAATCTGGAACATGGCGTCACAGCCTCTGGATAAGAGGCTGATCATTTAGGACTGAGCTGGGGAACTATTTCTTCAGTCAGTCATTAATCTTTGAAATTCTCAACCCCAGAGGGAATGGATTCCAAACTTCTGAATGTATATAGGGTTGCAATATCTGGGGAATCTAGGGATAAAGGAAGAATGTGGAGTTCATGCAGAGAACCAGCCACGCTCGTGCTGAATGGCAGAGCAGGCTTAAGGGCCATGTGGTTTACTCCTGCACCTACTTGCAATGTAATTAAAACAGACCGATACTTCAAAATCCACTTTTAACAAATCTAGTCTGAACGCAAAAACATAGCAATGTGAGAATCAAAAATTTTAATTAAGCTTTCAATATTTAACTGACACTTTTATGCAGTGTAATTGATATCTGTCCATTTAATACATTGCAGTGCAAAATATGAACTACTTTAAAACTTCTCATCTAGGGCCAGGCTGTTTAGCAATGATATAGAACACGTTTTCAAAGCCATCACGAAAAGAAGAAAATGATAAACTGATTTCCTGCTGCTTTTACAGAAGCTGGCCCTGCACAATGGTAGGGCAACTCAGTGTGGTATTCAGATGGTTCTGAAATGTTTCTGTACTAACTTATCTGGAACTCTGCCACATTAAAACACGTGAGGAGAAAGTCGCACTAAGGCTCCCACAACAGGACAAGGACGGATTACCCTGACAGAGTGCACTTCACGTAACTGAGACAGGTGTGCACAAGTCAAAATTTCTTAGGTGTGAACACAGTACTTTGCATCGCTATGGGACCATGCCAGATATTTACAAAAGTTCAACCATCACATCAAACTGACAAATTCAATAACAATAATTATTCTTCTGAACTAGCTTTCACATAAACAGGCTTCCAAAATTTTTGCTGTCAAAAATAGCAAAGCTGCCAAAAAAAACACTGACTGACTGGAATATTATGCTGTACTTAAGGTATTCAGCCTGACTGACTGGTTAGCACTGCTGCTGCACGCCACAAGTGTACAGGCTCAACTAGTCACTCCATAGAATAATTTAAAAATCTGGCACCTCCAATGAAGTAAAAGGGAACGCTGCATACCTAGTCATGTTATTTTGTAGATGAGACCTTAAACTATCTTCCATCTTCCTTTCTCTCTCAAGTGGAGATAAGTGATCCAACAGCCAAGGCAGGGAGTTCTCCCATGTCCCAGCCAAGATTTATCCCCGAATCTGAAGCGCTCAGCTCAGCTTCACCAGGTTCCAGAGAAGCCAATCTCCTCCTCACATTATTTTTATTCTCTTATTTTATCTCATGCTTCAGAAGAGAACAAATGGTGCTTCTGCCTGCTTTGCTGTGCAATAAATTGTGATCCCAAATTGTGGGAGAAGCAAGTTACATAGATTACCGAACTACACAAGAAAACGTTGCAGGACAGAGGATGGTTATTTTAATTTAAGTTCAGCAAATTACCAGCAAACCACTGTCCTGAGTCTCTAACTGCACACTAAGCAAAAGAACAGAGGGGGTTGGTAGGCAATTCAGTACATGGTCATGATCTATAGCTTTGAGCCATACAATCTTCCCACAGGGACATAACATTAACCAAGTGTGCTACAGCCCATTATATCATGGGGAACAACTGCCCCCTCCTGGTAACTGATTGAAATAAACATCCAAATGATGATGAAAGTTTTTTTTCCCCCAAATCAAGCTGAACAAAAATTCCATTAAGCTGAGTTAAAAAGATTGGACAGTCAAGCAATAGGATCAAATGTTATGTTCCCAAATTAGACTGTTGCTGCTTTTACAGGTACAGAAATCAGTATTTGATTTAAGCAGTCTTCCAATGTTAGTCTGGTAGCATCTTTGGAAACACAAAGAAAAAGAATTAATGTTGAGTCCAATGCGACTCACCCTCAGAAGACAGGAAAAGTCATGCTGAAATCAAAACATTAACTGTTTCTTCTCCACAGATGCTGCCTGATCTGCTGAGTTTCTCTCAGACTGTGTTTATTCTAAATATCATGTTTGGCACTGCAATACTAAATGGACAGCTATCAATTACACTGCATAAAGCTTCAGTTAAGTATTGAAAAATGATTTAAATTTTTGATTCTCACATGGCAGCTTAAAATAGATTTATTTTCACGTTCAGGCTAGAGTTGTTAAAAGTGGACTGTGACATATAGGTCCGTTTTATTGCAGTATTTTGATTTTACTTTGTTTTTTTAGATAATTTCCTCATCAAGATAACGATAACTCAATTAATATAATTTTAAAATTTGTGATAAGTAGAGCTATAAATACAGAAAGGAGGACTAGCAGTAGGCCTTTTGATACTTTGAGTCTGCTCCACCATTCAATATGATCATGGCTGATCATCTAATTCATTACTGCGTTCCTGCTTTCTCCCTACACCTTGATCCCTTTAGCTCTCTGAACTACGTCTCACCCCTTCACGAAAATATTCAATGTTTTGGCCTCCACTGCTTTGTGGCAGAGAAATCCACAGGCTCTGCACTCTCTCGGTGAACACATGTCTCACCTCAGCCCTTAACAGCCTAGCCTGTAACCTTAGACTGTGAACCTGTTTCTCAACTCCCAAGTCATTGGGAACACCTGTCATTTACCCCGTACAAACCTATTAGAATTTTCTTGGTTTCCATTAGAATCCCCTCATTATTTTAAACTCCACTGAATATAGTACTAACCAATCCAGTCTCTCTTCACAGGATAGTCCTGCCAGCCTAGGAATCAGTCCAGGAAATCTTCGTTGCATGCCCTCCATAATCGGAACAGCCTTCTAGGATATGGAGGCTAAATCCACATATAATTTGCCAGGCGTGGTCTCACCAAGGTCCTGGGCAAGTGCAGCATGACATTCCTGTTCTGTACTCACACTCTCTCAAAAGGCCAACATATCATTCGCTATTTTCACAGCCTGCTGAAGCCTACATTACCTACTTTCAGTGACTCATGTACAAGGTCACCCAGGTCTCACTGCACCTCCCTATTTTCCAACCTTTTGCCATTCAGGTAATCAGCTACCTTTCTGTTTTTGATACCAAAGTGGATAAGCTCACATTTATCCTCATTATACTTCATCTATCATGCACACGTCCACTCACTCACCATGTTCAAATCACACAGAAGGTTCTCCGCAAACTCAGTTCATCCTCCCACCCAGCCAGTTTTGAGTCATCTGCAAACTTGGAGACATTATATTTTGAAATAACCGCAGAGGCTGGTATCCCATCACTAAGTCATCCTTTATTTACTAGTGCACTGGCTGTAAACCAACCAGATTGGAGTCAATCCCAGAGGAGATTCTAAACCTCCTGTTTATATTGGTCAGCTCGGGCTTCTTGATTGGCCCAGGTTAACAACCCCAATCAAGGATCTCCTAGTCAGAGGTCCACCTGGTTTGAATCATTACATCCCATTCCCTGGCCTGAGGTTCAGCGACACAGGCCTGGTTTTTCTCATGTAGCTTTTTCCATGACATTTTCACCCCAGGTCAGGTTCCTCTGATTCTGACGCTGACACAGGCGGCTTGTACCAGACCGAAGCAAATCTCTTGCGTCTGGAGTGTCTCAGCAGAGTCCCTCCTCTTCCAGTTGCAATGGTATTGAGGCTACATCTATCTTGACACTAGATGGACCTTCTGACTGTTCTGAGGAGCCAGATGTGTTTTGCTCCTGCCCCATTTGAGGTAACAGCTTTCAAGCGATCTCCATATTTGTTCAGGACTGTATCACCTACCCAAATTTTCTAAGTCATGGGACCTGACCTTACATCAATCTCACCTCATACCCATACAGGGCCATTTCCATGGTCCAGGTGCCAAACTTCATCCCCCCCAAAATTAATGCCCAGGCAATCCTGCTGCCATTTCACCCTCCCCACCACAGGTCTGAGATCGTCAGGTTTACCCTGATGCAGAGTGTTCTCCCCATCAGCAACTCTGTTGGAGCTAGCTCTGACGTACGTGTGTGTGTGTGTGTGTGTGTGTGTGTGTGTGTGTGTGTGTGTGTGCGTGCGCGTGCGCGCGCGCATATGGGGGGGTGGGGGCAGTGTGGTTCTTATAATTGAACAGGAGCCAGGAGAGTTTATATCAAGTGATGCTGTAGGCAGTTTCTTTAAGCCTGCCTTCAACACTTGGACCACTCTTTCTGCGAGACCACGGGATGGATGGATGGTATGGAGCTGTCCTTATGTGCCAAATGCCATTTGACTTTGAATATTTTCTAAATTCCCTGCTGGTAAATCAAATTCCATTGCACACAACCAATACTTCTGAGCGATTGTGCATTGTGAATGATGCTCGCAGCTTCTCAATCATCATCCCCGAGCTGGCCGAACGAACTTTATACATGTCCAACCACCTTGATTGAGCATCCACGATGACCAGGAACAGAGGCCGTGAAATGATCAGCCTAGTCAACATGCAACTCAGTCCAGGGTTTGCCCAGCCATTCCCACAAGTGTGGGGGCACTGCTGGTAGCAATTTTTCTCTTTGTTAGCATATTAAGCACTGCCCTACCAATGCAACTTTGTTGGCACCCAACCGTGACCACCAAACATAACTTCTTGCTCGCATCTTCTTTGTGGAAACCCCGAGATGGCCCTGGTGCAGTTCTGCAAGTATCTGGAGGTGACCTTTACTCAGGGCCATTACCCTTGCCCCCTACAGTAACATGCCATCCTCTACGGTGATCTGGTCTTGCCAAGTACAGAAAGGTTTCAGTCCTGTTGCGATGGCCCTTTTGCCTCTCCCATTACCACCAGCTTTTTTAGTTTCACTCGGGCAGGATCTTTTCACGTCCACAGTCGGATATTGTCAGCGGTGACCAGAGATGTGTCCAGGAAGTTTAAAACCAAAACGGACTCTTCCAGGGAGGCAGCACCAGTGGACTATCTGCCAATAGGAGGTGGCTCAAGACATCCACCTTAGCCACTTGGCTTCCTGAACAGCATTCTAACTCGCATGAGTTGAGAATAAAAGGCCCAACGACAAGTTCTAGTGAAAGCTATGAGCAGCACAGTCTTCCTTCTGTAGCTCTTGCAGGGGTTTGTGATCTCTTACTATGACAAACTCCCATCCATAAGGATACTGTTGGAATTTCCTCACACCAAAGATGACCATGAAACCTTCCTTCTCCATCTGACCATATTTGTGTTTGGTATCAAAGTCCAGGAAGCACACACTATCGGCGTTTCACTCTGTCGGGCCAGCGGTCAGCTAACACTACCCCGTTGCCGTATGGGGAGGCATCACATGTCAGCAGCACCCCTTACTTTGGACTGCAGTGGGCCAACACCTTAGATGATGATAGCTGCTTTTTCACTTCCCTAAAGGCTACTTCTTGGCCACATGGCCATTTCTAAGGCTAACCCTTTATCCATTGCAGGTGTAAGGGTGCCAAGATGGAGGCCAAGTTACATAAGAATTTTCTGTAATAATTCACGAACCCACGGAAAGAACTAAGCTCCGGTACAGACACAAGAGCCAGGACTCCTTTGATCGCCCTCACTTTACCCTGGCTGTTGATTCTGTAACACAAGTCGGTCAGTTGGGGCACCAGAAACTCACATTTTTCCCCTCTAAGGTGGACGCCTGCCTGGGAGAAACATTTAAGCGCTATGTCCAAGTTCTCCAAGTGCTCTTCATTGGTCTTCCCTGTTATTAGTACGTTGTCCAGATAAATGATAACCTGGGGTAGCCCTTGTAAAATGCTCTCCATGGTCTGCTGGAAAGGATGCAGGCTGATGATACCCCAAATGACAGTCTAGTCTATTGGTATAAACCCTTATGGGTATTAATTGTAGTATACTTCTGGGACTCCTCATCCAGTCACAATTGCAAGTAGGTGTGGCTCATCTCCAGCTTCGTACAAGACTGCGACCCCCCCCCCCCCCCCCCCCCCCAAACCCCCAATTTCAAGTACAAGTCCTCTACGTGAGAGACTGGGTATTTATCCAGCTGTGAGAAACAAATTATTGTTTGCTTAAAATCCCCACAAAGGCAAACTGAGCCATTAGGCTTCACAACTGGTATGGCTGGTGCATATAATCACAGATTCGTAGACTGGTGCTGCCCATTCTGCAAATACACTGACTCCCAAATTCTGTCTCTACTTTTGACCACAAGGCATATGACACTGGGTGGGCCTTGCAAAGTCATGGAAATGCTTCCTGGTCAACATGTCAAGTGGCTTTGACCCCTCTGACAGTCCCAAGCTCTTCCTGCAAAACTCCAGGGTATTTCACGAGGACTTCACTGAGGTAACAATTTTCTAACCAAAAAGTGCTGAGCCAATCCAGGTGAATTTCTCTCAACCAATTCTGCCCCAACAGGCTTGGGCCTGAGCCTTTTACTACCAGTGGGAACAGCACCAACTGCTTCTCATAGGAGATCTGAACCACAGTCATACTGCTAAACAGCAATGGCTCCCCAGTGTACGTTCTCAGTCTGCCTGAGATCTTGTACAAACCTAAAGGTTTGGAGACCTGAGCAAATCTTATTAAAGACAACTTCTATAATCACAGACACAGCGGCACTCGGAGCAACCTCCATGGGAACTGGGTGACCATTTAACCAAACATTCATTTTAGGTGGTTCTGATTTGGATGGTCGCTAAGCAATTTAATTGTTCCAATTCACATGGTGGGGAACTTGCTAGAGTGTGCATTCTCCTGGGTACCAGCTTACAAGTTTTCTTACTCAAGTCAGGCCCTGTAGGATTCCTTTGCTGTCTTGAGTTCGCATTAGAGCAGCAAATACAATGGTTTTCCGGCCCAGATCCTGAAGAACTTCTTAGCTAATCAGCCAAGGCTCGGCTTTGTTGTGGGATTCTGCTGTGAGCTGGCCCAAGGTCCCTCTGCTCAGGGCATGCCCTGCATGAGGCTCTGTGATTGTCTACACTCAAGTGGTGTTCACCAAGCTGTCGGGCAGGCGAGGATGTCCATTTCCATTGGGATACCCCGTAATTCCCACGCTCCACTTGCCACATTTTCTAACGACAAGGCCAGCTGCGGTGCCTGTTTAAAGTCCATCTGGGCTTCAGCTAGTAGGCACTTCTGCATGGTTACGTCACTAATCCCACACACCAAATGGTCTCTCAGCATCTCATTCAGGGTTAATCCAAAATCACATGCCTCTACCAGTCACCTTAACCTTGGCAACAATTCCAATTCCGATTCCGATTCCGATTCCCCCAGTTCTCTCACAGATCTAGCATCTCAGAATTAGAGTAGCGGTTTGGGGTAGTAATATTCCTTGACTAACTCCATCAACTCTTGCAAGGTTTAGTGTCTGGTGCCTCTGGAAAAGTTAAGCACCTTATAACCAAAAATGCTGCAGGTCCACAAACAGTCAAAATGATTACTCGTTGCTTTTTATCTGCCCCAATGTCACTTACCTGGAAAAAGTATCACATTCTTTCCACATACCAGGCCCAGTCTTTGACAGCAGAATAAATGAGTCAAGCTTCCCAAATAAAGGCAAGATGTCAGAAACGCTTACTCCAACTCCAAGATGACTGTTGATGCCCTTCAGGCATGTAGTTTTCTCCTGTCCCCAGTGAAATAATTGCACAGAGGCCAGTATCCCATCACCAAGTCACCCTTCATTTACTTGTGCACAGTACAGCGGCTGTGGCCAGCCAGCTCAGGGTCAGTTCCCTGAACTGAGGAGATTCTACATCTCCTGTTTACATTGGTCAGCCAGGGCTTTCCCATTTATGGTCATTAACCTGGGTCAAATTCAGAGTCAATGAGGTCCACCTGGTTGCAATCACTACACATGTAGTTCCCTCACCTAAATGATTAATACATATTATGATTAGCTAGGGTCCAAACATTGACCCTTGCAGCACCCCACAAGGCAGTGGCTGCCAATTGGAAAAGGACGTGTTTGTTTCTATTCTTTGTTGTCTCTCTACCAATAAATCTCCATCCATGTCAGTACACTACCCCCAAACACATGCTAATCTCTTATGTGGGACCTGATCAAAAGCTAGAAGTTCAAGTAAATTGCTGGCTGCTCTTTATCATCTGTACCGGCTAGGTATTTGAAAAATTCCAGTAGATTTGTCAAGCGTATTTTAACTAGACAAAGTAGGACACTGATTCAAGGCAGTTTTTTTGGACAGGACATGGGTAGCGCTGGCTGGACCAGCATTCATTATCCAGCCTAGCTTCCCAAAATGCAGTTTATAGTTAATCGCTTTGCTGCGGGTTTACAGTCACTTGTAAGCAGACTAGTTAAGGATGGCAGTTTCCTTCCCCAAAGGACAGTAGTTTTCCTTGACAATTAAATGGTCACCATTCCATTCCACATTTTTACTGAATTCAAATTCTATCATCTGCCATGGCAGGATTCGAACCCAGGTGCCCAGACCATTACTTGGGTCTTCAGATTAATAGTCACATGATAATACCAAAAAGTCATCACCTCTCCATCAATGGAGTTAAGCCAAAAGTCAGCCACAATTGCAGGGAATGATGGAACAGGCTCACAAGTCTAAATGGCTTTACCTGAATCCGAGTTCTGAATTCTCGGAGACAGGCAAGTATAAAAATCACAATTCCTTATTTGCCTGGATGTGTTTTGACAAGAGTGCACTCATAAGCCATAGAGTTATTCAATCATTATCTAGCACACTTCAACTGAATGTTTCAAACAAATGAAAAGAGAGAAGCATGAGAAAGACACAACATATCAGTCCGTGCCTGTAAAGAGAAAAGTTGTTTTGCCAAGCTCCCTTCACCATACATGTAAAGTACAGTGGAGCATCAGCAGCCTGTTTCACTTGGAATATCATTGATGATCTTCTCACAAGTGGTCCATCGTGTATTAGTAGCTAATCTTTGTTTAAATCAAACAAATTTGAGCAGATAAATTTCAAATCACTCCTCCAACGTTTATTTAACCAACCAGAAATGGAGTTCCCAGTAAATAATCTGGATCAGGATGAGATTTAATGAGGTCTGGATCTAAAGATCAAATACATAGCGCACTGGTTGATGAAATGCGGATCAATTCACTGTGTGAATTCAAACTTCAGTTGTTTTATTTCCAAATGCATTGGGTTTTTCACGAAGACAAAAGAACTTACATTTGGCTATTTTCACTAATACAAAAATATGAGTTCAAAAAATCAGAAATGGTGATAGCAGAGCAAACTTTTAAATCATTACCTTAAATATTATTGCAATAGGGATGTCCTCTGACAGAGTATTGTGTCGCAGGTAGTACCTGCCTTGCTTCACAACTAGGTTTGTTCTACTTTTCTTCTCATGAGTAGAGCTGCAAATTGAGTAGAGTTTTGATTCCAATCATTAGGCAATATGCAAACAAGCAGAATAAATGAAGGCTACAGAAATAATGAACTATTTGGTTCGTCAACAATTGGTACTAACATTTTCATTTACAGTGCAGCATTCTGTCATACAACAGATGTAAACTGTCAGCTAAGAGTCCACCATCACCCTTAGAGTACCTAGACGAGGTAAAGTATCTATTCAAGATGATAGTTCTTTTAAAGAATCCACACATTCCATCATTCTGAGTAAATGATTAAAGGTTATATATTTGAATTAAAAAGGGGCAAGACTTCCAAATGTAATTACGTGACTCAATTCTAACTTTATTGAAACAAACCCAGCCCAAAATCTATTTCATCTTAAAAGATGTTCTCCTTTAATTTATGTTCAAACTACACACTGAAGTTCAGGTTAATGCATCATTGCATTTAGAACAACCAAACCCATATTGGGTGCCCAAAAGACAAAACCATCTCAGCATATAAATGACTGACTTCAAACCCTAATGATATAACTTTATATTAGTGTGGTGATTGAGTTACAGGGTGTTAGCCAAAGGGAAATGAAATGCCTTCCGTTTGGAAAATTAGCATCAAGAATCAAACATTCCCAGCTCAAATTTTGCTCAAATGCGAAATAACTCACTAACTCAGTGCCAAAGCATGCCTTGCAGCACTCTTCCTGTACGGACACATAATGTGGGAGAAGTAGGCCAGCTGCTCTTCAGACCTGCTCTGCCATTCAATAAAATCATAGCTGATCCATTTATTTCCTGGATTCCACATTCCCATCTGTTAACCTCACACGCGTAGTGCACTAGAAATCAAGTCCAACTATTCTCAGAACCACCACAAACAGTAAGGATTTTACAAAGTACAGAATTTCCCAATTTAACTGTCTTTAGGACGGAGGTTGAGAGAAAACTTGGACCAGGTTTCTGTGTTAACAGAAATTGCTATTTATTACAAATGAAAAAGATCTAGCTGTAATTAAACATTTATGATCCATCAACACATACCGATTAGTCAAACTTCTAACCTGTTCACAGAACTTCCCTTGCACATGCAACAAACAATCAACTAGTGATATGAGTGAAGGAGAAATGAGAAAGAAGTTCAAGCTTGATCAAAAAACAAATTTTTTTTCTAAATCATTTTCATTGTCGGTTTAGATTGCCTTGTTTTCCTCAATCTATGATATTTTATTTATTCTAAACAAGTTTGGTTAAGTTGTAAAATGCTGAAGTTTTTAATCGCAGGGTGTAACTACAAAACTAACCAGGACGGTTAATAGCAATAATGAATTACGGAAAATGGAGTAACTAATTTGAAAGAATATTTACTTTGTGCTGCAAAGCTGTCTCCAATTCAGTTTATATATCATCTTCAATTTTACAATTTTGTACTAAACAAGCTTGCATAGTTAAATGTTGCTGAACCATTGTAGAAATTACATCAATGTGCATGGTTGAAGCTTTAAAACCAACGCCAGAATAGTTAGACTATATTAAAAATGGTCAAGTAAATACATGGTATCAGCAGTTCTAATAATGCACACAAAGTAAATGTGCTCAAATGTAAGCATTGACATTCCTAAGAATTGATTCTGGCATCCTGTAAATTGTCAAGATCCCAGTTTCAAAGACTCAAGAATTAATGAGATTTATCAGTGAATGTGGCTCTGAATTCTATATTAATAATTTCAATCAGATTACGGAATGCAGTACCTGGTCACAGAGGCGCCAACAGTTCCTTTTCTGTCTGCATCCACAATTATTCTGTTTTTTGAAAGTTGTTCCTGGATAAGAATTACTTTTTCAACACCTTTAACAATGAAATAGCCACCTACAAGAGACATTAAAGGTTTAATGACGATTTCGTACTGCATGGGAAATTATTCTAATAAGGTAGCAATACAAAATCATCTGCAAAGCTATATCTTCCTTTCATTTATTGGTGCCTTCAGTATCTACTGTTATGCCTCACTGCAGTAGCATGTTTGAAATCAAGCTCCACTATTACCAGTGTCTTCATAAAAGTTAAAGATTTTGCAAATTTTGCATAATTTTCTAATTTGTCAGTCTTTTAGACCCTGGTTGATATAAAGTATAGTCAGCTTTTTGTACCCAACAAGAGCTACTATTCATTATAAAAATGTTAGACAACAGACAACAGACAATGAATTGTCGACAGTGAACTGCTAGTTTTAAAATTCTAACTTCCCAAACAGACAGACAGGGAAAATATTGGTGTTATGCATTGGGGGAAAAAGACTAGGGAAGCAGTTCAATCATCCCTGTCCACAGGGTTTGCAAAGATGAATTTTGTGCTTTTAGAATGCTGCTTCTCGATCTTACTTCTCTTGCTTGCTTGAGGCTCAGGATGACTGATTCACATTTATGAAGGTCTTTGACTTGCCAATTAAAAGTCATAGCTGGTGAGGGAAACTAGGCTAGCTTTCTTCTGGCTTGAGGTGCTTTTTAACTGCAGAGCAAAAGCAGCTCCTTCCCTTCAGAGGTCTGACAGCTTCTCCCTCAAACATTCACACCCCCAAGTTGTTCAGTTAGCTGGGAGTCAATAACAATTGTTGACAGGTAGAAGACTTTTGCCAACAGTAACTGGTCACTAATACACAGATCAATCAGTTTTTTGTTGCCAGCCAACGCTCCATTCATACATAGTGCACTGCCACCACCCTCACCCCGGACTCAGCTCTTTCTAAAAGAGGCTTCAATCTTACACAACAGCTGTACAATCAGCACTTGCAATAAGTCAGGTAACTTGCTTGTAAAAAAAAAAAGTGTAATCCTTGGCTTGGTTTTTTAAGACAACCTTTTCCCTTTTCAGTCCACAAAAATACAGCAAAGTTATAATCTTTAATTCTTACAGCCTTTAAGTGTGGGGAATCCTGTCAGTTCATGGGAAGCACGGCACCCTCAACGAACAGAACCAAGAGACTGACTGACCACTCATTCTGCGTCTGAGCTATTACTATGCCATTTTGGCCTAAACAAGCCAAAACAGTTTGCTGATCCAGTTTATTAACTGGATTAGCCTCCACGATTGCATTTCACAATTACATGAAAAGAGTTTTGCACAATTCTGAAAAATGTGTCAGAGCAAGTGCTGATTTTCTGTTGATTGGTATTTCTGAGGTAACAAAAGCAAACACTTCATTCACAAATTTAGCTTCAGTCATGTGTACTGAAACTCCCTTCAGTCCCTCATCACTTCCATATCTGTGCATGGAATCTTTGGATCTTCCGTACATTCTCAATCCACCTTGGATCTAGCTCATTACTGACTTAATTGTTCTCTCCCCAAGTCCATAATTATTCAATCTACAATCTCTCACCTCTCCTCCTGGAAACCCACCAGTCCAATAATTTGATCACCAATGCTAGCATCACTTTCTCTGGTTTAAATCTTTTTTTCATTTCTATAAAGGCCTCAAGGCATTTTTTCCAGGTAAAGGCTGCTGCTGAATATAAGAAAGAGCTGTTGGGGTTGGCCACTTGAACTTGCGCCTGTCTCAGATTTTTGTTAGAGCTATTCCATTGGCCTTTTCTTTTAAATTCACTCATGGGCTGTGGGCATTGCTGGCCAGCATTTGACGTCCATCCCTAATTGCCCTTGCTGTTTCCAACTACCTTGCAAAATATTCAGGTATCTATCAAAGTCTGTTCTGAAGGTTGCTAAATAAGGAGGCAAGCCGAGAAGGTTCACGAGGGTGATTCCAGATATGGAGAGATATTCCTATGAGGAGGGGTTGAATAGGTTGGGCCTGTAATTATTGGAGTTTAGGTGCCTAACAGATGATCTTATTGAAAGATACCAAAGATTCTTACTGGGATGGATAGGATAGATGTTTCCTCTTTGTTGGAGAGTCTGGGACTAGCTAACATAGTAATCTCAGAGTAAGGAGTCATCCATTTAAAACAAAAACATGGAGGCATTTCTTCTGAGGGCAGTGAATCCATGAAATGCTTTACCATAGAGGGTTGGAGAGGCTTAGTCATTAAGCTTACTGAGGTCTGGAATGGACACATTTTTAATTAGCAAGGGAAGCAAAGTTATAGGTAAAAGGCAGGAAAGTGGAGTTAAGGCGTATCAGGTCAGCCGTGATTTCATTGAACGGTGGTACAGCTTCAATGGGTCAAGTGGCTGATGTCTGACTCCAACATCTTAAATGCATTAAAGCCAAATTTCCACCAGCTCTTCAAGCAATGCATTCCAGATTATAACTACTTACAGCATAAAGGAAACCTTTATACTTGTTCATGATTCTGAACATCTTTATAAAATCTTTTAACATTCTCTGCTCAAAGGAAATAATGACATCGTTCAGGTTTTCCTCATAACTGAAAATGTCATCCTTGGTAAATTTCATTTTCTCCAAAGCCTTAATATTCTTCCAAATATGATGTCCAGCATTGAATACAGTACTCCAGTTTACGCAGGGTCTGCAAAATATCCCTGCCTCCCACATGATGAGTCAATATGAAGCCAAGGGCATCTGTACTGAATTGCCAGGGAGGCAACATGAAACAAGCATGGCTAATCTTCCACCCTACTCCTCTTTGCCACACACACCACACTTCCCTTAGAGCCAAAATAAATCTATTGCCCTCTGTCCTGAATATACTCAACAACAGCACCCATAGTTCTAAGGTAGAATATTCCAAAAGTTCACAACCTGTTAAAGGGTGAAAATTTCTCATCTCAGCCTCAAATAGTTGACCCCATAATCTGAGATTGCAATCTTGAGCTCTAGATTTCCCAGTCCCTCAGATTCTAGCCTGTCATCTCTAAGAAATTCATATGTCTCAATCTGATCACTTCTATTTTTTCTAAGGCCCCAGGAACCTAAACATTATAATGAATGGGATTCACAGATTTCCAAAACCTCGAGTAAAAGATCCAGTTATATTGGTAATCGGTAATTACCCGGGTCCAGAGGACATTCATTCAGTTTTGCAAATTCTGCAGGAGTCTTCCCAGTAAGCACACAATTAGAGCTACGCAGCATTATAGGCATCCTGGGAGAGAAAAAAAGATTAAATATTAGATAGAACAATAAAGAATAAAAGAAAAATGAAGCTTTTGATTGATTTGCTTACTACCTGCCAATGGGTAATGCATTGCGTATTATTCGCTGGCTTCCTCTAGTGTATTCAATGTCCACTGTAATTGGGGCAGAGTATGTCATATCTCTCAGGCGACACTGAACATAGAATTACAAATAGACATCAATTCGTCATTTATTCGTTTTAAGAAAATGGTTAACAACTGGCTACAAATCAAAGCACTACTTGAAATGTAGAAACCAATTTGTGTGATAATTGCTAATTATATCAACATTTGTTAATTGTGGTGACACTGCTGAACTGAACAGAATGGTCACACACAGCAAACTAGCAAAATCATTGGAGGTTGACTAACAGATAATTACAGGGAGACAGGAAGAATATCTCCTGTGCCTAAGCTGATGGAAGGCAAGTTGGGAATATATCAATCAATAAAATCAAGCACCCAACTAAACAATCTGCATTGAAAAAGAGGATTATGGTTGAGTGCTTTCAAAAATTGTATTTTCTGTTTAAATTCCTAAAAAAAGGTCCCACACAGCAATGCTCAGGAAAGAATGACAACAGATTACTTGTCAATGCGAGCTGCTCAGGGAAAATACTTATTGACAGGAGAAGTCTCAGTGAACTAAGCAAGATCTCAGTCAAAGACTCCTGAACAAACTACAGCTGAACACCTGAGAGGTAACTGTACGATTTAATTGATATAGTAAAATTCTCAATACAGGTGCTGGATTTAGTATAATATTACGATTCAGCCTTGGCTGGGTATATTTTCACACATAAACATCTTCTCCCCCTTTGAAGAATAGTTGGGAAGCAGCAGTCGGATTGCAGGCTGATTATCAACCTATTGAATAGATTCAGGAAATTTCCTTCCCTAACCAGCATGCACTGGAGTGGAACTTGAACACAGAGCCGTTAATCTAGAGGTAGGGACATTATCCGCTACAGAAGAACTCCTATAGTATAAACAATAAGAAATCACAACATTCTCATTGAGAAGAATTTTGCAGAGTACCTCATGTGGAGCAACAGGCCTGGTTACGTTGAAACTTTCTTCAACATCTGGCACTCCAATATAAATATTCAGGTATCTGCAACAAACATATTCTTCAAAAGAAACATACCAGTACCAAATCTAAACTAACGTGACAAGCCTATTCTGTCATCTCAGATGGATGCAAAAGGTCTTGTAGCGCTATTCTGAAGACAACGGGAGTTACTGTACGTCCATTATCTGAACAGGTTAAATAACGGTTGTTATAGGAGCTTATGGAACACAAACTGACTGCCCCAATTTTGACATCAGCGACATTTCAAAAGGTTCTTAAGACATGTACTTATAAAGTGCTTTTCACAACCACCAGACAACTCGGTGTTTTATAGCCAATGAATTATTCTTGAAGTGCTCATATTAAACCGTAAGTGTTGTGGTAGTGAAGTAGTGAGAGTCATTACATAATGCAATTTTATGTCAACATGTAATGATTGATACAGTATTGTAAAGGACAATAAGAAAATGTCCTTACATGATATTATTTGAAAACACTGAGGGGCATGCGGCAAAACTCATTAAATGAATGACTCAGAAGCCTGACTTGAAATGTTACAACATTCCATCCTTATTAACTTGCACCTTCTAAAATGTCCAGCAGAAATATCTCTTTTCTCAAGTAGAACAAACTGCTTCTTACACTGGAGCCCACTGAGCTTTTCAACAATGGGAGGGTGTGAAATGATTGCCCCAGAAGCAATGGGTGGGGGGGGGGGGCGTAAAATAAGGGATAGTTGGGGTACAAAGAGAAGGAAGCAAAGGCAAATTGTCTACTTTGTGCAACTTAATGATAGTTGGGACACATCCTGCACATGCAGCTGGCTCAATGTCTCTCATAATTCCCAAATATTCAGCTTCCTTCATGGTGATGGTTTCCTGGTCAACTGTTCTTTTCAGCATTGGGTTTCATATTTCTTTTAATCAGGAGCTGATAGAGTCATTGGACTAGTAATCCGAAGTCCCTGGCTAATGCAGAGTTTAAATCCCACCACAACAGCTGGTGGAATTTAAGTTAAATTAGCAAGTCTGGAACAAAAAGCTAGCCTCAATTATGGTGACTATGGAATTACTATTAATTTTTGTCAAAACTGAAAAAAAATGGTATACTCATGTCCTTTAGGGAAAGAAATCTCCCACCATTACCTGGTTCAGCTTACACATGACTCCAGACCCACAACAATCCTGAAGAGGAGTCATATCTTACTCAAAATGTTGACTTTTTCTCTCTCCACAGTTGCTGCCAGACTTGCTGAGCTTTTCCAGCACTCTTTTTATTTATCACAACAGTGTGATTGAGTTGTAAATGCTCTCTGAAGTGGCTGCAGCAAACGGTTCTGTTCAAGGGCAATTAAAGATGAACCACAAATGCTGGCTTTGTCTTGATGCTCACATTCCATGAAAGAACAGAAAGGGGAGGGAAGAATGGGAGACCAGCTATTGCTGTGAAATCAGAGTGCGTTCAATTTAGCCCCAGAGAGAAGTGCTGTTTTTAACACTGCCTGGTCTGTTCAATGGCTGCAGTATTTTTGTTTATATTAATTTCTTGTTGATTTGAATCATAGAATGGTTACAGCATGACAAGAGGTCATTCAGATTAGTGAGTTCTTGTCAACTCTCTGCAGGAGCAGCTCGCAAGGAGAACTCCCCTACTCTAACTCTGAAAAGTGAGGTGCAATCTTTTCCATTCACCTTAGACAGCAGATGAGATATGGGTTTATTGGCTCAAATGAAAGATGGGATCTCTGATAGTGCAGCGCTGCACATGACAGCCTGAATGTTGCATCCAATGACCGGAGTGGGATTTGAACCCACAACCATCCAACTTAGAGGTAACAATGTTACCCATTGAGAAGCTACTGACACAAGACTGTGGGGGAAAAGCATAGCAGGGCAATGATAAACTGATTGAAACTAACCACAGGATGTGGTAGTACAGCGGTTCTGTTACTGGTTCAGTAATCCAGAGATTGGGGGCAAGCTTGTAAAACCAAGAACATTGCTGAGAAGGATTTAAGGCAGATGGGGGCAGATCTTGAGAGAAATAGATCTGGAATACAAACTCAAATAAAATGATGAGAAGGCACTGGGGAAAGTGCAGAAGAAATTTATGAGAAATTCTAAGGATGAGGAAATTATGTCATGAAGGCTGATTGCAGTAGTCAGCTCAGTGACAAATGGTTAGCGTCACCAGGAACCAAGCTTCAAGTCCAGCCGTGGGTGACAGTGTGGAGTTTACATGTTCTCCCTTTCTTTGTATGGGTTTCCACCTGGTGCTCCCGTTTCTTCCCACAGTCCAAAGATGCGCCATTTAGGTGGAGTAGCATGGTAAATTGCCCCATAGTGTCCAGGGATGTGCAGGCTAGGTGCATAATTTACTCTATTCAAGGGTGAAATAGAAATATTTCTAACAGAAAGGGGAATTAAGGATTATGGGGTTAAGACAGGAAAATGGAATTGAGGGTCATCAGATTACCATCACATCATTGAACGGCACAACAGACTCAATGGACCCAATGACCAACTTCTGCTCCTGTCTTATGGATTTGTAACAGGAATATGTTCTGACTTGTGAAAGGATCAAGAATGAGAGAGCTTACATTTCAAGTAATTTGTAAAGCTAGTAAGACAGATACAAGGAAAAGTTATTTCATGCAGTTGCTAGTGTTTGGATTGCAATGCCTGAGAATGTGGAGGAGGCAGGTTCAAGGGGTCAACTAGAGGGTAATTTGATAAGAAGCAACATGCATGGGTTACAGGGAGTTGGTAAGACAATGGCACCGAGTGAGATGATCAGTGGGAGGACTGGTGAATACACGATGGGCTGAACAGCCTTCTTTCCTCCCTGTGCTAATTCTGACAGAATCTTTCAGCAAGTCAACAAAATCGAATTCAATACTACCTACGAAGGAAATCAGCTCCCCTCACCCTGTCTGCAAGACATGATCCCACACACAGCAATATAGCTGGCCTATAGCTACACATTATATGAATAGAAATCACTGTCCTTGGATGAAAGAAAAAGAAATCAGTCCGTGGCACTTACTTTAAATACCACATTGGATCAGCATCACTGGTCACCTTCTCGTTGGCTTTCATAATCTTCTTAATCTATGGAGAAAGCAGACCAGACAGTGAACAGAACAAATGGCACAGAATGAGGCAGAACGGCAGAATTAAACCACTGAGCTTCACTGACATTCCTACCTCAACATTTATGAAGTAGTTGAACGAGTCAATGTGCTGCTTCACCAGGCCTTTGACCTGCAAAGAACAAAGAAACGTATATAACACTCATTCATCACTGAAATCCACGAAGTAATTAAAATAGTAAATCAAATGGCTTTCAGAGTAGAAGAAAGTACAAGCACACAAAGTGGGTCAACATAGGCAGAAAGTTTCCAAAGCAAAGTAGAAGAGTTATTAGACCTTAAAATGAATTGCCACAAGGGACTGTTCAGGTACAGACTACATCGTTTAGAAAGGTAATTGGATAAGGATTACAGAAAGATACAGGAAAAAGCCCAAGAAGGGAGCAGGCAGCTCCATGTAGAGAACTAGCAGAAGTACAATGCACTGAATGGCTTCCTCTTGTGCTGTGGACCTGCACCACAACTCAGACAAACAGCAAATTTGTTTTTTTAAGAAAAGGGTAAGTAAGGTTACACAGGGACATTAGGCGCAGAAGGCCATTTGGCCCAGAAAGTCTTTTTTATTAGATCATGACTGATACGCATGTTAACTTCACTGACCTGGCTTTGTTCCACATTCGCACAAACTTCAATTAATCTCAACCTTGGAAACCACTCAGTAATACACTGGATTCGTCTCAAGGTTTATTTGGGGAGGAGGGAGGAAAAGGGAGTTACAGATTTCCACTGCCATTTTGTCAAAGCTCATTGGCATAGCACAAGCCACAAAAGTTAATGATTTCGAAATTCCTCAATCTACCTTATTTTCAGACTCAGGTGAATAGAAAGCACAAACAAGGTTTCTCTACATAACAAGAATGACCATTTATGACAAGTAATTACTCTCTAACTACATGCAGTTATAACAATTGCATTATAAATACTACAATTTAAAACTTCCTCCCAGACATACACATAGGAAAAATAGATTAAGAGTGCGGGAAAGCTTGAAGCCAGTTCAGGTATTTATTCATGGGTTGCTCAGATGATCTTTATGATTCTCTGTTGTTCAGAATGTTACTGTTCAGTTGCCTTTCTCTGAAAATTCCAACAGTTTGTAAGAGACAAAGTGGCTGTTTCACTTATGAAAGGTTTCTGACACATCAGTTAAAAGTCACAGCTTAAGACAACTGCTGACGTAAAGATGAACCGACATTTTTTCCCCAAGTTTAAAATGGGTTTTGACTGCAGAGAACAGAGAGACGGCCCCTGAGCTAACGGAGATCAGAACATTTCTCTCTATCTTGTTCCCAGCCTGAAGCTATTCAGTTATCTTAGAACTAATTAGTGTTGGCAAACAAAAGGCTTGTGTGATCGATAACTGGTCATTAGTCCATAGACTAAGCAAATTCTTGTTGACACCCAGGTGAATCTGTACACAGAACCGCTCAGCAATTCATCTGCAATCACTTCAATTACTACTTGTTCAAAGAGCTATTTACGTTGCTTGCCATAGATGTCAGGTCACCTGCTTTCCACAACATGCACAAATCCTTTGAAGCAGTGATTTTAAAGTGATTCTCAGCTCCGTTTACAGTTTTAACAGCACCAAATTAAACAGACATGGTCTTTTCACACTCATGACCACTTCTCAACAGCCAAGCCTCCATTGGAAGAATGGGTTCTCTCTGCCAAACTCATTTTAAACACCTTGATCAGATCATCCCTTATTTTCCAAACACATGGAAATACAAGCATATTCAAGCAATCCTCTCAACTTTCAACTAATAGCATTCTGAAGAATCTCCATTTAAGCAGGATGAAGAGGTCGCAGTATGCTCAACGCCCCTCTCCCAAACACCGGCCCAGTTACATTTGCCACTGAACTCCGAAAGCAACTCTGCGACACACCAACTTGTGCTGCAAGTTTAACAAAGTGTGGAACTGGATGAACACAGCAGCCCAAGCTGATGTTTTGGGCCTAGATCCTTCATCAGAGAGGGGTGTGGGGAGTCAGCTTTTGTGCTCCTGAGATGCTGCTTGGCCTGCTGTGTTCATCCAGCTCCACACTTTGTTATCTTGGATTCTCCAGGATCTGCAGTTCCCATTATCTCTTGCATTGCAAGTTTGATCTGTCACCACCTGTAGGCTGAGTGCAGAGTTGCTCATTGTCATAAGCTTCACAGAACAAATTAAACATTTCAACTGCTATCATTCTCCTCACCAAAACATGCAAATGAGGAAAAACTCTGCTACCTTCAGAAATGCAGGAAGCAGCTTCCATTTTTCCTATTAGAAAAGCAGAAAACAAAGATCAGTATTTTTACATTGAATACATAACTCAACAAGCTGTTCAGCACAACCAAATATCAGCATATTTGCTCTGATCAAACCTCCTACCATCTCTTCTCATCTAAATCTGCTATCAGAACACTCTTAATCCCTCTTGCTCATGTTTATTCAGTTCCCCCAAAAATACATATATACCAGAGATAGTAGGAACTGCAGATGCTGGAGAATCTGAGATAACAAACTGTCCTGCTCCTATGATGCCTGCTGTGTTCATCCAGCTCTACACCTTGTTATCTATAATACATCTATACCATTTGTTTTACCTCACCCCATCGTCTCCAGTTCCAATTTTTCATCACTCTCTCTAAATGAGGAGTTTTGTCATATTTTCCTCTCATGTTTGTCTGGATCTATATCCAGAGTCTGGAACAATGAGAGGTAGAACTTATTGCAGCAAATAAAATTCGGAGGGTACCTGTCTGGGTGGATGCTGCAAGGATATTTCCCCTCATGTGGGAATCTCGAATGAGGGGGTCACAGTTAAAGATTAAAAGTCTCCAACGTAAGATAGTGATGAGAAGTTTGACCATCCATCACCACACAAACACAGGGATACTAATCTGGGGAATTATCCTCGAGAGAGCAGAGGACCTTTGAATGTACTTAAGGCTGAGTCAGACAGATTTCCCATTGACCATAGAGTCTAGTGCAATGTGGGACAGACAGGAAAGGAGTTGAGGGGGATACAGTCAAGTCATGAACTTATTGAATGCCGCACAGACTTTTTTGGGAGGGCTGGGGGTGAGGTTGATGAATAACTTATTCCTTCTCCTCATTCTTCTGTTCCCATCTTCTGTATCTACTAATACATTTTTGGTGACTACCTAATATCAAAGGCTGAGATAACAAGGTGTAGAGCTGGATGAACACAGCAGGCCATGCTACTTGGCCTGCTGTGTTCATTCAGCTCTACACCTCGTTATCTCGGATTCTCCAAAATCTACAGTTGTTATTATCTCTTATATCGAAGGCTGCTGGTTACAGTCTTCCCCACGAGATGAAACATTCTCTCTGTATCGACTTCATCAAGACATTTCATAAAGTTAAGAGGACCCCAATAAATCGCTCCCCAGTCTAAAAAACAGCCCAGGCTTTCACTCCATTTCTGATATGAATTCACACAAATTTCAAGCATCATCTCTCTAAATGTGCTCCCCACCCTCTACACAGCTTTCTAGACACTTTCAAACCAACCTGTTCAGAGATGCTGTTACACATTTTGGGAGCTGAACACGGGGCTCCTGTGTCAGAGGCAGGGAAGCTACCTGTGCAGCAAGAGAGACCTAAGCGCTGCCCCCTCACCCACGTCCCACAACCTCTCCCTGTGTAATCTCCCCCACCCGCTTTTGCCTCACCTCCACCTCCCGGACCGGTGCCGCCAGCGACTCCGGATCCAAATCCCCGAACTCAGCCGCTAGCGTCTCCATGTCCACCTCGTGGTCCGCCGCTAATCCCCGTCCGGACGGAACCCGCCTCCTGGAAAGAAAGGTGTCCGGCCGGAACTCCGCGGCGCCGCTGAAAGATTCCGGCCCTTTTGCCCCGCCCACCGGCTGCTCTGAGCATGAGCTCGCCCTGGCCCTGGCATCGCAGTAAAGCTGCTGCTGGTGCTTGGGGCTTCAGTGTTGCTGGGGTATCTGATAAATTAGAATTGCTCACTTCAAATCATTCATCACTCTTCTCGTTATTACACATCCTGGTATTTTCCTCTTCTTTTCCCCCACAGTCCCCTCCTATCTCATTGTCAGGACTTCAGTCTTTTAAAATTGGGTTGAAGGAATTGTCAGAAAGTGAAACCAGGATCCTCTGACGACATCCTCCATCACAACACCTAACAGATTCTCTTCTGTCCGTCTTCCCTGGACTGACCGATCCCCTCCCCACCTACACCCTCTCCACCTATCTTCTTTACTCTCCATCTTCGGTCCGCCTCCCCCTCTCTCCCTATTTATTCCAGTTCCCTCCCCCCATCCCCCTCTCTGATGAAGGGTCTAGGCCCGAAACGTCAGCTTTTGTGCTCCTGAGATGCTGCTTGGCCTGCTGTGTTCATCCAGCCTCACATTTTATTATCTTGGAATCTCCAGCATCTGCAGTTCCCATTATCTCTGATTCTCTTTTGCAGTTTTGCAGCTGGAGCACTTGCTTTGTTTTTATCATTATGCTAGCCAGCCACAAGTGGCCATAAATTTTGTGCCTTTTCTTCTTTTAAAAATTGTGAATAGGAGCAAAGCGAACACAAACAAGGAAGTTATGTTGAATTTGACCATAATTCTGCCTCAACTGGAGGGTTGTGCCCAGTTCTGGGGACCACACTTTGGGAAGGATGTGAATGCATTGGCAGGAAGCACAGAAATACTTCAAGAGAATAGTTCCAAAGATAGGAGCTTCAGGTCTGAAGATAGAACTGGGGAAGCTGGAATGATTTTCCCAACAAAAGGAGGCAAAGAGGTGATCTGACTGAATCAAATTTTCAAAATCATTAGGAACCTGGACAGAGCGAATAGGGAGAAACGCTTTCCACTCAGAATCAGGAAAACACGGATTTAAAGTGATTAGTAAAAGAAGCAAAAAATTATGCAAGGAAAATCCTTTGTGTACCGTGAGTGATTAGGATCGGGAATGCATAATCTGAGAGTGTGGAGGTGACAGCTTCACTCCAGCCTTTCAAAACAGAATGAGATTTGTGTCAGCAGATGAAGAATGTGCACGGTCAGGTGGGAGAAGGTGTGAGAACAGCACTCGGTGAATTGTACTTTTACTGCACCAATACAATCACGATTGGCCAAACAGCCTCCTTCAGCACTGTAACAAGTCTGTGATTGTCTGCTTTTGACCCATCAGCAATGAAGAAATGGCAAATTAAACACTGCTTCCCCAACCAAAATATCTTTGAAAAAATTACAAACTCCTGAGTAAAATCAGTGTATAAAAGCCAGAAGGTTATAGTTAAGTATTTGTAAAACACGATTCCTTGCCTCAAATGGAGTATTATATTCCTTCTTGGCACATCATTGTCACCATTTAAGTGAATCAATTGGAGAAGCTGTATTTGGTATTTGTGAAGAAGGATCTGCTCAAAATTGTCAGAGGTCTAGACTCAATGAATAGGGGAAAATGGCTCCCATTGGCAGAAGCATTGAAAACAAGAGGACATCACTGTGAGGTGGTCAGCAAAAGTGACACAAGTGAAAGGAAGAAAAACATTTATGCAATGAGTGGTTAGGACCAGTAAAAAACTGCCAGAGAGTGTGATAGTGAAAGGTCCCATCGTGGCTTTCAAAAGAAAGTTGGAGAATAACCTGAAAATTGATAAATTTCTGGACTACAAGGTCCTTCTGGACAGAAGGGTGGAAATGTACACGCTGTGAGAGCTGGAATGACAACATGCCAAATGGCATCTATTCTATGGTCTATGAAAAGTTGCAGAATGCCAGTGCTGCGGTGTCACCTGCCCCGACAGCCCCGGACGCACCTGTTCTCTCTGTCACTGGTGCAGGCATCAGATCAGTCTGCCTGAGAGCAAACCCAAGGAAAGTGACTGGCCCAGTCGGAGTCCCCAGCTGTGCACTTAGATCCTATGCTGACCAGCTTACAGAAGTACTCACTGACATCTTCAACCTCTCAGTGCTAAGATCTGAAGTCCCTACCTGCTCCAAGAAGACCGTCATCATCCCCAAACCAAAGAAAACACAGACAATGTGTCTCTACATGCAGCTACCTCCCCTTAGCTCTGTCCTCCATGATCATGAAGTGTTTGAAGAGGTTGGTCATGGCCCACATTAAGTCTAGCCTCCCAACCTGTCTTGATGCCCTGCAATTTGCCTACCGGCAAAACAAGTCTACAACACACACCATTTCTCGAGCTGTACTCTCATCCCTGGAACATCTGGATAACTACGTCAGGCTCCTGCTCATCCAGTACAGTTCCACCTTCAACACCATAATCCCTATCAAGATTAATCTCAAAACTCCGGCAGCTTAGGAAATTCACCAACTTTTAGAGATGCACCATAGAAGGCATTCTATCTGGGTGTGTAATGCCCTGGTACAGCAACTGCTCTGCCCAGGGCAATAAGAGATTACACAAAGTTGTGTGCATTGCTCAGGCCATCGCGGAAGCCAACCTGCCATCCATGAACTCCATTTGTACTTCTCTTTGCTATGGTAAAGCTGCCAACATCATTAAAGACTCCGCCACCCTGATAATACTCTCTTCCAACCTCTTCCACCAAGTAAAAGATTCAGAACTTTAATGCAGGCACTAACAGTTTCAAGAACAGCTTCTTCCCTGCTGTTATCAGACTGTTGAATGGACCTCTCTAATTTAAAATCTAATGTTGATCTTGCTTTGTACACCTCCTGTGCAGCCATAACCTTGTATACCTTGCTGTCAAGGCACCCTATGATCTGTGTGATAATAAAATGTGAGGCTGGATGAACACAGCAGGCCAAGCAGCATCTCAGGAGCACAAAAGCTGACGTTTCGGGCCTAGACCCTTCATCAGAGCCGAAACGTCAGCTTTTGTGCTCCTGAGATGCTGCTTGGCCTGCTGTGTTCATCCAGCCTCACATTTTATTATCTTGGAGTCTCCAGCATCTGCAGTTCCCATTATCTCTGATACTATGATCTGTGTGTCCTTGTTTGCTATGATCTACGTATACTGCTCACAAAACAAAACTTTTCACTGTACTTAGGGACATGTGACAACAACAAATCAAATCAAATTAAATCAGTTGAAATTGGCAGCTCCTAAATCAACCAAACATGGTATGCAAGAAGAAAACGTTCTGTCCACTGGAGGGTCAGCACTGAGGGAGCTGCACACTGTCATAGGGTCAGCACTGAGGGAGCACCACACAGTCAGAGGGTCAGCACTGAGGGAGCTCCACACTATCATAGGGTCAGGATTGAGGGAGCACTGCAACATCAGAGGGTCAGCTTTGAGGGAATTCCACATTGTTAGATGGTCAGCACTGAGGGAGCACCGCAATGTCAGACGTTCAGTAGTGAAGGACCATCAATACTGAACAAGCAGTCCATTGTAAGATGGACAGTGCTGGGAGAGTTCCACACTATTGGAGAGTCAGAGCTGAGGGAGTGCTACACTGTGGGTGGGATCAGATCAAAGGGAGTGGGATACTTTCAGATGGTCAGTGTCGAGGGGAGGTTGGACTGGGGAAGTGCTGCACTGTTGGAGGGTGAAGAACGAGTAAGCACTGTGCTGTGCTGTTGGAAGTGCCGTTTCTTTTGGCTGGGATATTGGACCAAAACATAACTTGCCCATCCTTCTGGGCATCCATCTGAGAAACTCATTCAAGCAGGAAAGCATCTTATTGCCGTGGCCAAAATTCCCAATTGATTCCACCAACAATACATGAACTGGTTAGTCATCACATTCACAGTTGTTGGATCGTGCTGCATGTAAATTGGCTGCACCATTTGTCTATATAATTGTCAGCAGTTCGGCATTGTTTGTGCTGGACTCTGAGCTGAGTCAGGTTGAGAGACTGAGCCACAACCTGAGGCAAATGTACCACTTCAGATCGTTCATGCCTGGTAATCTTGAAATAATTGCATTGATATAAAATAAACCAAGACTCAATTTTCCATAATGCACTTTATTTCAAGCTTATTAAAAAGGTGAACATGCATTGCACAAACTGAACTATAACTACTTGCAAAAGAATAAACTTTAATCAAATATGTATTCCACGGTTTTGCTGAACTTTGAGAAATTAAGGCAAGGTTTTAACAAGCAGCACTTGATTAGAAATAATTCCAGTATTGTTTACATTTGGAGGGAGAATGGAATAGAAATTTCAAATCAGCAAACTGTGTTTACCAACATGTAACTCATTTCAGTATTCCCTCATGTTGCTCAGGATTTAATGTATTTCCGATTAATGCTCGACTTCAAACAGAGTAAGCTGCAGAACACAGCAGGCAGGTTAAGGATTTGGTTGGGATAAAAGTACAAATTCTCATAAAATCAACTCCATTGTAAAAGCAAAGATTGAACTTTAAAAGGAGTAGAGTTTCCATAATGACCGAACAATGAGTTACGAAAACCACAAAACATATTCGATGAGAATGGAAAATTCAGAAGTGTAAAAAGCATAAGCTTTTTTGAAACTGTTTTAGGGAAGCATTGAAATTTTTGATGTAGTTGCAGAACCTGCTGTGGTATCTGCAGAATCAAGTTGCTTGTGATGTTGCAAAATCCCAATAAGTTTTTTGGGCCTGGGAAAGACCAAACATCCAGTTTCAAGTAAATGTGAAATATCTTTAAGCATGAGTTTTCTTGTCTTCATCAAACCATCTAAAGTTAAACTTCATAAATTGATTCAAACCTCAGTAATCCTTGGAAGGTTGGCATTTGAGGTTATTAGTTACTAAAAAAATCTGACCAGATGGACTGTAATCTGCTATAGTCAAACCCTCCCCATTCTTAAACACCAAGGCAATCTTTGAGCTGCTCTCATCTAAACTCTCTCCAACTTCAATTCTTGGAAACAGGTCCATGAGAAACAAAAGTTTCTTCCATATTTCTGGCACCTCAGAGACTGAGAAAAAGCCTAATCAAGGTCTGGTTGAAAATATTTTATTTGGAAGCTAAAAACATAAATGAAATGCAAGCTGCTATTAAAAGCAAACTGAAATATCAACGAAGTCTGCATTTTCAAACACTTTTACAATTCAAATAACTTTTGTTTAATAAAATGTTCAATCTAACAAGCTCAGATAATTCCATTAATATGGGCTATGAAGCAGAGAAATACACTGATTATAACGTAGAGTTAACCCCTAAATCAATGACTTAAATTGAATAAAGCAGATTAAGAATGTCAAGCTATGAAAACAAATGCTCTTCCGCAATTAGAAATACAGACTGCTGGCTGTGGGTGTTTATCTTCAAATATGGAATGGAGAGTGAACAGAGTGTTTCTCCAGTTTAAAATCATGCAGGAGTTTCACATCAGATTGATCTGAAAATGTGCAGCTGGTAGGTCACATGATGTAGTGAAGATTAAAAAGCACCAATTTCACTTCAAATAACACAAACATTTCTGAGCCCACTGGTTATGGAGAGATTGGTAGGTTTTCTAAGAGATATTAGATGGGGTGGTTTGTCACAGGAGGATTTAATTAACAAAAAGGTAGGCAGGTGATGCTGCTTTATTGGCACGCCACCGAGTCTATAATGATTTTACTGTTTTATAGAGTTTGGAAGCTTGAGGACTGCAGCATCATCAGAACAAAAACTGAAACTAAAATCCTGCAACATCATATTAAATTTAAAAAACTAGCACTACTGCATAGAGATCTTGTGTGAAATGTGTTGATTTGTGGGGACAGCTTCTGAAATGGATTCTGTGCTGAATGGTAAACAATTTTATTTTACAAAGTAACCCAAATTTTAACTCAGACTGTCACCTTTTGCACAGCATCAACTCCATTGTGTTCACTGGGGAATGCAATAATTGAGGATTCTAAAACAGCAGTCTCTGCAAAATGTGCAGCGATGTGTTATACAAAACGCAAGGACTTTGAGGATATGCATCCAGGGCAAAAAAAAAGATCTGAGCATCAACTACAGTTTGCTTGTTGGACGGATGTATATTCTGCAGAAATTTGTGCAGACTGTAGAACGACGCTGAAGTTCCCTGAGACTATCAGAGGTTCAGTCCAGGGGTATGTTGTTGTTACTGAGCAGCACTGGGTAGGAACTTCCAATGTACTTCCCGTGGCGATACACAACAATTTGTAAATGGTATTCGTCCACCATTACCAGCTCCCGCGAGACCTTGGCCTGCGACAGGAGGAAGCAGATGGTGTAGACAGCAACCTCAAACTCTGGGCTCACTCCGATAAACGAGCTGCCCACTGGTTTCACCATCTCCTTCCAGCTGAACTGCAAGTTCAAGACATGATCATCTTCATCAGGCTGCGATAAACCAAAAAGAAAAGAAAAACAGATATCAGTTAGATCCCACTGGGCAGTAGACATACACCTAAACTCATGATAATATACCACCTTACTGCAAAATTCAAAATGCTCGTTCACCCACTGTTGGCATTGCCGAGAGAATTGAGTCTGAATCAAAGCCAGGGCTCAACAGTGCGCTAGGTCTCACTGGGGTAAAATGCTGGAAATCAAGCCCTGCTATTCCTGGAGTCACTGCTAGAGTTAAAAATTTCCCTATCGTCTCCACAGCACTTGGTCTTAACATCAGCTCATTTTCCCATTTCCGTCCACAAGAAAAATAGTACAGAAAAATAATGTTAAAAATGTTTTATAACAATGAAAGTAAGCAAACAGAAATGAGCTTGCTTTACCGTTGACTCAAGTTGAGGTGACATCAATGTAAGTAAAGGCAAGCTCAGCGGACCAATAAAGGACAGCACTGTAATACTGCAAAGGGTAAAGCTCCATGTGAAGAATAGTCGTAAAAAAAAATCTGAAATCACCAAATCCACAGAGCGTTCACAATATGATTGATGAACTTGTGTTACGAACGGAGACACATGGTTTACATCTAATCACCACCACAGAATCATGGTTACAAGGTGACCAAAATTGGAAAACATATATTCCAGGGCACACACCATTTTGAAAAGACAGGCAGAGTGGAAAATGAGGCAACGCCATTATAATAAAGGATAATATGTGAGAAATGATCTATTCACAGAAAATCAGAAGTGGAAGAGGGGAGAGATTAGGAACAACAAGAGTTAAAAACAACTCAAAGGAGTAGTTGATAGGTTCCCTAACAATAGTTAAGCTGTGTGACAGAGCATGAAAAGAATAAACTATTGCAGCTTATAAAAGGCAATGTAATATTTGCAAGGGACAGCAATTGCCATATTGATTAGACCAAACAAATTGGTAAAGGTGATCTTAAAGATGAGTTTGTCAAATGTTTATCTGGCATTTTTTGGAGACACCAGTTAGGAATTTAAGCTATTTTAGTGAGTCAGCATTGTTGGAATGTCTTGGTAAATGATCCACTGGTTAATAGTGATCATAATAATTGTATTTCACAGTAATTTTGAAAACAAAATATTCTAATTGCAAATAAGAATCTTAAGCAAAACCTTGAGGGGAGAGCTAGCTAAGGTTTATTGGGTAAACAGACTAAAATGTGAGCTGGTTAATAAACACTGGGAAAAGTTAAAGGAACAATTCAAAACGAACAAGAAACATACATTTCATTGGAAAACTGAAACTCTGAGAGAAAGATACATCCATGGTCACTAAGGAGGTTAAGGATTGTGTTAGATCAAAGGACAGGAGTAAACACAAGGATTGACACTGTTTTAGAAGCCAACAAAGGACCAATAAAAACCAAATTAGAAAGAATAGAGTGAGGACAAACCAGGAATTTGTTCCTTAGCCAAAAATGTCAGAACATAAAGTGTAGCTGCTTGCACCTTATTCTTGTCCTTCCTGGCCACAAAGCCTTTGTAATCAATATGGTTGCGCTTCTCCTGCAGGTAGAATTGGACCCAGTTGTGCAGGCCCATGATCTCTCTCCCTCGTTTAGTCTCTCCGACAAACACATGCTCAAATCCTGAAGAATCTCGCCTGGCAGAAGCAAAGAAACCAATGAAGCAGGCAAATGGTAATCCATCACAGAAGCCACTTGTTACATTTCACAGAACCACATAATTGTTTTGATGCGTACAAAGTCCATTCGGACCATCATGTCTGTACCAGCTCTCCATCAGGGCTTAGTGCTACTCTTGTGGCTTTTCTCCATGCTGTTTTATCAAATTTAAATAGAAATAATCATCCAATGCCCTCTTGAATGCCTTAATCGAAGCTGCCTTCAGAATGTTTCCATGCAATGTATTCTAGACCCACATCATATAGTATTTGCATATGTTCCAAATCACTTTAAATCTGTGCCCTCTCATACTTATCCTTTTACAAGCAGGAGATTTCTCTCCCTCTATTCTACCTAGATTCCTCATGAATTTGAAAACTTCCACCAGATCTCCTCCTAGCTTGCTTCTCCCCAAAGAGAATAACAGTAGTCTGTTCAACATATCCTCATAACTGAAGTTTCTCATCCACGGAACCACTCTTATAAACTGTTTCTGCACTTTCTCCAATGTTTTTGCATCCTTCCTATCATGTGGCACCCAGATCTGTACACCTGTCCTTCACGAAGCTGGGCATGAGCCATGTGTCCCTGCAATTGTGGTTAGATGAGGATTCCCAGAATTATGCTCCAAATAATACCCACAAGGATCTGTACCAATATACGAGACTGCCAATCAGGGTATCATCAACCTGTGCCATTTTTTAGTGGAAGAACATTTTACAAGGTCTCCCCCAGGTCACCATTTTTCTAGATGACACGCTCATAACAGGGAAGACCAATAAGGAGCACTTAGAGAACTTGGCCATAGTCCTCAGACTTTTCATCCAGGTGGCTGTTTGCCTTAAAGGGAAAAATGTGTGTTCTAGGCACCCCAAGTGACCTACATAGGCTACAGAGTTAACAAGACCAGGTTACACCTGTTGGAAGATAAAGCGACAGCGATCAAAGGTGCCCCAGCTCCCACGTCTGTACCAGAACTTAGGTCTTTCCTTGGGCTGGTGAATATTACGTCAAGTTCATAAGTAACCCGGCCTCCATCCTGCCACCTTTGCATCAACTCTTAAAAAAAAAGTCAGTCTTAGAGATGGTTGCAGAGCCAACCCACAGCTTCCAGGGAAATGAAAAAAAACAGCTATCGTCGTCTAAAGTGTTGGCACATTACGATCCCAAGCGAGATCTGGTATTGACGTGCAATGCCTCCCGTTACGACATCAGGATACTATTAGCAAACAGGTGGCCCAATGGAGAGGAATATGGCTATTGCAAAGCATAAATATGCCCAGATAGAGAAGGAAGGTTTGGCCCTATTTGGAGTCAGGAAGTTCCACCGATACCTTTTCAGATGTAAATTTGTAATAATAATAGTCCACAAACCCCTGATAGATCTACTTAAAGAGGACATGGCAGTTCTGCCATTAGCTTCAGGTCAAATTCAGCACAGGGCTCAAGCGCAAGTTGGAACGCAGTCTGGGAAGCCAAGCTGGAAATGTGGATGCATTGAGCTGCCACCCGCTGGCAGATACATCACTTGTGGTACCACCACTGGAAAAGTCTGAAAAGATTTAAAATTTTTCTGGACACATTCCAGTCACAGTTGAGAATATCAGATTTTGGATGCAGAAAGAACCCATCCTGGCAAAACTGGTGCCGATGGTGGAAACCAAAGGGCTGTCACAACCAGAATTGAAAACATTTTGGACCTGGAGAGACCAAATCACTGTGGAAGATGGCATTTTATTACGGGGAGCAAGAGAGATTGTCCCCAGTAATGGTTGGTGCCAGATACTGGCAGAAGGCCACCAGGATCGTCCATGGGTCTCCAAAATGAAGATGTTGGTGAGAACGTATGTCTGGTGTCCAGGATTGGACACAGACATAGCTATGTTGGTGGGTCAGTGCCCAGAGTGCCAACAAGGACAAAATTAAGACCAGCAGCTCCTCCAGCTTTGAGAAAGAGGTGGGCACCATGAGGGCTGGGGGGCATTATTTCCCACATGAGCACTATTTTGATTTGGTGGCCCTCCCTTGTTTTCCCCACCTTCCATGTTTTTTTGTCGTCTTGTTGCAAGCTCCTGGAGGGCAGTGTTTGTAATTCGATTGATTGAGTGTCCTCATAACTTGATGGTGGCTCTACTTTCAAAAACAGAAGACCTGGATTCTTTCGGCCTGCTCCTGGGTCTGGTTAAAGTAGCCAACAACAGGCCCAGGCAGTAGGCTGCGAAGGAGGATGTGATTCTGCCTGTCTCTCTTCCGTAGTTAGTTCCTGACGGGGTGTTCTTGGAGAGGGAGCACATCATGCTGCCTGTAGCCTTGAAGATGTTTTTGGAGAGACATTGGTACTGCAGGGTCCAGGGCACAATATCTCCCCATCATCACCGTTTTTATTTATTCCCTCATCCCTTGTTTCTCCCCTGCCCCCTTTCAAGGTTGTTTCCACATTGCCCATGACGGTTTGCTCTCTGTTAAAGAAATGATTCATTAATTAGGTGGTTGGGCTTATTCATGTTTAAGAACAAAAGCTGGATTCTTCCCTGGGTATGAGTTGTCTTCCGGACAGGGAAAGAGTTCAGTGGGAGAGGTGGAAGCTGTGGATTTACAATAAAACTCAGATTTCTGCAAGCCTTCAACAAAAACAGAAAATTACTGGAGAAACTCAACAGGTCTGGCTGCATCTGTGGAAAGAAATCAGCGTTAACATTTCAGGTCCCTTGACACTTCTTCAGAGCTGTCTTTTGCATCTAATTCAATACTTTGCTCTCTTAAAGATAAAAAAACATACCCATATCTCCCTCCTCTGGAATACAGCTGAAACCAGATGTCATAAAGGTGTTGCTTGAACTGCTGTGGATCAGCTGATGTGAGATTTTTACCGACAAGGTATTGATGAGTTAACTGAAAAGAGGATAATTATGAGAGTCATCATCAGCACATTGGATGCCACAATCAATGTTCAGTTTATTTCACTGTTATTCAGGTTTTCTAACTTAATTGCAACTATTTCTTATGTTCTTAATTCAGACACAGAGAGGGTATGGGGCGGATGGCTCTTTAATCTAAATCAAGAATAAAGAAGCCTTGTCAGGAATAGAGATGAGTTGTTACAATTGTACAGGACTTTAGTGATGCCATATCTGGAGTAGTGTATAATCTCGTCTCCTGACCTAGGAAAAGGAAGACTGCATTAAAGGCAACCTAAAAATGGTTCACTGCCATTCCTGGCAGTAGCCTCTGGAGGAAAGGAGAGGTCAATGTTTTGAGTATTACCCTTCTTCAGAGAAGCTGCCTGGCTTGCTGTGTTATTGCAGCCTCCTGTTTGTCTCACGAAGTTAGTCCCTAGGATGCGGAGGGTTGTCCAATGATAAGAGGTTGATCTGGAGTTAAAAATAATGAAAGGTAATCTGATTGAAGGGTACAAAGTTCTGAAGGCGCTCGATGGGATTGTTGCTCGGCAACTGTTTTGATTTGCCCACCCAGAGGAAACATAGGGGCACAATCTCAGGGTAAGGGACTCATCATTTAGGACTGAAATGAGGAGAACAACTTCACACAGATGATTGTGAATCTTTGGAATTCTCTATCCTGGGGGTTTTGTCTCTATTGCTGAATAAACTGAAGTCTGGGATAGACAGATTTGTGGTCTCTTAGGGGATCAAGGGATATGAGGAATGGGCGGGGAAGTGGAGTTGAAGCCCAATGTCATACTGAATGACACTCAATGAGCCAAATGACCTACTCCTCCTCCCATTACTTGTGTTGAATATCATTCTTTGTGAGGCAGGGCATCCGACTGCATTAGTTTCCTAATGTGTGGGTCAGAGTAACATTTACCACTCCACTCCCAGTCAGAGATTAAAAAGTCATTGAGCTTCAAAATACAGGTTATGAGAAAATGAGCGTGTTTGGGCTGTTGTGATTAATCAGCAAAAAGGTCACAAGCTCCAAAGTAAACTAACTTTAACAGTGTTCAAACAGTACATCCACACAGCATCAGGTCAGAGAAATGATCACAGCAAGAACAGTCAAAGAATTAAAAGCAAAGGCTCTGATAATTGTTGAGGAAGATGAGTGAAGTTGCTAAGTACTGAAACATAAATACACAACACAGATAGCATGCTTGGAAGTGCTAGGACACTTGATTTGTGAAATCAAAGAATGCAACCAAGTTGTAGTGCTATATAAACATTCTGGAGTTCATATGATTACTTTTGGCAACCTGGAGAGATTTGGCAGGATTTTGCTTCAGGAAATTAAGTTGGATAAAGTCCATGACAGGACACATTGTGCACAGCTTGTGAAAGCAGGAATTGGCACAAGTTCTGAAGTTTATATCCTGGAATTACTCCTTAGGCAGTGATCTCCTTCATGACTAAAGTCTAGAATTCTCATCTTTTATCACCTGATGGGAAGAGATTTAGGTTCCTTACAGTGAGAAGTCATCCACTCACAAGCCTCATTGTTTCTCAAGCAGTAAGCAACATGGGTCCATGGTTGCAAGGTTCTCATAACAGTTGTCAGCTCTGGTTTACTGGGTAGGCCTCCTATGTAAAATCTCAGAAGGCTGTACATTCTCTACCAATCCAAAGACTTGATAACCCAGGTTGATGCTCCCATTGCAGTACTCAGAGAATCATACAATGTGGCAGGAGGCCATTCTGCACCTCACAATATGTACTAATCAGTTAGGCCCAAAGACCTGATCTTTCCCTGTAGTCCTGCAATTATTTTTAATTTATCTAACTTGCTTTTAAAACTTAGCATTGGATTCTCTTAAACTGTCCTTTCAGGTGGTTCCCTCAGATCATAACAACTCGTGTATACATTTGTTATTCCTCATGTCATCTCTAGGTGTGTTAAGCCCGCATCCTCTTGTGAATAAATTTCTAGAATTGGATTTGGTCCATGTTTTTTTCTTTTTTATAACCTCACCTCACTAACTCCCAAAGGCTGTGTTTGAGCATTCGCTCCGGAAACACCTAACACTGCTGTTGTACATGGGAAATTTGGAATAAAATGGAATTTCCAGGCAACTTTCAACACAGCTGAGTAAAGCCTTTGTTAGTCTTTGGCTCAAGAATTAAATTAATAAGCCAAGGAATGCCACTGTCCTCAGGTACATTGTAAGTGTTTCGAGATGACTGCGCTCCTTTTAATGTTGAGTTTACTGCCCTCACCTCCAACCAAATCTTGACTTTTTCAACATTTAAACTCAATTGTTCTGACCTGTGCCTTTGTTTTGAATTTCCCAGCTCTTCACCTCACCTGTAATAGTCATGTCTTCGGTCACCTTAGTCCCATCCAAGTTCTAACACCCTTCGTCCACTTTTAAGGTGCTTGTTAAAACCTAATACTCTAAGCAAGATTTTGATGATTCCTCCTAACATAAAATCCATTTTCACTTATGTCGCTATGAAGCCTCCTGAAACATTTTTCCACATGGAATCAATCTTCCGATTAAATTCAGGGATCAGTGACTCTGCAAGAAGAGGAGCATTGTACCATTGTACACATTATTCTTCAACTAAAGTTGCCTCTTTGATGCTCCAAAGTCAAATTCATGAAAAGCAAACAAATAGTCATTCAATTGTACAGAAGTTGCCTGTTGCTGAAAAACAAGACTCTTTTTTTCAAATCTTTCCATTGTGCATTCATCAGGACCATTCACAAGAATAGTAAAGTAGAGAGGAACAACATTTTCTGAAAACAGCTGGTTAACAATTGTATACCGCAATTAGTACAGTTGGTCCCAGGAGAATGCACCAATTAGACGATGGTTTAAATTTAAACTGAGCTTGGTAGATAACTGTCTGTCATCATCTATGAAGAGTTCTGATGAAGAGTGAATGAACTCAAAACATTAACTCTGCTTTCTCTCCACAGGCCTGCTGAGATTTGCCAACAATTTCTACTTTTGTTTCAAATCTTCAGTGTCTGCAATTCTTTGTTTTATTTTGGTATATAATTGTTGTTTCCTTCATATGGTGAAAGTCCTTGTGAAATGTAAGATGAAAAATTTAGACAAAGTGTGTCTTTCTTCTGCAGTAAACAAACAGTGGCCAAACCTCTACCTGGGTAAACTAAGAGGTTGCAGATATTTTGCCTCTGGCAGTACGTGTTCCTGAAGAGATCTTTTATTTTACTGACCAGAAAATCCATATCTAAGCCAAAGTGTGATGTGTGTTGGATGCACGATTGACACCATTATTTTAATTATTTTCCAACGCCTTTAGAACATAGGACATAGAAAAGTACAGCACAGTACAGGTCCTTCGGCCCACGATGTTGTGCCGTGGAATATTCCCAATCCAAAAATAAAATAATCTAACCTACATTCCGTGAATACAGCAGGCCAAGCAGCATCTCAGGAGCACAAAAGCTGACGTTTCGGGCCTAGACCCTTCATCAGAGAGGGGGATGGGGTGAGGGTTCTGGAATAAATAGGGACAGAGGGGGAGGCGGACCGAAGATGGAGAGAAAAGAAGATAGGTAGAGAGAGTATAGGTGGGGAAGTAGGGAGGGAATAGGTCAGTCCAGGGAAAACGGACAGGTCAAGGAGGTGGGATGAGGTTAGTAGGTAAATGGGGGTGCGGCTTGGGGTGGGAGGAAGGGATGGGTGAGAGGAAGAACAGGTTAGGGAGGCGGAGACAGGTTGGACTGGTTTTGGGATGCAGTCTGCATCCCAAAACCAGTCTAACCTGTCTCCGCCTCCCTAACCTGTTCTTCCTCTCACCCATCCCTTCCTCCCACCCCAAGCCGCACCTCCATCTCCTACCTACTAACCTCATCCCACCTCCTTGACCTGTCCGTCTTCCCTGGACTGACCTATCCCCTCCCTACTTCCCCACCTATACTCTCTCCACCTATCTTCTTTTCTCTCCATCTTCGGTCCGCCTCCCCCTCTGTCCCTATTTATTCCGGAACCCTCACCCCATCCCCCTCTCTGATGAAGGGTCTAGGCCCGAAACGTCAGCTTTTGTGCTCCTGAGATGCTGCTTGGCCTGCTGTATTCATCCAGCCTCACATTTTGTTGTCTTGGATTCTCCAGCATCTGCAGTTCCCATTATCTCTAACCTACATTCCCCTCAATTCACTACTGTCCATGTGCATGTCCAGCAGTCACTTAAATGTCACGAATGACTCTGCTTCCACGACTACCACTGGTAAACTATTTCATGCGCTCACAACTCTCTGGGTGAAGAACCTCCCTCTGACGTCTCCTCTATACCTTCCTCCTAATACCTTAAAACTATGACCCCTCGTGGCAGTCAATCCTGCCCTGGGGAAAAGTCTCTGGCTATCGACTCTATCCATGCATCTCATTACCTTGTACACCTGATCAGGTCACCTCGCTTCCTCCTTCTCTCCAGAGAGAAAAGTCTGAGCTCAGTCAACCTCTCCTTGTAAGACAAGCCCTCCAGTCCAGGCAGCATCCTGGTAAACCTCCTTTGCACCATCTCCAAAGCCTCCACATCTTTCCTATAATAGGGCGACCAGAACTGGACACAATATTCCAAGTGTGGTCTCACCAGGGTTTTGTAGAGCTGCAGCATAACCTCACGGCTCTTAAACTCGATCCCCCTGTTAATGAAAGCCAAAACACCATATGCTTTCTTAACAACCTTATCCACCTGGGTGGAAACTTTGAGGGAGCTATGCACTTGAACACCAAAATCCTGCTGTTCCTCCACACTGCCGAGAATCATGCCTTTAATCCTATATTCCGCATTTAAGTTTGACCTTCCAAAATGCATTACTTCGCATTTATCCAGGTTGAACTCCATCTGCCATTTCTCAGCCCAGCTCTGCATTCTGTCAATGTCTCGCTGAAGCCTTGAATAGCCCTCTATACTATCAATGGCACCTCCAACCTTTGTGTCATCAGCAAACATACTAACCAACCCCTCAACCTCCTCTTCCAAGTCATTTATAAAATTTACAAAGAGCAGAGGCCCAAGAACAGACCCCTGTGGGACACCACTCAGCACTGACCTCCAGGCAGAATACTTACCATCTACAACCACTCTCTGCCTCCTGTCAGCCAACCAATTCTGAATCCAGACAGCCAAATCACCCTGTATCCCATACCTCGTGACTTTATGAATGAGCCTGCCGTGGGGAACTTTATCAAATGCCTTGCTGAAGTCCATGTACACCACATCCACTGCTCGACCCTCGTCAACTTGTCTCGTGACTTTCTCAAAGAACTCAATAAGATTTGTAAGGCATGACCTGCCCCTCACAAAGCCATGCTGACTTCCTTTAATCACGCTATGCTTTTCCAAATAGTCATAAATCCTATCCCTCAGAATTCTTTCCAAAACCTTGCTGACCACAGATGTAAGACTGACTGGTCTGTAATTTCCAGGGATTTCCCTATTCCCTTTCTTGAAAAGAGGAACAACATTTGCCTCCCTTCAATCTTCCCGTACGACTCCCGTGGAGAGTGAGGAAGCAAAGATCTTCGCCAGTGGCTTAGCAACCTCCTTTCTCGCTTCCCAGAACAACATAGGATAAATCTGGTCTGGCCCTGGGGACTTATCAATCTTAATGTTTGCCAAGATTTCCAGCACATCAACTTCCTCAATCTTGATCTGTTCAAACCTGTTTTCCTGCTCCTCAAAGTTCTCATTCACAACAAGGTCCCTTTCCTTAGTGAAAACCGAAGCAAAAAACTCATTTAGGGCTTCCCCTATCTGCTCAGACTCCACACACAAATTCCCTATGCTATCCCTGATCGGCCCTACCTTCTCCCTGATCATTCTCTTATTCCTCACGTACGAGTAAAATGCCTTCGGGTTCTCCCTAATCCTTCCTGCCAAGCCTATCTTGTGCCCCCTCCTGGCCCTCCTCAGTCCACTTTTCAGCTCCTTCCGAGCAAGCCTGTAATACTCTAAAGCTGTGCTAGACCCTTGCTTCCTCCACATTACGTATGCTGCCTTTTTCTTTTTGACAAGAAGCACCTTTGTAAATAGAAGTGACAGCTTCTATTGTAGTACAATAATGGTTATAGAAATCTGATGTCCACTCAGATTTATTGGCTGATAACACCAACCTGCATGACTTTTGTTCCAAGAACTGCATCCAGAAAGCGATTGTTTTCAGCCCTTTCTTCTGGTGTTACCACCTCAGCAATTCCAGTGGACATTTCATAGTTGTCCAAGAGGGAAATGAAGGCTATTTAAATGAATGATTAAATATTGTATTAGGCAACTGTACCGAACAATTACCAAAACAAATCTTTTATAAAATGTTCTTTACAATTTGTACACTGTCACATTTCTCTGGAACTGCTGATAGTAAGTCGAGTGATACAAAAATGTTAAAAACACGAATATTAGACAATACATTACTCAACGCAATCTCCTGCTAAAGTGGAGCAAATGGTCTATCCTTTACTGACTGTAAACTCCAAGGTCAACAAGAGGTTAACTGCTGTTGGTTGGCAGTTTACAGCCTGACACACAATTCCAAATCAGAACTAGGCATAAAGCAGAAAGAAAACAATGAAAAGAACATGCCAGGTTTACAGAGAAAGCTTCAATACCGAATAGACTTGAAATCGGACAGTCAGCAGGATCAGTGACTAAATATGATGTAGCAAACTTCAGAACTTACCAGCAAAGGTTTTAATTGAGTGTAAGCGTTCCTCATTTACGTAGGAGAACAGTGGCCTGCGGGCATTGTCCTTTGCATTGTTACTTCCAGCAGGGACATACCCTGCTTTACCCTGCAGGAAAACAGAGGCTCCAATTACTCTGGTCTAACAACAATATAATGATTCATCAATACAGAGAATCCTCACTTAAAGTTATAGTTGTATTTAAAAAAAAATCACAGCTTTAAATAAAACAACATTGTGTATATCATAGGTTCTGACAGAGATCAATATTAAGCCAGGATCAGGTTTCTTTAGACACTTTCTGAGCCAGAAAGGTCAACCTACCCTTTGAAATACTGTGTTGTATGTGTACATTCTTGGATGAATTAACAGGCAAAATAAATCACTAAATACAACGGAAATACTGCACAAACTCAAATTGAGTAACACATCAGTCTTGATGGCCCACAGCACGCCTGAAACCCAGCTCTGTCCATCTTACTCTGTCACCATGTCATATTTAAAGTGATTACAAGCTCCGAGTTGTACAAACCTTCCCTACTTAGTCCATGGATAACAAAGTGTAGAGCTGGATGAACACAGCAGGCTAAGCAGCATCAGAGGAGCAGGAAGGCTGATGTTTTGGGCCTTGACCCTCCTTCAGAAACGGTCTAGGTCCAAAATGTCAGCCTTGCTGCTCTTCTGATGCTGCTTGGCCTGCTATGTTCATCCAGCTCTACACCTTGTTATTTCAGATTCTCCAGCATCTGCAGTTCCTACCACCTCTGAGCCAATTAGTCTATACTTATCTCCATGCTCACTAACTCTCTTCCTCGTCTACACACCACCAACTGGTTCTTGACATCACATGACTCCGATGACTCATGACTCAAAACACAACGATGCATAAGGCATACGACACAATGTTAATCCAAAACTACTGATGTAACTTGAAGAAATAAGTCCTTAAAATAAAGTGTTCATATGAAATAACAACAAGCAGGACAGTGTAAAACAAGTCATAGATTTGCAGCTCAGGTTGAGGATGTGAGTTTGCTCACTGAGCTGGAAGGTTAGTTTTCAGACGTTTCGTCACCATTCTAGGTAACATCATCAGTGAGCCTCTAACGAAGCGCTGGTGTTATGTCCCGCTTTCTATTTATCTGGTTAGGTTTCCTTGGGTGGGTGATGTCATTTCCGGAGCTAGCCACCAGGATACATGAACATCACCTAGCCACAAAAAGACATGACCCACTATCACTCGTATCCTTACACACAGATGAGGAAGGACACCACTTTGATTGGGACAACACATCCATCCTAAGGCAAGCCAAACAGAGACACGCATGAGAATTCCTAGAAGCACGGCATTCCAACAGGAACTCCATCAACAAACACATTGATTTGGAGCCAAGCTACCATCCCCTGAGAAAAAGAACAGGAAATGACATCACCAACACAGGAAATGACATCACCAACCCGAAGAAACCTAACCAGATAAATAGAAAGCAGGACATAACACCAGTGCTTCGTTGGAGGCTCACTGATGATGTTACCTAGAATGGTGACGAAACATCTGGGAACAAACCGGCAAGCTCAGTGAACTAGCTTACATCTCGAACACAATAAAGACCCACTCTCTTGTGGACCGAGAGGAGGAGAGTGCTATCTTGGAGGTGAAAGGAGGACGTCGGGTTGGCTGTGCACCCTTGCGACCAGTGGATCTTAATGCTGGCTTCGGCGTAACGCTGGTTCAGGGGAGCAGCCAACCTGCAACGATGGCTGCAGCAAGTGCTCGTGCCCCAGGTCAGGGGGTCTGGAACACCATCCGTGTTTCTGTAAAGAAGGTGGATGAAGGTGCACCTGTGGACCGCACCTTCTTCGTGAAGACAGTCCTGTTGGACTGTTGTGGGTTTGCTGCTGCGGACATTTACTGCCTGCAGGATTTCCCCGGAGGAGGTTTTTACGACGTGACCTTCAGGAGTTCCAAGCTTTGCGAGCGCTTCCTGGAGGTTTTCAAGGAGAAAGGAGGTGAGGGCCCCCTCTCTGTATTGACCGCTGTCCCACTGTTTGTGATGCCAGCGCAGAGGAGCCGTATGGTGGCTGTGCACATGTACAACCCGCATGTGCCAGCAGTTCATGTCCTGACCTTCCTCGGAAGGTATGTGAAGGTGGAAGGGGACCTAACTGACATCGTGGACCCCTTTGGCATCTGGACGAGTAAGAGGCAGGTCAAGGTGACGCTGAGGATGGGCGCAGACGGGAATGTCGCACACCCACCGTCCAGCTTCGCAATCGGCGGGAGCAGGGGCTACCTGACCTATGCAGGGCAACCTAAAGTCTGCCATGCCTGTGGTAGGTCAGGTCACATGGCGGCCGACTGCAAAGCCACCATCTGCAGGGAGGAGGGACACCTTGCAAAGGATTGCCCATGAGAAAGAAGCTGCAGCCTTTGCGGGGAAGCGGGCCACTTCTATAGGGCATGCCCGCGGCGGGGTACCACCTACGCCCAGGTCGCCGGCAGGGGAAATGCGGGGCCAGCCCCCCCAGAGGAGAGGAAGGCACCAGGGCCCAGAAAGGACCCCACTAATGTGCAGGAGGGCCAGGCCATTCAGGAGGGCCAGGCCGTGCAGGAGGGCCCAGCCCTGCAGGATGGGCCCGAGGCCAGCAAAGCACCCCTGCAGGCTCCGATCCCCCGCTGACAACCCGGAGCCAATGGAGGCGGCGACAGGCGACCCAGGGGAGTGGACAACAGTCCGGAAAGCGAGGAGGAAGGTGCGTCGACAGGCCCAGGAACCGCAACCATCAGGCGGGAAGAGGCAGCTACAGGGGGGCTATAAGAGCTCCTCTGATGAGGAGGATTCGGAGAGGGCCCACCCGAAGCAGAAATTAAAGGTCTCGAGGGGGAAGGAAAGCAGCACCCCGCTTCCAGGTGACGGGAGGCGTCCTGAGGCTCCCTCCGACACCCAGTCAGGTGCCGCTGGAGCACCGGAGGGCCCCCCCGGAACTTCCAGGCGGAAGGAGGAAACAGTGCGTCCCCAGCCTGACCCGGAGCCGGACCCACCTGCCTCCGCACCCCTGACGGGGGGGATGCCACCCGGAAGGCAGCACGGACGGTTTCCTGAGCCCGGAGAGCGTCCAGCAGTTAGCCCGGGCAATGGGCATGAAGGGACAGATGGAGGGGCTGGACCTTGGACTTGGGGAGGGTACTGCGGTCACTGCCCACAATGGGGGTACGAGTTGCGAGCATTAATGTGCGCAGCGTCAAGTCAACCGCGAGATGTGTGTCCACGTTGGCCTACCTGACCACCATCAAGGCGGACCTCCTGTTTCTGCAGGAGTGTGGGATACCGCACCTCGGCAGGTACGGGAAATGGTCCGGCGCCTGGACCTGTGGGCCTTCGATCCGGTCGGCGGGTAACGACTGTCGCTCCTCGGGCCTGGCTATTCTGCTGCGGGGGCGCGACTTCACCATCTCTCAAGTTCAGGAGGTGGTGGGGGGGGCGCCTCCTAGTGGCTGACATTACCTACAGAAATGCTCCCATGAGGCTGATCAACGTGTACGCCCCAGCGGTACGGAGTGAGCGGTTGGCCGTCCTGCAGCGGCTTCCATCCCTGCTGGCTACGTCCAGGCCGGTCATCCTAGGCGGAGACTTCAACTGCATCATTGATGCAGATGGAAGATCCGGCGTGGGGACAGCGGGTGGGGGGAGTCAACTGGAAATCACGTCCAGATTCCTGATGGGCACGGTGAAGGATGCCAAGCTGCTCGACGTCTTCAGCACCCCTGCAGACGGAGCGCAGCAGAGGTACACCTGGTCGCGGCCAGACGGGTCTATCCGCTCAAGGATAGAGTTCCTGTTTGTGTCACGGACGTTCTCGGTGAGGTCCACCGGCGTCGAGCCGGTGTTCTTCTCTGACCACTGCCTCCTGCTGGCCGACTGTCACTTAGAAGACGACCAGCCGGCCAGCAAGGGGACGTGGAAGCTCAACACGACTCTGTTGACCCCAGAGAACGTCGAGGAGCTTAAGAGGGAGTACGCCCGTTGGAGAACCGTGAAACCCCTCTTTGAGTCTCCAGGCGACTGGTGGGAGACGGTGAAGGAGAACATCAAGAGGTTCTTTGTCCTCAAGGGTGTTCAGAAGGCAAGAGAGAGGCAGGGAAAGCTGTCGCGACTCCAGAAAAGGGTGCAGAACCTGCTCCTTCTGCAGTTGTGGGGGTCGATGTCACGGACGACCTCCGCGAGGTGAGGGGCCAGCAAGCCTCGCTCTTCGCCGCGGAGGCCTCCAAGATAATCTTCTGGTCCAGGGTCCGCTCCGTGGAGCAGGACGAGACGTGCTCGCGTTTCTTCTTTCAGAAGGTGCACAAAGAGAGCTCTGTGCTTAGCCGGCTGAAGGAGGACGACGGCTCGGTGACGTCGTCGCGGCCCGACATTTTGAGGATCAGCAGATCCTTCTATGCCGGACTGTACGACACAAAGCCCACGGACAGCACGGCCTCCGAGTCGTTCCTGTCGTCTATCACGGAGGTCTTAGACGATGGCACGAGGGAGTGGCTGGACCGGCCAATATCCCTGGACGAGCTGGCCAGAGCCCTCAAGTCCTTGCAGAGGAATAGGACTCCCGGAAGCAACGGCTTACCGGTCGAGCTGTATTCCGCTCTGTGGGGCCTGGTCGGCCAGGACCTGCTGGAGGTGTACGATAGTGCGCTTCGGGCAGGGGAAATGTGCAAGTCCATGAGGAAGGGCATCATCACCCTCATTTACAAGAGGAAGGGGGAGAGGGAAGAAATTAAGAATTGGCGTCCCATTTCACTTTTGAACGTGGACTACAAAATCCTGGCCAAGGTCATAGCCAACCGGGTCAGGTCTGTCCTGGAGTCAGTGATTCACCCTGACCAAACCTGTGCTGTGCCGGACAGGAAGATCGCTGAGAGCCTCGCGCTCATCAGGGATAAGATCGCCTATGTGCAGGACAGGCGGGTGGACACCTGCCTCGTCAGCCTGGACCAGGAGAAGGCCTTCGACAGGGTCTCTCATGCTTACATGAGGGACGTCCTCTCCAAATTGGGGTTCGGGGAGGGCATCCGCAATTGGATCCGGCTGCTGTACGCCAACATTGTTAGCGCAGTCTCGATCAACGGGTGGGAATCAGACAGTTTTCCTGTTAGATCTGGAGTCAGGCAGGGCTGCCCACTCTCTCCTGCCTTGTTCGTGTGCTGTGTGGAGCCCTTCGCCGCCTCCATCAGGAAGGACGTGAGCCTGAAGGGCGTGACTATCCCAGGCAGCGGAGGCCTTCAGGTCAAGACCTCCCTGTACATGGACGATGTCGCCGTCTTCTGCACCAATCGTCGGTCGGTGAGTAGACCATTGGACATCTGTGGCCAGTTTGAACTGGCCTCGGGTGCCAAAGTCAATAGGGGTAAGAGCGAGGTCATGTTCTTCGGGAACTGGGACGACCGCTCCTTCATCCCCTTCACCGTCAGGACAGACTACCTGAAGGTGCTGGGTGTTTGGTTTGGTGGAGCTGGGGCATGCACTAAGACTTGGGAGGAGCGTATCGCCAAATTGAAGCAGAAGCTGGGCAGGCGGACGCTCTGGTCCCTCTCCATCGCGGGTAAGAGCCTGGTTGTCAGGTGCGAGGGGCTTTCGGTACTGTTGTATGTGGCGCAGGCCTGGCCTATTCCCCGGACCTGCGCCGCTGCGGTCACCCGGGCCATCTTCCACTTCATTTGGGGGTCGAGGATGGACCGGGTCCGCAGAGACACCATGTACAAAGACCTGGGAAATGGGGGAAAGGGCGTACCGAATGCCACCCTCGCCCTGACGGCTACCTTTGTGTGCGGCTGCATCAAGCTGTGCGTAGATCCTCAGTACGCAAACACCAAGCGTCACTACTTACTGAGGTTCTACCTGTCCCTGGTGTTGCGAAGGATGGGCCTGGCCTCGTTGCTGCGGAACGCTCCGAGTAGTTGGACCGTTCCGTACCACCTGTCCTTCGTGGAGAAATTTTTGAAAGGAAACACCTTTGACCACAAGGCCGTCAGGCAGCGGTCAGCACGTAGTATCCTCAGGACCCTTCGGGAAAAGGAGAGGGTGGATCCCGTCGTGTGGTTCCCCACGCAGACTGCCAAAGTCGTTTGGCAGAATGCCTCATCGCCTGAACTTTCAAACAAGCACAAGGACATTGCTTGGCTGGCGGTGAGAGGGGCTCTGCCAGTGAGATCCTTTATGCATGCCCGGAATCTCTGCACCACCGCACGCTGCCCTCGAGGTGGCTGCGGGGGGGACGAGACTGTCGATCACCTCCTTCTGGAGTGTGCCTATGCGCAGGAGGTCTGGAGGGGGATGCAGTGGTATTTGTCGAGGTTCGTCCCGAGCAGCTCCCTGACGCGGGACTCCGTGCTCTACGGGCTGTTTCCGGGGACGCACACCGAGACCAACATCAACTGCGCCTGGAGGACCATCAATGCGGTGAAAGACGCTCTTTGGTCTGCCCGCAACTTGCTGGTCTGCCAGCTGAAAGAACTGACCCCGACCGAGTGTTGCAGACTGGCGCACTCCAAGGTCCAGGACTACGTGCTGAGGGACGCGCTAAAGCTTGGGGCAGTCGCCGCCAAGGCGCGGTGGGGAAAGACCACCGTATGAGCCCCCTCGTCCAGAAAAGGGAAAAGAACCCTATCTGGTAACTGGGCCCAGCTGGCGCCTTCCCCAACTGGTCAGGGGGCCAACTGGGACTGTGCGGGGTGACGACTGCCGGGGCGGTTTCTTTGCTTTGTTTTTTTTACTGTTTTGTTTTTTTTTCCTTTAGTTGGTGTACGTACCCCCGGATAACCCGGAGCGGCTTGCATGACTGGGTAGGTGTATAAATGTTTTATTTTTTGTACATTCTACGAATAAAGTATATTTTTTCAAATAAAAAAAAAAGGTGACGAAACGTCTGAAAACTAACCTTCCAGCTCAGCGAGCAAACTCACATCCGCAAGTCATAGAGTCACAGAGATGTACAGCATGGAAACAGACTCTTCGGTCCAAATTGTCCGCGTTGACCTAAGTTAATCTAGTCCCATTTACCAGCATTGGCCCATATCCCTATAAACTGTTCCTATACATGTACACATCCAGATGCCTTTTAAATGTCATACCGGCCTCCACCAATTCCTCTGGCAGTTACTTCCATACACACACCACCCTCTGCATGAAGAAGTTGCCCCTTGCGTCCCTTTTAAATCTTTCTCCTCTCACCTTAAACCTACGCCCTACAGTTTTGGACTCCCCTGCCCTGGTGAAAAGATCTTGGCTGTTCACCCTATCTGTGCCCCTCATGATTTTATAAACCCCTTTGACACTCCAGGGAAATAGCCCCAGCCTACTCAGCCTCTCCCTATAGCTCAAACCTTCCAAGCCTGGCAACATCCTTGTAAACATTTTCTGAACCTTTTCAAGCTCCACAACATCTTTCCTTTAGCTGGCAGACTAGAATTGAACTGTAAAACAAACGTTTTTAACTTTTTAAAAAAAAACAAGGACTATCTATACTACACCTTCAAGTTTGAAGACACCTTAATTTAGCAGTATGTAATCTTCAGTCATTAGTCAAAACCCTGGCACTTTGGATCGACCTATTTTACATGGACCGCAGAGATTCAAGAAGGCTGCTCACCACCATCTACTTCAGGGCAATAAACGGCGGCCTCTGATAAATGCTCACTTCTTACAAATTAATTTTTTAAAAATTCTTTCATGGAATATGGACATGTAGGCCAGATTTTATTGTATTAAAACAAAATGCTTGCTATAAATCCCTATACAACCAACACATTTCAAAACCACTATCCGAATACAGCTAATGCAGTCCAACAAAGCACCAAACAAGTTATCATGCATATTTGTAAAGCTGGTATATGAATATGCCAACCTGCACAGAAATCTGATAGTCTATTCCAGGCACCAGTCGGTTTTCGTCTGCTTTCCAAATCTCATTTAGTATGTTGGAAAGCTCCTGGTTCATTACCAATCTGAAAGAGAGAAAACAGCAAAATTTGAAAAACACTTCTTTTGAGTGCTGGGGGAGACCCACTTTTTTCGGTGCCAGTCACAGCTTTCAGCTCTGTCCCTTACAGAAACAACCAAATAGTGTGACTTATACTACAATTAGCGCAAACCCGGGATATCCAAAAGCATTCCACAGCCTTTTTGAAGTATAATCGCTTGTGATGTAGGCAAGCAAAATTACAAGTCAGGAACTAATTACAGAGGCAAGTAACTGAGTATAGAAAGCATTCCTAATGCAAGGCAGACCGGTCAAAACATCTGTGTTATGGATATAGCTACAGTGTCATGATGAGGAAGTGAAAGACATTTCTGGCCAAAAGTCAATTATTTCTTGGCACATAATCATTGGGACAATTTTGTACCATATTGAGAATCCCTCACTTCACTCAGTCTTTAGCTTTGAGCTTCCCAATTTTTTCCCCGTTTCCTCCATCAATTTTTCAGACTCAGTGCAACCCTGGGTCTGCAGGGGTTTGGGGTGGGTGTCGGGGAGTGGTTTTGGCTGCTGGGGCCATGTTTGGGAAGCTCTGCTCTGAACAAAAATGGTGGAGGAGACTTTTCAGCTCATTGGTTAATCAGGTCCTTCTTTAGGATTCTTACACTCATTTTGTATATCTCCTTGCCTCCGTGCCAAGTCTGGGTTTGTTTATGAGGAACCTCTTTGTTTGGAAGACTTCAACAAAGTTGTAAGTTAGTGTCATGAGCAAGGCCAGTTCCTTCAGTTAATTCCAGTAGGGTTGAAAGATTTGTTCCTTAACTGATCAGGGCAACCAGGGATGGGGGAGAAAATGCCAGACTGGATGGTCAACATCCTGACAACAATTCTCTTCTTAAAAAACAACATAATTTACCCTAATTTGTGGTTATAGTTCTTAGATTTCTACTCTAGGCTCCACTTGCAAATTATTACAGCTACTTTAAAATGCTTAAAAGAACATGAAACAAACCACATGAACAAATCTTCAACTGTTCACCAATTTCTTCTCATCCATCGTCTGACCCTAATGTTTTTACTTGTCATTCCCAGAACCGAAGTATTTCCCGAATTAACTACAGAATCCTCCAAAGCCTCTGCACTACACCCCAGAGTACTGAAGGAGATGGCTATAGAGATTGTGGATGCATTGATGGTCAATGTGCAAACTTTGATAGACTCGGGAAAGAAGGAAGTATAACCCTACTATTCAGATGGGAAGGAGAGAAAAATTACAGACCCACTAGTTTCACATCAGTAGGGAAAATGTTATAATAGATTATAAAACAATGGGATAACTGCAAGCTAAGATACAAAGACAGAAATTGCAGGAAAAACTCAGCAGGTCTGCAGCATCTGTGAAGAGACAGCAGAGTTAATGTTTCAGGCCCAGTGACCCTTCCTCAGAACTGAAGGAGGACCCAAAACATTGACTCCACCTTCTCTTCTCAGAACCTGCCAGCACTCTTGAATTTTTCCAGCAATTTTCACAATTTTTTTCATGGATGCTAAGGAAATCCGATTGAGCAGAATCAATGTGGATTTATGAAAGGAAAATTATGTTTGACAAACTTGGAGATTTTTTTGAGGATATTACTTGTAACATGGATAAAGGAGAACCAGTGGATATGGCATTTTTAGATTTTAACTCTGCCTAATCCTAACAATATTTTCTAAGCATCCTGTTTCATATCCTTTATTGTAGATTTAAACATTCCTCTATAACTAATGTTAAGGATAACAGGTTTGTACTTCTAGGTATTTTTTCTCCTTCCATTCTTGAATAGTGGAGTAATATTTCCTACAAAACATCAGGAATCATTCCAAAGTTCACAGAATCTTGAAAGACTATCCAACAATGCACCCACAGCTTTCTCTTCTAACACTCTAGGATGCAGATCATCAATTTTAGAGGAGTTGTCTACTTTAAGTCCCATTAGTTTCTCTAGTGCTATTTTTAAAAACTAATATTAATATCTTGAAGTTTTTTGCTTGATAAACTCTCAATTATTTCTGGGAGGCTTATAGTATTTTTCTCCATGAAAACTGCATCAGAGTAATATACACCTACAAGTTCTCCTCCAGCCAATCCAATCCATCCTGTTTTTGAACCACATTGCTGTTCTGTCACAGTCTCTGGTCTCTATTGGAACTTCCCTTACTAATAGCACTGTGGGTGTAACTGTGCCAAATGGATAGCAGAAGTTGAAGTAGGCAGCTCACTATCGCCTTCTCCAGGACAACTTGGGAGAGGGGATAAATACTGGCCTAGCCAGCAAAGCTCACTTCTTGTGAACAATTGAAAAAAAAAGCTTGATTTCAGAAGAACCATTAATCTGACAGTCACCCATTAGACTGGGCAAGATATTGATGGGTGCAGCACAGTAATCAGATTAAACTGGATTGCCTGTAGGAGAACTAAAATGGTGCAATTGGGAATGAGCATTCTGATTTTATGCACAAACGTTTTGTGAATCTCTCTTACAATAACTACAGCCTGTACTATAAAAATCATTAAGCATGCTGTTCTTCCAACTGTTGGGTTTGGCATTAGCCTGTTACACTCTCCCAAGTGGCAAATCTTCCTCCATTGAATGAGTTATAATGTAAAGCGCACTGTTCGAAATGGAGATTTCTGTGATGCTTGATTCCAACATTGTCACTGTCCATGGACTCAGGACCCTGTGATAAACAAGGTACAAACAAAATGTCCTCTTCCTTCAGGTGTTTAAATAGATTCAGGTTGACTTTTATTTGAATATGACCAAGCGAATTAGGAGCAGCAGTAGGTCATTTGTCCCAAATGTCTGCTCCAACATGTAAAAGATCACAGCTGACCTGACTGTGGCTTCAATTCCACATTCCCATCTACTTTTAGAACCATATATCCCTGACCCAGGATGTCATTGAGCTGCACTGAAATGCACACTTTTAATTGGGAAAACAGTCATATTAAATGGCAAGCAAAGGTTTGCACCACTAAATTATCCACTGAGGATAAATAAAATGTGGGCACAGTTGGATAAATGGATCGAAGTTCAGTAAAGTTCGGGAATAGTCTCTTAATAATGTAAAAGTAAAATTAGAGTCTGGCATTGCTCAGATCACCACATCCAGTATTTACTGCTGATATATAATTGAATTCTAAAGAAGCCTAAATCCAAAGATAGTTCTTGATCTTATCTCCTCCTTGGCCAGTTCATACCTGCTATTTTTAAAACTGTGTACTGTTGTTCTATTCTCTCCTGCAAGTGGAAACATCCTTGCAGAATCCATCCAGTCAAGTCCCCTCAGGATCTCAGATGTGTCGATAAAAATCACCTTTTATTTGTCTAAACTGCAGTGTTTGCAGGACCAAGTTGTCCAACCTTTCCTCAAAGCGTAACCCGCACTCAAGCCTAGCTATCGGTTTAGTGAACCTCCTCCTAATACATTTACACCTTTTTTTCTTATATATAAAAATCTTCAGATACTTGCAAACTTCTATGTCATTGTCAATATTAAAGCAACGGCATTTCAAATTACAGGGCGCACAAAATTTTATTTTAAAAAATGCTATTCCAGTCAAGAGGAAGTCACTAATTACTCATAACAGGGATGGGATCAACCACAAGCACTCCCACCAGAAACTACACAGCAGGAGAGTTCTCAATGCATATCTTACAAAAATGCTGTTCAGACAGCCTGCGATACATTTTTGATGAAAGCAAGCAAAATCAAAGCACAAACTGCATGCTGTTTGCAAGTTCAATATGTTTAAAACGCTGCACGAAAGATCAGTTGTAAAAGACAAAGTGGAGAGCAGCAGACAGTGGGCTGACCGATGATGGATATCATGGCGCAGTTGCAAACCAGGGAAACTGCAGTAGATGCAAGAGGACAGACTAGATGAACATTCCATGACAGCTAATCTCGTGGCAGGAGTTTCCGCCAGCAGCAGCTATTCTGAGAAAAAGATGTGTTTGATTTTGATAAGGAGTCAAGCACAAGTTTCAACTACTGAATGAATAGAATTTATACATAGCCAAGAACATTCAGAGTCTGTCTGAACCATGAAATTTCAACTCAAATATCAATTATTGATTTGCAGAGAAATCTTACAGAGTTTATTTCCCAGTAAATCCGCGATCACTGAAATGCACACTTTTAATTGGGAAAACAGTCATATTCAATGGGCAAGCAAAGGTTTGCACCACTAAATGGACAACAGGCTAAACAGCCAAATCCCCAGCCAGATGTTCCATGCAAGGACCATCACTCACAGGGTGTACCTGTCAGGAAATTGTGATAATCTCACAGAGATTCTCCCAACTGTATGACAGGATAGAGCATAATCATGAACTTAGATTTATTAGTTTGATTCTAGGATTAAAGAACTGACCAATGAGGAGAGATTGATCTGAGTGGGTCCATGCTGTAGATTGTTTAGAAGAATTAGACTTGATCCTGAGTGTTAGTAGAAAAAGACACTTTGTTGAAGCTTTTTGTCTTGCTGCATTTATGCAATTTGCAAGGATACCAGTAAGTTAACTATCAATCATCTTTAACTGGTGCAATCCCCATGGAAATGCCTCTACCAGTCGACACTTTTCACTTTAAACAGGCAATCTTCTGAACTGCCCTGAGTACAAAATGATAACCTTTGTTGAAATGTGAGTAACCAATTGTTAGTCCAACTGGGTGACTTGGAAAGAGCCAAAGAGTCTGCCAGTTCCCAAAGCAGGCTAGGCCGAAAGCCTGCCTTGATATTCAGCTCTGTGACTCTAGCAATGGATTTAAAAATAAAGATCAGAACATTAAACATCCCTCCTGTTCATTCTCCCTCACCTCCACATTACATAGCATTTCGATACAACTGAGTGGTTTGTTATGCCATTTCAGGGAGCTATTAAGAGTCACCAATATTTGGTGCGGATCTGGAGTCACACGCAAGACAGATCACATAAGGACGGAAGATTTTCCTCGCTTAAAAAGAAAATTGTTGAATCAGACGGGTTTAAACAGCATCAATAGAATGCGCAGCATTAGACGTATTATAAATTCCAGATTTATTAAGTGTTGCATATTTTACCATCTTGTCAGTGAACCCATTCGCCAAAGCATTAACCAACATTTGACTACAAACCCACCATTGTAGGTGTAGTAATGAAACTGGGCTGGTAATGCAGAGGGTCACCTTTTGCTCTAGTAATAAGGGTTCAAACCTACCATCACAGCTTGTGGAAATTAAATTCAATTAAATCTGGAATCAAAAGCTAGTCTTAGTAATGGTGAGTGTGAAAACCATCACTGACTGCCATAAAATCTGTCTGGTTCACTAATTCAGAAGTCACATGGCACCAGGTTATAGTCCAACAGGTTTATTTGAAGTCACAAGCTTTCTGAGTGATTTCTGATTTTGTCCACCCCAGACCAATACTGGCAGCTCCACATCATGGTTTGCTAATGCAATTTAAGGAAGGTACTGATGTCGTTATCTCATCTGCCCGACATGAAACTCCAGATCCAATGTTGTTGACTCTTAACTGTGCTCTGAAATGCTCTAGCAAGCCACTCAATTCAAGGGAAATTAGGGAGGGACAATAAATAGCTGTCGTACCAGCAACACCCACATCCCACGAGAAAAGTAAAAGATATTGTATGTTGCCTTTCGCCATTGCACAACATTTCCCTAAATGACAAACATAGGAAGCAATAGGACTAGGCATTCAAAGCAGATTGTCTAGCAGACCATAGGGCATGTGGATAAGCTCCCCCAGGGTGGTTTCTCAGCCTGGTTTGGTGGTCTTTCAGCAAACCATGGCAGTCCTTCAGACCAACGTGGCCTTAGCATGGACCTTCTGCCTCAGGTGATTCCAGAGCAGTCTCCCAGCCTTGAGAACCTTCAGGAAAAGCCCAGTGCAGTCTGGAGTCAAGGCCCAGCATGGTCTGGAGGCTTGGTGCCAGTGTGGACTGGGGTGGAATGACCTTTGTTCTGAACTTTTTATTTCTCTATTTTCTAATTTATTCCCTCAATCTGCAATACTAGACTTTTTATTTCTTTTCTAAGAACTTGGACTGAAGAATCTGTACCTAGGTACCTTTGTGGCTAAGATGGTGCCATGGGCAGCGACTTGTAAACTTTCCACTTTACTCATCTGAGTACATGTAACAATAAAGCTTATACAGTTCAATTCAGATGTCAATAAAATGTAAACTTTCAGTCTTGACTTCCTGAAAGAAGGGAAAGTTTTGCCAATTAGTCCCTGGAACTGAAGTTTCTCAAGAATGGCTTTAGGGGTGAGGAACTTCAGTTTCAAGGGCTAATTGGCAAAATGTTCCTTTCTTTCAGGAAGTGAAGATTGAAAGGGGAGTTTTCAAAACCATGAGACGGCTGGATAGATTAAAGAGAGAAGAAATTGTACTCCATGGTCAGAGGAACCAAGAACCACAGGAAAAGTGATTGAAAATGACTGGTAAAAGAAAAAAAAATATGAGATGAAGAAAAGTTTTCTTTAAAACCTCAGCAAATTGTTAGGATCTGGATTGCGTTGCCCGAGTGCGTGATACTGCCTAGTCAACAGAGGCCCTTAAAGCATAACTGGATAACTAACATAAAATAATAAATATGCAGATTTACAGAGAAGAGGCACGGGAAGGGGGCTGGCTGAGTTGATCTTGTAAGACAGCCAGCACAAACACAGTGGGCTGAATGGCCTCGTTCTGTACTCAGACATATTCTGCTGTAATTTCAGGTAAATATGGTACCTCTTAAAGAACATGTCAATTTCATAATTTGTGCATAAAAACAGTTGACTCACTGACACAGAAAGCAAATGTAGTCCTGGAAGAATCCAATCAAGAAATCATCTGAAGTCATCTCAGGCCAGGTATTGAAAACAGCTCTCAGCTTCACAAAACTCAGCACAGCTAACACATTCTTTGTTGTTAACCACAAATTATTCAAAAATAAAAAAAAAGTGGCATTTTGTGGTTGCCTGGCTTGCACTAAATTAAATAAAAAAGAAGCAAATAGATCAGGTATTCAAAACAGATAGCCCAAAGGACATGTACATTATTTGGCAGATGTTGGTGAAATATTGGAGAAATGCTTTCAATATTTGTACATTTTGACATAAATTGTTTAGAATGGAAGGGAATGGAATAGAATACAATAGAATAGACTAGGAATAGAATAGAATAGAACAGAACAGAACAGAAATGTATTGTCACGTGTAGTTTTACATGAAAAATAGAGTGAAAATTTCATAAGTTATCACACCACAGCACCAACATTAATGACAGAGGTCATACATAATTTTAAAAAGTAAAATAATAAAGGAGAATTAAGACAAAGTTCATCACAGTTCAGTTAATGGCTCTTGGGCTTGAGGAAAGCCGGTTAAGGAATGATGGAATACTGTGAGGATGCAGCTGGGACAAGACTGCCATTCCTTCATGAGAATGCCACTCTGGGACAAGAGCACCACACCGGGCCACTGGAATATTGGGCTGGAAGCCTCCACCGATGAAGCTGGCCATGCCAGGCTGAGACCACCGTTCCTGGACGAAACTGCCTGCCCGGCTGCAGGAATATCTGGAAGCCAAAGCTGAATCAGAATTCCACACGGGGACGAGGCCTCCGCACCGGGACAAGACTGTCACGTTGGAACAAGACCCCACACCGGGAGACCACCACACTGGGCTGAGACCTCCTCCTCTCCTCCTTCTGGTGCCCAGGCCTAGCTGCAGGCCTGAAGCCTCAGCCTGACCTGCGAGTCCAAGCCTGAGGAGTCAGCTCCTTGCTGACCAGGAAAGTCCAGGCTGAGGTGGAGCCGTGTTCAGCTTGTCCTGGTGTTGCTGCCTGAGGCCTGCTCCCTCAACTGCCACTCTCTCGGATCGCTTAAAATTTAAAGAAAACAAAGAAAAAGAAATAGAAAAAGAGCAGAAGTAAAACGAAGATTAAAAGCAGAGAAAGATTGCTGACGCGAGCAGAGGGCCCCGGGATCAGCCCCCTGCTCTGCCACCATCTTGGAAAGGTGCTCAAAGTATTCCCAGTCATTACTGGAAGTAGTGCTGCATTGAATATCATTCCAACAATCACAAAATAATGCTGTCTGAATGAAACACATGGCTATAACGTTATTTGCACGTTATTTTCCATCTTCATAAAGTGAGTTACCCCACCTACAATGTCACATTCAAGGTTATTGTAGAAGGAAGCCACGTGTAAAGCTTCCACTTTGAGTTTAAGTATTTTATTTTTAGTCAACCTTGTTTGGATGTTTCATGACACACTGTCGTGGCCATCACACTGCGCGCCTAGGTGTGTTGGTCCAGAGGTATTGGCACTTCTATTGCAACACAAGGCCTTCTGAGTATTATTACTTATTACTTTTCTTCAGGAGAAGCATTATCCTGGTCTACCTTTTCGGACGGATGTGAAAGGTCACAGTCTTGAGGATAGAGGACTGGTCATTAAGGACTAAGATGAGGAGAAATTTCTTTTGCCAGAGAGCAGTGAGCCTGTAGAAGTCTCTGCCACAGAAAGCAGTAGAAACATTGAACATTTTCAAGGAGGAGTTAGGTGTAGTTTTGAGGGCTAAAGGGATCAAAAGGTATGGGAAGAAAGCAGGAAGAAGGTATGTAACTGGATGACTGACCATGATCACATTGAATGATGGAGCAGGCACAAAGGGGTAAATGTCGTACTATTTCCGTGTTTCTATCCAGCAGCACTACTTTAAAGAAGAGAAGAGACATCTGGGGAGGTGCACGCCTAGTGGTATTATCACTGCACTGTTAATCCAGAGGCCTAGATAATGTTCTGGGGAAAACAACAAAATCTGGAGATCACAGTGGGTCAGACAGCATCCACGGAGGGAAAGTAAGCTAAGGTTGAGTCTCAGTGATAATGGGAACTGCAGATGCTGGAGAATCCAAGATAACAAAGTATGAAGCTGGATGAACACAGCAGGCCAAGCAGCAGCTCAGGAGTGCAAAAGCTGACGTTTCGGGCCTAGACCCTTCTAATGAAGGGTCTAGGCCCGAAACGTCAGCTTTTGTGCTCCTGAGATGTTGCTTGGCCTGCTGTGTTCATCCAGCTTCACACTTTGTTATCTAAGGTTGAGCCTCGCTCTGATGAAGAGTCATCTAGACGCGAAACGTTAGCTTGCTCTCTCTCCATGGATGCTGTCTGACCCGCTGTGACCTCCAGCATTTGTTGTTTTCAGTACAGGTTCCAGCATCTGCAGTAATTTGCTCCTGAAATGTTCTGGGGACCCTGGTTCGAAATCTGCCACAGCAGTTAATGGAATTTTAATTCAATTTAAAACAAAATCTAAATTAAGAGTCTAATGCTGACCATGAATCCATTGTCGATTGTCAGGAAAAATCCATCTGGGTCACTATTGTGCTTTGTAGAAGGAAACTGTTATACTTACCTGGTCTGGCCTACATGTGACTCCAGACCTACAGCAATGTGGTTGACTCTTAAATGCCCTCTGGTCAATTAGGGATGGGCCATAAATGCTGCCTGGCCAGAGATGCCCATATCCCTTGAATGAAAAAACAAAAGAGGCAGGCAGTTGTCCTAGCTCTGGGTTTACACTTATTCCTTAATCAAATTAATTAAATCAGAAATAAAAACAGAAAATGCTGAAGAAACTCTTTAGGTCTTCCTGTAGACAGAGGAATGGTATTAATGTTTTGCTTTTATTTAACTGTAACAGAGTACATATTACTTGTCATTGCAGTTTGCGGGAACTTCCTGTGCCCAATTATGTTGGTGTATTTGCATATCATTGCAACTGGGACTGTATACAGATGTCAAACAGTTCATCAAAATTATTTGAATCATTACATTCAAAGTTAAATTCAGTCATTCTATATTTGAACAAGTCTTGTGCATGAACCATTTCCATCAAATCTCTCTTCCTCAATATCACATTTTTGCAACCACTGTGCCACAAATAACAAACGTACCTCAGAACTAAAAGACATAAGCAAAACATGCTCGCATTCACATCTGATAAGCTTATTTTAAGGTAAATTTTTCAGTGGGTGCAGAGGTTGTGCTATTCAAGGCAAGCAGGTTTATGTTTGTTGTTGAAAAGTTTTATTTTGTCATCAAATTGAAAACCATTTGTCGTGCAAAAATCGTTTGATTTAACTGTCCTGCATTGTACAGTGTATTCAAACAAAAATGTGGGCAGTGTCTGCAATATGTCCCGGAGCATGTGGTGCAAGTTGGAAAGCCTGCACGCTCTTGTTACTAATTTCTGCCTGGATTCCTGCTCCTTACAGATCCAGTTAAACATTTCCCTTACTAGCTGATTGGGGGCAGTAACTTTAAAGAGTCTATGTAACATACAATGGAGTCATTTATTTTACGCTGCTGAATGATTTAGCCTGATAGATGTCAGTTTACAGCAAATGCTCAGGACAGAACTGTTGCCTGTGAATTGTTTTTGGAAAACAAAATGACACTTCGCAGAAATGGTCCTGCTGAAAACACGTCACCCGATCATTTTGGTGCTATGAGTGGTGCAGCTGTTCTTTGCTCTTCAAGGCAACAAATTGAGGGAGTATTGAAGTCTCCGCAAACAGAAGACTTTACAGCAGCTGGCAATCAAGCAGAATGCGCTAAAAATGAACTTAAGCTTCCTGTTTCTGTACAGCCCGTCTCCTGGCTACAAATTCAAAACAGATTTACATTTCAATTCTTTTGGATTATGCAGTGAGGTATTTAAGAGACAGGGAGTGAGCTTATCTGGTCATCTCTCAGTGGAACGGCTCCACACTTTCTTGTATGGAGTGCAACTTTGAAAGTGGTTTAGGTCCTGGTGTCATATAATTTAAGCTTTCAACTGACTTAATCTGCTTCCGGTGACAGTAGGTTTGTGACCGACGAAACATACTCGAGGGAAACATAGTGGCTGATTGAGGAAATGTTCAATTTTTACACAGTGAATGGTTGTGAGCAAGAATGTACTATCTAAAAGACTGGCAGGAGCAGATTCAGTGCTAACTTTCAAAAGGGAATGGGATAAATGCTGGAAGGGGGAAAATCAAAGCAGGTGATGGGAAAGAACAGGTGACGTGCACAAATTAGAGCATTCTTTTAAAAAAGACGACGCAGGCATGATGACTCAAATGGCCTCAATATGTGCTGCACCAATCTACCTATAGGGACATTGTGTAGAGCTGCCTCGTTTGGACAAATCTGTCAGCTGCTCCATAAAAATGTTATATGATGACAGATGCAACTCAGATGTTGCCTCAGTGCGCAGGACAGAAGGCCTTACAACTTCACAATACCTTTCACAACCTAGGCTAGTATTTATTTCCCACCCCCAATTGCCCTTGAGAAGGATGTAGTGAGCCGTCTTCTTCAACTTCAAAGGGGATTGGATAGCTCTGTTGGCTGGATGGCTGGTTTGCTCTGCAGAATGAGGCCGCCTAGTGTAGGTTCAATTCCCATACCGGCTGAGCTCACCCTGAAGGTTCTGCCTTCTTAACTTTGCTCCTTTCCAGAGACATTGTGACCCTCAGGTTAAATTCAACACCTTTCCTCGCTTTCTAATGAGAGAGCAGCCCTATAATCCCCTGGGACTATGGCAAATTTACCTTTACCTCTGTAGGCCATGCAGTGTAGGTACACCTACAAAGCTGGCAAAGGTGGCAAATGGAGTTTAATGCAGACAAGTGTGAGGTGATGCACTTTGGTAGGAGTAACCGGAAGGCAAAGTACAGGGCTAATGGTAAGATTCTTAGCAGTGTAGATGAGCAGAGAGATCTCGGTGTCCATGTACACAGATCCTTGAAAGTTGCCACCCAGGTTGACAGGGCTGTTAAGAAGGCATATAGTGTTTTAGCTTTTATTAATAGAGGGATCGAGTTCCGGAACCAAGAGGTTATGGTGAAGCTGTACAAAACTCTGGTGCGGCCGCACTTGGAGTATTGCATACAGTTCTGGTCACCGCATTATAAGAAGGATGTGGAAGCTTTGGAAAGGGTGCAGAAGAGATTTACTAGGATGTTGCCTGGTATGGAGGGAAGGTCTTACGAGGAAAGGCTGAGGGACTTGAGGCTGTTTTTCATTAGAGAGAAGAAGGTTGAGAGGTGACTTAATTGAAACATATAAAATAATCAGAGGGTTAGATAGGGTGGATAGGGAGAGCCTTTTTCCTAGGATGGTAACGGTGAGCACGAGGGGGCATAGCTTTAAATTGAGAGGTGAAAGATATAGGACAGATGTCAGAGGTAGTTTCTTTACTCAGAGACTAGTAAGGGAATGGAACGCTTTGCCTGCAACGGTAGTAGATTCGCCAACTTTGGGTACATTTAAGGCGTCATTGGATAAGCATATGGACATACATGGAATAGTGTAGGTTAGATGGGCTTGAGATCGGTATGACAGGTCGGCACAACATCGAGGGCCGAAGGGCCTGTACTGTGCTGTAATGTTCTATGTTCTATGTTCTACTGGAGGGAGGAGGAGTTGCAGGATTTTGACCAGTGACATTGGAGGAATGGCAATAACATTCCAAGTCAAGATTGTTTGAGGCTTGAAGGGGAACTTGCAGGTGGTGGAGTTCCTATGCAGCTCTTACTCTTATCTTTTTAGGTGGTAGGGGTCGCAGGTCTGTAAGGTGTTATTGAAGGAGCCTTGGTGAATTGTTGCAGTGCTTTCTGTAGATTGTTCTTTTCACTCACAGGATGTGACTGTCACTGGCTAAGTCAGCATTTATTGCCCATCCCTAATAGCACTTAAGAAGTTGCAGTGAACTGCCTTCTTGAAACTCTGCAGCACATGTGGGTGTACAATACCATCAGCGAGGGATTTCCAGAATTTGGACCCAGTAACATGGAACGTCTGACGATATACTTCCAAGTCACAGTGGTGAGTGACTCGGAGGGGAACTTGCACATCGTGGTGTTTCCATTTATCTGTTGCCTTTGTCCTTTTAGATGGTTGAGGTTGTGATTTTGGGAAGGTGTTGTCTAAGGATATATGGTAAATTTCTGCTGTGCACCTTGTAGTTGGTACACACTGCAGCCACTGAGCATCGTAGAATCATGCAGCACAGAAGAGGCCCTTTGGCTCATTGACTTTGTACTGCCAAGATATAGTACTACCTACACTGGTCTCACTTTCCCACACTTGGCCCACAGCATTGCATGTTATGCTACTTTAAGTGCTCATCCAAGTATTTTTTAAAGGTTGTAAGGTTTCCTACTTCAACTACACTCTCATGTGGTGGAGGAGTTGAACATTTGTGAATAATGTGCTCATCAAGCAGGCTGTTTTCTCCTGGACAGTGTGAAGGTTCTGGATAGTTGTTGGAGCTACACTCTTCCAGGCAAGTGGGGAATATTCCATCAAGCTCCTGACTTATGCCTTGTAGATGGTGGGCACGCTTTAGGGCGTGAGGAGGTCAGTTACTTGTTGTAAAACCCTTGGCCTCAAACCTAGTCTTGGAGCATTTACATGGCTAGTCTAGTTCAGTTTCTGCTCAATACAATGTTGATAGTGGAGGATCCAGCAATGGTAATGCCAAACAATGACAAGGTGAGACAGTTTAATTCTCTCTAGTTAAAGATGCTCATTACCTGGTGGTCCTACATTATATCAGCTGTTCTCACTATGTTACAACATATCTTGGGACAGTGGATCACAGAACAATGATCAAGCAGAAAGAAGTAGTAAACGCCTTGTTATGGTCCATACAGACAACATTCAGCCCCATGCCCTCCTAAATAATTTTTGTCACTCCTCAAAATATTCAATCAAGTTCATGAGACACAATCTCCTCTGCACACAGCCATGCTGCCTATCGTCGGTTGGTCCATTTTGTTTTAAATCAGAAGTGAGTAAATCCTATCCCGAAGAACCTTCTCCAATAATTTCCCTATCAGTAGTAAGGCTCACAGGCCTTAATTTCCTGGATTATTCTTGTTGCTTTCCTTAAATGAGCAATGGTGGCTATTCTCCAATTCTCTAGTACCTATCCTGTGATTAAAGAAAATATAACAATTTTGTACACGGCCCCACAATTTCTACCCTTGCATTCTGGGTTTGATCCCACCAGGTCCTGGAGACTTTTCTACCTTAATACTTTTCAAAACACCTAGCACCTCCCTTTTTGTTAAATAATGAAATGCTGTTAAATCTCAGCTTATCCACTTCTAGACTCACCATCCACCATGTCCTACTGTTCTGATTTGATTTGATTTGATTTGATTTATTATTGTCACATGCACCTAGATACAGTAAAAAAAATTGTTTTGCGTACAGTATAAGCAGATCATACCATACACAGTGCATGATGGTAATGTAACGGCTGCAGAGAAGGTGCACAAAGAGCAAGATCAACACTAAATCTGAAATTAGAGAGGTCCATTCAGAAGTCTATTAACAGTAGGGGGCGAAACTGTTCTTGAGTCTGTTGATCTATGTGTTTAGGTTTTTGTGTCTTCTGACTGAGAGAAGAGATTGGAAGAAATTATAACCAGGGTGGGAGGGGTCTTTGATGATATTGGCTGCCGTTCCGAGGCTGCAAGAAGTATAGATGGAGTCAATAGATGGATGGTTGGCTTCCATGATGGACTGGGCTGTGTGCACAACTCTCTGCAGTTTCTTATCATCCGAGGCGGAACAGTTGCCAGAACAAGTAGCAATGTATCCAGACAGAATGCTTTCTAAGGAGCATCTACAAAAATTGGTATGACCAAGAGTTGGAGTTTTAATTTGGGTGAGTCCAGTTTTGCTGAGCTGAGAAGTGATTTAGTTAGGGTGAGGTAGAAATCACAACAAGAAGATAAGTCCCACTGTCTAACGTAAAGCTTTCCTTTTCTGCGTGTAGACTTTTAGGGAACTCTGGATTTAGCGGCCTGACTCTTTTCACTTTGTGAGAATACATTTTCTTGGAACTACTTTACCCTCCTTTCAGAATAACTGGATGCAAAGTATTCATTAAGGATTTCACCCAATTCCTCCAGCTCCATGCATCAATTTCCACCTTTGTCCTTGAGTGGACTTACCCTTTCCCTACCTATTCTCTTGTTTCTTATATTCCATAAAACAGCTTGTAATTTTCCTTAATCCTGTTTGTCAAAGGCTCTCCATGGCTCCTTTTATCCTCTCCCACCCCACCACCTCCCCCCCACCCCCACAGCTGCAGCTGTCTTTGGTTTCCTAAATTGGACACATGCCTCCTTTCTCTTTTTGACAACACTCACAAATTCTGTTGTGATCCAAAATCACAAGCTGTGCAATCTTTACCATCCTGTCTTGATGCCCAGATGTCATGTTCCTAAATGCAATTATCTTCTCACAACTTCGAGTAGATTCTGATGGATTTCTCAGATGATTCTCCCAAGTTCCTCAATATAGACCTCGTTGTTGAGGCCCTTTAAGTTTCAACACCCCATAAGAAGCAAATTCAAAATTGTCTGTCTTTTATGGCCAAGCCTTTACTTGTTTTCTTTCTCTGTATTTGAAAGAAAAGTGTTGAAGATTGCCTTGATGTTTCTTGCCAGTATCGTTTCACATTCTGGTCCCTTTCTAATTTCCTTTCGGATTGCACCCCTCCACATTCCACATTCCTCTCTGCTTTCTGTAGTATTGAGCGCTCAGTGTCTGATATGACCTTTCCTTTTCTGCTTGTAGGTTCTTTGATGTCAAGGGAGCTCTGGGTTTAGCAGCCTGGCCACTTTAATTTATTAAAACACATTTTATTGGAACCGCTTTAATCTCCCCTCAGAAGACTTGCACTTGTCATTGTTGCTTCCAGTTCACTTTAGCTGAATCTCTTTTCAGCTTGGTAGGGTTGGACTTACTCAAATTAAAACTCCGACCCTTGATCTATCTTTGTCCTTTTCAATAATTGTGTCAGATAACTCAGTTACGATCACTTTTACCAGAATGTTGCCTTTTTCCTTCCAGATGGCAGTGGTATTGAGTTTGGAAGGTGCTGACTAAGGAGTGTCATGGTACATATAACTGCTGTCAAGTTGCAGAGGTGGTGGAAATGAATAATTGTGGATGGGGACAGATCACATGAGCTACTTGGTACCTGAGTGCGTCAAATTGTTTGAGTGCTCTTGGAGCTGCACTCATGCAAGGGAGTGGGGAGTGTTTTCTGTCACACCTCCCACTTGAGTCTTGTGGCTTGTGGGCAGGCTTTGGTGGGACAGGAGGAAGATTGCTGGCTGCAGAATTCCTAGTTTCTGATCTGCTGATCTATCCGTAGCTGTTTATGGGCTTGGATAGACTCCAGGATGTTAACAGCAGGGGATTCAGCAATGGTAAAGCCATTTGATGTTGAAAGGCGATGGTGACATTCCCTACTGTGCATGATGGTCATTGTCTGACATTTTGTGTGGTAAGAATGTTGCTTGTCACAAGTCAGCCAAGGGCTGTACATTGTCCATACCTTACTCAATTTGGACAAGGACTGCTTCAGAATCTGATGTATCACAAATCCTGCTCAACATTGTGCTGTCATCAGCAAACAACCCCACTCTTGAGCTTTCAATGGAAGGAAGGTAATTGATGCAGCAGATGAAGGGTTAACATGCATTCAGAGAGGGAAGGAATGATTATGGCTGGTCAGCATGGTTTTGTGTGAGGAAAATCATATCACACAAATTTGTGGAGTTTGCACGTTCTCCCCGTGTCTGCGTTGGTTTCCTCCGGGTGCTCCGGTTTCCTCCCACAGTCCAAAGATGTGCAGGCTAGGTGGATTGGCTATGCTAAATTTCCCATAGTGTTCAGGGGTGTGTAGATTGGGTGGGTTGTAAGGGGATGGGCCTGGGTGGGATGCTGTGAGGGTCGGTGTGGACCTGTTGACCAAAGGGCCTGTTTCCACACTGTAGGGATTCTATGATTCTATGAAGGCAGAGCAGTAGACGTAATTTACTTGAACTATAGTAAAGCCTTTGATAAGATTCCACGTGCTAGACTAATTAGTAAAGTTAGATCATATGGGATTCAGGGTGAACTTGTCAATTTGATTCAAAATTTGCTTTATGATTAGAGACAGAGTGGTGAGAGCCACTTTTCAGACTGGAAGCCTGTGACGAACATTTTTCCATTGAGATCAGTATTGAGTCCACTTTTGTCTGAGATTTATAATCAATGATTTGGATGAGAATACACGAGGCTTGGTGAGTAAGTTTGTGGATGACATCAAAATTGGTGGTACAGTGAACAGTGAAGATGGTTATCTAAGATTACAAAGAAATCTTGATCAGTTGGGCTAAGGAGTGGCAAATAAAGTTGCATTTGCATAAATGCAAGGTATTGCAATTTAGTAAAATAAACAGACAGGATTAGTGCAATTGATGGCAGAGCTCTGGAAAGTCACAGAACAGAGAGACTCAAGAGTTCAGGTACATAATTCTTTGAAATATGCGTCACAGGGTAGACAGGGTGGATAAGAAGGTGATTAGCACACTTGTCGTCATTGGTCAGAGTTTTGAATACAGGAGTTGGGACATCATATTAAGGTTTGACAGGATGTTGGTGAGTACTGTGTTGGTTCTGGTCACTCAGTTATAGGTAGGATATTATCACATTGGAGACGGTTCAGAAAAGATTTTCAAGGATGTTGCTGGGAATGGACAATTTGAGTTATAACGGAAGGCTAGATAGATTGGGACTTTTTTCACTGGTGTGTAGGAGGTTGAGAGGTGACCTAATAAATCTTTATAAAATCATGAGGTGTGGAAATTAGGTATGCAGCAAAAGTCTTCTCCTTAATCGAGTGGGAGTTCAAAACTAGCAACATATTTCTAAAGTGAAAGGAGTAAGATTTTTAAAAAAGGACTTGAGGAGGAACCTTGTTACACAGAGAGTGCATAGCATGTGGCATGAATCGCTGGAGGAAGTTTTGGCTGCTGTTACAGTTAGAATATATAAAAGAAATTTAGATAAGTAAAAGAACAGGAAATGTTTAGAAGTATATTGGCCAAACGCAGGCAGGCCAGTATTAAACGTGGTCGGCATGGACTAATTGGACTGAAGTGTCTGTTTCCATGCTGTATGACTCTGTGACTCAATGACTCTAAAAACTTAAGTGCAGGGATAAACGTAGACTGGAGATAGAGATATTAGTCCTACCCAGATAACATATACTTTTTCTCACAGGTTCTGATTCATTTGCCTTTTCAGGAATGACCCACTCTTCCTGCTTAATGGAAATGTTGCAAGCCATTATATTTCTCACCTATCAGCTGACATCTCTTAAAGTAAGATAACAAAGTGTGAAGCTGGATGAACACAGCAGGCCAAGCAGCATCTTTGGAGCACAAAAGCTGACGTTTCGGGCCTAGACCCTTCATCAGAAAAAACCTCTTAAAGTAAGCAGGTTTGATATCGTACGGCACATTGATATGGAAATGGCTGTTCACATTGACATGAGATAGTAGGAACTGCCAATGCTGGAGAATCCGAGATAACAAGGTGTACAGTGATAATGGGAACTGCAGATGCTGGAGAATCCAAGATAATAAAATGTGAGGCTGGATGAACACAGCAGACCCAGCAGCATCTCAGGAGCACAAAAGCTGACGTTTCGGGCCTAGACCCTTCATCAGAGAGGTTAGGGTTAGGGTTAACAAGGTGTACAGCTGGATGAACACAGCAAGCCAAGCAGCATCAGAGGTGCAGGAAAGCTGACATTTCAGGTCTAGACCCTTTTTCATAGAGGTCTAGACCTGTAACATCAGCTCTCCTGCTCCTCTGATGCTGCTTGGCCTGTTGTGTTCATCCAGCTGTACACCTTGTTATCACGTATCGACATGATGAGTTTACTCAGATGTGTGTAATTCTGCACAAATCTGAGGCAAACACAAAATGTATGGTTTTCATTACTCCTATCTTGCCAACTCTAGGATGAAAGATGCTTCTACCTGTATTAAAAGATTTCATATTTTCTGTGTCACGCTCTAAGTCGTCATTGGATAAGCATATGAACGTACATGGAATAGTGTAGGTTAGATGGGCTTGAGATCGGTATGATAGGTCAGCACAACATCAAGGGCCGAAGGGCCTGTACTGTGCTGTAATGTTCTATGTTCTTTCTCCAGGTTAAAATCACAGCAATTGACAGCATTGGAGGTAGCCATTCAGCTAGGAATTCATGCCAACTCTCCATACAGCAATCCATTCAGTCCCAACACCACCCCCCCTAGTATATCTCTGTAGCGCTTGCAAATTTATTTCCCTCCAGCATATGTATGTGTTTGACATTGCATTTTTATTATTTTCCTGTGTTAGTAGGAAATCAATATCTTCCTTTCAATTGATAAAGCCTTGTAATTGGCTCATTAGCTTTGACTGGTACAATGTTTTAATTGAGGTGTGATACCATGTGCTAAAAAGAACTACTTATTGTTGCAATCGACTAAGTGGGAATTTAAAAGGCTAACAACATCAAATAACAATATTCTAAATTGCTGCTTCCCCTCTTCTGCCCAGAGATTGCTACAAGTCTCCTTGCATCAATTAGATTAACTGCAGTCTCACTGTATTGCTGAATCACATAATTTGAGACTAACAGACTGAGCATAAAAGAACCAAATCTTTTTAGGGCAACTCAAGCCTTTGAAGTAGGGCAGTCCGTACTAAAATACCAGGTACATTCTAATTAATGCAGTGCAGTGCTAGTAATTTAAGTATAATACAACAGGCTTGATGTTTTCTATAAAGACTACAATAAACAGCCACTTCCTAAAATCAAAAAGTTTGGAATTTGCAATGAAGAATTTAAAACGTGCTTGCCTGATTAATTAACCTCCACTTTCATCACGACCACAGCCTTCTGTGGGCAGCAAGTTTCAGATCAAAGTTCTTCTTTACTTTCCCCCTGCACCTCTTTCCAAAAACGTCAGAACTGTATCTGGTACCACATTTTATCATCAGCTAACGGAAACTGCTTTTCTCTATCAACCTTAAACATGTTATCATCGTCTGCACCTCTATCAAATCTCTCCTCAATCTCCTTTGTTGCAAAATGAACAGCTCCAGCCTCTGCAAACTGACCTGGTACCTAAAATCCTCCTTCCCTGAAACCATTCTGGCACATCACCACATCTTCTCAGGGGCCCTCCCGTTGGGAAGGGACCAGATCTGGACACAATATTGCAGATGAGGCCGAACAAGAGTTTTATGAAGGTTCAGAATAACTGCTCTGCTTTTGTACTCAGTTCCTCTTTTTATGAATCAAAAGATCTCATATGCTTTGTCGTCTTTCCCTTCACTAAGTAATGCCACTCACAAAGATCAATGGACACAGAACCTACTCTCTTCAGAACTGTGCCATTAAACCCATATTGACTTTCCCTGTCCTTTCTACTGAAATAATATAACCTCACACTTCTCTGTATTAAGCTCAGTTTGCCCTTTCTCGTAGCTGATCCAGGTGTAAGGTTCAAACTCCAGTCCAGGGGGCCCAACTCCATTGAGGCCCTCCTGGGCAGATTTTAAAATAATCAAATGGAAATCGACGCGAACCCAGGGCCTAGGTGCATGTTAACCACGTAACAAACAGTCCAGACTGCAAATCGGACTCCTAGATAATAAAATAAACAAATAACTCCTAATACTGGAAATCTGAAACTAAAACAGAAATTGCTGGAGAAACTCGGCAGGTCTGGCAGCATCCGCGGAGAAAGAAACTGAGTTAACGTTTGGATGCGATGACATTTCCGCAGAACTCCTGGACCTGAGACGTCAACTCTGCTTTCGCTCCACAGACGCTGCCAGATCTGCCGAGTTTCTCCAGCTATTTCTGCTTTCGTTCGTAAACAATATTCTTCTGCAATCAAACGCACCCGAAATGCGGGGTTTTGCTGTGCAAGTGCAGACGGGTATTGACATCGACAACTCAAGCAAAGAATTGCAGGAAGCAAACAGAGAGAGAAATAAACTACTGCAAATTCCCATCAGTTAAATAACTGATGGCGGGAAGAGAAGACATTGCAAATCCGGTTCACAAACCAAAGGAAGTAAATCTGGAGGTGGAGTGGGAATGGATAACGGACTAAATCTGGCGTCGCAGAGGAAACTCAGGAATGGCGTTTTGGCAGAATTGAATAACGGAGGAAAGTGAATTTAGAGGGATAACACAACGTGGAGCTGGAGGAACACAGCAAGCCAGGGCAGCGGAGCAGGAAAGCTGACGTTTCAGGTCGGGACCCTTCTTAGCTTCTGAAGAAAGGTCCCGACCCGAAACGTCAGCTTTCCGGCTGCCCTGGCCTGCTGTGTTCCCTCAGCTCCACCCTGTGTTGTCTCTGACTCCAGCATCGGCACTTGTTGTTGTCTCCGAGTGAATTTAGAGGGAGCGAGATTACCGAGTTAACCTGGGGTAAGTGAGGGACAGGGGAGATGTGGAGTGGAGCTAGAGTGAGAGAGGATGGGGGGGGGAGGGCAGAGGAAATGTGGAGTGGAGCTGGAGTGAGAGAGGATGGGAGGGTGACGGGAGATGTGGAGCTGAAGTGAGAGAGGATGGGGGGGACAGGGGACATGTGGAATGGAGCTAGAGTGAGAGAGGATGAGGGGAACAGATGAGATGTGTAGTGAGAGAGGATGGGGGAAGAGGTGAGATGTGGAGTGGAGTTGGAGTGAGAGAGGATGAGGGGAACAGGGGAGATGTGGAGTGTCAGAGGATGGGGGAGCAGGGTAGATGTGGAGTGGAGCTGGAGTGAGAGAGGTTGGGTGGAACAGAGATGTGGAGTGACAGAGGATGAGGGGAGATGTGGAGTGAGAGAGGATGGGGAGCAGGGTAGATGTGGAGTGGAGCTGGAGTGAGAGAGGATGGGGGGAACAGGGGAGATGTGGAGTGAGAGAGGATGGGGTCAACAGGGGAGATGTGGAGTGAGAGGATGAGGAGGAACAGGGGAGATGTGGAGTGAGAGGATGAGGGGGAAACAGGGGAGATGTGGAGTGAGAGAGGATGAGGGGGAAACAGGGGAGATGTGGAGTGAAATGGAGTTACTCACCCTGATGCCATGCTACCACCCCGGATCCGCCGCTGATAAACTATCCCCGCAGTCCCGGGATCGTACCCTGCACCCGGGGCGGCAATACGCCCTACCATTGGTCCACTTCCTGTCACTCTCGTCAACTAGCGGGGCAACTGTCCAATTGAAGCGCGGGACTGGGCTGGTACCAGCCAATAGAGACGGCTGTCGTCGGGGCGGGGTACCCAATCCGAATAAGGCGGGTGGGCGGGACTCGGGTGTGGTTACTTTGTGTCTGGATTCCAGGAGGAGAAACAATGTGGAGCCGAGTGATTGGGGTAAGAGGAGGGAGAGGATAGAAGGATTGCAGTGAGGTATTGGGGTAGGAGGGGAGGAATTGCATTGACGGGGATCAAGGAAAGAATGAGAGAACTGGGGTTAGTTGGTCTGAGGGAAGGATGAGCACAGGGGGATTAGTAAACTAGTTGAAGCTAAACGATTGAATTGCGGAAGACGGGCTGCAGGAATTGAAGGAACACGGGAATGGGAGAGTGAAAAAGAAGGAAAACTAAAACGTTGAGTTGTGTGTGATTAGAGAAGGTAAAAGTCAAATAAATGTAGAGGAGATATTTCATAATTGTTCAAAAGATGTGTGGATCGTTGGCAAGGCCGGCTTTTGCTGCGTGTCCTTTTAAATGCCCATGAAAGGGGGAGTGGAGAGGAGAAAGTAAAATTTGAGCTGAATTCGAGGGTGACTCGGCGCTTTGTTATCTCTGGGCTGGCTTCCTGATAGGCCGGTAAAGGATGGGGAACTGCGGCTGGAGCATTTTGCTGTTTGGCATTTTGATTAAACGGATTTCTGACCCCCCCCCCCCGCCAACATTGTTAACTTGCCATTCCCAACTGGGTAAAACGGGCCTCCCTAGCACCAGGTGAGGTGACAGGCTGGCTGGGTGTAGCTAGAATAGTCTCCGCCTATCCTGGGCTTTGGCATTGGAAAGTCTGACTAAAACCATTGGCCCAGAGCCCGGAAGCATTGATCTAACAAAGTAACAGGACAGGCTGCTTATAGCTTCCTGACTCACGTTTCTGCAACGCCTTTTGGAAAATGTTGTGTTCTCGGCTCTTGAGTCAGAAAGTTGTTTTTCAGTTCGCTCTCGAGGACCTGAACACAAACGAAGACTTACACATCAGTGTACGATTGAAATCCTTCTTTAGATTTAAAAGATCCCTTAGCTGTGTTTCATAGAACATAGAACAGTACAGCACAGAACAGGCCCTTCAGCCCACAATGTTGTGCCGACCACTGATCCTCATGTATGCACCCTCAAATTTCTGTGACCATGTGCATGTCCAGCAGTCTGTTAAATGTCCCCAATGACCTTGCTTCCACAACTGCTGCTGGCAACGCATTCCATGCTCTCACAACTCTCTGTGTAAAGAACCCGCCTCTGACATCCCCTCTATACTTTCCCCCAACCAGCTTAAAACTATGACCCCTCGTGCTAGCCATTTCTGCCCTGGGAAATAGTCTCTGGCTATCAACTCTATCTATCTAAGATTATGAAAGGAATAGATAAGGTAGAAACAGGGAGGGTTGTTCTCAGTGCCAGGTGAAACTAGAACTGGGGGCATAGCCTTAAAATAAGCAGGAACAGCTTTGGGACTGAGTTGAGGAGAAACTTCTTCACCTAAAGGGTTGTGAATCCGTGGAATTCCCCGCCCAGTGAAGTAGGTGAGGCTTCCCCACTGAATGGTTTCAAGGCAATGATAAATTTAACGGGGTTAAGGGCGATGGTGAGTGGGTGGGTAAGTGGAGTTGAGTCCGTGAAAAGATCACCCATGATCTTAATGAACGAGGGTGCAGGGTCCAGGTGGCCTACTCCTGCCCTTATGTTTAATGGTGAGTTGCTGCAATGTGCCTTATGGACAGCAGTGGGTGAGTGGTGGAACAGAGAACTTACAGCACAGTACAGGCCCTTTGGCCCTCGATGTTGTGCCGACCTGTCATACCAATCTCAAGCCCATCTAACCTACACTATTCCATGTACGTCCATATGCTTGTCCAATGACGACTTAAATGTACCTAAAGTTGGCAAATCTACTACCGTTGCAGGCAAAGCGTTCCGTTCCCTTACTACTCTCTGAGTAAAGAAACCACCTCTGACATCTGTCCTATATCTTTCACCCCTCAATTTAAAGCTATGCCCCCTCGTGCTCACCGTCACCATCCTAGGAAAAAGGTTCTCCCTATCCACCCTATCTAACCCTCTGATTATTTTATATGTCTCAATTAAGTCACCTCTCAACCTTCTTCTCTCTAATGAAAACGGCCTCAAGTCCCTCAGCCTTTCCTCGTAAGACCTTCCCTCCATACCAGGCAACATCCTAGTAAATCTCCTCTGCACCCTTTCCAAAGCTTCCACATCCTTCTTATAATGCAGTGACCAGAACTGTACACAATACTCCAATTGCGGCCACACCAGAGTTTTGTACAGCTTCACCATAACCTCTTGGTTCCAGAACTCGATCCCTCTATGAATAAAAGCTAAAACACTGTATGCCTTCTAAACAGCCCTGTCAACCTGGGTGGCAACTTTCAAGGATCTGTGTACATGGACACCGAGATCTCTCTGCTCATCTACACTATTAAGAATCTTACCATTAGCCCTGTACTTTGCCGTCTGGTTACTCCTACCAAAGTGCATCACCTCACACTTGTCTGCATTAAACTCGATTTGCCACCTCTTAGCCCAGCTCTGCAGCTTATCTATGTCTCTCTGCAACCTACAGCATCCTTCGTCACTATCCACAACTCCACCGACCTTAGTGTTGTCTGCAAATTTACTAACCCATCCTTCTACGCCCTCATCCAGGTCATTTATAAAAATGACAAACAGCAGTGGACCCAACACCGACCCTTGCGGTCCACCACTAGTAACTGGGTACACCACTAGTAACTGGAGGGGACGGATGGACTGCTCGTTTCAGAGAAGAGCGGAAGTATTCCCTTGGTCAGTGGGATAATGTTTATCCCTAAAACGTCACATAAATCTAACTGTCTGCCAATATATCATTTTACTATTTATAGGACCTTATTGTGCACAAAATCGGCTGGTGGATTTTCCTGCCTTGGAACCATGATAACTTTTTTTTTAAAAAAAAAAGTGTAATCTAAAAAAGCATTTGTGAAGTCTAGCCACTAAAAGGGCTACATGGAACGTAGGAACAGGAATGGGCCCTTCGGCCTATTTTACCATTGAATTGGATTATGGCTGATCATCTATCTCAATTCTACTTTCCCATGCTTCTTCATATCATTCATGACCGTAGATCTATTGACTGCAGTGTTGAGCATGCTTAAAATTTAAGCTTCCACATCTCTATAAAGTAGAGAATTTGAAATATTCATCACCCTCTGAGTTAAAGAATATGCAGGAAAGTATACCTGCAAGTATCTCTTTCCTTTTAAATGTCTGAAAAAGTTGAGATAGCCAGTCAAGTGTATGCAAAGTGTAATGATCACTGTTGTAACGAAGGAAACACAGCTGTCAGTTTATGTGCAGCGAGCTCCCACAAACAGATCGTGGCTGCTTAATAGTGAGATGATTTTGAGGGATATATGTATTGATGAAGACATTAGGAAGAGTTCTTCTTCACCCAGTGCTGCCCTAAATGTTTTGCATCCGTTTGTAAAGTAAAGGAAAAAGAGCCCTAGTTCAATATTTCAACAAAAAGATGCTAACTTTAGTGCCGTATTTCCCTGTTGCTGCCCCCTCGGGCAGTATGGTGCTTTTCCCAGGCTAATCCCTTGGAGGATGCAGCATATCCCTGTATACTTAAGTAGGATGTTGCAGTGCTCCCCTCTATGTCGAACCTCAGAGGGTGCGGCGCTCCCTTCTATACTGTCTTTTGGACAGTGTAGCACTCCCTTTAGTACTGCCCCTCAGATTGTCTGGTGTTCCCTCGATGGAGTGTCTACTGAAGTTTTGAGCCAAGCATGGGACTTAAATCCACAAACTTTGGCTTAGGTCACTGGTTCTTTTCTGGCTCAAAAAAAAGTCTGAATCTGTTTTTAAAAATGTGAAGTATTCTGAGAGGCCAGGGTAAGGGGAGCACACCTTGAATGGTAGGACCCTTAACATGTGGAGGCAAGAACCATTACAATGTTTTTGAGAAGACTGGTAGCTTGCGTTGTGGACGAGGTTGTAGACTTGCTGCTAAACTGGTGCTTTTGATTACAGACTTCCTGTCAAGCAGTTAATTAAAAAAAAACATTTTTGACACTGATGCAAAGAATGTTACCGAGGGGAAGAAAGGAAAAGTGGGTTGGTTGGGAAAATGTTTAAAATAATTGGCAAGGAGGACTACAAGAGAGAAACTTCCTCAGATCATTAAAAGTTTGGAAGGCACAGCCTGAAAGGTGGCAGAATGAGATTCAGTGGCAACTTGCACTGCAAGAACTAATTTGTGAGGACATGTGGAAAAGACTTGGAGCTGGGATTAAATTGGCAAACTTGTTCCAAGAGCCAGATGTTTGCTTCCTTGAAAGATTGTCAATGTCTATCTATATTAGAGCTTGAAAAGCACTAATCCACAGTCAGGGTGAGGAAGCAGGATTTCTGCAAACTATCACAGACAGTACAGATATTGATATTGTTCTGTTGGTGTATTGCGAGACATGCTGTAGTTTTCTAAGCCAACTGACCAAATACAGAGAGTGATCTGAATGACCTCTTCCTGTGCTGTAAGATATGTAATAGTATTCATCTCCATTCTGTAGGCAATTGGCTCCATTCTTAGGTCGTTGCTTGACTTCATTTTGAACCTACTTCAGCTCAAAGTTAAGGGTCCACCAGTCACACTTGAGGACCCAAATACTAAGTATCCGCTGAAGTTGATCGATAAAGAGGTGAGTGAACTTGCTCTGAAATAAACTTCATTGAAAAGCAATGATTCAACTGACCTGTTGTCATTTTCTCAAGCCACTTGAGCTTAAATGGAGATTGAAGTTGAATATCTTGATGGGTCAATGGTTACTGTAACATTTATTGTCTCTTGGAGAAGAGGATTTTCCAGTAGTAACTGAAAAGTACATTGGATAGCAGTACAATGCCATTAGACTGCTGCAAATATGAGTAATATCTGCCAGATACACTGAGCAAGAAAATAAATGACTGGGACAGTTTAGACCGTGAGGGGTTAAATTATAACTCTTAGTAATCAGATGAGCAAAGGAAGATGGGATCAATGTACTACAGGATAGAAGGAGAGTAGATAAGAAACCTTAGTCCTTAAATGATTCAAGAATGGTCAAAACAGGAAGTCTCAATTTCAGAAAATAGCTCTGCAGTAAACACTTGTATCTATTTATGCAAATAGACTGTTTTCCAAGGATTTATGGTCAGTTACACCATGAAATTTTGTTTAAGCTGGTTAGTCATACAGCACAGAAATGGACCCTTCAATCCAATTAGTCTATGCTGACCAATATCCCAAACTAAACTAGTTTCACCTGCCTGCTCTTGACCCATATCCTTCCAGACATTTCTTATTCATCTAATTATCAAAATGTCTTTTAAACTGTACCTGCATCTACCACTTCCTCTGGAAGTATATTACACACACGAACCACTCTGCATTTTTAAAACAAAAGTCCCAGCCTATCCGGCCCCTCGTTATAACTCAAACCCACCATTCTCAGTAACGTTCTGGTAAATATCTTCCCTACAATAGGGAGACCAGAACTGAGCTCCAGAGGAGGCCTTAGCAACATCCTGTACGACCTCAACATGATGTCTCAAATCCTGTATTCAGAGGTCTGAGTAATGAAGGCAAGCATGCTAAGCGCGTTGACCACCCTATCTATATGTATTGTAAACTTCAAAGAATTATGTACCTGAACACCTAGGTCTCCCTAAATAAAAACCAAAAGAACTGTGGATGCTGTAAATCAGGAGGGGAAAAAAGTTGCTGGAAAAGCTCAGCCGGTCTGGCAGCATCTGTGAAGGAAAGAAAAAGTCAGTTGATGTTTTGTCTGACCCTTCCTCAGTTCTGTTAACTTTTTTTTTCTTCCCAGATAGTGCCAAACTTGCTGAGCTTTTCCAGCAACTTCTGTTTTTATGCCTAGGTCTCCCTGTTCAATTACATTGCCCAGGGCCCTACTTTTTAATTGTATAAGTCTTGCCTTTGCCTAAGTTGTTTTACCAAAATGCAATACATCATATTTATCCAAATGAAATTCCTTCTACTCTTTGGTCCTTTAACCCACTACGCCAAGATCTCTTTGTAATCTTCAATCTTCTTTATAAACAAAGTGAAATGGACAATGGAGTTTGTATTTCAAAATTTATTTAAAATTTGTAAAAAGAAACCACTACCCAAATTGAAAGCCATTCTGTGTGTAATGCAGATCAACTACCTGTCGTGGGTATTGACAAAGCAGGTCAGGACAGAGTAGGAAAGGATGCACTCCTCCCTTTGTGGAAAGATTGAGAACCAGATGAGATCTGTTGAAGATAATTATCAACTGAACTAATAGTGAAATGAGGAAAACATTCTTTATGCAGTTAATGGTTAAGATCGGGAATGCTCTGCCTCAGTGCAGTGGAGGTACATTCACTCATGGCCTTCAAAATGATATGGAATGATTATCCAATTGAAAATATTTTCCTGTCTGTAGTGAAAATATGCTGTGGTATGAACTGTGTGGTGTTCTTGCTTCATTCTGCACTGTTCTGTGATTTTCTAATAACTGTGTGCCTTGCCAGCATAGTCAACCGTGAATCACATATGCAAAATGTTTGAACATTGCGTGGATATAAACTTAACTTCTATTTGTTATCACCAGTCTGTGACATCCTTGTAAAGTTGGATAAAGGTGAAGTTTACTTTTGCATCGCTTTTGTTCCTGAAGTTGCTTATCACAGTCGAAAGTATTTGATCCAAAGCAAATGATTAATGATTTACTGTAACTTGTATACAACCTTGCTGTTACAGACAGTGAAGGATGAAATTAACTTGGCTCAGAATCAGTCAGAGATATGGCTGGTCTGTGTAATGGCACCATTGCTGATGTTTATTATAAGTTATCTTGTTACAGATAAACCAATTGCACATCATTGACTCTTGGCTTAGAGATGTTCAAAATATTTTTTCTAGGCTCCAGGCAGTCAGGGCCATCATGTCCTGCATTGTGGTCCAAATTATTTTGATCAGGGGGAGGTTTTAAAAGTCTGAGAACTGTTTTATGAATTTATTATTCACTTTTACTGACATTGCTCTGCAGGGTTTTTCCTGTTTTCCTCCCAATTTTTGTATTTCTCAAAAATGGTTTATTGTGATTGTTTGTTTTTTTTTTAAAAGCTTGTTTTCAATGTTGAGTCATTATTGGGAAACTTAAGTTACACTGCACTTGCATAGGACTTTGCATTCTCACTTTGGCAAAGATGGGAGATGAGTGGAATTTCTTTGGTTATACTGTCAGAGTTGTGTAGCACTGAAACAGACCCTTTGGTCCATGCTGACCAGATATCCAGAATGAATCTATTCCCACTTGTCAGACTTTGGCCCACATCCCTTCAAACCCTTCCTATTCTTTATACTCATCCAGATGCCTTTTTTAAATGTTGTAATTGTACCAGCCTCCTCACTTCCTCTGGCAGCTCATTCCATATGTGCTCCACCCTCTGCATGAAGTTGCAAAAAGTTGCCCCTTAATTCCCTTCTAAAATCTCTTCCCCACCCACCTTAAACCTATACCCTCTATATTTGGATTCTTGGGTTCATGAGTATGGCTTCTCTGGGAATGATGCCTTGCAGTTAGTCTTGAAGTTCAATCCAGACACTCCCTGATGATACAGAGGCAGTTTGGCCGATTTCTGGATCCCTATGAAGCAGGAATATAATCCAGCCCTGGAATTCCCTTGTTCCAGACTTCATTGAAAGATAATGATCTAAATTATTCTATATCTTTTCATGGAATAGAGATGTTGCCCATCTCTAATTGCCTTTGAGAAGGTGGTGGGGAGCTGCCTCCTTGATCTGGTGTATTCAGTGTGGTGTTGGGACATGCTGACCTGTTATGTATGGGTTTCAACACATCTGAAGGAATGGCAGTATATTTCCAAGTCAGGATGGTAAATTGTTTGTAAGGGAGCTTGCAAGTGGTGGCATTATTCTCATAGATGGCGCAGATGCAGTTGAAGGAAATTTTAATGGGTAGCTTTGACTTTTTTTAATAGTGCAGATGGCTCCCCAATACACACCGTGCCATTCAGTAGATGAATTAGAATACCACCAACTGCAAGTTCCCATCCAAGATACATAGCATTTGCAGTTGAAAAAAAATTCTTTTTTACCATTATTGCTTGGTCAAAATCCAAGAGCTTCCTTTTTAGTAGCACTGCACTACACCAGATGGATCACCGGTGGTTCAAGGAGGTGTACCTAATCACGTCATGGGGGCACTTGGGAATGGGTGATACGTGCTGGGCTAGCTGCTCACACAAAAGTGGAGTCTGGCCAGGTACATCATTCATTGATTGTGATGTTGCACGAATGGTGCCTGTAGCACTGTCTTGCATTGTCTATGTGAGCAAAAGATGTCCCTGCCGCCACACTGGGGTTGCGACCCATGATTTGAGTACTGCTGCCTGGCCCATTCATTTCTGCAGGCAGTTATCATGCATTTAATGAGCTCAGGTAGAACAGGTGATTTGGGATCCATGCTTTACTGGGGTTTTCCTCACTCACTGTGCATCTGGGCCCATTTGACACTCAACGATAGAGATTAATCACTGATTAGTTAGTAACTCCATTGGCATTGTATCATGTGACTGCCAAGATTCTAGAAGCATATTGGTTTGGTTTCACCTAGTAATCTTTAACAATTATAACACTAATCAGCTCCTTTCTGGCTTCCTCATTGGATGAATACTGTGGGAAAAGTTTACAGTTGGAAATGCACATGACAGTATTTCAAGGATGTAACTGTTTGCTCTTCTCAGATTGTTTCCCGTGACACCCGGAAGTTCCGCTTTGCCCTTCCTTCTCCAGAGCATATCTTAGGCCTGCCAGTTGGTGAGTCAATATCTAATCCTGAATATATTTTGGAAATCTGAACTTGTTTACTGTAAGTTAAGTAAGACTTATTGTAGCCTTGAGTTCCATTCCCCAAGCCTGTATAAATTTCCACTTTTTTCACTGAGGGGAGAAAAGATGCACCCTGAATTGCTCTTCCATTCTAGATCATTGGTCATCTACTACTTCAACATTATATTCCCACGTTATTGACAAATCTCTTGATGTCATTCATATCTGCAAAGCTTTCAAGTCAACGATTCCAATAACTGAGTTTCCACAGCCCTCTGGGGTAGAGAATTCCATGGATTCCCCCACCCTATGAGCAAAGGCATTTCTCCTCCGCTTTATCCTAAATGACCTACCCTCGACCTGAGACTGTTCCTGCTTCTAGTCAGGGAAGTGTCCTTCCTACATCCACACTTCAGAATTTTGTAACTTTCAATAAGATCACTTTTCACTCACTTAAATTTTAGAGGGTACGAGTGTAGTCTCTGCTGACACTTCTTATCAGAGAACCTGCTTTGTCAGGCATTAGTTTGAACCTTTTGCTGCACTTTTTTTTTCTACAGCAAGGATAACCTCTGAAGTAGAGACACTATAGCTGTACACAATACTCCCAAGTGTGAGCTTACTATGGCTCTACCACTGCAGGAAGCTATCTTTCCTGCTGTACTGAATCTCCTTGTGATTAAAGGTGAACGTTTATCTTGCTTATTGCTTGCTGCATCTTTGTGAGCTTTCAGTGACTTCTGAAGTAGGATGCCCAGGTCTCTTTGGACATTAACAATTCCCAATTCCCCATCATTTAAGAAAAACTTTTTTACTTCCCTGCCTCCAATCAGAGGAGGAGACTCTTTGGCCCTTTAACCCTGTAGCAACTCTTCTTGAAAGAGCTTTTGAAATTGGTCCAAGTTCCCTTCCTTTCCCACTGTCCTGCTGAATCTTTCCTGTTCAAGTGTTCATCCAATCCCTTATGAAAATTATTGTTGAATGTGCTTCCACTGACCCCTTGGTGCGTTCCTTATCACAATGACTCAAAAGTATTTTAATATTCTCCAAAATTCCCTCTGGTGCTTTACAATCTAACGTTCCAATCAATTTCCACTGCACCTTTTTCGATTCAAAAGGACTTGTTCATTTTTAAACTGACATACACTTCTTTGATCACTTGCTTGAAAACTTTCTTTGTAAAGTGTCTTAATGTTTATCCATTTTGCAATTCAATAGTGAAACTGTTGGAGCTGTTCAAATAAAATTTGACTTCTCTGGAGGATGCTGTGGCATTAGGGTTGAGATGAAGACAGGAGAATGGCAAACATAAGAATTAGTCAGCCTATTTGGTCCCATCAGTGGAATCGGATTAGATTTTAATACTGAGTATTAAACATCGCATGTGTTGGTTAACCAGGCACGTTTTCTATTTGGAATTTTATGCTACCTCTTGTATCTCAAAACCACCATTTTTTTGAGGCATAAGAAGTAATATCTTTCATCAACCTGTTCAGACATATGATATATCTGGAGCAGATGGGACTTGAACCAGGACCTTCAGGTTCAGAGATAGGAACATTACCACTGCATATAAGAGCTGTTGTAGAACATTGAACTGTGACTCTGGATGGTGTGTCCAGTGACAATGTCACTGCACCACTGCCTCAACATTAAACTATTCTTTCAGTAACATATAAGCATCATTCCCTGTGATAATGGGAACTGCAGATGCTGGAGAATCCAAGATAATAAAATGTGAGGCTGGATGAACACAGCAGGCCCAGCAGCATCTCAGGAGCACAAAAGCTGACGTTTCGGGCCTAGACCCTTCCTCAGAGAGGGGGATGGAGTGAGGGTTGTGGAATCAATAGGGAGAAAGGGGGAGGCGGACCGAAGATGGAGAGAATAGAAGATAAGTGGGGGGGGGTAGGGAGGGGATAGGTCAGTCCAGGGAAGACAAAATTCCCTGGACTGACCTATCCCCTCCCTACCCCCCCACCTATACTCTCCTCTCCACCTATCTTCTCTTCTCTCCATCTTTGGTCCGCCTCCCCCTTTCTCCCTATTTATTCCAGAACCCTCACCCCATCCCCCTCTCTGAAGGGTCTTGGCCCAAAACATCAGCTTTTGTGCTCCTGAGATGCTGCTGGGCCTGCTGTGTTCATCCAGCCTCTCATTTTATTAGCATCATTCCCTGGCTCTGTTTGGCTGTAGGCATCACTGCTAGACCTTAATGGGTGGCATGCTGGTGGCTCAGTGGTTAGTACTGCTGCCTCAGTGTCAGGAATCAGGATTCAGTTCCATCCTCTGACTGTATGGACTTTACACATTCTTCCTATGTCTGTGTGGGTTTCCTCTTGATGCTCTAGTTTCCTTCCAGAGTCCAAAGATATGCAGGTTAGGTGGCTCAGATATGCTAAGTTGCCCATAGTGCCCAGGGATCTGTAGGTTGAGTGGGTTAGCCATGGGAAATGCAGAGCAACAGGGGGAGGGTAAGAGTTTGGGCCTGGGTAGGATTCTCTTCAAAGTGTTGGTATGGACTTGGGGCACTGTAGGGAATTCTATGACTCCAATAGATGATCATGATTTCTCATAAATTACTGTGTAAATAGGCAAATTGTGACTGGTACAGTTTCACACCCTTCAACCTAACCATGCTGTAATAATGTCTGCACAAAGTTATGATAGATACCAACTGTCCTTCGGGCTAGTAATTTGATATGACAGACTTTTTGCCGCTTGTTGAAATCAAACATGGTTTTTCCATGGCATTCGGCAGCTGTGACTTAGCACGTCTGCTGGGCTACTGGCTTCCAGCCATTCCAATATATATTTTTGACTCTTCTTCACATGGTTTCTGTTTTTTTTAAAATAAATTCAGTTGTGTTACAGAACAGTTGGGCACTCAGTGACTTATGCAGCTTTTTTAATGGCTTTACAGGTGTGGGTGTTGCTGGCTTGGCCAGCATTTGTAACCCATCCCTAATTGTCCTGGAGAAGGTGGTGGTGAGCTGCCTCCTTGAACTGATGCAATGCGTAAGGTATACACAGATTCTCTGTCCTTTTTAAGGAGAGTTTCAGGATTTTGATCGGGCAACGTTGACGGAACAGCAATTTTTATTTCCAAATCAGGATTGTGTGTAGTACAGAAGAGAACTTGCAGGTAGTAGTGTGACAGGAGTCTGCCTTTGTATCTCTTGGTTGAGGTTCTGGGTTTGGGAAGGGCTGTTGAAGGAGCCTTGCAAAATACTGTTGTACATCTTGTTGATTGTATACACTAATTACCAGTTCTGACCAGTGTAAAATGATTGGCTCCTTTTGAAGATGTCATAGATTCTTCACAGGTATTCTATGTTTGTTAAAGCCAGTGATGCAGGTGACCACTGGGCTAATTTGAGATTGGCAAGTGTCTGTCACTGGCCAGGCCAACATTTATTTCCAAGATTTAGTGACAGTAATATTGTTCCAAGTCAGGATGGTGAGTGGCTTGGGAGTGCATGTGTAGATGGTGGTGTTCCCATGTATCCACTGCCCTTGTCCTTCTAGATAGCAAGGAGTGGGTTTGGAAGATGCTGTTGGAAGACACTAGATGCAATGTATCTTCTAGATGGTACACTCTGCTGCCCTGTATTGATGGTAAATTGAACATTGGGCCTTCCATCTAAAACTTTCAATGGCAAGCTGCTTTGTCCTAGATGCTGTCAAGCCTCTTGTGGTGTTGGAGCAGTTAACTCGAGCACAGAGTATGGAGTCGTAGTTCAGTCTCCTTCTAAGGCTTTCCCCAAGGACATCAATGAACCAGATGGATTTTTTTTACAACAATTGGAGGTGGATATTTGCTTGTCATTATAATTGATTTTTAATTCTCCAGCTCTTTTTCTGCCATGGTTAGATGTGAACTCATGCCCTCAAGTTTGGCCTGGATTAATAATCCAGTGTCATTATCACTAAAGTAAAGTTAAAGTTGCCATACCAGACAATGAGGTTGCTATCTTGAATGCTTGGTGGTTTAATCTGAGGGTCGCCATGCCTCCGACAAGTGTAGAGGTTGAGAAGGCATTTTCTTCACGGTAACTTCAGCCAGCGCAGGAATTGAACCCACACATTGGCATCACTCTGCATAGCAAACCAGTTGATCAGCCAACTGAGCTAATCGATCCTTTGGTAAAACTGTCATTGTCCCAGAGGACTATAAAGCTGTGCTCTCTCTCTGATTAGAGACGACTGGTGGTGGGTTTAACCTGAGGGCCACCTCAAGTGAGGAATGAGGTTCAGAAGGCATCATCTTCAGCGATTGTGGGAATTGAATCTGATGTTGGTATCATTCTGTGTTGAAAACGGCTCATCTAGCCAGCCCAGTTATACCACTGCTAAACTTGGCATATAGATCAAATTGAGCCAGGCATGGTACCAGACCAGTGCTTATTCTTCACTTGAATGTGCTCATGACAATTAGTGTCATTGCCCAGTGTTAAGCTGGTGTTTGGAAATCTTGTTGTGAAACTATAACATTTTTCAAAAGTTGAAGAACTCAACCTCTCATTGGAGATGTTTTGTATATTTCTGGACTATGGGTGTATTTGATCCAAATGCTCACAATTAATATTTTATCTTGAGACTTTTTGTGCCCAGTTTTGGTATCCATTTCTAAAGAAGGGTATACTCACTTTAGAGGTGGTATATTGAGTATTCACTAGATAGGTTCCTGAAATGAGGTGGTAATCTTATGATGAGAGAGTGAGTAAAATGGTCCTATACTGTCTGAAATTCAGAAGATTGAGAAGTGATGAGACTGAAGGGGGTGACAGGGCCATCTCGTGCGCTTGCTTGCTCTGTGTCCTAATAGATTAGATTCCCTACAGTGTGGAAACAGGCCCTTCGGCCCAACAAGTCCACACCGCCCCCTTGAAGCATCCCACCCAGACCATTCCCCTACACACCCCTGAACACAACGGGCAACTTAGCATGGTCAATCCACCTAGCCTGCACATCTTTGGACTGTGGGAGGAAACTGGAGAACCCAGAGGAAACCCACGCAGACTCGGGGAGAATGTGCCAACTCCATACAGACAGTTGCCTGAGGCGGGAATCAAACCTGGGTCCCTGGTGCTGTGAGGCTGCAGTGCTAACCACTGAGCCCCGTGCTGCCCCTACATGGGCATGGTCTCAGATAAGGGGTTAATTTATTTAGGACTGAGATGAGGAGAAATTTTTTTGCACAGGGGTTATGAATATTGCACATTCCCTACCCAAATGGGCATGAATGTTTGTTTTAAGGTGGTGTTGTTTTTGCAATCACAGAATAAAGGGATTTGAACAGGAAAGTGGCGTTCAACTAGAGTGCATAATAATGTTGAATAGCAGAACAGGCCTGAGGGGCCAAATGGCATCCCATGGCTCCTGTGATTGTGTTCCTAATGTGTACCTTCTCACCAGTTCCCTGTATCTACGCCGGGTTAAGTTGCAGTCTGCCTCAAAATTTTCTTGCCAAATGCTCTTTTCCGTGTATTATTTTGTATTTCGTTATTTGAACAAAATTTGTCTTTTAGAAAGTGATGGAAACAAATAGCTTTGTCAGTGACTGTTTGTTTCATTTTGGTTTGATTGCCATTTCAATACACCTGAAAACAATTTTTCCAATAAAAGTAAATTAAAACATTTTTATAATTAAAGATAGTAGGAACTGCTGATGCTGGAGAATTTGAGATAACATGGTGTGAAGCTGGATGAACACAGAGGGCCAAACAGCATCAGAGGAACAGGAAAGTTTGATGTTTCAGGTCTGAAGGGTCCTGACCTGAAACATCAAGCTTTCCTGCTCCTCTGCTTGACCTGCTGTGTTCATCCAGCTTCGCATGCTATATGACTCTTATGTTGTGATTTTAATGTACTTTAACTGTATTGGAGCAAATGCTATCCCAGGCTGGTAACTTCCCAATGTCAGCTGTTGCTCTGTTTGTGAAACACTTACCAGTTGAATCACAAAGTTCTGGGAGCAAGGCCTAGTCCAAGTTATAAACTCTAAAATCCTAGCTAACACTCCCATGTCTTACTGAGGTAGCATACTGAGAGCAGCACTATTTCAGCTGACATGTTAAACCAAGACTCTATCTGCCTGTTAGGTGAATACAGATTATTTCGTTGGAGCATGCTAAAGAACCACATCGTCCCTGATGCTGGGGATCTCTCAAGATCATTAAAGCGGGCCTTGTGTCTAATCAGTGTCATGCTGCTGTTTATGGAATCTTGATGTGTGTGTGTGTTTCATTGCCACAATTCCTACATCATTCAGTAGGTGGCTGCAGAGCATTTGGTGTGTGCATGTGCGCGACCAATTGTATCAGAGATAATGGGAACTGCAGATGCTGGAGAATCCAAGATAATAAAATGTGAGGCTGGATGAACACAGCAGGCCAAGCAGCATCTCGGGAGCACAAAAGCTGACGTTTCGGGCCTACACCCTTCATCAGAGAGGGGGATGGGGTGAGGGTTCTGGAATAAATAGGGAGAGAGGGGGAGGCGGACCGAAGATGGAGAGAAAAGAAGATAGGTAGGGAGGGGATAGGTCAGTCCAGGGAAGACGGACAGGTCAAGGAGGTGGGATGAGGTTAGTAGGTAGGAGATGGGGGTGTGTCTTGGGGTAGGAGGAAGGGATGGGTGAGAGGAAGAACAGGTTAGGGAGGCAGAGACAGGTTGGACTGGTTTTGGGATGCAGTGGGTGGAGGGGAAGAGCTGGGCTGGTTTAGGGATGCAGTTGGGGGAAGGGGGAGATTTTGAAGCTGGGGAAGTCCACATTGATACTATTAGGCTGCAGCGTTCCCAAGCAGAATGAGTTGCTGTTCCTGCAACCTTCGGGTGCATCATTGTGGCACTGCAGGAGGCCCATGATGGACATGTCATCTAAAGAATGGTTGGGGGAGTGGAAATGGTTTGCGACTGGGAGGTGCAGTTGTTTGTTGCGAACTGAGCGGAGGTGTTCTGCAAAGCGGTCCCCAATCCTCCGCTTGGTTTCCCCAATGTAGAGGAAGCCGCACCGGGTACAGTGGATGCAGTATACCACATTGGCAGATGTGCAGTTGAACCTCTGCTTAATGTGGAATGTCATCTTGGGGCCTGGGATGGGGGTGAGGGAGGAGGTGTGGGGGCAAGTGTAGCATTTCCTGCGGTTGCAGGGGAAGGTGCCGGGTGTGGTGGGGTTGGAGGGCAGTGTGGAGCGAACAAGGGAGTCACGGAGAGAGTGGTCTCTCCGGAAAGCAGACAGGGGTGGGGATGGAAAAATGTCTTGGGTGGTGGGGGTCGGATTGTAGATGGCGGAAGTGTCGGAGGATGATGCGTTGTATCCGGAGGTTGGTGGGGTGGTGTGTGAGAACGAGGGGGAACCTCTTTGGGCGGTTATGGCGGGGGTGGGGTGTGAGGGATGTGTTGCGGGAGACGCGGTCAAGGGTGTTCTCGATCACTGTCGGGGGTGGGGGGGGAATGTTGCGGTCGTTGAAGAACTTGGACATCTGGGATGTGTGGGAGTGGAATGTCTTATCGTGGGAGCAGATGCGGCGGAGGCGGAGGAATTGGGAATAGGAATTCCATCCCCTATTCCCAATTCCTCCGCTGCATCTGCTCCAACGATAAGACATTCCACTCCCGCACATCCCAGATGTCCAAGTTCTTCAAGGACCGCAACATTCCCCCCCCACCCCCGACAGTGATCGAGAACACCCTTGACCGTGTTTCCCGCAACACATCCCTCACACCCCGCCGCCACCACAACCGCCCAAAGAGGATCCCCCTCGTTCTCTCACACCACTCCACCAACCTCCGGATACAACGCATCATCCTCCGACACTTCCGCCATCTACAATCCGACCCCCACCACCCAAGACATTTTTCCATCCCCACCCCTGTCTGCTTTCCAGAGAGACCACTCTCTCCGTGACTCCCTTGTTCGCTCCACACTGCCTTCCAACCCCACCACACCCGGCACCTTCCCCTGCAACCGTGGGAAATGCTACACTTGCCCCCACACCACCTCCCTCACCCCATCCCAGGCCCCAAGATGACATTCCACATTAAGCAGAGGTTCACCTGCACATCTGCCAATGTGGTATACTGCATCCACTGTACCCGGTGTGGCTTCCTCTACATTGGGGAAACCAAGCGGAGGCTTGGGGACCGCTTTGCAGAACACCTCCGCTCGGTTCGCAACAAACAACTGCACCTCCCAGTCGCAAACCATTTCCACTCCCCCTCCATTCTTTAGATGACATATCCATCATGGGCCTCCTGCAGTGCCACAATGTAGTGCCACAATGATGCCACCCGAAGGTTGCAGGAACAGCAACCCATATTCCGCTTGGGAACCCTGCAGCCCAATGGTATCAATGTGGACTTCACCAGCTTCAAAATCTCCCCTTCCCCCCACCGCATCCCTAAACCAGCCCAGTTCGTCCCCTCCACCCACTGCATCCCAAAACCAGACCAACCTGTCTCTGCCTCCCTAACCTGTTCTTCCTCTCACCCATCCCTTCCTCCCACCCCAAGCCGCACCTCCATCTCCTACCTACTAACCTCATCCCACCTCCTTGACCTGTCCGTCTTCCCTGGACTGACCTATCCCTTCCCTACCTCCCCACCTGTACTCTCTCCACCTATCTTCTTTTCTCTCCATCTTCGGTCCGCCTTCCCCTCTCTCCCTATTTATTCCAGAACCCTCACCCCATCCCCCTCTCTGAAGGGTCTACGCCCGAAACGTCAGCTTTTGTGCTCCTGAGATGCTGCTTGGCCTGCTGTGTTCGTCCAGCCTCACGTTTTATTATCTGGGCGACCAATTGTGTTCAGCTGCATCTGCTTACCAAGGTCGCCAGTTGCCTTCAGGATGTGAATAAAGATGATACCAATTCATCTGGCTGGGATGTTAATGTTAAGTAGCATGCAAAGATAAGTGCTCTGTACACATCAGCCCTTGGCCAGCAGTAAATCAGAACTTCAAGAGCAGCCCTTGGTTCTAAATCAAATGTGATAATGAGAGTCTATTTTTGTTTTAAATAGGGCAACATATCTACTTATCAGCAAAGATTAATGGAGAACTTGTGGTCAGGCCGTACACCCCCGTCTCCAGTGATGATGATAAGGGCTGTGTGGATTTGGTCGTCAAGGTAACAAATAGTTATAAAGTTTGGTCTGCCTCTGACTTGTTCCCAAATGTCCCCACTCTCTTACCCAGACATCATACATGTATGCTAAGGTATGCACATTACAAACTAAAGAGGAACCAAAGAGCAAGATTGGGCCATTTGGCCCTTTTGAGTCTGTTCCAGCATTCAGGTAAGACTTTGACTAATCAGCTACACTTTCCTATCTGCTCCCCATATCCTCTGACTCCCTTGTCCATCAAAATTCTGTCTTGAATAAATGTCAAGACGCAGCCTCTAACTCTTTCCTGGAGGAAGAGGATTCCACACCTGTAACATAGGGAAGTTTTGCTAAAACTATACAAGGCACAAGTCGGGCCGTGAATTGGATACAGTGTAGCACGTTTCACTTTCTGGGGGTGTGTAAAACCAGGGGACATATCTTAAGAATAAGACATCTCTGTCAATACAGATGTGGAGAAATTTCTTAGTCAGCTGTTCAGGTGCATCCACTATCTCAATGGTCATTTAGAACATAGAACATAGAACAGTACAGCACAGAACAGGCCCTTCAGCCCACAATGTTGTGCCGACCATTGATCCTCATGGATGCACCCTCAAATTTCTGTGACCATATGCATGTCCAGCAGTCTCTTAAATGACCCCAATGACCTTGCTTCCACAACTGCTGCTGGCAACGCATTCCATGCTCTCACAACTCTCTGCGTAAAGAACCTGCCTCTGACATCCCCTCTATACTTTCCACCAACCAGCTTAAAACTATGACCCCTCGTGCTAGCCATTTCTGCCCTGGGAAATAGTCTCTGGCTATCGACTCTATCTATGCCTCTCATTATCTTGTATACCTCAATTAGGTCCCCTCTCCTCCTCCTTTTCTCCAATGAAAAGAGACCGAGCTCAGTCAACCTCTCTTCATAAGATAAGCCCTCCAGTCCAGGCAGCATCCTGGTAAACCTCCTCTGAACCCTCTCCAAAGCATCCACATCTTTCCTATAATAGGGCGCCCAGAACTGGACGCAGTATTCCAAGTGCGGTCTAACCAAAGTTTTATAGAGCTGCAACAAGATCTCACGACTCTTAAACTCAATCCCCCTGTTAATGAAAGCCAAAACACCATATGCTTTCTTAACAACCCTGTCCACTTGGGTGGCCATTTTAAGGGATCTATGTATCTGCACACCAAGATCCCTCTGTTCCTCCACGCTGCCAAGAATCCTATCCTTAATCCTGTACTCAGCTTTCAAATTCGACCTTCCAAAATGCATCACCTCGCATTTATCCAGGTTGAACTCCATCTGCCACCTCTCAGCCCATCTCTGCATCCTGTCAATGTCCCGCTGCAGCCTACAACAGCCCTCTACACTGTCAACGACACCTCCGACCTTTGTGTCGTCTGCAAACTTGCTGACCCATCCTTCAATTCCCTCGTCCAAGTCATTAATAAAAATTACAAACAGTAGAGGCCCAAGGACAGAGCCCTGTGGAACCCCACTCACCACTGACTTCCAGGCAGAATATTTTCCTTCTACTACCACACGCTGTCTTCTGTTGGCCAGCCAATTCTGTATCCAAGCAGCTAAGTTCCCCTGTATCCCATTCCTCCTGACCTTCTGAATGAGCCTTCCATGGGGAACCTTATCAAATGCCTTACTGAAGTCCATATACACCACATCCACAGCTCGACCGTCATCAACCTTACTAGTCACATCCTCAAAAAACTCGATAAGGTTTGTAAGGCATGACCTACCCCTCACAAAGCCGTGTTGACTATATTTGATCAAGCCATGCTCTTCCAGATGGTCATAAATCTTATCCCTCAGAATCCTTTCTAACACCTTGCAGACGACAGACGTGAGACTTACCGGTCTATAATTGCCGGGGATTTCCCTATTTCCTTTTTTGAAGAGAGGAATTACATTTGCCTCTCTCCAGTCCTCAGGTACGACTCCAGTGGAGAGCGAGGATGCAAAGATCTTCGCAAGTGGCGAAGCAATTGCATTTCTCGCTTCCCAAAGCAGCCGAGGACAAATCTGATCCGGGCCTGGCGACTTGTCAATCTTAATGTTTGACAAAATTTTCAGTACATCAGCTTCCTCTATCTCTGTCCATTCCAGCATGCACACCTGCTCTTCAAAGGTTTCATTCACTACACAGTTCGATTCTTTCGTAAAGACAGAAGCAAAAAACTCATTTAGGGCTTCCCCTACCTCCTCAGGCTCCACACACAAGTTCCCTATGCTATCCCTGATCGGCCCTACTCTTTCTTTGACCATTCTCTTATTCCTCACGTAAGTGTAAAATGCCTTTGTGTTTTCCCGGATTCCTTCTGCCAAGCCTTTCTCGTGCCCCCTCCTGGCTCTCCTCAGACCATTTTTGAGCTCCTTCCTTGCCTGCATGTAATCCTCTCTAGCTGAACTTGACCCTAGCTTCCTCCACCTTATGTAAGCTACCTTCTTCCTTTTCACTAGAAGCTCCACCGCTCTCGTCATCCAAGGTTCCTTTATCTTACCCCTTCTTGCCTGTCTCAGAGGGACATATTTACTCATCACTCCCAACAACTGTTCCTTAAACCATCTCCACATGTCTATAGTTCCCTTACCATGGAACAACTGCTCCCAGTCCATGCTTCCTAACTCGTGTCTAATCGCATCATAGTTTCCTCTTCCCCAATTAAATATCCTCCCATTCTGCCTAATCCTCTCCTTCTCCATAGCTATGTAGAATGAGAGAGTGTTATGGTCACTATCACCAAAATGCTCTCCCACCACAAGATCTGATACCTGCCCCGGCTCGTTTCCGAGCACCAAGTCTAGAATGGCCTCTCCCCTCTTTCTTTTATACATTTAGAGTGCACCCTGTCAGGTCTGGGAGACTTATTGGTCTTTAGTCCCAAAAGTTTCCCTAGTACATTTTCCTAGGATAGTAATTGTGCTTATTTCCTCTGTCTATCTTGTGCTTCCAAATTTAGTAATTTTTGGGGTCTTTTTAGGTCATGTACCATTAAAGGACTAATCTAAAGAATTCATTCAATTCCTCTATCACTTCCTGGTTCCACGTTCAGTAATAATGCTTTATTGTCATTTGTAATCTGCAGATTACAAATGTGGTAAAATACAGTGAAAAGTTTAAACTGTCTCCACAATCTGGTGTTGATTGAATACTTGAAGAATGAAAAGACAAAGCTGAAGGAAAGTCTATCTTTGCTCTGCTACCCTCACCAGGAGTCCTGAGCTGGCTGGTTGACCAACTACTCCTATGTTGTTGGTGGGTCCAGTGCAGGCAACGTTTTGAGTTGCTGCTCCTTGGGCACCATCTCTTAGCTGGACCTACATCGCCGATAGGTCACTCACTAATACTGTGTCCTGTGTTGGGACAGCCACAACCCTCCACCCCCAGATCCACTGTCACCATCGCCTCCCCAACAACCAGGTCACTCTGGCTCCAGGCCTGTCACAAGCAGGAGCAGTTTCTGCTGTCTCTCCAACAGAGTCCCTGCTCTGGGCATACCACACTAAGAACCAGGGACTCTGGTTAAGTCACCAGGCCAGACCAGCACCTCACCAATGGTCCTGCTCCAGCTGCTACCCTCCAAGATGTCATCCCAATGGGTCGTTCAGTCGTGGGCTGCAGGTCACTGGTATCCATACAGATGGCAGTTCAGGCTATCAGAGCAGAAGCAGTACACCTCAGATAACCTTGGTCTCCAGCAGAGCCCACGTGCTACAGCAGTGACACATCCTGTCTCTCAATTGTATTTTATTTAATCTATTAATTCATTACTCTATATACTTGTAAAGCACTTAAATAGTCTGCTCCTCATGGTTAATGTCCATGTGTCACATTGTGATTCACTACATCATTCTGCCAGTGGTCTCCTCTTGATCTAGACTTCTCATCCTCTCCTGCTTATCTCCCAGTCAAAATAATATTTTGAGCCTCAATAAAATAAATGTTAAGCACTTACCAGATACTCACTAATTCACTAATATCTTCTGTAGCAGAGCAAAAAACCAGTGCCTAGAGGCTGAAAAGGTTCACGTGAAACAACCAAGCGCAACCCTCCCTTTTGTCCCCTGAACAGCCTGAATCATTTAACTCTGGCACATTGCTGTAATTTGGCTACTTGCATACGCTCCTAACACAGGCCTGTCTGAGCCTTTTAATGGGGAATTCACCTTCTGTTTGATAATCAAACCGCTTTGGAAAAAAGTTCCTGTTTAATGCTGACAAATAAACAATTTAAACTGTTGCTTTCAGTTTAATGCCAACTGCAAACTAAGTTGGATATGAATTATAAACTAAATTTACTTGTAAAGTTTTTAAATTCTCTTAACCAGCAATGCAGATGCTCAGTTCTGGCCCTAAAAAATGCACAAGCTCAGTCTTTGCTGAACTCCTCTGTCAAATGTCTCAGATGTATTTTCTGTGATCCCAATGTCTTAGGCCCAGAGAGGAAAACGGTAAAAGTCAATGTGATTGAATCAGTGCAGACGGAGGCCATTTGACCCACTGTGCTTGTACCTTCTCTTTGAAGGACCTATCCAGCAAGTCTCTGCAACTCCTGCTTACTTGTGGCTATGCGAATGTTTACGAGTGCTCTCTGGTTCTTGGGTAGAACTTGTGCCAGTTCTGGTGCTAAATTGGGTTGGGTTTGAGCTGTTCTTAACCAGTACAAGCTCAATATTGCGGTTGAAATCTGCATGTTATGAAAGCAGCACTTTCACATTAAAACAGTGTGTGGGTGTGAGCTGATAAGTATGGGAATTTTCAACTCCTAATGTGGTCACTAGGGGGTTGCTGTCAATAAGTTGTTTTCTTGTCTCAGATTTACTTTAAAGGTGTTCACCCCAAGTTCCCTGAAGGGGGTAAGATGTCCCAGTACCTGGAGAGTTTGAGACTGCAAGACGTGATTGACTTCAGAGGGCCCAGTGGATTGCTTGTCTACAAGGGAAAAGGTAAGTGAGATTTCACTTCGTTCTCCCAGATTCTCTATCTTTATCGCCCTGTTCTGATGATGCTGCCTTTCTGTGGGGCAGGATCTCTACAATATCCAAGTGTAGAGCTGAATGAACACAGTAGGCCAAGCAGCATCCGAGAAGCAGAAAAGCTGACAATTTGGGCCTAGACCCTTCTTTAGCAAATCTAGGCCCAAAACGTCAGCCTCCCTGCTGCTCTGCCTTGCTGTGTTTATCCAGCTCTACAACTTGTTATTTCAAGATTCTCCAGCATGTACTATCTCTCAGAAATATCCACTGGTTTCCTGAACTGAGGACTTCCTACCACTGGCTGACAGGGTTTTCAGCCATGTCTGCCCCACTTTCTGTACTACTTCCCTCGCATAACAAGATAGTGTAACCTTGTCTTGGCTTACAATCCCACCTGAATCCACATCCAACAGATCGTTAGTTGCCATTTCCAACAAGATGTTGCTGCCACCACCACCAGGGACCTTGACAGTAGTCTGCAGGAACTGTTCCCTCTGGGACATCCTAGTCCACTCCTCCATTTCTGTGCTCCCACAACACTTCTCTTACCAGCCACCACCACCGCCCCCCCCCCCCCCGCCCCCCCAAATGTAGTCACAGAAGGTGCAGCATTTTACGTCCAACTCAGTCCTCCCTCCTTGCTTTCCACGATTCCAGATGCACCTTCCAGTGAGTTACCTGAACTTCACTCATTCGAGTCTAATGTATTTGCTGCTCACAATGTGGTCTCCTCCACATCAAGGATACAAGGCCTTCCCCCATTTTGCAGAACACCCACATTCTGTCCGCAAAAGTGATCCTAAGCTTCTGATTGCCTGCCACTTCATTGCACCACCGTGCTCCCTGGCCAGTATCTGTCTCCGGCTTACTACAGTGCTCCAGTGACGCTCAGTGTAAGCTGGAAGTATGGCACTTTTGTTTTCTGTTTGGAGACCCTGTAGCCTTCAGGCCTTAACATTTAAAGTTCAATGATTTCAGGTCCTGAGTACCTTCTACCTTTACTCACTCCCACGATATGGGCCCTGTTGTCACAGACCCATTTTTCACCCCCTAAAGGACTGCATTAGCAGGTTTTTCTCTCTCCCAGGCTCACCATTATCTGTTCCTTCTGTGTGCCTAACTTTCCCTTGGTACTCGGTGTCTGCCTATTGCATACTCCTCTTACTCTCTCTCCTCTTTCCCCCCCCCCCCCCCCCCCCCGGGGGGGGGAGTCTTCAGCACACACAGCATCTTTCCTTGCTACTATCAGGTCTGAAGAAAGGACAATGGACTTGAAACATTGACTCTGCTTTCTCTCCAAAGATGCTGCCAGGCCTGATGCGATTCTCCAGTACTTTGTTTCATGAAAATAAGCACCTGCCCTAGCTAACAAGTAAAAACACCTTGTGATAAAGTGGCACCACTATTCCTGGCTGACTGTGTTGCCCTTTTCTTTAAAGGACAGTTTGCCATTCGTCCTGATAAGAAATCTGAGGCCAAGATTCAAATGGTTAAACAAGTCGGAATGATTGCAGGTGGAACTGGTGAGGTTTTAAATTTTATTGTGTTCAGGTGTATGGGAGAACAGAAGAAAATTCTGTGAATGGACTGAAATAGTGGTTGTTGGATATGATGTTGCTGTCTTGAGGGATCAGTGCTGGGGCTAACTTTTCAGCTGGTGCTATATAAGCAAATCCACTTATGTTCTGTTTCAAATCCTTATCCTGTTCCCATTTTTCAAAATGTGCTGGTTCTGCCTCATTTTACTTTTGCTTCCAAGATCAAATTACCCACACTCTGCAAACATTTGTGCCAACTCCTATTATCATCCCCTCAGTAATCAGATGTCAGAAGTCTAAGCAAACTGGATTATCTTCCGTAGTGTGAGAAAGCCAAGGATCTCAAACTTGGAATAATAGAATGATTTTTAGAGTCCTTTACAGCAAGGAAGCAAGCTATTTGACCTCTCTAGTCTGAACAACATCCCACCCAGACCTATCCCTGTAACTGAGTATTTCCCTGTACATCCTTGGACACTATATGGGCAATTTAGCACAGCCAGACTGCCTAACCTGCACACCTTTGAACTGTGGGAGGAAACTGGAGTACACGGAGGAAACCCCCACAGACAAGGAGAGAATGCCTGTGTGGATTTTGCTCAATCACCTGAGGGTGGCATTGAACCTGGGTCCCTGGTGCTGAGGTATCGTTGCCAACCACTGTGCCACCCAACCTGTCTTAATCTGCCTTCTGTCATGTCAGTTGTGGCTCTCTTCTCTCTGAGCTAGATGACTCCCAGGGCTCTGACCCTTTTAAAGCAGTCCAACTCCAGAGGAATGCTGCATGTTGGTGGTGCTGTTTTTTAAAGGAAATAAATCAAGGTTCCCTTCCCTGTGTGGGTGTGAAAACTCCCAGTAGCTGTTTACTGCAGAAGAGCTCTTTCCCTGAAGTGAATTGAGTAGGGTGGGGTGTTGGTGAAGCAGAGTTGCTGAGTGCATATTGGCTTCTGTTTTCTCACTTGAATGGCATCTTCACAAAAAAATGTGAAGGACATAGGGAATTTCTGAGGAATTGGAAGAGCCAACAGAAAGGCAACTGCCTTCTCAAAATGCAGACAGGCTGAGTGTGAATATTGAATCTTTTCAGGTATAACTCCCATGCTGCAACTGATCAGGGCGATCATGAAGGATCCAGAGGATCACACAATCTGCCACCTGCTGTTTGCCAACCAGGTATGTTGGTTTTCCTTTGGTCAGATGGGACATTGTGTCAAACTATCCAATCGCTGAGGATTTCTGGTTTGCACAAGGAGTCTGGACTTCAATTTCCATAAAACAATCAGCTGGTTTTCCTCCGATACTTACTCCTCTACTAACATGTGATAATCCTTTTTGGATGTTTCGAGGAAGCTTACTGTGTGAGTATCTGCTGCCGTGTTTCCTGGATACAGCTTTAGCACTTCAGAATACAACATTAGTTGTAAAATATTTTGGAGATGCATTGAAGTGGTGAAAGGCACAATATAAATGCAAGTGATTCTGAGTGCTTCTGTGAAATCTCTCGTCTGTTAGCATCATGCTCATGATGTGTTATAGGTTTTGTGCTCTGTGTAATATTTTCAAAGTTGATCAGCATGAAATAGAACACCCTCTCCTTCAAGGATCACTATGTAGTCTTCCTTGGTTTGGTGTTGGAATTTTGCCCCCCTCTTAAGTGAATTAAGTTGTCCTGCTCTGTGCCCCCACTTTTTTTCTTGTTGGGGATTGACTGTGTCACCTTTGGTTTTTTTGCAGACTGAGAAAGACATTCTGTTACAATCTGAGTTGGAAGAAATTGAGGCTGAGCACCCTCACCGTGTCATAATATGGTACACCCTGGACAGAGCTCCTGAAGGTATGAATTAGTACTAATAAAGGTCATGCCCCTTCCATTCACCAAGCTGCATTGGGTCCCGATCCATCAACAGCATGCTTTAAATTTTTTATTAGCTGTAAACCAGTTTGGAACACTTTTAAAGACACGTTAGTTTGCTCTTTGTTTTGAGTATTGAGCTGTTGTATATCACAGGAAGAAGATTTAAACAAGTTGAAATGTGCTGTACAGAGTGATTGAGCATTGAAAACTAACAGGAAATGCAACTTGTTTGATCTGATTGTTCTCTTCCTGCTGCCTGCTAGCAAAGCAGGAATGCTTGTTAACAACAACAGTCAATGTTGCAAAATGATGATTTAACTCCCTTGGAGAGCTGAGACCCCATGTACTGGAGGCAAGTTTGCAGTATGTTGAATGGATTTCCACTGCAGTGAACTTTGGTCTTGTTTAGAAAGTTGAACTATTTTCTCTTGTACGGGTTATGTTTAAATATTGAACCTGTGTCTGGTTGGCGGCAGGGATAATCAGGAAGGGTTTATCTTTCTCTTACTCTACTTTTTTTCTTCTGAATTTTGTCTTTAGGCTGGAAATACAGTGAGGGATTTGTGAATGAACAGATGATCAAGGAACACCTTCCCCCATTTGCCGATGATGTGCTTATTCTGCTTTGTGGTCCTCCGCCAATGATACAGTTTGCATGCAATCCAAACCTTGACAAACTGGGTTATAGTCCAAGCTCTCGGTTTGTATACTGAGTGCAAGTCTGGCCTGTCCAATACAAAGATACAGAAGTGTCAGGAACAATTAAGTTTGGATTCCTTTTATTATAGGGTCCCACTTCGTGCAAGAAACCTAACTGATCTTTTAAATTGAGTTGTATCATGCCAACATTATGCTTTTGTGCTACAGCTGTAGAACTGAAATATATGCTTTTGAAACATGGGGCAGCCACATTGGGTAAAATGTCCCTGGACCTGTTCCAACCCCTTTTTACTGTAACTTAGTGAAACAGTTTTAGACACAGTTCTGGCATAAATGCACTGAGGAGGAGCACTTCTGAACAGATTTGGTGCCTTGTGTTTGCTCTAAGCTTGAGATGTTTGGTTTTTTGCGTATCATTTATGTTTGCAATGCTGCAGCGATGAAGCAGAGTTTGGTGATGTTTAAAGGAGATAGAGCTTTCTATTTGTATAGAAGGTGCAAGCACATTTTTCCAGAAGATAATGTTGGGGTTAACGAATCCAAACAAACAGTGTATATAAAGAAAGTGACAACAGTTACCACATGACATAGTAAGATGCAATTTTTGAATTCCAAAAGGTCAGATGAACTGACAATGTAGAGAAGGGATTACTGTAAATAGTTTTAATCTCCATGTCAGTCCTTAAGTTACTTCTGTTTTGTGTAAAAGACCTTGGAGAGGTTTTAAATAAACCCCAACTTAATTTTCAGCTATTTGGCAGCAGTGAGTACTTGTTTATTTTTAGGATGAACCGAGTATGGAGAGAACGTGGGCTTGTTCCCACCTCAACAATGGGCAAACTTTGCATCATGTTGGACTGTTTAGGAAGTGAAACACATTTTTTTCACTGTCAATTGAATCATTTTAATCAACCCATGGTCTCCAGAATGGCCATCAACGTCTGGCCTGAGGTTAAGAATGGCAAGATATGAACTACAGGGACAAGGCAATGTCTGTGATGTTCCGAACTTCTGAAGCTGGAGAAATCTGACAGGCAAGTATAAGCTTTTGTTGGTCAACATTATCAGTCAATAACTTGTGCAGCCACCTTGAGTGAATCAAATTAGGTTTGCTCAGTGCTTCATACTACTTAGAACTGCCTGAACTGTGCCTCCATGCTGTCACTTAACCATTAGCAATTACTCAGTGAGGTGGATTCATGGAGGAAATAGTAGGTTATCTGTGCAATTGTTTAGACACATTTTTATGGTACCGATGGTGAAGTAGAAGTGAAACTTGCTCTGTGGAGTCACCTTTTGTGGGCACAAACCACGACTGCACTACAACAGGTTATAGAAATTCAATGGGGAATGTTGACAGCTGCTCAATATGGCAAACAGGTGAGCAAAACATCTTGACAAGGAAGTTTTGAGGACAGGGAGCAGATACCGAATGTAAAGTTTGCTGAATGATAGAAGGCTCACTGGACCTGAAACGTTAACTTTGCTTTGTCTCCTTATTGTTGAGGGAAGGTTGGATAAACTCCGGGTTGTTTTCACTGGAAAGAAGGTGACTGAGGGGTGACCTGACAAATCTACAAAATTACAAGGGGCATGGATGGTGTGGATCATAGGCTTTTTCCCATGGTGGAAAGCTCAAATGCAAGAGGGAAAGGGCTCAAGGGTGGGGGGGTGGCAGTTTTATGGGACAAGTAAAAGGAAAATATTTTGCATAGAGTTGGGGGGTACCTGGAATGCACTGTCACTGGTATGTTAGCAATGTTTAAGGTCTACCTTGATAGACTCATGAACAGGTGGTTTTCCAAGGGATAGAAACCATGGAAGAAAATAAGTAGCAGGTGTAAGTAAGGACTAGGAATCGGTTCAGGCTTGGTGGGCCGAAGGGCCTGGGCCTGTGCTGTATTGTGTTGTAAGCTGCCAGACTTGGTTATAGAGTCATACTGCATGGAAATAGACCCTTCAATCCAACCAGAGCATAATCCCAAACTAAACCAGACCCACTGGCCTGTGTTTGGGCCCCTATCCCTCCAAACATTTCTTATCCACGTACTTATCCAAATGTCTTTTCAGCATTATAATTGTACCCACATCCATTACTTCCTCTAGAAGTTTATTTCACACATAAACCACTTTTTAAAAAAAAATATAGCCCCTCAATTCTTTTTGAAATCCTCCTCCCGGTCTTTAAATCGCTCAGGTAACGACATTTGGCATTCACCTTATCTATACCCCTCATTTATTTTATAAACCACTAAAGTCAGTTTGAGTTTGTCCAGCAATTTGTTTTTGTAAGAATTAATTTCCTGATTTGAATCACTAGGAAATGGATTACAGATTGTCTTGTCTTGTATTGCATTAAACTAGTTGATTAAACAAATGTCTTCCTTAACCAGTTTTGTTTCGGGTAACTAAGTACCACCTTTGATTAAAAGCTATATATAATTTGAAGTTCCTGAAAACAACGCATTTTTATGAACCAATTTTAAATTACATTGAAATAAAATAATATGTCAGTAAATACTTAGCCCCCTCCTATTGTGATATTTCCCCTGAGTGTCAAAGGCCGAGGGGTGACCTTACAGAAGTTTATAAAATCATGAGGGGCATGGATAGGGCAAATAGACAAGATCTTTTCCCGGGGTGGGGGAGTCCAAAACTAGAGGGCGTGGGTTTAAGGTGAGAGGGGAAAAATATAAAAGGGCAACTTTTTCCACTCGGAATGGTGCATGTATGGAATGAGCTGCCAGAGCAAGTGGAGGAGACTGGTACAATTACAACATTAACAGATATATGGATGAGTATGAATAGGAATGGTTTGGAGGGTTATGGACCAAATGCTGGCAAATGGGACGAGATCAGTTTAGGATATCTGGTCAATGTAGGTGAGTTGGCTTGAAAGGTCTGTTTCTGTGCTGGACATCTCTATGAATGTATGTAACACTTTTTTTTTCTAGTGTACTGGTTGATTTTTATTCAAGATAAAGCACTTCCCAGTTGTTGGAAAGCACATGTTCTAAGAAGCCTTTCCCGCAAGGGGTCCGAATGCCAGGTAGCCATCAGTGATTTCAATCTCAAATGATTCTCCCAGTGTACTGTTGAGCTATTGTACTGGTTTCACTTAAGACGTGAAACTAAGGTCCTGCCCACCTTGGGTGAATGTAAAAGAGCCCTTGGAACTGTTGGAAAAAGGATTAGTGTTCTGTTAAAAGTTCTCTGTATGCGGTCATGGTTCTGAAAAGTTTAAGGTTGAAGACACTTAAGCTCCAACAATCCTAATGAGGTCTTACGATCTTGGGTGGCAGCATAAAGAGGAGTTGAGCTGAAGATCTTGATGGAAATGCTGATTTGTCATCATTATCCCATTGGTCTTTAAGTATTTAATATTTATCATTAAACTGTTAGCCCACAGATGTTGAGTTTCTCTGCATTTTCTATTTTATTTCAGATTTCCAGTATCTGCAATAATTTTGTTTTTGTTGTCATTAATTCCTGATAGATGACAATTAAAGACTAACTAGCCAATGTAACTTGTACCTGTTGCTATCATGCAATAAACTACATCTTATTAAGACAAGTGCCTCCTAAGACACACACTATTGATTCAATCTCTACCTCTGTTAATCTAACAGAATCCTTAAACACACTATAGGAAGGATTGCTTAGAGGCCTTTAAGCACTGCAGGAGCTAAGGTGCATCATCATTTGGAATAATGCAATTTTGATTGATTACCTTTTTACGTTTCCGTTAATGATTAATTTTGTGGTGTAGTAGTAGTGCCCCTACCACTGGCTCAGTAGGTCAATGCTCAACTTCCCCAGACATGTCATAACATGACTGAGTGGGTTAATTAAAATCCCCCTAGAAAGCTGGATTGAGGTCCCCCACCAAGGTTTGTCTGAACAATTTTATTGTCAACTTAAGAGCAGTAAGATGGAGTGGATCATCAATCCTGGGTATAATACTTTAATGTAAGTTTTTTTTTGATATTTCTGGGAATGTTTTGATTTTTCAGTGCTCCACCAGGGACTGATTGGAATGTAATTGATTTTATTAAGAGTAGAAGAAATAAATTGTAGCATGCTCCCCAAACCATTAGCTGATGGTGATTAGTTCCTTGATGTATACAACATTCTGGTTGCTCTTGATCCTTGCCCAATAAAAATTATCTGATCATTTATCTTATGACAGTTGGACAAACTTGCTGAATGCAGATGAACTTCTGTGTGTTACCTGCAACAGTAACAATGCATGATGCTTGTAGTTGTGAGGCCTTTTATAAAAAGGCAACCTATTAAGTTTGGCTTGTATTCTTCTTGACTTTGTAACCTTTAGAGAGATTGCTTGAATGAGCAACAAAAACATGCTTTGTGTTTCATTTTACAATATACAAGAAAGTCTATTCACATTCATTATTGTACATATGTTAATGGAGCAAAATAAAGTTATTGAATAACAAACTTTTATGGGAATTGTTTTTGTTGTTTTTCTTTCTGCTGCTAAGTGCAGAATGGGAGAGCTGGGTAGTACTGGGGACTGGATAGGGTGGACATTCAAAGGAGGTTTCCTCTTGTGTGAGAAGCTAAAACTAAGGGATTTTTTTAAAGAAAAAGAAGTCTCCCCTTTTAAAGACAGGTGGAGAGTGACTTGTGTAGATGGCCAGTTGAGTGTGAAATTCTCTTCCACAGGAAATAGAAGCTGGATATTTAAATTTATTGGGATGGACGGATGGGGGTGGGTGCAGACAAGCAAGCGGAGCTGAGCCGACATTCAGGCTAGTCATAATTCTCTTGAATTCTGGAGCAGACTCGATGAGCTAAATGGCCTATTCTTGTTCCCAGGCAGGGTAGGACAGCACTGTGTTGCAATGGACTGAGCAGACATTGCCGAATTTGGGGGGTAGAGTCACATGCATATCCACCACTAATGACATTGTTTCCATCATGCTCTAATGTCACAGCCCTAACTGTGTGTAGGCACAGAGGTCAGGGTCAGAGGTTTACAGCATAGAAACAGGCCCAAATTATCCATGTCGTCCAGTTTTCACAATTAACTTAGTGCCATTCGCCTGCGTTTTGGTCCATATCCCTTCATACCTGAACCTTGCTTTCAAACTTCTTTTAAATGACAAAATTGTACTCCCCTCCCCTCCACTACTACTACTACTACTACTACTTCTTCTGGTGTGCCAGACATTCCACCCTCGGTGGGGGGAGATGTTGCATTACCAGACACCCCCCGCCCCCCACACCACCAAGTAAGTACAGGAAATGTTCAGATGTCAGGTCTTTAAAGTTACACGCTTGTTGGGAATTGCACTTGTAAGTACCAGTGTACATAATATCAGTTGTTCATTAATGGGAGACCCCTGTATTTGTAGTCTGTGCAATTACTTTTGAATTGAATTGCAGTGGTCCAAGAACATTCCTGACTAGCATCACCTCCAACTACAGGTGGCCACTTAAATGTCTGAGGGCCACAGGAAACTAAATCCTGAGAATTAAAGAGAAAGATTAAGTTGCACTACCGAAATAACACTTTCGTGCAGCACCTGCCTAATCCTGATTTATGTTATGACCTGTGGAGGTAGTGTACTGGATATCATGCAGCACTATTCCTGGAGTCATTGCCAAAAATCTTAAGATTTGCATTGTTTCAATAATTTAAGTTGCCTCTGACTACCACTCAGCATTAAAAACAAGTCACACCAGGATTCTTCTGTGACAATCTGAAAGAATTATATCCATTGCATCACTTGAACTTTTAAAGAAAAAAAAATTCTAAATTATGCAACTTAAACTCTCTTCCTGTGTAAAACCTTCCAAACATACGGACACAAAGTGAAGAAAATGACAAAACAAAGCCTGACAAATACAGTTCTGTATCACCAGTCAAAATTGCAATTTGTTCCACAATCCTACTTTGAATTCCTTCAATGATGCTTCTGTGTTATTTGTACAACAATAAACAGTCTGCAATTTACTGATGATTTGGACCTGGGATCTTTCTGGTTGGCTTTGGATTTTAGAACTACTTCTTTCAGCAAATTTGAATACTTTCTGCTCTTCTGACCGCTGCATACTAGGAAAAATGCAGCACCTTCTGTCCTGCCAGCCTATACAGTAATGTAAGTATCAGAACCTCACCTTCAGCAGCCTTGTCATCTTCACCATAGATCCAGTGAAGAATAAGCTGCTGTTGTCTGCCAGTAACCATCCTTTGTGAAGCACCCTGGCATTGGTAGTCTAGCATACTCCTCCATACTGTGGAACATGGAGGACTCCAACAAGGGCTCCAGAATGCTGCCAGATGGACTTCTGAGAAAGGAACCTTATTCTACTGCTTGGAACACAAGCCATGTTGCACAAATAAAATAGGAGATTGTAAATGCTGTATGATGACTAATACCTTGTCGTGCATGTCAGGATGAGTCACAGGCTCAGTCAGGTACCTGTGGGACTACTCCTGCCCCTGAATCTCCAACCTGAACGTGCTCCCACACGTTATTGAATTGCAACTTTATCTCCTAACATTATCTACTGGGACCCAGCCCTGCAGCTTAGCCATGCCAACCATCATACTGAAATAAGAATGATTGTGACCATCAATGACATGCTCCACCTCACCACTTCACACCAGAAATCAAAGCTGTCTAATGAATTATTATCTCAACCCCCATACTACTATTGTCACTTCTGCTTCCCACTCCCAGAATGGATTTCCCAAATTCACCTACTTATGATAAGCCCCTTTGACTTTCAGTGGTCTGATTCCCAGGACAGTGGTGTAATCCCTGGCTGGCATGGATAGATAAATCTGACTGATGAGTAACCAGACCCCTGTCTAATCTCTCTAAGCTCCTTGACTGACTTGCCACAACTCCCCAAACTGGTTGCACAGGAACCTGCAAGATTGACTGACCCAATCCCTGAACCGTATGATATTGACCCCCCTGACTCCAAGTGGCTGATGACTGTGTCTAAGTCCCTGGACTGGTATCAGACACTCCCCTTGACTTATTGTGCCAGGATCCCTGACCAAAGGCTGTCTCCCTTGGCCTGACTGAGGACCAATACTGTTAGACTTTTAAGCATGACCATTTGGTTGATGCACATGCAGAGTATGTGCTGTTGCAGGCCCATGCTGCAGGCATGGCACTCTGCACAGAGTAACACGTCCATCCACTTGACTGATGACAGCTGACAAGCTGCTGGCTTTGTGACTGTACTAAACAGCAAGACACGTCAAAGGTACAATGAGCCTGCAAGGTCTGGCTGAGAGCTTTACAAAAAGGCAAGTCAGGGCACAGTGAGCATCCAAGTAGGTGCAAAGTGAATGTATGGCAAAGAGAGCGAATGAAGGGTGCTGAGGTGTAACCCAGTCAAATCTAGGCATTGGCTGCCCTTCCCTGTGGCCTAATGTTCTGGTGGAAGGATTCTAATGGAGGCTGCCAGTCTGCTGTAAACTGCAGCATTGAAGGACAACTATATTGTAAGTGGTTCGGAGATTGTGCCATGAAGGTGCTGTGAGGCTGGTATGCTTCCAATGCCAAAACTGACAGATGAGTTGTTTGGGTAGTCACTGCCTGTGGAGCATGCCCTGGGAAGTTGGGGACTGCTGTCCAAGATAGAGAGCCGGTGGAGCAAGAGGCAAGCCAGGGTCAGCAGGAACCTGCACTGACTTTCACATTGGGAATTCCCACCATCTAGCTTCTATCCGACAGATGGGAGAATGGGAATGCATATTAATGAGATGATATTAGGTAATAATGACATGCTAATACATCCAAAAGAATGCAAAGGGGCCCTTTGCTGTTTTTTTAAACAGGTTTTGGGATTTTTTTTTGAAAATCTCTTCTGAGATTCTCGCCTCACTGTTGGTTGCAAAATTGGATTCTCTTCTCATGATGTATTTTCCTAAATGACTGAGGAATTGTCATTGGACTGGAAACATTAACTCTGAGTTCTCTTCACAGATGCTGCCAGACCTGCTGAACCTTTCAAGCAACTTCTGTTTTTGTTGCCAAAGGTCAGGGGCATTTCAGTGGCTGGGAAGATTCCATTCACTTTCTCTGATGCATCAGTTAGCTTCACTTGTTTTAACAAGCTTCAGCATTCTCCCTTTTTTTATAAAAGTAGTGTCTATTCTTCTCATTTTCAGCCAAAGAAAAAAAAAAAGATCCTTCCAGAGCAAGAAGACACTATTTGTGTCTTCTTAAAGTGATTTAGTCAGGTTTCTTCTTCAAATAAAGTTTAATACACAGAAGAGAATGAGGTCATCGGGAAAGATGTTTGGGGATGAGTAAAGGCTTGATTGGGGGCAAGACTTACCTGGATGGGTGTAGCTTCAACAACATTTAAGAAGCTTGACACCATCCAGGACAAAGCGATTGGCACATCGGCAAATATTCAGTCACACCACCACTGACGCCCCGTAACAACAGTGTGTGCTATCTGCAAGATGCGGAGTAAAATTTTTATGAAGATCCTCAGACAGCACCTTCCAAACCTATGACCACTTCCATCGAGAAGGACAAGGGAAGCACATACATGGGAATACCACCACTTGCAAGTTCCAAACCAAGCCACGTAGCATCCTGACTTGGAAATTTATCACTGTTACTTCAGTGTCACTGGATCAAAATGCTGGAATTTACTCCCGAAGGGAAATGTGAGCTTACCGACAGCACGTGGACTGCAGAAGCTCAAGAAGACGGTTCACCGCCACTTTCGCAAGGGCAACTAGGAGACAGGTAATAAATGCTGGCCCAGCTCGTGATACCTACATCCTACGAGTGAGTAAAACAAAGCACTGGGGGAGAAACCTGCTCTCCCAAAACACATCTTTAAGATGACCTAAACTTTAAAAGGTAGTTATATCCCTTTTGGTGACTCATCATTTGTTTCTCACTGGTAATTCCATTAACTATGGATATGTTGTGCTGAATGCTATTTCATCTGAAAGCCATTTTATTTTTTGGCCATGTTTCTTCAGATTACATCAGCATTTTTAGTTTAACATTGTTGCCTTCCTCAATCCACCTGGCTTTTTTCCCAGTCCTGAAATTCCTACCCCTACTGCATCCCCCAGCCACAAAATCTTGCCTGTATCTGTATTTTTCTACTTATTCTATGAAGGTAATGTTTAGCATTTTAATTCTGCTCTCTTACTATTTTGTACCTAGGTACCTTTGTACGTAAATTGGCACCATGTGTGGCCACATTATAAACTTTTCACTGTACTCCTGACAATAAAATCTAAATGTACAATCTAAGTTAGCTTAGTTAAATTAGTAAACTCAGCCACATTAGGGGCATTTAAACAGCCCTTGGATAAGCATATGGATGATGATGGGATAATGTAGGGGGAGGGGCTTAGATTAGTTCACAGGTCGGAGCAACATCGAGGGCCGAAGGGCCTGTTCTGCGCTGTATTGTTCTATGTTGTTGGAATCTGCCTTTCTCCTGGTACATCTTCTGAGCCTGGATGTGTGGGCTCCATCTAGTGGCAGAGGTTGTCTGTGCAGGTAATGTATCCGCCAATATCTTCACAATTTGAGAGAGATGATGGGAACTGCAGATGCTGGAGAATCCAAGAATATAAAGTGTGAAGCTGGATGAACACAGCAGGCCAAGCAGCATCTCAGGAGCACAAAAGCTGACGTTTCGGGCCTAGACCCTTCATCAGACCCTGCTGTGTTCATCCAGCTTCACACTTTATTATCTTCACAATTTGAATTTTGTCAATGTATTTATGGGAAAGCACTGGCATAGTGGTAATATCACATTATTATTAATGACTCAGATAATAGAATGTCATATATACAAATCTGATATTGACACATATTTAGGCAGTATTGTGGACTGTGTAGATGAAAGCATAGAATTACAAAGGGATTTTGCCAGACTAAATGAATGCGCAAAACTGTAGCAGAAGGTGTGCAATGTAAACAAGTATGATGTTATCCATTTTGGACAGATAAAAGATAAATCAAGGTATACTTTCTAGATGGTATAATGTTAAATAAATTGGAGGTCCAAAGAGACTTGGGGGTTCAGATGCACAGATCTTTAAAATATCACAAACAGGTGCAGAAAATAATCGAGAAAGCTAATGGAAGGCCGGCCTTTACATCAGAGGACCAGGGTACGAGGATGCAGATGTTATTCTGCAGTTTTAGAAAACCCTAGTTAGACTCCACTTGGAGCAGATCTAAGCCTTATGCCTTAGGAATGATATTTTGACCTGGGGGAATGGGGAAGTAAAATGTAGGTTTGTAGGAATGATACCAGGACTTCAGGGGCCAAGTTATGAGGAGAGATTATCCAAATTAGGCCTGCTTTTTCTAGAATTTAGGCTGTTAAGAGGCAATCTGATTGAAGTCTTCAAGACAATGATGGGAAAAGAAAACAATTTCCACTGGTTGAAGCTTCCATTTCTCATAGAGTCATAGAGATATATAGCCTGGCAACAGACTCTTCGGCCCAACTTGTCCATACCGACCAAATATCCTATATAGCTCTCATTCCATTTGCCAGCTTATGGCCCATCTCCCTTTAAACCCTTCCTATTCATATACCCATCCAGATGCCTTTTAAATGTTGCAATTGTGCCAACCTCCACCACTTCCTCCAGCAGCTCATTCCATGCAAGCACCATCCTCCGTGTGAAATAGTTGCCCTTCAGGTCCCTTTTAAACCTTTCCCCTCTCACCTTGAACCTATGCCCTCTAATTTTGGACTCCTCCATCCCACAGAAAGAAACCTTATCTATTTATCCTATCTATGCCCCTCATATTTAATAAACCTGTATAAGGTCACACCTCTCAGCCACTGATGCTCCAGAGAAAACAGCCCCAGCCTATTCAGCCTCTGCCTATAGCTCAAACCCTCCAACCCTGGCAACATCCTTGTAAATCTTTTCTGAACCCTTTCTTGTTTCACAACAATTTTTCCAAGGATGGAGACTAGAACTGTACGCAGTACTCCAAAAATAGCCAAACCGGGGACATAATCTGAGATTAGGGCCACACTGTTCAGGGGAGATGTTAGAAAGCACTTTACAACGCAGAGGTTTGGACACCTCTTCCACAAACAGCAGTGGATGCTGGATTAGTTGTTTAAATGTGAAGTAGATAATTTTTTTTTGTTGAGCATAAGTACAAAGTGGTATGGGCCAAAGCCAGGTATTTGGAGTTAGACCACAGATCAGCTATGATCATTGAATGGTGGAACTTGTTAGAGTGGCTGAATGACTACTCCCGTTCCCATGTTCTCGATTTGAGGGTTAACACCTTTATAAGACCATAAGACATAGAAGTGGAAGTAAGGCCAATCGGCCCATCAAGTCCACTCCGCCATTTAAATCATGGCTGATGGGCATTTCAACACCACTTCCCTGCACTCTCCCCGTAGCCCTTGATTCCTTCTGAGATCAAGAATTTGTCGATCTCTGCCTTGAAGGCATCCAATGTCCCGGCCTCCACTGCACTCTGCGGCAATGAATTCCACGAGCCCACCACTCTCTGGCTGAAGAAATGTCATCTCATTTCAGTTTTAAATTTACCCCTCTAATTTTAAGGCTGTGCCCATGGGTCCTAGTCTCCCTGCCTAATGGAAACAACTTCCTAGCGTCCACCCCTTCTAAACCATACGTTATCTTGTAAGTTTCTATTAGATCTCCCCTCAACCTTCTAAACTCTAATGAGTACAATCCCAGGATCCTTAGCCATTCATCATACGTTAAACCTACCATTCCAGGGATCATCCGTGTTAATCTCCGCTGGACACGCTCCAGGGCTAGTATGTCCTTCCTGAGGTGTGGGGCCCAAAATTGGACAGTATTCTAAATGGGGCCTAACTAGTGCTTTATAAAGCCTCAGAAGCACATCGCAGCTTTTATATTCCAACCCTCTTGAGATAAACCACAACATTACATTCGTTTTCTTAATTACGGACCTTTATTGCTGAATGAACACCTTTATTGCTGAAATTGGCAGTTTGCACAGGTTCCCTGCCATTTACTCCCAAAGTGACAAAGGTGGCTCTCAGAGTTACAGTGAGTACAGGTTCTGCGATACATGATGCTGCTCGTGTCAAACAGTTGGAGACGGTTTGGCATGAGGTTTCTAGAACAGTGACAGTCCAGGCAGGTAAAGCAAAGCCCGATTCCCTTCTCCTCAAATGGTTCTAGTGTCCTGTACAGATTTATACATCTTGAGTGCACAGATCAAGGTCAAAGACTTCTAAGTCTCATCAGTTGCTTACAGCAGTCACAATACTCTTTTCTCAAAGATGCCCAGCTAGCTCTTAACATGTTCGACACCAATACCACTAATAATTTCAACTTCCTTTCTTCCACTGGATTACTGATCTCATCACCAACTACCAGACACCTCAAGGTATAAAAAATCTATTTGAATCTGGATACATAAAGCTCAATGTAGCCAAAGGGAATGCACAACCCCTGAAAATCCAGATGAAGGAAGAGACATTAATCACCTCACAGACTTCAACCAGTTGCTCATGGAAAACCCACTGATCCCATCACTCCATGTGAATTAGACACCATGATTCTACCTTGCCAAATTTCATATATGCTTGTAGGGCAAGTTCCTACCACGACATAAATGGAACCTTTTCCTGAAGAAACCTTGGCCCCTCTTCCACCACTACCACTTGAGTCTTGGATGGGACCCCAACTATTTAATACCTGAGGAGAAAGGCAGTTAATGCAATCATCAGCAAACATCCCCTCTTTTGACCTTATGATGAAGGGAAGTTCATTGATGAAGCAGCTGAAGATGGTTGGGCCTAGGACACTATCTTGACGAACTCCTGCAGAGAGGTCCTGGAGCTGAGATGACTGATCTCCAACAACCACGACCATTTCCTACATGCCAAGTAGAGAGTTTTCCCCATGATTTTCATCAACTCCAGTTTTACTAGGTGTCATGTGTCAGTCAAATACAGCCTCAATATCAAGGGCTGTCACTCTCACCTCAGGAATTCAGCTCTTTTGTCTATATTTGAACCAAGGCTGTAATGATGTCAGGAGCTGACTGACCTTGGCAGAACCCGAATTGAATGTCAGTGGCAGATTACTGCTGAGCAGGTGTTGCTCGATACTGTTGATGATACTGACAATCAAAAGTAGGCTGATGGGGTGGGAATTGGCTGGGTTGGATTTGTCCTTGTTTTAATGTACAAGGCATACATGGGCAATTTTTCACATTGTCGAATAGATGCTAGTGTTGTCACTGCACTGGAACAGCCTGCGAGAGGAGCAGCAAGTTCTCAAGCAAAACTCTTCTGTAAAATTGACAGGGGCAATAGCTATTGCAGTTTCTACTGCCTCCAACAGTTTCTTGATATTCTGTGGAGTGAATTGTATTTGTTAATGTCAGGAATCACACAACACTAGAACGTTACAGTTCAACTGGTTTATTTGAAAACATAAGCTTTTGGATTCTTATTCATTGCTCCGACCTTTGAGTACAGGAGTTCAGATGTTATGTTGAGGTTGAACAGGATGTTGGTTGGGTCTCTTCTGGCAGTGTGAGTCCCGTTCTGATCGCCCTGTTATTGGAAGGATATTATCAAGCTGGAGTGAGTTCAGAAGAGATTTCCTAGCATGTTGCCAGGAATGGTGGGTTTGAGTTATTAGGAGAGGCTGGATAGGCTGACACATTTCTCCACTGGGGGACCTAATAGAGGTTTATAAAATCATGAGCGCTATAGATAAGGTGAATGGCAGTTGTCTTTCCCCCTATGGTGGAGGATTTCAAGACTAGAGGGCATTTTTTTAAGGTGAGAGGAGAAAGATTTAAAATAAGACATGGGAGAAATTTTTTTCCACAAGGAGTGTTCTTGTGAGAAATGCACTTCCAGAGGAAGTGGTGGATGTGGGTACAGTTACAATATTTAAAAGACATTTAGATAACTACGTGAATAAGAAAGATTTGGAGGGATATAGACCAAGCACAAGCAGGTGGGATAGTTTAGTTTGGGATTATAGTTGGCATGGACTATTTGAACCGAAGGGTCTGTTACCGTGCTGTACGACTCTATGACTCATCCATTTCCCCGTCACAGACGCAATTGCCCATGATACTATTGGCAAGAGTGAACACACACAGTGCATGTGGAAACAAAATTCCACCTTCACATTGCGATCAGAGATAATGGGAACTGCAGATGCTGGAGAATCCGAGATAACAAAGTGTGGGGCTGGATGAACACAGCAGGCCAAGCAGCATCTTAGGAGCACAAAAGCTGACGTTTCGGGCCTAGACCCTTCATCAAAAAAGGGGGATGGGGAGAGGATTCTGAAATAAATAGGGAGAGAAGGGTAGGCAGACTGAGGATGGATAGAGGAGAAGATAGGTGGAGAGGGGAGTATGGGTGGGGAGGTAGGGAGGGGATAGGTCAGTCCAGGGACAGGTCAAAGAGGCGGGATGAGGTTAGTAGATAGGAAATGGAGGTGCGGCTTGAGGTAGGAGGAGGGGATGGGTGAGAGGAAGAACAGGTTAGGCAGGCAGGGACGATTTTGAAGCTGGTGAAATCCACATTGATACCATTGGGCTGCAGGGTTCCCAAGCAGAATATGAATTGCTATTCCTGCAACCTACGGGTGGCATCGTTATGGCAATGCAGGAGGCCCAGGACGGACATGTCTTCTAAGGAATGGGAGGAGGAATTGAAATGGTTCGCGACTGGGAGGTGCAGTTGTTTGCTGCAAACTGAGTGTAGGCGTTCTGCAAAGCGGTCCCCAAGCCTCCGCTTGGTTTCCCCGATTAGAGGAAGCCACACCATGTACAGCGGATGCAGTATACCACTTTGGCGGATGTGCAGGTGAACAGGAATAAACCTCCACCCACCCACCTTGCTGCAAAAATTCCATCCCCTATTCCCAATTCCTTCGCTTCCACCACATCTGCTCCCAGGATGAGGCATTTCACTCCCGCACATCCCAGATGTCCTCGTTCTTCAAGGGCTGCAACTTCCCCGCCGCAGTGGTTGAGAACGCTCTCGATCGTGTCTCCCGCACCTCATCTCTCACACCTCGCCCTTGCAATAACCGCCAAAAGAGAATCCCCCTAGTCCTCACACGCCACCCCACCAACCTCCGGATACAACGCATCATCCTCCGAAACTTGTGCCATTTACAATCTGACCCCACCACTAAAGACATTTTTCCAACCCCACCCTTGTCTGCCTTCCGGAGAGACCACTCTCTCCGTGACTCCCTTGTCCGCTCCACACTCCCCTCCAACCCCACCACACCTGGCACTTTCCCCTGCAACTGCAGGAATTGCTACACCTGCCCCCACACCACCTCCCTCACCCCCATCCCAGGCCCCAAGATGACTTTCCACATCAAGCAGATGTTCACCTGCACATCCACCAATGTGGTATACTGCATCCGCTGTACACGCTGTGGCTTCCTCTACATTGGGGAAACCAAGCAGAGGGTTGGGGACCGCTCTGCAGAACACCTATGCTCGGTTCGCAGTAAACAACTGCACCTCCCAGTCGTGAACCATTTCAACTCCCCCTCCTTAGATGACATATCCAGCCTGGGCCTCCTGCAGTGCCATAATGATGCCACCCGTAGGTTGCAGGAACAGCAACTCATTCTGCTTGGGAACCTGCAGCCCAATGGTATCAATGTGGATTTCACAAGCTTCAAAATCTCCCCTCCCCCCACTGCATCCCAAAACCAGCCCAGCTCATCCCTGCCTGCCTAACCTGTTCTTCCTCTCACCTATCCCCTCCTCCCACCTCAAGCTGCACATCCATTTCCTATCTACTAACTTCATTCCCCCCCTCCTTGACGTGTCCGTCCTCCCCGGACTGACCTATTCCCTCCCTACCTCCCCACCTATACACTCCTCTCCACCTATGTTCTCCTCTATCCATCTTCAGTTCACCTCCCCCCCTCCATATTTATTTCAGAATCCTCTCCTCATCCCCCTTTTCTGATGAAGGGTCTAGGCCCAAAACATCAGCTTTTGTGCTCCTAAGATGCTGCTTGGCCTGCTGTGTTCATCCAGCCCCACGCTTTGTTATCCACCTTCACATTGCGTTGTGCAGCCCTAACACAGTGCTAAAACGGACAGACTTCAAACGGATCTTGCAACTCAAGACTGAGTCTTCATCGGCAGCAGAACTGTACTGAAAAGAATACTCTAACCTCATGCCCAGCGTACATTACCATCAAGCTACAGGATCAATCCCAGTTCAAAGACTTCAAGAGGACACACTAGGAGAAGCAAAAAGCATATCTAAAAACTAGGTGTCATTCTGGTGAAGTTACCAAACTACCTGCATGACAAAAGACACAAGCAGTAAGTAATAGAGGGAAACAATCCTCAAACTAAAGGATCAGATATAAGCTCTTATAGGTTCCATCAGGTCCATGCTACTCTTGACTTGTTTACAGCCTTGGTCCAAACATGCAAAAGAACTGAATTCCAGATGTGGGATGAGAATGATGCAGTTGATATCATATTTGACTGACATGAGGTTTAGGAAAACTGGACTTGATGAGATTCGAGCAGAAAACTCTACCCAGGTTGGAGTCATACCTAACACATAGGGAGATGGTTATGGTTGTTGGAGGTCAATCATCTCAGCTTTAGAATGTCTCTGCAGGAGTTCCTCAGGGTATGGGTGTAGACCTAACCATCTTCAGCTACTTCATCAAAAAAAAACCTTATGAACTTTCCCTCTGTTGCAAGGTTATAAATGCAGATGTTTGTCGATGTTTGCACAATGTTTAGCACCATCTATGACTCCTCAAATATTGAAGCAGTCTATGTCCAAATGCAGCAATACCTGGACAATATCCAGTCTTGAGCTAAAATGTGGCAAATAACATCTACACTGTACAAATTGCAGGCAACGATGACCTCTAATAAGGGACAATCATTGCCCTTTGACATTTAATAGTTTGAGAATCACTGACTCTACTACAATCAACATCCTGGAGTTTACCATTAACCAGAAAATTAAATAGACTAGCCAGATAATTGCAATGTCTACATAAGCAATTCAGGGTCTAGTAATATTGTAGTGAGCAACTCACCTCCTGGCTCCCAAAATGGTGTACAAGAATATAAGAAACAGTAACCGGAGTAGGCTATTTGGTTCCTCAAGCCTGCTTCATTATCTAATAAAATCCAATATTTCTCATGTCCACCTCCTGCATTTTCCTGTAACCATTAATCCCTCTATTGATCAAAAATCGATCTAACTTGGTCTTAATTATATACAAGGACTCTGACTCCAGTTTTTTTGTCCAGCATCTATAAGTCGCAACTCTAAATTTTGATGGATTACTCCCCATTTGCCAGGATGTGTGCAGCTCCAACAATACACAAGTTTGACACTTTCCAGAACAAAGCAGCCACTTTAAGGTTTTGGCATAGATCTGTAGTAAAACCAGAAGTGAGGCAATCCATTGCAATGACCCCAAAGTTTAAAAACCAGGTGGGAAAACACACCGACGCTTCATCAGAGGCTGCACTGTTACCAAGCACAGTAGAAATGTCTGTAGAACAAAAAACCAGCTCGGCGAGCCAACCAGCCTCAAAGCAGCCTCTTGATTGGCACCAAATGCACAAACGTTTGCTCTATTGACCATCTGCACTCAGCAGCAGTAGTGAGTACCATGTATAAGATACAGTGCAGAAATTCACCCAACACTACTTAAACAATACCTTTCAAAACCATCATCAGTTTCATCTAGAAGGACAAAGGCAGCAGATACATGGGAACACAACCACCTGAAAATTCTCCTCCAAACCACTCACTTTCCTGACTAAGTTACCTTTATCCCTTTCAATGGATTTTAAATCACCTGTAGTACAGCCTTTCAAGAAGACACTATCATGTTCTCATGGGAAATTATGGATTTGCAAGAAATGCTGACCTAGTCAGTGACACCTGCATTTTATTTTATGAGTGAATATAAACAAACTATACTCTGCCTTTTTGCTTTTCACTCTGGTATCCTCTGTTTGCTTTTTTTTGGTCACACATATAACTTGTCTATTAAAATGCCTTCTTCATGTAAAAATTTGTTCTGGGGATGTTACATGACTCCAGAATTGGTCACTAAGGCATAACATGTTTGGCAAGGTCTGCCTTTGATCTGGCTTCACTCCTTGGTGCTAAAAATGAACAGGTTCCCAAATAATCTGTCTGGAATGGACAATAAATGATCAGGCAGTGTGCTGTGGAGCGTCTTGTCCAGGGCTTCATCTTAATGCTTTTCCTTCTTGTTTCTAGAATTTAAAGCAGTGTTAGAGTTAAATTTAAATTATATCTGGAGATGTTTGCTAAGTTCTAAATGTAATATTGTGGGGCTGAGGTTGTGGGAATTAAGTCACTGGCAGCTGGCTTGAAAGCTGTTTAGACTATTGTTAAGAGTTAATAGCGAGGAAGAGTAGTATTGGTGGAAGAAACTTGAGAAGTTGTATGAAGGATAAAACAAAAATACTTACAGGAACCAGAAATTTGAAGAATTTGAAGAAGGGTCCAGACTCGAAACATCAGTTTTCCTGCTCCTCTGATGCTGCTTACCTGCTCTGTTCATCCAGGTCTAAACCTTGTTATCTCAGATTCTCCAGCATCAGCAATTCCCACTATCCCATTACCAATATAGTAATTCTGTGTGTTAAGACTTTGAAAAACTGACTTCTTAATCAACAGAGAACATGCATTTTATTAACAATTATGGTTTTGAAATTTTACAATCACTCAATTTTACATTACTCAATTATAGAGAGTTAATTCTGGAAATGTTCTGACTTAAATATCTACCTGCAGACTTCCAAAACAGAAAAAAAAATTCATAAATAAACAAGTTTGTTTGTAATCCTGTACAAAATAATATAAAACACAGTAAATTTCAAACATAAGTTATTTTAAATGGAGCTGTAAAATGTACAAACAAGTTAATTTTAACATTTGGTCAAACGGGTGATTATGGATTGGGTTTCTAACTTACCCCAGTTTTTATTTCTGGTGACTACATTTCCCCCAGTTTTTGGGAGAAACATCTGAGAAGCAACAAATCCATTAACTCCAATTTTACACCAACAAAACTAACACTGCCGCCAGTACTTCAGAACTGATTTCCAAAAATTGGTGTCTCAGAAATCATGTAAGGAAACAGTTCATTTAGCTAAATACTTCACTGATCAGGACTTTTGAATCTGCACGGATCAGGTCCGCAGAATTCCTCCTGTACTCGCTAGTTTATTTCATGCAAATTCTTATTTTGAAACTTTGTAAGTACTGAATAAGAAATAGACAAATGGATTCCGTTGCAATGTGCTAGTATGTATTGTTATAATGAGTTTGTATGTTCAGTCCACCCTGACCTTTCCACTGACTGAAAGGGCAGGATGAGGATTGGGGTGGGTAGAGGAATGTTTTCAGAAATTTACACTAAAGTGCCCCTTTTATTGAGAAAACCATTTTAAATGCAGGCGAGTAACAGTAAACATTTGTCTTACCTGCTCAATTTAAAATAACAACAGGAATGTTTAAATCTTTTGCTGAAATTCAAAATACATATTCTTTTTAAAAATTAGCTACAGAAACCCTCCCCTATGCAAGAAACCCACAATTGATATTTGATTTCTCATGTGACACTATTTCATGTGAGTTGCCAACATGGTGTCTAATGATGTTATACCATAATTGTACAAAATAATATTTTTATACCTTATATATATTGTAGCCTTCAGGGTTGGCAGTTTCCAGTATGCAAAGGGATCAACTCATATCATTGTTCAAACAAAAAATATGGTTTTACTTATTTTTAGTGATTTTGAACTGGATCTAAAATGGATTAACTTGTTTTAATACTATGGACTCAGGAAATCTGAAACATAAACAGAAAATGCTGAAAATACTCAGCCTCCATGAAAATTCAACAGTTTCCTTTACTGATCTGCCTACTTTTCTGAATGTTTCTAACATTTTCTACTTTTTGTTCTGTCAATTGAGATCCTGTTGTCACAGTAAAATAGATCTTAAGGATGGTAAGGAACATGGCACACCTAGCCATTTAATACATGCTGTGCCAGTTGGTACTATAAATACCTAAAAAAAAGCAAAATCACCATAATTGTTTTTAAGCAGACTGAAAGAGAACCTGAGAAATCATGTAAACTGTTAACAGGAGAAAGAACACAAAGAAGTTTTGACATTTGCATTTGTCTGATATTGACTTCACCAGTAATTGTACAAATTGGAACTAGATACCTAACTAACAACAAAGGAAGTCTGCCATAAAGTATAACCACAAGGTATGCTAAGTTCATTACAAATGTTCTCTGTAATACAGTGGTGAACTGGAATAAACTTTTCTGGCAATTCAACTTCACAAGATGGCAGAAAACAAATTGGAAACAAAATCAAACCAGCATTCCTTATATCACACTATAGATTTACAGGAATATTTAACAAACTTTTTCTACCACAAAACAATCACGTATTTGAATTAAGTTTAGAGAGAGATTCTGATTTAGTGAGCTATATTCTAATTATTCAATGGAAGAAAGTTCTTGACTGCTCTGGGTAACTCAAACAATTGAGCAGATAAAGGTCACTAAGTTTATCCAAACACCTTTGAATAGTTTTGCCATTCATGTAATTTTCTGGCTTAAGTTATAGTTTGTGTCAGTAATTGGCTAGCTTACTATGCAGAATGCCTTGCAAAAGGTAGGCATTCCAGCTTGGAAACTGACCACAGAGCTGTAATGAGATCATTAGCAAATCTTTTGAAAGCTTGTGGGACAGAAAATGACAATGATGACACACAACATAGAACTTTATATCCTCTCAACCTGAATCAGGGTAAAACTAAAATCCCTGAAATTTAGGTAGTTACTGCCAAACGTATATCACAATAATAGAGGTGAGTAGCAACAGTTGGTTACAGGAGAAAAAGGAGGCTGATCCGAAGTTTGGATTCCAGTTAGGGTATTCTGCCAAAAAGACGAGAAGATGTAACTCATTTGTTATAACAATGTTAACAACAAAACACAGATATTTAGAAATATAAGGCACCTACTTTTGATAGCATCCCGTTTTATGTCTCCTAATAATACAAAGGGAAAACGTAAGTGTAAGTTGTAGCTGAGGTTAAAATACTTTGCCTGGAATTGCCTCACACTTAGTCAAATTTTTCAATTGTGAAAGTTTCAATGCAGTTAATAACATAAGAAAACAGTGTGATATTTAACTTACTGCATAATTTCTCATGGCAATTGTCACTGCACGATTCACAAGAAGTACCTGATGTATATGGTAAGGTCCCAATATAATTTCCACTGTAAGAAAAATGGAAATTGGATAACAAATTGTTAATAGTAACAGCAAGCTGAAAAAACATGAGTAAAATATTGCATTAAGCTCCCCTTGACATTATCCCAAAAATAAATAACAAAAATAAATCACATTGTAGAAGACAGAATATTGAAAGGTCTCAGCTTTCAGGGCTGAGCAGGAAACCTCAAAAAGAGAGTTATAGCAAAGCTGTTGAAATGAGAAAAAGACCAAAAATAACAGAGATGGAAAACAGTACAAAATATAACATTTTGAAAACAGAAACATGTACACTCATACATACATTCATAATTGAAAACCAGCGGATATGTTTTTCAGGAAAACATATGGGAAGATCAATATAGAAATCAGATAAATCAAAAATAATATTTAACAGAGAACTGTGGTGACTCCAGGTCATTTCAAGTGATGGACTGAAACAGAAAGTGCATCGATATACTGTAGAGAGAGCCACCACCTTGAACAACTGCTGTGCGTAGGTTGTAAGCATACCCAAAGTACCATCAGGAAGGGAGTTATGGCTGGTTTCATTTCTTTTACACTTCTTTAAGATTTGGTACAACTGAGTGGTTTGAATGCCTGCTTCAGACTGTATTTACAACTTAAACACACTGCTGAAAGATTGGTGTCACATGTAAGATTTCTGTTCCTAATAGCCATTAGTGACCAAGCAAATTTTTAAACAACAATGAGACTAGTTTCTGTTTTAAATTCCTGGTTCTATTAATGGAATTCAAATTTCATCATTGACGAAATCAAACCCTACCAGCTCTCTTGGTTGGATTGGAGTTATTGTCTCCAGAGCAACCTGGGCGTCAGGATTATTAATCCACTGACATTAACACTACACGTCAACCGCTTCCCCACTAAATGCCATTGATGATGTCCCATAGAAGCTTATTTTTGAGTTGTTAAATCTATCCCATTTAGCACAGTGGTGATGCCTGCATAATACAAAGGAAAATACTATCAATGCAAATCACTTATTTCCACTATGACTGTGCAGTGTTTTACTACTACTAACACTGTCATGGGCAGATAATTCTGTGCTTGGTACATTGCTGAGGTGAAGGTAAAGCCATTTTTTTGTATTGGTTCCCTTACCACCAGTCTCAAGTACTGTCTGGAAACTATATCCTTCATGACTCATTCATTAATGGTGCTATTGAGACACTATTGATAGTGCATTTCGAATGCCCCAAAGAGTACATTCTGTACCTTTACTACTCTCAGCAGTTCTTCCAAGTGTACAAACACAGAAAATAGGAGTAAGAAATGAACATTCAGCCCTTTGAACCTGCTGTCATTCAATAGGTTCATGGTCGATCATCCAACTCAGCATTGACCAGTACTTGGAACTCCAATGTTGTGGCCATTACGGAGAATAGGATAACACAGGGGCAGGAATGGCTGCTGGGTGTTCCGGGCTATAGATGTCTCAAAAGGTATAGGGAGGGAGGTAAAAGAGACGAGGAGTGGCATTGCTAATCAGCAATGGTATCATAGCTGCAGAAAGGGAGGTTGTCTACTGAGTAAGTATGGGTGGAAGTCAGAAACAGGAAAGGAGCAGTCACTTTATTGGGAACTTTCTATTGACCCCCCAGTAGCAACAGAGACACTGGAGAACAGATTGGGAGACAGGTTGTGGAAAGGTGCAGAAGTAAAAGGTTTGTTATCATGGGTGACTTCAACTCCCCAAATATAGACCGGGACCTCCTCAGTGCAAATAGTTTGGATGGAGTAGATTTTTTCAGGTGAGTCTAGGAAGGATTTCTGACTCAACAGATAGACAGGCCGACTAGAGAAGGGGCCATATTGGATTTGGTGCTTGGCAAAGAACCAGGCCATGTGTCAGATCTCTTGGTGGGAGAGCATTTCGGTGATAGTGATCACAAGTCCATGACCTTTACTATCATCATGGAGAGGGAAAGGAGCAGATCGTATGGGAAAGTATTTAATTGGGGGAAGGGGAATTACAATGCTTTTAGGCAAGAAATGTGGAGGCTGTTTAGGGAATAGTTGCTACAAGTACTGGATAGGTTTGTACCACTGAAGCAAGGAAGGGATGGTAAGGTGAAGGAACCTTGAATGACAGGACATGTGGAACATTAGTCAAGAAGAAGGAAGCTTACTCAAGGTTGAGGAAGCAAGGGTCGAACATGGCTCTAGAAGTCTACAAGGTAACCAGGAAGGAACTGAAGAATGGACTTAGGAGAGCTAGAAGGGGGTATGAAAAGCCTTAGTGGGTAGGATCAAGGAAAACCATTCTATGCTTATGTAAGGAACAAGGGAACTTGTGCGTGGCGTCAGAAGTGGTAAGGGAGGTCCTTAATGAATACTTTGCTTCAGTATTCACCAGTGAGAGGGACCTTGACATTTATGAGGACAGTATGAAACAGGTAGATATGCTCGAACAGGTTGATGTTAGGAAGGAGGACGTGCTAGAAATTTTGAAAAACATGAGGATAGATAAGTCCCCTCGGCCGGGCGCGATATACCCAAGGTTAGTACGGGATGCAAGGGAAGAGATTGCTGCCCTTTGGCGAAAATCTTTGTGTCCTCACTGTCCAATGGAATAGTACCAGGTTATTGGGGAGTAGAAAATGTCATTCACTTGTTCAAGAAAGGGAACAGGAATAATCCTGGAAATTACAGACCAAACAGTCTTTCTTCTGTGGTAGGCAAATTACTGGAGAGAATTCTGAGAGATAGTATTTATGATTATTTGGAAAAGCAGTTGATTAAAAACAGTCAGCATGGCTTTGGGGGGCAGGTCATGCATCACAAGGCTTGTCTGATTCTTTGAGAATGTGACAAAGCACACTGAGGAAGGTAATGTGGTGGATGTGGTGTTATACGGATTTTAACAAGGTATTTGGTAAAGTTATCAATGGTAGCCTCATTCAGAAAGTAAGGAGGCATGAGATTCAGGGAAATTTGGCTGTCTGGATACGTAACTCGCTGTCCAATAGAAGACAGAGAGTGACAGTAGATGGAAAGTATGCAGCCTGTACCTCGATGGCCAGTGGTGAGCGGCAGGGATCTGTTCTGGGACCTCTGCTTTTTGTGATCTTTATAAATGACTTGGATGAGGAAGTGGAAGGGTGAGTTAGTAAGTTTGCCAATGACATTAAGGTTGATGGAGTTGTGGACAGTGTGGAGGGCTGTTATAGATTGCAACGGGACATTGACAGGATGCAGAGCTGAGTAAAGTAGTGGCAGATGGAATTCAACCCAGAAAAGTGTGAAGTGATTCATTTTGGATGGTTGAATTTGAGTGCATAATACAGGGTTAATGGCAGGATTCTTGGCAGTGTGGAGAAACAGAGGGATCTTGGGATCCATGTCCATAGATCCCTCAAAGTTGCTACTCAAGTTGATAGGGTTGTAAAGAAGGCATATGGTTTATTGACTTTCATTGACAGAGGAACTGAGTTTACGAGCTGCGAGGTTATGCTGCAGCTCTATAAAACCCTGGTTAAACCACACTTGGAATACTGTGTTCAGTTCTGGTCACGTCATTTTAGGAAGGATGTGATGCTGCTTGGACTGGAGGGCAGGTCTTATGAGGAAAGATTGAGAGAGCTAGAGCTTTATTCATGGAGTGAAAAAAAGATGAGAGGTGACTTGATAGAGGTGTATTTCCCAGTTTTCCCAGGGCGGAAATGACTATGACAAAGGGGCAATAATTTTAAGGTGATTAGAGGAAGGTATAGAGGAGATGTCTAAAGTAGGTTCTTTACGCTGAAAGTGGTGGGTGTGTGGAATGTGCTGTCGGCAGTGGTAGTGGAGTGAGATACTTTAGAGGCTTTTAACTGACTCTTGGATACACAAATGAATGATAGTATGATGTAGGGTATGCAGCATAGTTTGAGCTTAGTGGGATAATAGGTGGCACAACATTGTGGGCCAAAGGGCCTGTACTGTGCTGTACTGTTCTATGTTCTATATGGCTCAATGATCATGAAACAAGAGTTCTTTACACAACTGGAATCAGGTCATTACAAACAGAAAGGGAAATTAAGAAGAAACACGGAGTGTATGTACAGTGAATAACCGCATGGACTTCTTTGTCTTATCCTTTGCATGACCCCTCTCCCCATCAAAGACAATTTTTCTTTTCCACTTATAGTATATTCCACTGCTCTAGCCTTCTTCCTTATCTTGATGGCTGAAATTCTGCACAACTGCTCAGCGCCCATCACCACTGCTAGTTGCTGCTGGGGTTCCCATTACATTAAATACAATGGAATGCTTTATCTGCTTCTCCCAGTTGGAGGCATGTTTAGGTAGACATGACTTCGAGATCACATGTGCCTAGCTTTTACAGAAAGGTTTGTTTGTAAGGTAGAATAATGAATGCAATACTGGCCAGATACTCATCATTTTAACGCATGACACATCATCTTCAAACTACTCTAACTTGAATTGTTAAGATTGATTACCTGATGTTAATCAGTTGCTCATTCCTTTAATTTAAAAAATAATGAATTATTGGATGGGTTTCTCTAAGGCTATTTCCCCATTTCCTCTAGATGCTGCTTCCAAGCATTGCATTATACCCAATTGTCATAAGGTGGAAATCAGACATACAATTTCATATGTCTGGTATTTACTGCATTTTTGAAGTCATCAAAATCAAAAAGAAGAACGATATCCTCTTCAATTTACAACTAAGTCAAGTGATTGGATGAATCGACAGATCTAATATAAACTCACCAAACAGTAGGGGTCCAGATAAGACTTTTATCAAGAGTAACCTTGAAGAATGCTAAGCTAAGTAACACCTTTCCTGTTGATCTCTAAGCACTAAGGACTTTAGTTTTGTCGTAATTTTGACAAAAAAAATGAACATTCTGTCAACTTGTATATGCATGCTCCTCTGCATTTAGGCGATGACAACAATGCAGGAGTTCCAAGTTGAGTATCTTTTTGTGAAATGCTCAAGAATAAAGGAATCAAAGTTAAGTATTTTAATTGCAGCCTTTATTGGCTCAATTCCAAACCTCTGCCTTACATAAACAAAACTCAAGGGTAGTGATTTAAATAATTGAAATGATTACATACATTGCATGCCTTGATTTAATGGCAGTTATAAATTGAAGACAGAGTTACAGCAACAACTATTTTCATGAGATATGGCTATCATAGGTTAAGTACAGAACAGCAGCTGAAGAATTATTACCTTATTATGTCTAAACACCAACAATTCTTTTGAATTAAAAGGTAAACACAGTACACTATAGTTAATTTTTAAAAAAATGTTCTTTCACCCTTTTATGGATAGCATGCATTGCTAGTAAGGCCAGAATCGATTGCCCACTCCTAAAACATGGAGGTGGACCACTGTAGTCTGGGTGGTGCAGATATACTCTTAGCACAGCGTGGAAGGGATTTACGTGATTGTGATCCAGCAGTAGTGAAGTAATAACAATAAAGCAGCAAATCTTGGTGAACTTCCGGGTGGTGGTGTTTGTGTGTGAGCTGCTGCCCTTGTTCTGTGGTAGAGGTTAAAGATTTGGAAGATATTTTTGAAATATTCTTCGCAAGATCCTGCAGTACATCTTGTAGGTGGTGCACACAGCGATGCCACTCGTGGTGAAATGAATGCATGTTTAAGGTACTGAACTGGATACTATTTAAGTGGACCTTGTCTTCGGTGTTTTGCTGCTTAAAGGAATTTTCTCCCTTTATCTTTTAGATGGTGGACAGGCTTTAGAGAATTTGGAGGCAAGGTGCTTGTCACAAAACTCCCAGTTTCAAGTTTCTGATTAATGGTAACTTCCATGGTACTGTTTTGGAAGGATTCAGCAATGGTAATGCTGCTAATGCTAAGAGGAGATGGTTATATTCCCTGTTGTTGAAATTGGTCGTTGCCTGAATTCTGCTCAGGTCTTACTACGTGTTAGGACAGGATCTAAATAGTTGCAAGTTGGCACTCTTAACTGTACAATCATCAAATATCCCATTTCTGACTTTACATTATATAGAGGGAATATTATTGATAGAGCAAATGAAAATGTTTAGCCATGGTTTTCTTTGATTTCCTTCAATGAACCTGAAATGCAGCCATAGAGGGTGGTATTTCATCACTGAGTCACCCTTTATTTGCACATGAAGTCCTTAACTTTCAGAATGCCTTTTCAGAATCAGCTATCAGAGTGTGAGTATCCCTGACACTCCCCTTTTTATCTGTCAGCCAGGGCTCCCTGATTGGGCCACATTAACAGTCTCAATCGAGAACTCAAATTACATGAGGTCCAGCTAGCTGTCCTCATTGTAATCACTAAATCTCTCCCCCTCTGACGAGATCATGCAGCAACATGGTGGGACTGGGATGACTGGCCTTAAGCAGTCATTCTTACCTCAGCAAAATCAAAGTATATTTTCAATTTTAAAAAAACTAAGAGACTTACGCTGGTGCATAGTTACAGACAAAAATTACACCTGGTCCTTTAAATCCAGAAGATTTAATTCCTTTGGGACAATCAGAAACTGCACATCCAACTTTATAAGAATTTGCCCAGATAACCTGCAAAGTAAAAGATTATTTAACATTAAGTGTAGTTTTTTTAAATTTTATAAACCCAGTTATGATCTGCATACTCTATCCATAAATACAACAGAAAATCTACACAAGGTCATAAAACTAAAAAGAACGGAACTTCATGTTTCATTGCTGAGCTTGTATAGTTTGCTCCTAAACAGGTAAGAACAACAGACATTTTTAATATGAAAATATAATTTGGGAAATTTACACAAACAAATGATTCTTCTACACGTCTCTGGAGAATCATTAAATTATAAGTAACCTTTAATACCTACCATTGAAGAAACATCAGATGTGGAATTAACAGGTACTATTTTCTAGATAAAAACCAAAAGAACTGCGGATGCTGTAAATCAGGAACTTAAACAAAGTTGCTGGAAAAGCTTAGCAGGTCTGGCAGCAGCTGTGGAGGAGAAAACAGAGTTAACGTTTCGGGTCCAGTGACCCTTCCTCAGAACAATTCTGAGGAAGGGTCACCGGACCTGAAACGTTAACTCTGTTTTCTCCTCCACTGATGCTGCCAGACCTGCTGAGCTTTTCCAGCAACTTTGTTTTTGTATTCTTTTCTAGATATTTATACATGCTTTGATACAATGGTCGCCCCAGACCTAGAACTGACAAATTTGGAATCCAAGAAAAGCAGGTGTATGAAAGAACCATTTTAATCACATAACATGCAAACGATCATCATTTATTAAGCCGTCAAAGAATGACCAACATTTCAAATCATTAGTGGGTAACAAAAGTAATAATTCAATGTGCACATTACTGAAATAGGCTTATTATACCAAAAACAGCCTGAAAGAAAGCAGTCTGGGTCTAGAAATCAGAGGGAAGGAATCCTGCATTAGAAAGATAAGAACTTTGGCTGAAAAAAATAATTTCAGGCAGAAAACGAGCTTTTCTTTATTTTCAATCGATCAAGAATCATGAATGTATCCAACATCTCATTGGCAGATAGGACTCAAATCTTCTGATCCAGAGGTAGGGAATACTTTCACTGCATCACCATGAATTATAACGTTGACTACAGAGACTCAGCTATATAATATTAGAAACCTGTTGTTACCAGGAGTACCATTTTGAGTTCATCACCGGAAACTTTTGGTTTTCTTTGATTTCCTTCAATAAATCTGAAATACAGCCATAGAGGCTGGTATTTCATCACTGAGTCACCCTTTAATTGCACATGAACAGTCCTTGACATTAGGAATGCTTCTTCAGAATCAGCTATTCAAATGTCAATATCTCTGACATACCCCTTTTTATCTGTCATCCAGGATTCACTGATTGGACAAGATTAACAGTGTCAATCGGGAACTCATTTAACAGAGGTCTAGCCAGCTGACCTCACTGTAAGCACTACATACCTCCCCCTCTGAGTCTGAGGACAATGGCTGGTCCTTTTATTTGGACAGCCCTCAGTGGATCTCAGTGTCAAGTCAGGGTCCTCCAACTCGGCATCCAACAGAGACTTGTAATGCATGGAAGCTAGCCTCTTGCACCAGGAGTGCCTCAGTGGAATTTCATTCTCATCTTCTGGCGACAAAAGTGTCAAGGCGATTACATTTGTCACAGCCATCTGATTCTGAGGATTTGTCAATGCTTGACGACAGGGTGAACCCACAGGTTCTGGCAGCTTTTCTGACTGTTCTGAGGACTGTATTGCTCCTGCATTGCTTGCAAATTTGCGGCTTTCATATGGTCCACATGCTTATTCAGGAGTTTAGCACCTAAATGATCTTTATATATCAGTAGTCCTGACCTCATATCACCTATGCCTCTTAACTACGCAGAGCCAGTTCCGTGATTCTTACACCAAACCTCCTGTTCTGTATCAAACTGTCTCTCTTGCTTGGTGGAGTTTTTTGTCCTGCATTACCGTTCCTGATGCTGCTCCACCGTCCCCCTCACATCCAGAAAGATCAGACTTAATCTGGTGTCCAGTCTTCTACCCACTGGCAACTCTGCCAGTGCTTTCTCTGTAGTTGGATGTGGGGTGAACCTATAATCAAACAAGAACTGTGCCAGCTTGGTTCCTAGCAAGGCTGTAGCTGTTTCTTCAAGACAGCCTCACAATTCGGACTGTTCTTTCTACCAGGCCATTGGATGACTGGTGATACGGAACTGCCCTTAAATGTTGAATCCCATTCAAGTTTAGGGAATACCTGTTGCCTGTGACCAACGTTTCCATGACTCAGTGTATTGAAAAAAAAATGCAGTTTTTTGTCATCATCCCCATGTTCCACAATGCACCCTATGCACGTCCAACCACAGTGAGTGGGCATTTACAATGACTAAGAACATTGAACACATGAAAGGACCAGCATTGATGATGTGTAACCGATTTCATGGTTCACCTGGTCATTCCCATGGATATTGGGGAGCTGCTGGCAGTAACTTTTGCCCTTGTTGTCATCACTCTGGGCATTATCCCGCCAACGTCACTGTGTCTGCATCAGGCCTGGCCACCAGGCATAACTTTGTGCCAACACCTTCATTTTCATTTTGGAGACCCGTGGATGGCCTTGGTGAAGTTCTGCCAGTATGTGGTGACAAGCTTTGCTTAGGACAATGTCTCTTGCCCCCCACAACAACATGATGTCCCCTCGACAACAATATGCCATCCTCTATTGTGAGTTGGTCTCTCCGGGTCCAAAAAGTTTTCAATTCTAGTTGTGACAGCCCTTTGGTTTCCCCCATCACCACCAGGTGTTTCAATTTTGAAAGGACTGGATCTTTCTTCATCCAAAGAGTTTGATTTTATCAGCTGGGACTGAAAGTGTGTCCAGAAATTGTAATATCATCAGACTCTGCCATTGGCGTGGGGGGGGGGGATTCCACCAGTAGTGCATGTGCTAATGGGAGGCAGATCAACGTCTCTGCATTTGCTACACAGCCTCCTGGATGGTATTCCAACTTGTAATTACAAGTGCTTAATAGTATAGCCTACTGCTGAATGTGGCCTGAAGCTATGAGTGAGGTGACGATACTCTGGCTTTAAGAGGTACATTTTGTCCTCGTCTTTTTATGAAGAGAGGTTGAGGTAGATGTGCCAAGCGATTTGTTCCAAGCCAATAAAGGCAGGGAGGTGATGGCTTAATAGTATTATCACTGGAATTTTAATTCAGAGACCAAGATGCTATTCTGGGGTCCCAGGTTCAAATCCCACTGCAGATGTTGCAATTTGAGTTCAATAGAATTCTGGAATTAAGAGTCTGCTGATGACCACGTAAACCATTACCAATTGCTGGGAAAACCTCACCTGGTTTGCTTGTGTCCTATAGGGAAGGAAGCTACTGGCTTACAATGTGACTCCAGATCTGCAGCAATGTGGTTGACACTTTGCCCTTTGGGCAATAAATGTTACCTGAGCCAATAATGCCCTCATCCTGTAATAAATTTTAAAAAGTAAACAGCTTGTGAGGCTCTGGATTTTTTAAAAGAAATTGGAATGAATGGGGTCAAGCTCCCACAGGATTTTAGTTCAACTTTCAGCAGCTGTTGGGGTTTGGAAGGTGCTATAAACTCCCCCCACTATAGCAAAACACTTGAGTTCTCATTCTCATTCTCTCTCTCTCACTCAAAGTTTTCTCTTGACATTCTTTTCTCCTGGACTGGAGAAATATTGCATGTGAAACAATCTATTTTACTGAATTTGCCTTTGCCAAGGGTGTGTCTATGGCACTGTTACTTGGAACAGCTAATTAACAGTATTTATTATCTTGTTAAGTATATTGATACAGTTAGAGTTAAAATTCTTTTTTACTCTTATTACGTCTGTATTTTAACTGAAATGTAAGAATAAAGCGTGTTTTGCTTCAAGCGTGGAATTTTGTCCAATTGAATTGCATTCAGAACACAACACCTTTTAAAGTAAGAAAACGGTGGGGTCGAAGCTATCTTCTTAATATATTTTGAGGGGGTTTGGTCTGGTTCATAACAGCAGCAGTGCCGTGTCCTCTTTAAGCAGACCAAGTCGGTGTTTGTGGTCTATGATTATCACAAATTTTAATCTATTAAGATGCTGGTGGAACTTCTTGACTCCAAATATGACCACCAATCATTCTTTCTCTATCAGGGTATATTTACACTTTGTATTAGGTAAAATCCTGGATGCACACACTATTGGGTATTTCTCACCACTGGACCACCTTTGAGCCAATATTACCCCAATGCTGTATGGGAAGGCACTGCATGTCAATACCAGATCTTTCTTGGGATCACAGTGTGCCTTAGAGGATGGGAAGCATTTCTTTACTTCACTGAAAGCTAGAGCTTCTATGTGACAATTTCCAAGGCTGACCCTCATTTAGGAGTTGACGCAAAAATGCCAGGATGGAGGACAGGTTATGTATGCACCATCGATAATAATTTAACAGTCTAAGAATAACCTATGCTCTGGCACTGATGTGAGGACTGGGCACCTTTAACTGTCCTCACTTTACCTTCCAACAAGTTTAACCTGGTCTTGTTGACTCCATGGCCCAAGTAGATCACTTTGGATCCTAGAACACAGAGTCTTCCCTTCTTAGGCATATATCCGCCTTGGAAAAATGCCCCAGGATGATATCCAAATTTTTGAAGCGTTCTTTATTAGTCTTCCCTGTTATTAGAAAGTCATCTAGAGAAATAGCAACCTGAGGCAGGCCTTGCAAAATGTTCTCTGAGCTCAGTCGGACTGGCAAGGATTTCCACTAGCATCAGAATAACCTGCAACTCATGTGATCCATCTGTCACATTTGCCAATGATAAAGCCACATGTACCTACTGTACAGTTGGGCTTCAGCCAACAGGCATGTTGCATAGTTATATCATTAATTCCACTCTTGTTGCTACTGAAATACCTCCACAAAGGCTGGTATCCACTCACCAAGTTACCTTTAAACATGAACACTCCTTGACTTTAGAACTGCCTCTTCAGAGTCAGCTATCAGTGTCAGTATCTCTGACAATCCTCTTTCTATCTGTCAATTAGAGCTCCCTGACTGGACCAGGTTAACAGACCCAATCAGGAGCTCGTAGTCTATGACACCCAGCTGGCTGACCTTGTTACTATCAATATACAATATAATACAAAACAGGAACAGGCCCACTGGCCCATCAAGCCTATCCAAATCTTTATTTAGACCCTCTACTTATTGCGGTATCTGCGCCTCTGTGGATGTCATGTTCATTTGTCTTTCAAGATACACCTTAAACATTGCTAACATGCCTGCTTCCACTACCTCTACTGGCAGTACGTTCCAGGTACCCATCACCCTATGTGTGAGAAATTTTCCCTGCACTTCTCCTCTAAACTTTCTACAGCTCACTGTGAACCTGTGCCCTCTTGTGGCTGACCTTTCCACCCTGGGAAAAAGCCTCTGACCATCCACCCTATCAGTGCCTCTCTATTTTGCGGATCTATTAGGTCACGCCTCAGCCTCCGTCTTTTCAGTGAAAATAATTTGAATTTATCCAACCTCTCCTCCTAACTAAAACCCTTCAGACCTGACAACATTATGGTAAACCTTCTCTGCACGTTCTGCAAAGCATCCATGTCCTTCTGGTAGTGCGGCAACCATAGCTGCATGCAATATTCCAATTTAGCCTTACTAAAGTTTCGTACAGCTGTATCATAACTTGCCAACTTTTACACCTGATGCCCTGGCCTGCAGAACCAAAACTGAAGTTTTCAGGGCTGCAATATCCTGATGGTAAACTGTAGATGGCAAGCAATATTTACCTACAAACTCTTTTTAAAAACAAAGATATCAATACATGTTCGTATTTTTTCCCATTATCATAATTTATTTATGTGCTCGTCCCAAACGGATGAGGAGAGGATGCACAATGTTCTTACATTTCAGCTGTGCAAATAAGTGTAGCCTTAAAAAAATTGTGCCTTATTGCCCATTGTCACATTTGTACTTCAAATTTATGCAACTTTTTACCATTATGGATCCATTTTCTTGGTATGCCAATCTAAATGCAGCCTGCAGGTTTTGGTGGCTCTCTTTTCAATCACACCAAGTCATACCATCTAGAAACTCACATCCAACAGGAATTAAGACTACAGAGTGAAGTAGGAACACAAAAGAAGTGAGAAGAGCGTAAAGGTGAAAAATGGAAGTAGCAAAGGCACTTAGAGAAATAGAAACAAACAACCTCAATCCTCCCAAAAGACTAAGATGATTGGTGGAATACCATTAAAACATGAACACATCAAGAGACAATGTATTAGTATATTAAAACTTTACCTCGAATATGCAATTTATATATTGTCACTTGCATTTTACAGTAAATTACAATGAAAAGCTTCAACAGTCACAACAACCCAGCACCATTTTGAATATCTGAAGAATAAAAAGGATAAAAGGTGTAACTGAAGGAGAGTACTGACCCGACACTCCAACAACACGTATGCCGCCATCACTCCTTCACCGTCTTGCTGTTGCCTGCACCAGGCCCAAAAATCTAGGAGATGCCACACTTTAGGCACCATCTCTTTGCCAAAGAACCCACCTCACTGATGCCATTGCCGGGTCCTGTGCTGAACCCACACTCACCCCACAACTAAGAATTCTCAGCTCCAGCTGCTGCAGCTGCTTCCTTGCTAATGCTAGGAGACCCCGCACTGGGCCTACAACAACCAGGAGTCCTTGGCTCCTCTGCTAGACCAAGCCAACACCAATTTGCCAAGAGTTCCACTTCGAACAACATCTTCTGAGTTGTTGCTGTGCTGACACTGCCACCTTGAAAAGTCTGCTTCTGCCTTCGATCGCTGGAGGAGCTTCGCTGCTGCTGCTGTCACCTGCCCCAAATGCCAGGATGTCCATGCTGCTGCCACCACCTCCAGTAGCCATGAGGAGCCGTGTCCACCATTGCATCCAACCGCTGGGAGGAGCTGCCATTCTGTGCCCCGTCTGCTTTAGCTGCCACACCGATTTCACTGACTAACTGGTCGCAAAAGGGTCCAAAGAAAAGAAACATGAAAGAAACAAAGAAAGAAAAAGATCTGAAGTGAAAAGGAAGATAAAATAAGAAAGCAAGCATGTGAGCGGGAATGAGCCCAGGCCTACAGCCTGCACACAGCCCTGCTTCTCTGTCACCATTTTGAACACTTGAGTGTTCATTTTTTTGTCCTGTTAATTATATGCTTTCACATTTATAACAAAACTGATGTAAACCGTCAGAGTGTAATTACACCAACGCATTCAAAGAGATGGTGGCACTGTCAATGACCAAGAAAATGTAATTACAGTGTCCCAAGTATACAAGCAGTATTACAAGTGTGGAATTGATATTTAGTAAAAGGCAGAAAGTGACTTGAAAACAGGTTAGGCCTGCAGGCCTCCTAACCCTGTTTCACCTAAAAACTGGACTGTGCCCTGGTCTCATGAGACTTCTGACTTTGTTCACCCCAGTCCAACACCAGCATCTCCAAATCATGGTTACTTCGACGCCACAAACTGCTGGCTCAATGTGACAAGGATTTGAGGATCTCCAAGAAGATCAAGTTTCCACAGAGATGCAAGAAAGCAGACAAGATCCTGAAAAATCTACAGATCATGAACCCACTCAAGTCAGCCTATCACACGGACTATGCTGAAAGATTCTGCCATCATACCTCTCTCACACTCCTCAGCCATCTCATACACCAGTTCTACAGTAGACGCTGCAACCTTGAAACCAAGATAGAGTCCATATTCTCAGCTTTCGTTCAGGACTCATCAAATCAGTTACAAGGTACTGCTAAGCAGACAAAGCAATGGAACTAGGCCACCTACATTCTCACCAAGAACAGGAAACTTGAGAAATTCGGCATCACCACCAGCAGTAACCAAGCCTCCCCGGGTACCACAGTTGAATCCGGTACAACCACACCCTTCAACCAGATGAAATCTAAGTCCTCAGCTGAAGGCTCAATTTCTGCGCCACTACCAAAATGGACCCCATCGGTCTTGCAGCAGGCAGAGGAATACAGACAACTGAACAACCAGTAACACTACAGACAACTACCTGCCGATCTCACCAAAGAATGGTCAACGCAACTGATCAAGACCTTCAATCCCATCTTTCAGAATATTCTTTGTCCTCTCATCCCATGTACTTCTTTCACAGAACACGTTTACAGCCTTCTGAAGGTACACACTCCACACATTCCATTGCATCAAGCAAGTGGGCTCTGTGCGAGAACCTGTACGGCTATACTGAGGGCATTTTGAAAGTCACTATACAAGGAACCCCCAGCTGCTGTTGCTTTAATACAGACTTACAAAAACTCAGCACCCAAGGACCAGTTGAACCAAGTACATTCCTCATCACGATGGATATTTTGACTTTCTACACCATCACCCCCCACAATGACAGCATTGCTGCAACAGCCTCAGTATCCAACACCAACAACTGGCAATTTCCAGCTGCCATTCTATAACTTATCCATTTCATCTTCGACAACATCTGCACCTTCAACAACCTGCTTTTCATCGAAAAACATGGAACAGCCATATGAACTAAATTTGCACCCCAATATGCTGACATTCTCACGCACAAGTTCGAGCAAGAGTTCTTTGCCACACAGAATCTCCAACCAACACTATACACCAAATACGTCAACATTTTCCTCCTTTGGACTCATGGCAAAGAATCACTGAAAGGACTATATGACAATATCAGCAAGGTTTATCCCACCATCAGACTTACCGTGGGCTACTCATCAAAATAGGTTTCATTCTCAGACACGCTCATCTCCATCAAGGACAGACACTCCAGTACTTCACTCTACTGCAAACCCACTGATAACCTCAAATTGCTTCACTTCTCCAGCTTCCAGCCTTTAAATGTTAAAGAAGTCATCCTCAATAGACCAATCCGGAGTACATACACGATCTGCTTGGATGAAGAGGAATGTGACGGACCCCCATGCATGTTGAAAGACACCCTCATAAGAACGGGATATGATGCTCAACTCATCAATCGACAGTTCCAACATGCCACAGTGAAAAACCACAACAACCTCCTCAAAAGACAGACATGGCACATGACCTATAGAGTACCCTTCGTTGTCCAGTACTTCCCTGGAGTGGAGAAATTAAGCCATTTCCTTTGCAGCCTTCAGCATGTCATTGATGACGTTGAATATCTCACCAAGGCCATCCCTACACCTCAATTACTCACCTTCAAACAGCTGCCGAACCTCAAACAGACCATTGCTTGTATGAAGCTACCCAGCCTTCAACAGAACAGCAATCACAACACCATACAACCCTGCCATGGCAACCTCTCCAAGACATGTCAGATTGACTTGGATACTACCATCACATTTGGGAATACCACCCATGAAGTACACAGTATGTATTCATGCCACTTGGCCATTGTCTACCTCATACATTGTAGGAAAGGATGTTCCCATGCATAGTACATCAGTCAGACCGTGCAGGCACTAACGACAACAGATGAATGGACATTGCTCAATGATCGCCAGGCAGGAATGTTCCCTCCCAGGTGGGGAACACTTCAGTGGTTAAGGATATTCAGCCTCCGATCTTTGGGTAAGTGTCCTCCAAAGTGGCCTTTGAGTTACACAGCAATGCAGAATCACCAAGCAGAAATTGATAGCCAAGTTCCATACTCATGAGGATGGCCTTAACTGTGATCTTGGGTTCATGTTGCACAACTTGTAATCCCACCATATCGTGTATTTGTAACATCTTTCTTACCGTTTTGTTTTGACACTATTACCTTGATTAGTTGTTATTATCTCTCTAACTTAATTAGTTTGTACAGCTTTTGATTACTTGTTACTTTGGTTAGACCCTTGTCATGCAATTCTAACAGTACTCATGTAATTCCATCCATCTGGTTTGTCTCTAGCACCAACTTATTTTTGATTTGTAATTATCTCTCTGCCTTAATTAATCGGTTCATAGGTCAACCCTTCAGTTATTATTCAGTTGTTGACACTTTACTTATACTGTTTGACACTTTTGATCCGCTGTAAAGAAGTGTTTATTCAGCCTGTTGCCACCCCACTCACACTACTTGGACTTATCTGCTGGCACTCTTAATTACTTGGAATTATGTTTCCATATCTCTCTGCCTACATATTCTGTGCCTGTGCACTTCCCTCCACTTCAGCTAATGAAGGAGCAGTGCTACGAAAGCGTGTGAATTTAAATAAACTTGCTGGACTAAACAGGTGTCATGATACTTCTGACTTTGTCCACCCCAGTCCAAAATCAGTATCTTGAGATCACACCTGAAAACTGTACTTGTTCTTGACTGGCAACGCATAACATCAAAGAAGAGCAATGAGTTACATGGGTATTTTCTCATCAGCCTGCTCAGAAGTAGTCTTTTACACCTCTGGAGCAGGTGGGACTTGAAATTGTACCTCTTGACCCAGAGGTATGGACACTACTACTGTGTCACAGCCCTATCAACTAGTTAGATACATTTCCTAAAATTATGGCTATCACATTTGATCACTTGAAGGGGCAGTGATATACTTAATATTGGTTCTTATTTCTGAAATTTCTTACATAAAGGAAGAAATATTCAAAGATCTTTAATGTTAATTATTTCCTGCTGATTTAAAAACTCTGCTTTTTGTCTTTTTTGTGAAAAGTCCAATAATTCTAGATAAGTAAACAGGAAGTCACTTTATTATGAATATCAAGGAAAGTAGCACTATACCTCCCATGTCATTACTGTTTCTGTTCCAACAGTAAATAAGGAAACGAACAAGAAATTAATAGTGTAGTTAAGTGGCAACCTGCACTACTCATACAGTTCACATATGCTATTTCTATGGTCCTCAAAGGCATTTGCAGAAGTAATCAGCAATTTTTGCAAATATTCTTGAGTTTATGAATGGACTATACATTGCAACATAACTTCTAATATGCATTTAACTAGCATACCACCACTACATCATCACAAGGCATATTCTGCTATTATCAACTGTTTCATAATTATCGGACATTTAAGGTATAGTGCAGTATATTTTTAGCATAGGGATAATACTGGCACAGGTTCTGCAAGGTGACAGGCCCTTATCAAACCAGATCAGTTTTTACAACCATTGGTGGCATTTGATTATCATTTCATCCAGTGCCATGACAAGATATGAATACACAACTTATGTGTTAGCTGTCTACTATCGCCATAGTCATTATGAAGATAGTTCAGTGTTGATCTAATATTAAGGATGCAATGTTGATACACATATGAAGAGCTGAATTTATGATTTTAATAAGGGGAAATTTAGGGATATTTCCCTCACAAATTCAAGAAACCAATTCTCATGTATTCAAACACCTCAAAATCTTGTAATATATTGATTAAAATCAGTAAAAGCTAATCCTGAAGGTTCATAGCAGTTAATTAGACATATATGACATAGGAGTCAGGAGCAAAAGTAGGCCACTCAGCCCATTTAGGCTGCTCTGCTATTCAGTAAGTTGATCTGATAATCATCAATTTCATTTTTCTGTCTATTCCCCATAACCTGTCTATCTCGGCCTTGAATATACTTAATGACCCAGCCTCAACAGCCCATTGTGGTAAAGGATTCTACAGAGTCACAACCCTTTATGAGGTGAAATACCTCCTAATCTGTCTTAAATGTGCAACCCCTTATTCTGCGTTTATGGTCTCTGGTCTTAGATCCTCCCATAACAGGAAAAGCATTTCCACATCTACCTTAAATCCTCTAAGAATCTTGCATGTTCCAATAAGGTCATTCTCCTATACTTCAACAAATACAAGCCCAATCTACTGAAGTTCTCATAAGACCGCCCCCTCCGCACTTGGTATCAGTCTAGTGAACTTTTACTGGACTGCTTCCTGTGCCAATGTAACTTTCCTTAGATAAAGGGCCCCAAAACTGTTCACAGTATTCTAGCTGTGGTCTGTATAGTTTTAGCGAAATCTCCCTACTTTTATTTTCCACCCTCTTTGAAATAAAGGCCAACATTCCATTTGCCTTTCCTGTTACCCAATGAACTTGGATACTAGCTTTTTGTGATCATGGTCAAGGACTCCCAAATCTGCATTTTGCAGCTTTCTCTCTTTTAATAATATTTGACTCTTCTTTAAAGTTTTAGCAAAGATTTGTAGCTCGGGTTGTGGGTGAGGTTGTTGACGTGCTTGCCGAGCTGGCTTGTTTTCGTTCACATGTTCTATCACCAAGCTAGGACACATTATCAGCGGGGCCTCTGGTGAAGTGACGTTGTTCTACTCCGCTTGGAATTTATACTGTCCTGTCTGTTATGGTGAGTAGAGTCATTTCTGGTTCTGCCTTGGATTTGAATATGGGGTCCAATTCCACATGTTTGTTGATCATCTTATGGGTTGAGAACCATGACTCTAGGAATTCCCATGCATGTCTATGTTTGGCTTGGGCTACTATAGTTACTTTGTCCCTGTTAAACTGATGGCCTTCATTGTCCGAATGTACTGATAGTATGGAAAGTTCATCGTGTCATTTTGCTGCTAGCTGATGTTCATGTATTCTGATGCCAGTTTCCTTTCTGTCTGTCCGATGTAATGTTTGTGGCAGTTGTTGCATAGTATTTTGTAAACTACGTTGGTTCTGCATATTGCGGGAATGGGGTCTTTAATCCTTGTGAGTGCTTGTCATAGCATGGCTGTGTGCTTCCATGATTCCTAGCGGTCTTAGGAATGTCATTGTTCATTCTGATAGGTTCTTGACGTAGGGCAGTAAAGCCAGTGTGTTAGGATGTACTGTGCCTTTGTTGTTGTTTATTTAGTAGGCATCTGCAGATGAAGTAGCAGGGATATCTGTTCAGAGTGAAGATTTTGTATTGGTGCTCTTCCTTTTTCCTGTGTGGTTCTGCACTGCTGCAGTGAGTGGTAGCTTGTTTAAACAGTGTCCTAATTCAGCTTTGTTTGTGGACATTGGGGTGGTTGCTATGGAAGTTGAGGATTTGGTCACTGTGGGTTGCTTTCCTGTATACAGAGGTTTGAAACTCCCCGTTGGTCATACGTTCAACTCTGACATCCAGAAATGGAAGCTGACTGTTGCTTTCTTTGTCTCTTGTGAATTTAATCCCTGCAGTTATGTTGTTGATGGGTTGGTGGGTCTCTTCTTGTCTGTTGCGTTTAATAATGACAAATGTGCTTACGTACCAAATCCACAGTTCAGGGTGAAATACAGGGGAGAGGGTGGAAATGTGTTCTGGTCTTTGCATGGCTGCATCTGCAAAGAGACTTGAGATGAGTGACTGCATTGGTGGGCCACTGCTCTGTTTGTATACTTGACCATTAAAGATAATGTATGGCTTAGAAAGGATGGGCGCTGGACAGTTGTTTCCGTTAGGCGGGGAGACTAGGAACCGTGGGCACAGCCTTAGAATTAGATAGGATAAATTTAAAACGGAAATGAGGAGACATTTCTTCAGCCAGAGAGTGGTGAGTCTGTGGAATTCTAGCCAACCTACCCTATGTTAAGAAATACACCAGAACTGACTACAAGACTCCCACAACCTCTTGGAATAAGGATAGCACATAAACCAATAGCCACACTTCCCCAGTTACACTCAAAGACGAAAGATCCCATACCCGCAATGAGCAGAACAAATGTGATATAAAATACCACGCAACAACTGTGAGAAACACTTTCTAGGACAGACAGGCAGGAAACTTGCGACCAGGATACATGAATACCAACTTGCAGATAAATGGCATGACCAATTCTCCCTTTTCTCAATACACTCTGACAGTAGAAGGACATCAATTTGACTAGAACGAAGATACAATAGTAGGACAAGCAAGACAAAGACAAGCACAAGAATCCCTGGAGGCCTGGTTTTCAACCGCCAATGCAATTAACACACATGTTGAAATAGACCCCATCTACATATCAGTATGGTATGAAACCAGAGACAAGACCACCCACCATGACAGACTGGGTCATATAAAATCAAAGCAGGACAGAACAACAGTGCTTCAACAGAGGCCACACAGCACTGACGATGTCAGCTAGAATGGGAGACACAACGTTTGCACAAAAACCAGCCAGGTCAGTGAACCAACCAACTCTATCTTGTCCAGATTTTATTGAGTAACCAAACATCTACCTGCATAATTTGTCATTATGTGGAGATACCGGTGTTGGACTGGTGTGGACAAGGTTAGAAATCACACAACACCAGATTATTGTCCAACAGGTTTATTTGAACACACAAGCTTTTGGAGCCTCAGTCCTTCTTCAGGTGTTAGTGAGGGAGGTGGTATCAGACACAGAATTTACACTGACTGACTGTTTATAAACTGTGTGTTTTTTGAACAAAATAAACACACAATTTATAGGCAGTCAGTCAATATAGCATTTTATAAATTTCTACTTTAGAAATAAAACCAGTCTGACTCCAAACTAAGTCCAAAGATGTGCAGATTAGGTGGACTGGCCATGCTAAATTGCCCGTAGTGTTCGGGGGTGTGTGGGTTATAGGGGGATAGGTCTGGGTGGGATGCTTCAAGGGGCAGTGTGGACTTGTTGGGCCGAAGGTCCTGTTTCCACACTGTAGGGAATCTAATCTAATCTAAAACAAACAGATTCTAAACAAGGTTTCACACCTAACATGCATTGTCTGGCCTAAAATGTCACCTCTTCTTTACACTGATGAAACCTTTAGTTCTCTCAGGGCAGTGACTTCAAAGGAATTTGGGGATATACATATACCTATTAATCAATTAATTCCTTTTAACTGATCGAAGATTTAACAGCATTTTAGGTTTGTTTAGTACATCCCCATCAATGGTGTGAGCCTTTGATCTTTTACTTATAAATTCTGTGTCTGATACAACCTCTCTCACTGACACCTGAAGAAGGACAGAGGCTCCGAAAGCTTGTGTTTTCAAATACACCTGTTGGGCAATAACCTGGTGTCGTGTGATTTCTGACCTTGCATAATTTACATAAAAGCATGCTAAAAGACACTTGAAATCGTAACTACTTTCAAAATTTCATCAGATGATTAAAAGGAACAGCATATCTCCAAATAGCATGTACATTTACCTGCGTGTAATGCCCACACTGTCGTTTTGGTCTACAGCTGTTTGTACTGTAATCATAGTCAGCCACTTCACCATACCATCGTTGAATAGCACTCTTGGCATTGAAATGCCCTGTGGAAATATAAATATTTTCTCCTACAGGAAAGAAGGTGGGGTGCACTGTTCCCTTCTTTTGCAGGTATGGATTATGCTTGAATAGGCACTTTCTTGACCATGCTCTTGCAGATTTAGCAAGTGCTTCATCCCATGTCTAGATTTGGGGGTGGGGGGAGGAGAGAGAAAAAGAAAATTACAGAACTGAAATGCTCCTGCGGAGTGAACCTATTCCCACCGATTTTACTGACCTCATCATTTTCTGATTTCATTGGTCTCCTAGCTTTTCTAAACTCTTCCCATCATGAAATTTTGCCTTTCCTTGACTAGGACGGATCATTAATTGTGTTACCTCGAAGGGAACCTCTACTTCAGCTATCATGATGGCTGCCAAAGCTACCTATCGAAGGTGTGTTCGTAACACGGCCAGGGCAAGTTGAGTCCAATTTTTAGCGGGAGAGATTCCTGGTCAGCCATCTGATGGCTAGGAACGGGAGCGTGCGCCATCACTTAGCCACAGCCGCAGAGGCAAACAAAGTGTCCACAGTGACATTTTGAGGAACCCAGCTGTCCCGATCAGTTTGACATGAAGCTCATCCCGCTGGGATGGATCCGGAACGTGGTTCCTTTTGCCGACGCTGTGATGCGGGCTGTGGCATCGTGGAGCAAGGACACATCTTCAGGACATCTCGAGATGATCACCTGCTCCCCTTCTCTGATCGAATCCCACCCCAGAGACTTGAACCCGGTGCTTCTTTAGCCTGAGAGGAAAAGGGAAATCTTTGACCGGCGAAATTGGGGGCTTGCTTCTAAATGAATTCTAAACATTCTTCCGTTTTTTTTGATTGGGACAGATTCGGTTATTGAAGTACGAGGCACGCGGCGCACGTAAAATTTGACCTCCCCGGCCACCTAACAGTCGCGTTACTTCCAGAACCTTCCCTTGCCATTTGCCGCCAACTGTTCCTCACGGTCACCGTCGGAAGGAAACCATCCGTCCTCTCACTTTCCACACCCAATGACGGTAAGAAACCACCTTTGTACTCACCACCACCCACCCCCCGGGCCACAACCCTGACAGAACCTATGTTCACTCACGGCCCGCTGTACTTTTTTTTGTGTGGGGCTGTTCGAAGTTTTTGAGGCGGGGATTCAACCAACCATCGCAAACATGTTCTTGGCCGGCGGTGCCACTTCCCGACGAAACTTGTTGTGCTGGTCGACGCAGTCCTGGATGAAAGTCGGATCGGTGATCGCGACCAGAGCCCCGAAGGCAGACTCGTACGGGAGCACTTGCAAACAAAACACCCCAAGAAGCGAGGACACCGCTGTGCTTGCCATGACAGGACTGGGCTGAGTGTGACCGGGTTTGAAGTGACGAGCACTAAACGAGCGCCCAACCGCACTACTTCAACATACCCCGCCCCCCAGTTCTCACTTTTCCACACTTCACTTTACGTCAGCAAAGGTATTAGTACAACCTCCTGACCCCAAATATGATCATCCAACCTCGTTTCTCTGTCTGAGCGTAGTTAGGCCCTGCAAGGTCCTGGATGCATACACTATTGGGAGGTTGTTCCTCTCCATTGAGCCACCTGTGAGCTAATGCAACACTGCTGCCGCACAGGGAGGCATCGCATTGTCAACACTGCATCTCGCTTAGGAGCACAACCTGCCAACACCTTCAAGGACGTTAGCCGTTTCTTCTGTTCCCTGAAAGCCATGGCTTGGCTACATGACCATTTCTAAGGCTGGCCCTGTTTTGAGAGTTGATGCATAGGTACCAGGAAGGAGGATGGGTTATGTATGAATTTTCTGAAATAATTCACCAGCCCAAGGAAAGACCTAAGCTCTGTTACTGACATGGGATCTAGTGCATCTTTCATTGCCCTGGCTTTATCTTCCAACAGGTGTAACGCAGCCTTGTCTACTTTGAAGCTCAAATAGGTCACTTGTGATGCCTGGAACACATTTTCCCTTCCAAGGCTTACTTCTGCCTGGGAGACATGTCGAAGGGCTATGTCCAGGTTATCCAAGTGCTCTTTATTGATCTGCCCTGTTGTTATCACATCATCCAGTTAAATGCTGACCTGGGGTAAAGCTTATAAAATGTTCTCCATTGTCCACTGAAAAATTGCACAGTTGACAGTATGCCAAATGGCAGTCTCATATATTGGTACAAACCTATATGTTATTAATTGTAGCATACCTCTGGGAATCCTTATGTAACCGCAATTGCAAGTACACATGGCTCATGTCAAGCTTTGTGGAGGAAAGCCCCCTGTTGGCTTTGCATCTATATCTTCTATGCAAGGCATTGGGTATTTATCTAGCTGCAAAAAATTGTTTATTGTTTGTTTAAAATCTACACAAAGGCAAACTGACCCATTGGGTTTCATAATCAGTGCGACTGGTGCGACCTATTCGCAACTGGATTGGTTTGATGATTCCTTTGCTTTCCAGTCTTCTGATTTCTGTTTCTACTTTTACCTGTAAGGCAAATGGTACTGATCAGGCCTTGCAGAATTGTAGAATTGTGTTCTGGTCAACATGCAAACTGGCCTTGTCTCCTTTGATAATCAGTAGACTTTCCTGAAAAACTTCCAGGTGTTTAATTAGGACTTCATTCAGACAACCACTTTTTATCCAAAACGTTGAGCCTATATAGGTGAATCTTTCTCAACCAATTTCACCCCACCAAACTTGGACTTTTACTACAGTCAGTGATAACTAAACCAATTGCTTCTCATAAGAGACCACAACCAAAGTTGTACCCTTAATCTGTAGGATGCCCCTGTATTGGTTCTCAGTCTAACAGAGGTCTTGCACAAACTTAAGGTTTGGAATCCAGAGTGAATTTTGTTAAAGACTGGTTCTGCAATCACTGAAATGGCTGCACCAATATTGACCTCCAGTAAAACAGGGTGACCATTTCGCCAGATATTTATTTTAATTGGTTCTGATTTGGACATTGCTAAGCAATTTAACTGTTCCAAACCAGATGCAGGTGGACTTTTTAGGGCGTGCACTATCCTGAATACCAGCCAATGAGTTCTTGTATTCAATTTAGGCCTAGTGGGTCTGTTCGCTATCTCAAGTCCACATAACGGCAACAACAAGAATGACTTGTCGGATCCTGGAAAAAAAAACGTTTTAACCGTTTGGCTGAGGCTTCACTTTGTTTCGGGGTTTTGCTGTGCGCTGACCTAGAGTCCCACTATTTATGTCCTAAGCGAGATTATGCAATTGCCTTCACTTAAGTGCTGTTCCCCCAAGTTGAGTCGGAATGGTGAAGATGTCCACTTCCATTAGAATACCCTGCAACTCACTTCCTGCATTTTCCATTGACAAAGCCAGTTGTAGTGCCTGTTTGAAGTTCAATTGGGCTTTAGCTAGTGAACGGTTTTACATGGTTACATTGTTAATCCCACATACCAAGTAGTCTCTCAGCATCTCATGCAGTGTTAAACCAAAGTCACATGCCTCTGCCAGTGTCGTAACCTAGTTATAAATCCCGATATGGATTCCCTTGGTTCTCAAATTGCTGAATAAAATTGATAGCATCTCAGAATTAAAGGAGACTTTGAGTCATAATAATCCTTAACTAAATTAATCAACTCTTGACAGATTTTAGTATCTGATGCCTCAGGAAAAGTTAAGCTCCTAATAACTGAAAAAAAATCTGCAGGTCCTCAAGCTCTCTGGAGAATTACTTGTTGCTTTTCATCTGCCCCAATATCATTTGCCTGGAAAAAATAACACATTCTTTCCACGTATTGGGCCTAGGCTTTGACGGCAGGATCAAACGAGTCAGACTTCCCAAATAACAGCATTATGGCAGAAATACTTAACTCAAGTCAAAGATGACTGTTACCAGTGAATTTCTTAAGGAGTATCCTTTTCTCTTGTTGCCACTGAAATAACTCAACAGAGGCCAGTATCCAGTCAACAAGTCACCCTTTATTTACATGTGAAGAGACCAAATTACTGATGCAGCTTTCTCAGGGCCAGGTCTCCAGTGAATAGGATACCCGAAATTCCTGTTTATATCTATAGGTCAGGGCTCCCTGATTGGAACAGATTAACAGCACCAATCAGGGAACTCACTTTATGAGATCCACCTGGCTGACCTCGTTCTCTACAAATATGAGAGAAAGAATTCCTGGACAGTAACGGGTTTCGTTCTTAATAGGATAAGTTTTACAAGTGAAGAAAGTAAACAGTTGTACATTAGGCTTCTGTCAGAAGGTTCTGGAATAGTATGTTTTGGCTTCTGGGAAACATCCGTCGCTTGAAGAAAGCTTTTAGTTTCATTTCAGTTTGACAGAAATCTTGTTTGAAGCTGCAAGTGTAAAAGTTTCTCTTGAAGAAGGGAGATACTTCAGAAGTGTTAAGAAACAGTTTACCTTTATGGAAAGAATTAAGTTTGAAATTTACAGATTGTAACTGTTTGTTAAAACCCTGAAGGTGTTATGTGAAGCTATAAAGATGTCTAAGCTCAGCTGTGTGAAGATTCAAGGAAGTGATGATTGGATTTTTTACCAGGAATTAAAGCATCAGTTAAGTTAAACCGATGTGTTAGAGAACGGACTTATCTCTGGTGTGACTACTATAAAGGGACGTGATTGGATTTTACAGGATGATATTTTCATGCGTGATGACATTTTTAAACTTCTGTTATTTGTAAATTATTTGGCTTACTATGTTTTTGCTTCATTTCCTTTGCATAAGTAACTGACGCATTATTGAATGATAGAGCAGTCCAAAGAAGCTGTGTTGAGAAACAAATTGGGAAATGCACTCCTGGCCTAATTCTTATATTGTTGTTATGATCTTTTATCAGAATTCAACAGACGGAAGGTCTTTGATTTGAAATATTGACTTTTGTTTCTCTTTCCACAGATATTGCCAGACCAGATGAGTAGACTCCTTCAAATCAAGAATGTGGCTGTCTCAGCCCTGAATATAATTAATGACCCAGTATCTCACAGCTCTCTAGGGTAAAGAATTCCAAATATTATTATTGGTGATTAAATTCCTCCCCATTGCCAACCTAAATGTGAGAATCAGATGCTTATAGGAAGATAATGGAAAAACACTAGTAAAGTGCTGTGTATTCAGTAGTGGTTTCTACAACAAGTGGTCCTTACTAAACAATTACCTAGATTCAAACTGAATGAGGGTAAGGAAGATGGGAGACCATGAATGGGGAAAATACTAGGAAAGGAGCAGAATACAGTGAAACATGGCACACAATTTTTAAAAAAAGCTTGGACAAGCAGTAGAGAGCAGGATTAAGAGCAAATACAGAAAAAGGAAATAGCTATAATGCAGCTTGTGTAATTTGACCACACGACCCTGAATCAGCAGTTACTGAGAAGTCATAGGCCAGCTAAACTGCACAAAATAACTGCGACATTCCTCACAAGGAGAAGCTTAGGGCATGAAGAGCAGATGGTGAGTCATCAGATGAGCCTTCTTGTCTACGTAGCTTTCAGTAAAGTGTTTGACAAGGTTCTGCACGGTAGATGAGTATGTAAGGTTAGATCACATGGGATCCAGGGGAGTTAGCCAATTGGATACAAAATTGGCTTGAAGGCAGGAGACTGAGAGGTGGTGGAGGGTTTTTGTGGACTGGATGCCTGTGACCAGTGGTGTTCCACAAGGATCATTGCTGGGCCCACTGTTTTTTGTTATTTATACAAATAGTTAGTAAATTTACAGTTGACACCAAAATAAATGGTGTAGTGCACAGTGAAGATCATCTTAGAGTACCATGGAACCCTGATCAGATTGGCCAAAGGCCTAAGGATGGCAGATGTGGAGTTTAATTCAGATAAATGTGAGGTGTTCATTTTGGTAAGGCAAACCAGGGCAGGACTTATACACTTAATGTTAGGGTACTGGGGAGTGTTGCCGAACAAAGAGATCTAGGGGCGGAAGTGTATTGTTCCTTGAAAGTGGAGTTACAGGTGGTGGTGGTTGGATAATACGCTTGGCACACTTGCCTTCATTGGTAAGAACATTGAATGTAGGAGTTGAAATGTCATGTGGTTTTACAGGACAATGGTGAGGCTACTTTTAGAATACTGTGTACAGTTCTGGTTGCCCTTCTATAGGAAGGATGTTGTTAAACTTGAAAAGATGCAGGAAAATGTTTACAAACATTTTACCAGGACTGGAGGGTTTGAGCTACAGGAAGAGTCTGAACACGCTGAGACTTTTTTTCCCTGGAGCTTTGGAGACTGAAGAGTGACCTTATAAAGGTTTATAAAATCATGAGGGGCATGGATAAGGTGAATAGCCAAAGTCCTTTATCTAGGATGGCGGCATTCAAAACTAGAGGGCGAAAGTTTAAGGTGAGATGGCAAAGATTTAAAGAGGACCTGACGGGTAACTTTATTAATGCAGAGAATGGTGCATGTAGGGAATGAACTGCCAGCAGAAGTGGTGGAGGTGGATGCAATTACAACATTGAAAAGGCATATGGATGGATATAATGGAAAGGAAGGGGAATATGAAAAGGAAGGGGGATATGAGCCAATGGGACTAGGTCAGTTTGGGACGTCTGTTCAGAGGGGATGAGTTAGACCACAGGTTTGTTCCAGTGCTGTAAGTCTCTAGTACTAGAAATCAAAGGATCCAAAATCACAATGTAAGTTTGCAATGCCTAGAAAAGGGAATGATTGACACATAGCTTATTTTAAATCAATGTTGCATGTAACCATTATTTGCAAATTTGTATAAATATACTGTTTTGAGCTGCAAACAGTGGAGTGTCTCTGAGCTTGATTTAGAGGACCTGTTCTACATGCATGCGGTATAAACTTGAATAAATTTACCTTGTCACACTCCACTCAGATCTGAAGGCTCAATATTTCAAAATACACCTCCATCAACAACATATCAAATGAAGATGGTCACTAGTCATTGTGACATCAGTAAGGAGTTTAAAAACTGAGAGTAATAGATTTTTGAGGCAATAAATGTGGAGCTGGAAAAGCACAGCAGGTCAGACAGCATCTGAGGAGCAGGGAAGTCAGCATTTCAGGCCGAAACCCTTTGTCAGGACTGGAGACTGGGACAGGAGCCCAGCATTAAATAAACAAAGGTGGGTGGGGTTGGTGAGATGGAGATAGATGGAGGCAGGTAAGGGGTTATTGTAGTTGGTCAGTGCGAAGGGTGGAGTGGATAGATGAGTTGGACGATGGACAGGTTGCAGGTGGAGAGACTTTGAAGATGGTGAAGTCAATATTCAGGCCATTGGACTGTAACTGTCAAGGCAAAATATCAGATCTTGTTCCTCTAATTTAAGTTTGGCCTCACTTTGACAGTGGAGGTAGCCTAGGATGGACATGTCACCGTGGGAGGGGGAGTTAAAATGGATAACAATTGGAAGGTTGGGTTGGTTGGTGCATCCAGGGTGCAGGTGCTCTATGAACCGGTCCCCATGTCTGCATTTGGTCTCCCTGATATACAGGAGACCACACTGGGAGCAAGATACAGTTGGTGAGGTTAGGTGAAGCACACGTGAAACTCTGCTGGATTTGGAAGGATGGTTTGGGGCCTTGGATAGAGTTGACAGCAGTGTAGGGACAGGTGTAGCACCTCCTGTGGTTTCAGGGAAAGGTATCCGGTGTGGTGGAGGGGTTGGTGGTAAGTGTGGAGCTGATGAGGGGATGGAAGGGAATGGTCACTATGGAAAGCAGACAGGGGTGGGGAGGGAAATATTTTTGGTGGTGGGGTCTGATTGTAGGTGGTGGAAATGTTGGAGGTTGGTGGAGTGGTAGGTGAGGACCAAGGGGATGCTGTCCTTGTTATTTGTGGGAGAAGGTTTGAGGGCAGAAGTGCAGGAAATGGGGGAGATGCGGTTGAGGACATCCTTAATATCAGAGGAGGGGAAACTATGGTCCCTAAAGTACGAGGATATCTGTGAAGTCCTACAGTAGAACACTTCATCCTAGGAGCAGAGGCAGAATTGAGAGTATGGGATAGCATTTTTGCAGGAGGGTGGGTGAAAGGAGGTGTAGTTGAGGTAATTGAGGGAGTCATTGGGTTTGAAATGAGTGTCAGTAGTCAGTCAGTTACCAGAGATGGAGCTGGAGAGGCCCAGGGAGGGGACGGAGGTGTCAAAAATGATCTAGGTGAATTTGAGGGGGTGGTGGTAGATGTTGCAAAATTGATGAACTGTTCAAGCTTCTTGCAGGAGCACAAGGTAGCACCAATATAGTCATCAATGTAGCAAAGAAATAAGTAAGGAATGGTGCCAGTGTAGTTGTTGAAGAGGTACTGTTCCATGAATTTTACAAAGAAGCAGGCAAAGCCCTGGCCCACATGGGTGCGCAGGCTACCCTTCTGGCTTATGGGATGTGGGAGGAATCAAATGAAAAATTGTTGAGGGTGAGGACCAGTTATGCCAAGCAAATGAGAACATCGATGGAGGGGGACTGGTTGGGCCTATGGCAGAGGAAGAAGCGGAGGGCTTATAGCTATCCTTGTGGGGAATACAGGTGTAGAGGAACTGAAAGTCTGTGGTGAAGATGAGGTGTTGGGGACCAGGGAATTGAAAGTTTTGGAAAAGGTAGAGGGCATTGATTGTGTTCTAAACATAGATGGGGATTTCCTGGACCAAAGGGGAAACAAGTAAGGTCAGAGATGAGCTTGGTGTGGTAGGAGCAGGCAGAGATAATGGGTTGACCAAGGCAGTCAGGTTTATGGATTTGGTGTAGAAGATAGTTCCCCAACCCCACACTTCTATCAGGCTGGAGGCTGTGGACCAGAGATCTCCCAAGGTAATGAGTTTGTTGATGGTCTGGGAGTTGATGGCTTGGTGATCAGAGGTGGGGTCATGATTGAGAGGATGGTAGTTGGAGGCAGAGTTGGCGTCTGGCCTCAGTAGAGGTCAATTCACCATACTACCAGCATGATGCCCCCACCTTGGAGTCTGCTGGAGGCAGGAGAATGGGTTGTCAGAGGGTGGGTTGGATTGTCATTCAAAGAAATAGGCATGGAGATGAAGGAAAAAGAGTTGACATCAAGGTATATGTGGAATTCATTCATGTGTGGGCGCAGGGGAACAAAGGCGAGTCTTTTGCCAAGGACTGATCATTCAGCCTCAGTGAAGGGAGGCCTGGGGAGAATGAATACCCAGCAGGGCTTGGGCATGGGGCTGAGTGTAGAGTTGGAGCGCGAAGCAGGGGTGGACACTTCATTGGGAGTGGGTGTGTGTACAGGAGCTGTCACGTGTGCGGAAGTGGAAATAATGACTTGGTCAGTGGCCGTCATGTGGTTGGCCCTCATATGTTCGACCATGATATTGAGAGATGTGAGTTAAGTATCCATGATCTCACTGAAGGATTCTCAACCGGCAATCTACAGGTTCTAAGCTTTAAGAATCGGGATCAGAATGCTATTGCAAACTTTATCCAACCAGAAGATCACAGAGTTCCTGAGAACCTGTAAATTACCAAAGCAACGTGACTGGTTACAAATGTACAGTTCACTAGCATGAGCATTTGTCCCAAAGCCTGCTCCACCATGCAGTGAGATCATGGCTCATCCGATCAAGATTCACCCAGATGTGGCAGCCCTGATTCTAGGCAGTTTTAAGAAATATGTGTCATTAGGTTTTAGGAATCATCACTAACATACTCATTAGGTTTGGAGTGTGTGCAGCTTACTTGTGTGAGACTTGTGCAAGGAATTTTGATTGACAACACAATTTAGTGAAAATGTTGATCATCACCCAGCTTTCTAGTATCCAACCAATTAGTTCTACCATTACGCCAGCCCCTTCAGCCTGGTTAGCACAGATGGTAAACCTGGATAGCTGATCACAGGTTGGCGGATTTAATGCATCAGAAAACAGTCTTCTGTTTTACCACTATTGGTGCAGCAAAGGTACAGCCACAAAGGCATGTTACTGTCCCACCCAGCTTAGCAAGCCCTTACACTCCCTCAAGGAAATATGATGCTCTTGCCTGAAAATATTACTCAAAGACTATTTGCATAACCAATTTAATGGTTATTAATTCACTTTTCTCCTGGCTCCATGGGAACCAGCGTTGTGATACAACATTGAAAGCACCAGTACTTTTCAAAGTGCCAGTCCTGGAGAAAATGTGTCTCGGAATTTTGAAACAAATTCTATCTGATCATAACTGCATAACTTGGGAGACCTGGGGAAAATAAATGTAATTCTACAAACTATGAAGACAGCAACAGTATTTTTCAGAAAGGTCATATCGCATATTTTACCATAATCAACATATCTCACTTTATGAAAAAAAATGGATTTTTATGATTCATCCACTGCCTCAATTTTTCCCATAATCATCTATCCTCAAGGGTTTTTGACTTTCAGTTAATAATCTCATTATTATACTTTAGTTAATGTTTACTCTGTTGTAGTTTTTGATTAATGATGTACCTGATTCTTAGTTAATTATTTCTTCATACATGGTTTCTGAACATAATTTTTCCCGTGGTTGTTAATTTCCTTCTTGTGAAGTTTTTCCCATTTTTGAGATACGTACATGTAATTACGGAAGTGTTGCTTAGTACCAGCAACAATTTTCACTTAAGTAAAAAATATTTATAATGATTGTTTTTAGGGGAGATCCTTGGAAGTTTTATAATTTAAAAGGCAGAAGCAAAAATGGAAACAAAAGGCTTGATCTTACTGAATGCTAGCATTAGTTCAAGGGACTGGATGTCCACTCCTCTTCCTATCAAGGTCAACAAATGCCATTGATAATGGATACATATTTAGTGAATTGGAGGCTAAATACCAATTATGGACTGACTGTGCCAAAAGATCTGTTTCTGAATACTGCTCCTCCCTACTAAGTTGCTCTAAACATAAATAAAGCAGCAGCAATAGAGGGAGTTCACTTGATACATCCAAGTATATCTTGAAAATGAATAACAATTGCACCGAGTGAGTGGCTGGTGCAGTGCCTGAGATGTTGTGGTACCTGCATGTGGTGGCCCTGCATCTCATATACCCTATGACAAAAGAATGGCACTGTTCAAAAATTGAAGCTTAAGGGAATTAAACTGGGCCTTATCAAGGAAACATGATGAGAATGAAATAAAGATTTTGCTGGGAATAAGGATATCAAAGTGCATGTATGGCAAAGGTTTGGCAATTTGATAAAACCCATCAAGTTCACTAATGTCCTTTACAGGAGGAAAATGTCATCCTTACTTGGTCTGGCCTACATGTGACTCCAGAACCACAGCAATGTGGTTGACTCTGACCTGCCCTCTGGGCAATTAGGGATGGGCAATAAATGCTGCCGAGCCAGCAATGCCCTCATCCCATTAATGAACAAAAAAAATCTGCATGAATGGTGTTGGAAAGGGCAGGCCAAAAATTACAGCATTTGGAATTTCATATTGCAATTACAAATGATTTAGAGGAAAATTTTAAACAAGGACAAGGGGGCTGAGGAAATGGAAGAAATTGGGAGGTAATAGGTTCTAATTAGTGAATGAGGATATAAGGCAAATATTTTTAAAGGAGCAAAAAACTGGTGAAAATAATTCAAGCAGGTTCTTGAGCTTTGTTAGTTTCCAAATATCTTGCTGCACAAAGCCTGATATCAAAACGCTAAATGTATTGATTTTCACAGGAAAGACTTAAAAGTCTTAGAGATTTGGATTTTTGACTAGACAGTTCACAGTGTACAATTTTTGTTATTTATTATCATTACTTATATGGATCCATGTTCATTCACTGCCTGTTAAATAGATTATGAAAATTACTTTTTACCCAAAGTAAACCATGTACTTTATTAACAAATACGAACTTCATCAATTGCTTGAAGTTAAAAATGGAGGACGATATACAAAATGCTATGTAACAACTCAATCTAAGTAAATGAAAAACTTTGCAAACAAGATTAATTGCTTAATAAAATGTGATGCGTTGACATCCAAAATCTTCAGCAGTGTTCAAGAACACAGAACACACAGAAACTGTTTTAGAATATCATTCCTATTGATCATTGTAAAAACAGGATCTTAGTCAGGAATATTACAAGGATAAAGTATTTTTTATATATAACATCAAGCTAACCCTTAGTACCAAGCTAATAATTTAAGGTCGGTGTTCAATATTTTCCCACACGGTTGCGAACTCCTGGCACAGCAATCGAGAATGCAGCAGTCTTCTCAAAAGCAGAGTTCCAAATGTGTTAGCAATTTCAGGGGTCCTAAATGCTTTAATCACTTCTGCAGAATTTAAATGATTGTACACACAAGGACTTCTTATACAGTGAGGTAGTTGGCGCCAAATAACCAGTAAGATGCCCAAAGTTCTGATTCAAGTGCTTGCAAGCTTGACAGATTGATTATTGCACCTAGGTATCACAATGACCAAAGATGAAAATGGCTACACCTTGTGGGCTGCCATTTACCACCATGACCACCAATGGCTGCAGTAACTTGGCAACATTAATTGTGTATTGCTGTCATCCGTTACATTCATGTCTAACACTTGTAACAGAATCTGCCTGTCAACCAACAGCAAAGGAATGCTATATGAAGACTCTTTACTTGAAATAATTTTTTATTGCATATCTGTCACCTTTTGTAGGTGGATGGGACAATATCAAAATTAGGGAAATGAATATTTTAATTTGCAGAATTTCTTTAAATGTAGTTGGACGTTCACCCTAACACAGGATGAATGGATTCCCTTACACTGGAGCAATCTACAGCAAGCCATGATTTGTTGGACTGTATCCACCCACCCAGCCAAACCATGCGCCAGTGCTTTCTAATACGACGGTAGAATTTGGAAATGTGTTTGGAAATGCATTTATCCATTTCTTTCAGAAATACCCAACTGTAAATAAAAAGGAACCTGCAGACTATTTGCAATTGGCTAGGAATGCAAGTATGTATTAGTATGCAGTGAGGTACATTTTTAAACAAAATAATTACATGTCCAAAGTTTTTGAGAAGATTTGTAACTCGGATTGCGGACAAGGTTGTAGACTTGCTCACTGAGCTGGTGTGTCTGATTGCAAGTCTACAACCTCAATAATTATGAGTATTCAAAGTTAAAAGTTTACTAAAAATCCTTAACTGTGGAAAACCATTTAAAAAAAAGGTCATAAATGTAAATACTGCCCAGTTGATATTCTATGTCAATACACAGTAATATTTCATTAGTGCGCCAGCATAGTGCCAAGTTAATTTTAAAACATAACAGCCAAATGTTTAAACCTTAAACAGCTAAATTATACAAGAAAATTTCTTGAAGCTGACGGATTCCAGAGCAAGACAGAGAATCAAACTGCATTCTATCAGAGATATCTATTGTGCTTCTACTTTGGCAATTGGGCTAGTTCAGGAAGACAGAAGTATGGCTGAGAGAAAAATGAGACCATTGGTACAGCAATTATTTCCATTTTAGTAGTCAAAAAAAATGCAATTGATTTAGTTCTCTCCAGAGCAGACAGCTGAATGATGACAAGAAACATTGCATACTTACATATGTAGTGAGTATGCATTGCCTGATGCATATTGATACACGCAACTATAGGACTTGTAATACAACATTGTCTCCAGTCATTTGACATTTGTACCAAATGCCTATCTGCTGTTTTAATGTTGCATTTGATGTCGGCACAAATGTAACCAATATGTTGATTTTTAAAAATTACCTTTATAACTACCCTTTTACGACTGAAATCAATCTATTAAAAGCCACTACCAAAACAGCAGTGCTGAATTTATAACTGGCATGTTATTCAAAAGCAAAAGGCCTAGTTGTAACAGAAACAGTGCAAATGTGACTATTGCTTTGGCTAGAAAGTTAAAATCTCAAACAAGATTTAAAATAAAATCAAGGACCACAGGTCTGCTCTCCAGCAATTTCTGTTTTTGTTTTAGATTAAGTTTTTTGTGGCAGCTGATAAGCACATGGAATTTGAATTCTATAGATTTGGAATTTCATTTAAATATATTTGGCTTAATGAGTAAACATTAAGACCTTATAATAGTAGGATTTCAGTAACAACGGAAAGTGATAACAGGTATGTGACCGGCCCATGGAGATGCCTTTATATGCTTGAGTGACGATCATGAAGCAGTATTGTTGGAAGAGAATTCAGTTTCTCAGTACCTCATATCCGCCTAGTTGAGCCAGAAGAAAACAAAGTAGTGCCAGAAATGCATGGGATATATCTGATAAGTTATCACCATAGAATGTGTATTAAAGTAATAGACATAAATGTCAGAAGGCAGTTTGACAATAAAGTGGAGGCAGATCCAAAGTCTGGATTCCATTCGGGGTATTCTATCAGAAAGCAAAAGAAAAACATGTAACTGGTATGTAATGATATTGCTAATATTACACAAATAGAATATTGGTATTAATATGAAAACATACGGGAAATTTCTTCACGATCTGGTTCACCTGATGAGAAAAAAAGTATGTCAAAAATTAATTGAAAAATTGATAACAAAAGGTTAAAATTATATTTTATTAATTGACTTACTGCATAAATTGCTCCTACAAAAATCCGAACCACAAGCTGTACAAGGTGCTCCTTTATCGTATGGTGACTGTCCTTCACGATTTCCACTGCAAAAAAAAAACCTGTCTGTGGTCCTGAATTTTATTTCCAACAAATAATATTAACACATAAGACAGTACATTGGAAGCATCTTGTTTGACATTCCCAAAAGAAGTTAAAATGAACTTGAAACAGCGTAGATGCTTAATACTTAAAAAGAGACTAAATCTTGTTTTCCTGGTCATTGCATGGAGCGTGAGAAAAATATTGGTGATATACAAATATGAAAATTATGAACAGAAAACTAGTGGCTCCAAGAAGCCTGCTTCAGATTCTTTTGAGTAATTTAGCAGCTTGAAGGAAGAGTTATGGGCATAGGATGGAAAAGCACAGTTGAGAGAGATCAGGCGTAATCTCATTGAAATTTAGTAAAATCGTGTGATTGTGACTTCCAGTTTCCTTTAATCACATTGTGCATATTCCTGCTTCTACCTCAACAAATTTGATTGGAGAAAATGAAAATTCTAGCTGTTTGAACCTACGGCAGTCAATAGAATTTGGGGATAATTTTGGCTTTGAGTGGTAAAATGAAAAACAATACTGACAATGAAAATAGAGGACAATGTTTAATGAGTAACCAAGCCATAAAAATATTACACTATCACTCAAAATCAATATTATCATAAGGAGTTTATATTTACAGCAGATATTTATAGCTCATTTCCTTTGACAGGTGTAGGCCTGTAAAACTAAGTACAGAAAACTTCCACGCTCAATGATACATAAAATTACAGCAAACAAATACTAACAACAATAGCCAAACACACCATTAGAATATATACAGAGGACAGAAGGGCAGCTGTCTACCCCAACATTAGCTGGTAGCATACTTTCTGTAGCAGCTGAACAGTTAAGGTGGTATGTGGCTTGGAGGAGAACTTGCAGATAATGGTGTTGCTTTGCATCTGCTGTCCTTGTCCTTTGAGATGGTAGAAGTTGCAGGTTTTAAGAGTGTTAACAACCTCTGCCATCCAGCAGGACAAAGTTCAGGTCTCTTCTTTTTTTGCAAGGGCACATTCAATAAATAAATGAAAATTGCTTTAACTGGAAGGGGGATTGGTAACCAGAGGACTCAGACTTAGGGTATTTGGCAAAGAGAAAAGTTTCAAGGATGGAGCAAGGGCATGGGAATGGTTTGATTGCTCTCTGAAGAATCAATAACAGCTGAATGGCACCCTTCTATGTCATAATGACTAAAGAACAAAGTATGTATTTTTGGATGGAATACATGGATGGAGGGGTCGCATGTTGCTCAGAAATACAAAACAGCACAAGGATGGATCTTCATGGGATTCCACAGGAAAGCATGTGGACAACAGAAGGCAGAACTACTGTAAAATGATTCTTCTTCAGGCATGTGTGTGAACAGAAACAAATGAGGACAGTTTCATCCAGCTGGACAAAGGAGAAGAGAAATTTTAAAAAGACGGTGGCATAAACAAAGGCTACAGAGAGACTGAGGAGGGATAGTGTAAAATCACATTCACAGATACAAAAAGAGTGTTCATCTGTCACTGTCACAAAGTCCATTTCATTACTATTACCTGCCTGGAACCCTGAATAGAAGGGCACAGACATGGAATTGCAAAGAAGGGCATGGATACGCACTGAAATTATTGCTCATACTTAAATATAACTACGTAGGACATGGTTCACACCAGGCCTTACCAATAATGATTCTTGAGCTTGTTGTCTGATAATCTAAAACAATTTACTGTGATGGTTACACAAGCAGCTCTCTAAAGACCATGTACAATCGTAGTTTTGTATTTCTGGCATAGTTTTGAAATGGCCTCTTTTCAGCAGTAATAAACTGGTGGAAAGCAGCTTATCCAATTGATAACCTTCAGACTAGTCACAAAGAATAATGAGTGATCAATCTGTTTTTTGCTGATGGACAATCAGTATTCCACGGTGTCCCAAACAGTTAATGTGGAGGGCTGCTCCCCCCAGGGAGAAACCAAGATGACTTTTTGATGACGCATGATGTCTTTTTAAACTAAAAACCTTTGAACTCTATGCTAACTGTATCCTTTTATTCCATGCCTATTGATGTATCTGTCAAGGTGCCTCTTATACGTTGCTATTGTATCTGTCTCCATCGCTTTCTCCAGCTGCACATTCCAGACACTGACCACCGAGAGTAAAAAAAACTTGCCCCTCACATCTCCTTTCAACTTACCAGCTTTTACCTTAAACCCATATTTCCTCGTAACTAACATTTCTATCTTAGGGGAAAAAAAAGACTGCCTATCCATTCTATCTGTGCATCTCAATTTCGTAAACTTTTTCAGGTCATCACTCAGCCTCCAATGTTCAACTGAAAACAAAGTTTGTCCAATCTCTCCTTGTAGCTATTACACTCTAAACCAGGCAACATCTTGGTAAATGTTTCTTTATCCTCTCCAAAGCCTCCAAATCTTTCTTGTTGTGTGGTGTCCAGAAATGTACAAAATATTCCAAATGTGGCCTAGCTATACTCTATGCCCCAACTGAAGAAAGCAAACATGTTATATGCCTTGAACAAAAACAAAGTTGCTGGAAAAGCTCAGCAGGTCTGGCAGCATCTGTGAAAGGAAAACACAGAGTTAACGTTTCGGGTCCAGTGACCTTTCCTCAGTTCTGCAGTACTTGGTTCACAGCGGGCTTTACCAATAATGATTCTTGAGCTTGTTGTCTTCTGAGGAAGGGTCACTGAAGTGTGTACCCGAAGCCTCAGGTCTCTCTGTTCTACAACAGTACCCAAGGCTCTACTTTTTAAATGCGTAAGTCCTGACCTTGTTGCTTTATCAAAATGCAATACCTCACATTTAACCAATGTTACCCTACAAATAAGTCCATGTTTTTTCCTAGTATCTGTAAATCCTATCTCTAAAGGATCTTTTCCAATAATTTCCCTACCAAAGACCTAAGGATCATAAGTCTGTAATTTCTGGGATTATCTTTGGTGCCCTTCTTAAACAAAAGGTACAATGCTGACTCTTCTCCAGTCCTCTGGAACCTCCTTTGTGCCTAAAGTGGCTACAAAGATTTCTTGCAAGGCCCCTGCAATTTCCTCACTTGTCTCCCTCAGCATTCTGTGATAAAATCTCAGGTTCTGGGGACTTGACTACCAGAATGCTTTTCAAAACATACACCTTTTTTTTATATTGATAGTCCCAGAATTTCCTTCTTGAGACTCACCATCCATCATGTCCTTCTCCTTCAAGAATACCAAAGAGTCTGTCCAAAAGAGTCTGCTTTCATGCTGTATCATTCTGTGATTCTATAAAGACATAATTTGTGTGGTGAGAACAGCCCTTCCCCTATCAGATCCTTCACCTACTGCACACTGTCTTCAGAGCACGTGTGGGTGTGAAATGACCATTGTGCCTGTCCATTTGGAGATTGCCTTTGCTAAGGTGGTCTGGAAAGACATGTAGTGATTTTTATTGAGGTTCATCTGGGTAGCATGGTAACGCAGGATTTTATTCTACTGGCTGTTCACAAGGTCTTACACTGAGACAAACTGCTGTTGAAGTCAATCAACTTGATGGAACACACTTGTGTTCTCTGCAGAAAACCTGTGGTCTTCCACTGAAATGGGCCATCTGAAATCAAGTGCTGCAAACTGACACATTCCAAGGTACTTGACTGCATACTGAGGACACACTAAAGTAACACAACTGGGAAAAGTTATTGTCTACAGACATCGCCAATAAGCACACCAAAGGTTTAGGACTTAAGCAAAATTTGAGGCTGCAAGCATCAGAGAAGGTTCGATATGAAATGTAAATGCATATGTAATGAGAAACAATACCAGAAGAAATTAAACTGCTATACTTGGTCAATGTTGAATTTAGACGGTATTGTAATGCATTCTTATAAATGTTGTGAATAAAGTTCATTTTCAGGAAAAATGCATTCGGATTACTGAGCACCTTCTGTAAGTGAGCGAGTCATATCTTAGACATCACACTTTCTAGCCTATTCTGGCAGCATTGCAATAACCAGAGTGCATTAAGAATTCCTGCGCTCCCACTTCCCTACCTCTACATTACCTGTCATCAGCAAGATATTGTTCCCAGCCCCATCGGGAAACCTTTGTGCAAAGTAGGCACGTCATAGTATCTAACTTTTTAATCTGTTTCCCAGGTCCACAGAATCCAGCACATCAAATGCTAAAATTTACAAGTATGAACGGAGTATACAGAACAAACACCTAAATTGTAAAGATTCTGCCTTTCACAGATTAATGTATTTGCTAGCAAACGCAGAATTATCATCATTTTTATGATTAATGCTCATGTACATTTTGGACATTTAATTCTTGGCAGCAGTGTAGCAGTTCCAACAAAATGCCTTAATGTTGTTTGAGATTTTGAAACAACAGTTAATAGTTCAGATTGTAACAAACCTAAAAAGACTAAGGTAAGTGATGCTATTGTGTGATATCTCATCATAAATTCTGCAATTTTCTACTCTTACCATGTTCAATTGCTACCTGAGTTTTCCAACTTTTCATCCCAAAGTTAATGATGTTTTCTAATAAAATCAATTGTTCTAATGGTGCATAAGATCAATTGTTAAAATGAATAGCAGTTTTCTGCTATTCATTTACAAACAAAAAGATTATTTAAGTTAATTAAATAAAGGTAGTACTAAAAATTAAACAAAGGCTTACCTGGGTGAGTAGTTACACACAAATACTGATCCATCTTTTTCAATTTTAGAATCTTTAATCCCTTTGGGACAGTAATTAGCTGCACAGCCAAGTTTGTAACTTTCTCCCCAGACAAGCTGGAAAAAGTGTAAAAATTACTCAATATTTTTGTAGCAATAATTAAAACTATTATACATACAGCAAATCAATGTGATAGATTAAAAAGTATATTATTCTTTTTCAGAATTTTTTATCTGGCTAATTTTAAAAATTTGTTTTTTTTTAAAATAAAAAAGGAACAATTTTGCAGTTGTTCCCAATCAGTCTTCAGTCATTTTGATGACGAAGTAAAGAAACATATTTTCCAGTGGGCTAAGGGTGTTAAAAAAGAAAACTCATTGTCATACTTTAGAAAGGCAGCATTTGTAACCACTTCCTTGAATCTATTAGCATGCAGCACAAACTAAGGTGGTATTGCTTGGTGTCATTACAGACGGAATACTAAAAATTGCACCTTGTAAATGTGTGAACAGTTTGGAAGGCTTTTGAGTTTCAGTTATTCTTTACCAATTTAAATTTTGAACGAACACTTAAATGTACTTAAGTCGTCATGATTTGTATGAGAATTAATGCATGAGTCTTTCAATCTATGGCTTAGTGCGTAAAAATCTTGGGCTGCTTAACAAAAATGTACTTATATTAGACATAAAATTAACAACTGATCTAGCAACAACTGCCATTTGAGGAAAGAATTCCAAACATCTACCACCTTTTCCGCGTACAGATGCTTCAGAACATCTCTCCTGAATGGTGTGGCCTGATTTTTAGGCTATGCACCCTAGATCTAGAATCATCAACCAGTGGAAATAGTTTATCACTATTTTACTTTACTCTTCCTGTTATTATCTTGAAGACTTTCATCACATCAACCAACACTAAGGTCAGTGGAGTTGTGGATAGTGACGAAGGATGCTGTAGGTTGCAGAGAGACATAGATAAGCTGCAGAGCTGGGCTGAGAGGTGGCAAATGGAGTTTAATGCAGACAAGTGTGAGGTGATGCACTTTGGTAGGAGTAACCGGAAGGCAAAGTACAGGGCTAACGGTAAGATTCTTAGTAGTGTAGATGAGCAGAGAGATCTCGGTGTCCATGTTCACAGATCCTTGAAAGTTGCCACCCAGGTTGACAGGGCTGTTAAGAAGGCATACAGTGTTTTAGCTTTTATTAGTAGAGGGATCGAGTTCCAGAACCAAGAGATTATGGTGAAGCTGTACAAAACTCTGGTGCGGCCGCACTTGGGAGTATTGTATACAGTTCTGGTCACCGCATTATTATAAGGATGTGGAAGCTTTGGAAAGGGTGCAGAGGAGATTTACTAGGATGTTGCCTGGTATGGAGGGAAGGTCTTACGAGGAAAGGCTGAGGGACTTGAGGCTGTTTTCGTTAGAGAGAAGAAGGTTGAGAGGTGACTTAATTGAAACATATAAAATAATCAGAGGGTTAGATAGGGTGGATAGGGAGAGCCTTTTTCCTAGGATGGTGACGGCGAGCATGAGAGGGCATAGCTTTAAATTGAGGGGTGAAAGATATAGGACAGATGTCAGGGGTAGTTTCTTTACTCAGAGAGTAGTAAGGGAATGGAACGCTTTGCCTGCAACGGTAGTAGATTCGCCAACTTTAGGTACATTTAAGTTGTCATTGGACAAGCATATGGACGTGCATGGAATAGTGCAGGTTAGATGGGCTTGAGATCGGTATGACAGGTTGGCACAACATCGAGGGCCGAAGGGCCTGTACTGTGCTGTAATGTTCTATGTTCTATGTAACCTTTGAGAAAATAGATCTAATTTGTATAATGTCTCATCATAACTAAACATTTGGAGTCCAGGTATCATTCTTCTAAAACTATATTGGACTCCCTCGGAGTCTAAAATATTCTTCCTAAAGTGTGGTGCCCAGATCTGCTCAGTACTCCAAGTAGGGTCTGAAGAAATTTTCTGAAGAAGGGTCTAGGCCCGAAACGTCAGGTTTCCTGCTCCTCTGATGCTGCTTGGCCTGCTGTGTTCATCCGGCTCTACACCTTGTTATCTTAGGGTCTAATCAGGGCTTTGTATAACTTCTACATCCTTATACTCTGATCCTCCACGTATAAAGGGCAACAATCCAGCTGCCAAAACAGAAACACGACAGGACAAGGGCCAGCCGAACTTTTGCAAGTGTGTCAGCCCCGCAGAACACATTTTCTGCGAACCCCTTTTGGATTTTCCCTTTTGACAACTTTTGCTCCAGGCCAACATTCTATTAGTCTGCTTGATTATTTTCTGCAGCTGTTTGTGGCATTTTAAAGATCTATGCACCTGAATTCCCAAGTCTCTCTGGACATCCACTGCATTTAACTTCATACCATCTAGATAAAATCCTGATCTTTTCTTGTTCAGTCCAAAACAGATAACCTCACACTTGCTTACACTGCAATCTATCCATCACAGTTTTGCCCATTCACCTAGTCATTAATAAACGTGAATAATTGAGGCCGTACACAAATCCTGTGGAACATCACGAGTCACATCTTGCCAATTTGAGTGCTACCTATTATCCCTAATTTGTCATCAGTCACTCGACCAATTTCCCAGCAATGTCGATAATTTTTCCTCATTTCCGTTGGCTTTCATCCTCAGTTAACAGTTTTATATGGATATATGAAGATAGATATGTATCCTTAGAAGGAAATTCTTATAGTCCTGTTCAATCAAATCTCATCCAGGCAACAGTATGTACTGATAGAAGGCTAGAGTTTAAAGTAAAATATCTTGCACAAGGAGGATAGTAGAGGTAAAGAAACATATACCTGGGTATAACGTTCGCACATGTTTTTCTTGTTGCATTTATTGTTATCAAAATCATAATATTTTTCTTCATCATACCATTCTTTGATAGCATTTTCAATAGTAAAGCGGCCTGATACAACATAGATATTTTCTCCTACAGTCTCAAAAATCGGATGGGCTTCTCCTTTTCTCTTCAGGTGTGGATTATGTTTAGAGCTGCAAGTCTTGCTCCATGCGCTTGCAGTTTTAGCCAGACCTGCATCCCAACTCTAGATTTGTGGGAAAAAAATTACAATGCCATAAAGCTAATTCATCTCATACATTAAATTTTACAATTAACTTTGTCAGTCCAGTGCATATGACCAATAATAATAAAACTCAGTGATAATTAAGCAATTGGCACTCACTTCCATTTTGTATTTTTCATTGTATGTTATAGATATCATTTCAGCATTTTGGTAAACAGCTAAAGGCCTTAATGAAGAAGTTTAGTAATAAAAAAAAAGTTTAGCTACATTTCTTAGTTTTCTGAATTAATTGTCCGAATCAATTGTAAATTAAAGTACATGGAAAGAAATCTTTCAAGTAGTTACTTTTCATAATGTAAATAGGAGCCCTGAAATGTTTGGACTAGAGTCACAGTCTTTCACTATACATATCAGAGCATGACAGACTAGTGTTTAAGCCCGTTCTGCCTGTGCCAGCACTTTGAAAGAAATATCCAAACAGTCCGAGTTCCTGCTCTTTCCACAGCTCTGCAAAACATTCCCCTTCAGATTACTAATCTATTTACTTTTTGATTGAAGGAATCAAAAGTTTTGATACGAAATTCAAAGGAATACTTCCTGTACATGGAAACAGGAAGTTACAAAAGAAATAGCAGCAGGATAGACAGACTGGGTGCGTGAGACAAACTATGATAACAAAGTTAACGATCGGATGTCAAGGTTAGTCATTTCCAATCTACAGCAAATTAAAACATTTTCTTAACGGTGAAAGATTAGGAGCTGTGAAGAAAAAGTAATGATGTTATTTTTACAAAAAAGACAAGAATTGATTTATAATAGGAGTATGCACTTATACAAAGTTAGTGTCAATTGGTCATGCTCCAGCCACAATTAATGGTCTATTTCCAGTATTAACTGGTATTGGTTTATATTAAGGAGCAGATTTGCCAACACCCATGAATAAGGTATAAAGAGGTTAAAACATAATTTAAAGAGAAATGTTCATGTCTCAGGAGGGACTTATTAAAATCATGCTGTATAAAACGTATATTTTGTGAAGATCATAATGTAACAGCATAAGAAACAGGAGTAGACCAACCAGCCTTCATGTCTGACTTATCATTTCACTATCATGTCTGATTAATCTTAACTCTACTTTCCTGCACTACACCCATCAACAGTATCAAATATGTATCAATCAATCTCTGTCTTAAATTTACTCAATCATCCAGTCCTCAGGAAGTGTAAAATGCCAAAAAGCATTGAATAAAAAAAAACAACATCCAGTTCATGAAATTGATCCATCATTTCCCTACTTTTGATCATTTGACACAGAATACAGTGCAGAATCCATCTCCCTAACTTTGCCACAAATTTATTTACTTTTATCAAACTACTCAGACAAGAAACAAATTCTGCAGATTTCTTCATGATCATCCATGGAATAAGAAAGATCGAACTTCAGCCTAATCAAACCTTCCCAGAAAGTTGTTGAAAGTACGTTGCAACCGCAGCTCAACGCCTCAGTCTCTAAGGTGATAGTCAAGGAGCATTAAATGCATTTTAAAAAACTTAAACGTGAAACAATTATTAAATTAATAATCAATAGGCATGCAAAATAAAAGCAAAAAAAACAGTAGATGCTGAAAATCTGAAACAAAAACAGCTTTACTGGAGAAACCCAAATGATCTGGTGGCAGCATCTGAGCAGTGAAAGCAGAGTGACCCTTCAAAGGACTCCATGTTAACTACGCTTTCTGTCCACGTTGCCACGTTCCCCCAGCAATTTTTGTTTTTATTTGTAATTAGCAGACATGTGATGCCTTATATGCCACACTACTGACCTTTGCAATATCTCACCACCCTTACATGCAAATCTGGGTTTGTTCAAAGGTAACATTAACACAAACAATTTTGGCTGATACTTGCCTGATACATGGAGCGATTAGCACTACTGCCTCACAGCACTTGGTTTCCAGGTTTGATTCCAGCAATGCATGACTGTGTGGAGTTTGCACATTTTCTCTGTGTCTGCGTGGATTTCCAACTGGTACTCTGGTATCGTTCCACAGTTAAAGATGTGCAGGTTGAATGGATCAGTCATGCTAAATTGCCCCATAGTGTCTATGGATTTGCAAGCTAGGTGAATTAGCTGTGAAAAATGTGGGGATAGGGTAGGATGGCTGGATCTGGATAGTTGGACCGTTGGTGCAGACTCAATGGGCCAAATGGCCTCTTTCCGCATTGTAGGGATTCTATAATATGACCAACCGTTACTGTAACAAGTAAAGTTGCCATAATCCCAGAGGACCGTTAAGACATCAGAAACAACTAGTGAGAGTTTAATCCAAGGGTCACTACAGACAGAGTCATAGATTTATACAGCATGGAGGCAGACCCTTTGGTCCAACTTGTCCATGTCAATCAAGTTGCCCAAACTAATCTAGTCCCCCATCCCTCTAAACCCTTCCTATTCATGTACTTATCCAAATAACTGTACCTGCATCTATCACCTCTTCCGGTAATTCATTCCACATGTAAACCACTGTGTATGGGGAGGGGGGAAGAATTGCCCCTCAGGTCCCTTTTAAATTTTTCTCCTCTCCATTAAAAATATGACCCTAGTTTTGAACTCAGCCACCCTCGGGAAAAGACACCTGCTATTCACCTTTCTATACTCCTCACAAATTTATACCTCTAAGGTCACCCCTCAACCTTATACTCTCCAGTGAAAAGACTCCTAGCCTATCTTATAACTCAAATCCTCTAGTCCTGGCAACATCCTGATAAATCTTTTCTGAACCATCTCCAATTTAATACCAGCCTTCCCATAAAAGGGTTACCAGAACTGTACATACTATTCCAAAAGTGGCTTCACCAATGTCCCGTACAACCTCAATGTGACATCCCAACTCCTATACTCAATGGTCTCAGCAGTGAAAGCAAGTATGCTAATCATCTTCTTAACCATCCCATGTATCCGCGATGTATCCTTCAAAGAACTATGTACCCGAACCCTTAGACGTCTCTGTTCAACAACACTACCCAGGGCCCTAACATTAACTGTGTAAGTCCTTCCCTCGTTTGTTTTACCGCAATGCAATACCTCACATTTATTCAAATTAAACTCCATCTGCCACTCCTCAGTCCATCGGTCCAATTGATCATAATCCCTTTGTAATTGTTAACAGTCGACTATACCACCAATTTTGATGTCATCTGCAAACTTACTAACTATGCCTCCTAACGTCACCCTGTCTCCTACTGTCAACCCAAACTTGTAACCAACTGGCAAGCTCGTCTTGAATCTCATGTGATCTAACTTTACTAACTAATCTACCATGCGAAACCTTGCTAAAGGTTTTACTAAAGTCCATGTAAACAACACCTACCATTTTGCCCTTAATCTTTTTGGTTACATCCTTGAAATCTCAAGTTTTACAGACATGACGTCCAGTGCACAAAGCCATGCTGACTATCCCTAATCAGTCCTTGCCTCTCCAATTGTTTGTAAATCCTATCTCTCAGAATCCTCCCAACAACTCACCCACCACTGATTTCAAACTCACAGGTCTATAGCTTCCAGTTCTCTCCTTACAGCCTTTCTTAAATAAAAGCACATTATCCACCCTCCAGTACCTCACCCTTCGCTGTAAATAATACACATATCTCTGCTAAAGGCCACACAATTTCTTGCCGTACTTTCTGCAATGTCATGGGATACACTTGATCAGGTCCCAGAGATTTACCCACCTTTGTATTTTTAAAGACCTCCAGCAATTGATTTGATTTATTATTGATAACAAGGTGTCCAGCTGGATGAACACAGCAGGCCAAGCAGCATCAGAGGAGCAGGAAAGCTGAGGTTTCGAGGTCCAGACTTGATGCTGCTTGGCCTGCTACGTTGATCCAGCTCTCCACCTTGTTATCAGATTCTCCAGGATCGACAGTTCCTACTACCTCTGATTTGATTTGTTGTTGTCACAGAGCTAAGTACAGTGAAAAGTTTTGTTTAGCGTGCAATACAGGCAGATCATAGCACACAAGGACAAACAAATCAGAGGGTGATTAGAGAGACAGAGATAGAGAGAGAGACACAAGGTTACGCTGCACAGGAGGTGCACAAAACCAAGGTCAACATTAAATTTGAAATTACAGGGGTCCACTCAGCAGTCTGATAACAGTGGGTAAGAATCTGTTTTTGAACCTGTTCATACCTGTGTTTATGCTTGTGTATCTTCTGCCTCGCGGAAGAGGTTGGAAGAGTGTATACTGGATTGGGTGACATCTTCGATGATGTTAGCTGCCTTTCCACAGCAACGAAAAGTGTGGGTGGAGTTCATGGCTGGGAGTTTGGCTTGCATGCTGGTCTGGGTTGTGTTTGCATCCTTCTGTAGTTTCTTACGGTCCTGGGCAGAGCAGTTGCCATAACAAGCTGTGCTGCACGTCCTCTTCTCAGGTAATCAGAGAGGTTGAGAAGGCGAGTCCTTCAATGCAACCTCATCCAGTGCAGGATTTGAATCTAGCCTTGTTGGCATCATTCTGCGTCACAAACCAAAGGACTCTTGTGGTGCATTTGTAGTATCACTACTTTTGAGCCAGGAGCCGCGAGTTCTAGTCTCACCTACTCCAGAGGTGTGTGATAGCATCTCTGAACAGGTTGACTGGAAAATAGTAACTTTTTGCATCACAAACTGCCTGAACTATCCAAACAACTCATAAAACTTGTTAGCGCCAGGGTCAGCGGATGATGAATGAATGAATCCACCGCAAACCTCAATATGGGCTATATTTGAACCGGAAAGATTAGGCACTGAAAGGTTTAAAGTAAGTGCCATGTCAACGAGTCCAACTCAACAAACAACTAACTTCCCCACCATGGTTCTGGGGTTTACTGCGTGTTTTAGAAGGTCTCAAACCATTTTAATTTCAAAACTTATTTTGATTTTAGGAAGTATTCGCCCGTCAAGATCACATCACCATGAACAGGAAAACGAGTGTTCCTACACGGATAGTTCAGACCTGAGAGCAGCCTTGAAACCACTTGATGGGCTCAAGTCCGTACTGGGTCCGGGTCGGACTCGAAACTGCTTGACCTCGTACCCCGGCCCCCGGAAAGGCAAGGGTAACCTTGAAACGGCCATAAAGCCCACCCTTCCTCTGGTAGGGGGTAACCTTGTAACTATCTGATAGCTTCAACCTGGTAAAGGGCCGCCGGTTAAAAGGCGCATGCGCAATCTCCTCCCTACTGCCAACATTCGAAGCCCGTTCCCGCGTTTTTATGCGTTGCTAATCACCGACGCGAAGCTCCTAGAAATAAATACTTCGCCCTATCTAACCTCTTTGTTTCACTATTTCCCTGCAACAATCTTATCAAATGCATGATTTAAATGGAATTTTTTCCTATGTAAAGTTTACCATGAAGTACATGTTACTGGCTCCCGGTGTCACCCCGGAACGGTACCGGTTGTGCTCGTCCACGCATTTCTTCACAAATTCTGCGTCCATGGGGTACTTATACGCGTCGCCGAACGGCGAAAGGAAAAACAGAGACGGTAACGAAAGGAATACTACCATCGCCATGGGCTGAAGTCGCGTTGAGTGAGGGCGCCGCTGATGGAGGCGGGACCGGGTGAGGGGGAGGGCTCTCCTGGAGGGTGGGTTCTCAGAGGGAGGGTCTGCGTGGAAGGAGCACTTAACCTGAGTAAAAGGAATGTATTGCGAAGTATTCACATTCCCCCTCCGCCCCCTCCCCCCCCGGACGCTACCTTCGCACCACGTTCCTTTTACACAGACTAAGCCACCCTAATACCCTACTGCCACACCCTGCCCCTTCTACCCAGACTGTGATTCCCAAGACCCTCCTTCTGGGTAGAAGGAGCAGGGTGTGAGGGTAGGGTCTCAGGGTGGCATAGTCTGTGTAAAAAACATATATGGTATGAAGATAGGGCCTTGGGGATCATAGTCTGCGAAGAAAGGTCAGGGTGTGAGGGTAGGGTCTCAGGAATGTTGTGGCCTGGGTGTGAGGAGATGATATACTTGCCACAGAGTGAGTGTGGCAGAGGCTCATTAAGCCAGTACTGGGGGTAGCAGGACAGTCAGAAGAGTGATAGATTGACTGGGCATATATTCATCAGAGTCGAGAAGGATAATAGATAATCTGATTGATACATATAAAATTCCAACAGAGCTGAGTGGAACTGAAACAGAAATTATGAGAAAAACTCAGGAGGTCTGGCAGCATCCGTGGAGAAAAAGCAGAGTTAATCTTTTGGGCCCAGTGACCCTTCTATTTATTGGAATTCAGAAGACTGAGAGGTGATGTCTTTGAAACATGTCGATTTACATGTTATGAGAACATTTTCCTGGTTGGGTTTCTAGAACCAGAGGACTGAGATAGGGATAGATTTCTTCATGCAACGGGTATTAAACTCTACCATAGAATTCTCTATTATAGAAGGCTGTGAAGGTCCATTCACTGAATATATTCAAGAAAGAGAGAGATACAGTCATTTGTCAGTATCTGCAAGGGTTTTTTCCTGAGAACTCCTGTGAACATTGAAAATCATGTGTGGTGTGTGGAACTTGTGTAAAAATGGCAAGGATTTGCTTTATGTGTTAAAAGCATTAAGGGGTATGGGCCAAATGTGGAAATATGGCATTGAAATAGATGATCCTACTGAACTGCAGTGCAGGGTTGAAGGGCCAAATGATTTAGATGAGAACGTAAAAGGCATGGTTAGTAAGTTTGCAGATGACACCAAGATTGGTGATGTAATGGACAGTGAAGAAGGTTATTAAAGATTATAAAGAGATCGTGATTAATTGGGTCAATGAGCTGAAGATTGGCAGATGGAGTTTAATTTGAATAAATGTAAGGTATTACATTTTGCTAAAACAAACAAGGGCAGGACTTATACAATTAAAAGAAAGCCCTAGGTTAGTGTTGTAGAACAGAGAGACTTCAGGGTTTTGGGTACATAATCCTTTGAAGTTTGCAAATGGGCTGGGTAAGAAGATGTTTAGCACACTTGCCTTTGTTGCTCAGACTTTTGAGTATAGGAGTTGTGTCATTACATTGAGGCTGTACATTATGTTGGTAAGGCTTCTTCTGGAGTACTGTGTCCAGTTCAGGTCGCCCTGTTTTAGGAAGAATATTATTAAGCTGTAGAGTGTTCAGAAGAGATTTACCAGAATGTTGCTGGCAATGGAGGGCTTGAGTTATGAGGTGAGGCTGGATAGGCTGCGACTATTTTTCACTGGAATTCCTGTGTTTTGAAAGTTGATCTTATCATTGTTTATAAAATCATGAGCCATATAGATAAGATGAATGCAGGTGTCTTTATCCTAGAGTGCATCATTTCAAGATGACGGGGCATATTTTTAAGGTGAGATAAGGAAGATTTAAAAAGACATGGAGACAATGAGGTCTTGAAAAGCCAAAGGAATAGTTTCAAAGAATCCCGTGGATATGGACCATTGAGTTGCCATCCTAGTCCTGCCCTCCACTCATAACATTCGACACAGATGGGTGTTTGAAGACTATGATCCACAGGCCCAGACTAAACTTCTGGACTTCAAAACTGTTGTCCTTCCCACACTGCTATGTGGAGCTGAAACATGGACTACCCACAGTAGACACCTTAAAGCACTGGAACAACATCACCAGATATCACTACAAAAAATGCTGTGGATCACTAGGGGAAAGACAAGTGCACTAACACCAGCATCTTGGAGGAGGTCAGCAAAGCCAGCATCACCACCACCATAAATCAACAGCAATGCCAATGGACCTGCCATGTCACCGAGATGCCCAGCTCACACCTCCCAAAACAACTCACATATTCCCAGCTGAATGATTGCCAATAAACTTTGTATGTATGTAGGGAAAGTTTACGAGAGAGATTTGACTGAGCCTCATTAGAGTTTAGAAAGATGAGGGGATCTGATTGATATGCCTAAAATTCTAACATAAGAGGGTAAGAGTTTTAACTGGTAGAGTCTTGTATCAATAGTTTATTATTGTCTGCCTGTAGCCATCATCTATTTGTTTTTAATAAACAGTCATTCTTGTTAGGTCCTAAAATACATTCTATGCTCACTAGCAATCTGGGTCTAAAAGACAAATAAATTGAATAGTGTTGCATAATTTTATAAAATCTTTAACATTTATGATGACTTTGGGTCAAGTGGGGTCTGATGTCCAGTGCAATACCCCAGTGAGATGTAACAAAGTTTGTGGTTCATCTTTGATTAATTTGAAATACAGGCAACAAGGATGTGAAGGGTCTAGGCCTGAAACATCAGCTTTTGTGCTTTTAAGATGCTGCTTGGCCTGTTGTGTTCATCCAGCTCCACACTTTGTTGTCAAGGATTTGTGGGTGGTATTTGGAAATAGAACAGGTTCTGAAGTGCACAGGTTCTGAAGTCATGGCTTTAGAAACAGCAAAAATTTCCTGCAGGTGCAGCTTCAACCCTGGAAGTCTTCAGGAAACTTACAAATATCAGGTGGTTTGACTTGGAGGTAGTATTTCCTGACAGAGCTAAGAAGACAGAGATAATTGAGTTTAGGGGAAATACTAGAGAGACCAGGTGCCCCAGGAAGTGAAATGTTGGAAATAGGTGATATTCAATTACAGTTAGAGCAGCTTGAGCATGAGAAGAGAATGAAGAAACCGATGTGGCAGAAAAAAGACAAGGAGCAAAGAAGGATGAGGAAAGGGAAATACAGTTAAGAAGAAGAAATAGAAATAAAGATAGGAAATGTGAAAATTATAATTAGAGTTGCAAGAGAAAGCAAAGGAACATGAATATCATGCTAAACGGATGCATTTGAAATAGGAGATGTCAGATGCTGACACAGATCAGGTGGGGAGAATCTGAATCATAATTTTAAGTCTAGTAAAAAAAGTGTTTAATTTTAATTTCTAGGCCCGAAACGTCAGCTTTTGTGCTCCTGAGATGCTGCTTGGCCTGCTGTGTTCATCCAGCCTCACATTTTATTATCTTTAATTTTGCACGTTGCCTACCAAAATTTGAGGAAAAGGGTGTGGAGGCATTCTTTATAACTTATGAAAAAAATAGACAAATGGATTAGACAAAAGAATACTGGACACAGTCATGTAGTTTAGGCTGACAGGTAAAGCACAGGAAATTTGATTTCTCAGGGTTTAAGACACTGGAAAAAAAAATTCTGTAAATGATATACTGCCTGAGGCATAAAGGCAAAGTTTCTGGAATTAAAGGAAACAACCAGTGCAAATATGGATTGAATTTGAAGGGGTTAAGCAAAGTAATTTGATGGGTGAGCATGAGCATTAGAAGCTGAGACCATGTATGAAGCTCTTAGAAGAATTTAAACAAACTCACTATATCTTCCTTGAAAATCAAGTTGTATCTGAGGTTTATAACTGTACAATTTGTTAAGATGCTATGATGATTTAAAATTACATGGAAGACATGCGAGACAAGCAGAAGACCTGTTTAAGCAAATAAAATTGACTGACTTAGTATTAAATATTGCTAAAAGTGAATTTGAAAAAGCAAGACTAACTTAACCAGGGCATACTGTAGGACAGGACAAAAGTTGCCAAGAAGAATGAAAGTGAAATGAAGTTTCAGAAATATTATGATTGTATGGGGCAGGAGAGTAAGTATGAATGGGTGGAAACCTTATGTGTATTTGTAAATCACATCCTGTGATGTAGCACATATTTAAATGGCATGTGAATGCATTTTCTTTCTCTATTTCAGTTTGTGGACTGAAATGGGAAAGAGATTGTCTTAAAAACCTCAGATTGTGGAAAGGTTTCTGCACTTTTTAGAAGCTGTGTTCCTCCAGCTCCACACCTTGTTATCTCTGACTCCAGCATCGGCAGTTCCTACTATCTATTATAAGTGCTTTTTGTCCAAGCAATGGGGAACATGCAATTGCATTGGAGCTAGAGCCAGTGGATGTATACAAATGGGGATTTAGCTGTTACCAACTAGCTGAATGGTCTATGGAATGGCGACCAGTTTCTGATGACAAAGATCTTCTGCTTGCCAACGATTATGAGATCAGCTGCCAGGGAGCTGAATGGCTTTTGTGTGTGAATATTGCAATCAAAAGCCATTGGATTGCTAAAAGTGAAGGAGTTATCCTTTTCTGTGCAGTAAAAAGTAATTAAAAAATAATAAAAGAAGAAAGCCAATTTATTTCCCTTCATTCATTGCTGTACATGGTCAAAAGTCACAAACAAGTCATTGACTTTGTGGGTTGATCTGTGCGTCCTGTAAGCAAGTGAAAGTATCTGCAGAAGGAAGATCAAGGAGGAGCAGATCATAATAAACCAAAAAGATCAACTCAGTGAACTTTATGGACCTGGATCATTAATCTGCCTTCCTGGTCTTTTTCTGTGCCAATAACGCCCCAATGTTTTTTGAGTCTGACCGTATGTGTGTGTTTTATAATCAATCATTTAGAGTTTTAACTAGTAGAGTTATGTGTTGATAGTTCATAATTGTTTATCTGTAGCTCGAATCTATTAATTATTGAGGGCGGCACGGTGGTTCAATGGTTAGCATTGCAGCCTGACAGCGCCAGAGACCCGGGTTCGATTCCAGCCTTGGGTAATTGTCTGTGCGGAGTTTGCACGTTCTCCCCGTGCCTGCGTGGGTTTCCTCCAGGTGCTCTGGTTTCCTCCCACAGTCCAAAGATGTGCAGGCCAGGTGGATTGGCTGTGTTAAATTGCCCGTAGTATTCAGGAGTGTGTGGGTTATTGGGGGATGGGTCTGGGTGGGATGCTCCAAGGGGCGGTGTGGACTTGTTGGGCTGAAGGGCCTGTTTCCACACTGTAGGGAATCTAATCTAATCTAATTTGTAATAAACAATAACTCCTGTTAAGTATAGAAACATGGATCTAAAGGACAGATAAAACTGGTGAATTTTGCACATTTCTATAAATTCTATAATTTTTTGACCACACCATTAATAGCAAGCTTTGAATTCCAGCATACTATTCTTGTGCGGTATTACAATTACATGAGAGGAGAGTGCCAAAGTATTAGTTTTCCACTGAAACTGGTATTCTTATGCATTGTTCTGGTGAATCCAAGATGAAAATGTACCCATTTTTCATAAATATTTGAAATTCCATGTGCTTGAACTCCTTAATATAGGTCACCGAGGAAGGGTCACAGGACTTGAAACATTTTATCTACTTCATCTGCTAAATTTCTCCAGCAATTTCTCTTGTTTCAGATCTCTATCTTGAGAGGTCCTTTGTTTTGTCCTTACTATAGTTGTCAGACACAAGCCAATACTTAGAATTGTCCCATTAACAGATTTGTCACACAAAGAAGGTGTTGATTTGGCTGATCTTATCGGCACTGGCTCGTCAATTGAGTATTATTTCCTACTGCTGATTCCTGCTTTTTCTTTGTAATCTTGCATATTATCTTTATCTATAGTCGTTCCCAACCACTCTTGAATGCCACAATTGAACCTACATCCACCACACTTCCAGGTAGTACATTCCCCACCCTAACTACTTGCTGTGTGGAAAAAAGTATTTTTTCACATCGCATTTGTTCCTTTTGCAAATCACTTTAAAGCTGTCTCCTCCGGGTCTTAATCCCGTGAGAACTGATTTAAAAATTCAACAAGAGGTAGCCAGTTGGGTTGTTACTTTTGTGCTCATAAATCCTGTGTATTATACCCTCTTTCTCACGCAATGCCTGAGGATGGTGCTGAGCTGCGAAAGCTGGTGTTTTCAAATGAACCTGTTGAACTACTCCTAAAATGCTACTTGGCCTGCTGTGTTCATCCAGCCCCACACTTTGTTATTTTGGACTATAATCTGGTGTCGTGTGATTTTTGACCTTCATCATTCTCAGAGCGCAAGGCCGAGACCAGTTGACTCTCAGAGAACAGCCAAATAGTCCTTTATAGTTGGGCGACAATGCAGTTCCCATGGTGAAGTCCAACAAATTTTGAGCCAAATTAAAAAGTCAGAAAAATTTGGAGAAGTTGAGGATCAAGCAACGTCCAGTGGGGGGAGAAGATAAGAGACAAGAGTTCACATTTCTAGTGTAATTTGATTCTGCTTCTGAAGCCTGGATGAGCTCTGCCTGGAAAGGCGGTCGAGTTTCGAAAACAGTTCGTGCGGAATCTGCCGGCGGCGACCCGTAGGAGGGAGGTGGTGGCGACACGGTTTCCTCACGGTCAAGCCGGCCGGGCCGGGCCGGGCCTGTCCGGGCCAGGCCAACCAAAGCGGCGTGAGCTGATCATGTCGCTCGGTCAGCAAGCGGCTCTGGCCGTATGTCTCTTCATCTCTGTCTTTTTGGTGATTCCGAAAATGTTGGGGACGCCCAGCGGAGGGAAAAATGCCGCGGGCCGGGCCCGGTCAGCGGGTCATGGTCCCCCAGGTACTGGCAGGGCGCGGGTGGTGAGGAGTGGGCACTGACCGAGAACGTTGGGGGAGGGGGTGGAGAGAGGGAGAATAGGCAGTGACTGGTGGGGTGCGAGGAATGTGGAATGGCACTGACCACTTCGGGTGGGAGAGGTAGCAGTGGGCACTGGTCATAGTAGGACGCGGGAAGTGAGGAATGGACATTGACCACGTGGGGAGGTCATGGTGGACATTGGCCATGCGGTTGTGTATGGAATGGGCACAGGCGGAGCTAAGAATGGGCGTTGACCATGGCATGGGGAAGATACACCAATGGAGAGTGATGCAGGCATTCAATGGAGATTGCAGTCCCTGACCGCCGGCAAGAGTACAAGCGGTGACCAGACCGTATTACGGGGAATAATGACTTAAGATGTCGATGTACTGACTAGGAACTTGGATGCAGGCACTGAATGAGGCTATCACCCTAAGACAATTGTTGGGTTTCAGCCTGTGTCCGACCTGGAATCAGCCAGGACCAGGCAGAAGCGTGAAGTAACCAAGGCTAAGATGGGAACATGGGAGTGTTTCCTGTATTCTTTTTCAGTGTTGCACTGGAAGTGTCAGTCTAGAATGTGTGTCCATTCTGTGGGTTGAAACCTGAATCTAAAAACTTCCAAAATGAACTGAGCTGTGCTGAATGCAGTAAGTGTTGGTTTTAATAGTCTAATGTATATATAATTCAATGATTGAGGTTTTCTCCAACTTGCTGTCCTATGAGATTGTCATGTAACAATTGTACAGATTGTTAATTACTTATCTGAAAACTCAATGTAGTCTTACGATGCAGTGATGAAAATGCACTCCGTTATGGACAGCTTCACTTAAATTATCAGTATGTGTCCAATCAGTGTTGCTGCTTTCTGCTGACATTACCTTCATTTTGTGGTCTATTACGCTTCAACATTGTTTCACTGACTAGCCCGTTTTCAATACCATAGACCCTCAATAGCCTTGTAGATTTTGCTTCCTCTAGCTAAAATTCACACATCAGCACATGATGCCTGAGACGTTAATTCAAATATATTTATCTGGGATGTTATAAGACTAATTTTGAATGACGTACTTTCGTAGTTGTGGTAATTTCCGCAACATGTGCCATTCTGTGTTGATATAGGCTATGCTAATTAATTTTAAGTTACGTATAATTGTAGTGTGATTGGAATTTTGAATCACGGGCACTGAAATTTCTGGGGATGGAAAATTCAGAAAACCTACATGTCATCAAGCTTACATTTGGTTTAGACTGGCCCTTTGAATTCAGAAAAAGGATCTCCTTGGACTTGAATTAGAGTCACTGATTCTGTAGTCTGCATTTATAGCTCTATTTTGATGCACCACATCATTTTCAAAATGTCTGAACTTAGGCCTGACAATTTGTACTTACATACTTTGGCACAATTTTGTTCCGGCACTACAGCCTTAAAGCACCAGGGACCCGGGTTCAATTCCCGCCTCAGGTAACTGTCTGTGTGGAGTTTGCACATTCTCCCTGTGTCTCCGTGGGTTTCTTCCGGGTACTCCAGTTTCCTCCCCCAGTCCAAAGATGTGCAGGTTAGGTGGATTGGCCATGATAAAATTGCCCATAGTGTTCAGGGGTGTGTGGGTGGGATGCTTCAAGGGGCAGTGTGGACTTGTTGGGCTGAAGGGCCTATTTCCACACTCTAGGAAATCTAATCTAATCTAACCTAATATAAATGTAATGAAAACCTGATGTTGGCCTGTATTGGTCACAGTAATTACACTTTATTCAACTCAGATCACACTTAAAGTATCTGGGCAGTGGTTTTCAAGGAATAATGCATGTGCCTTTAGAACAAGTTGGATTATATGGAATAGTACTCTCAGACGCTAACCTCTGGCATGTGCTATGGTGTCTCCTGAAATCTCACATCTTGTCTATTTGGATGCCTTCTTGTACCCTTTCTTATTCAAAACTACTGAATCTCACTAAGATAATAAAATGTGAGGCTGGATGAACACAGCAGGCCCAGCAGCATCCCAGGAGCACAAAAGCTGACGTTTCGGGCCTACCCGAAGCGTCAGCTTTTGTGCTCCTGGGATGCTGCTGGGCCTGCTGTGTTCATCCAGCCTCACATTTTATTATCTTGGATTCTCCAGCATCTGCAGTTCCCATTATCACTGAATCTCACTAAATTGGCTTACACTCATCATCTTCTTGTCCAAATTAAATAAATTCCTTGTACACAATGTTCTGTTTATCTGGCTTTTGATCTGCCTCCCTGACATCACTTATTTTTACTGTTGCAGCTGTTTACCTCCTGCAGTGTAGCCTTGTAGATTATGATACTTTTAAGGGCATAAGCAAGTACCTCTGACTTGAGTGAAGCGTACATACCAACATTCACTGATGACCTGTGTAATCCAAAATTATCAGTGCAGCATTTGTAATTCAAAGGAACATGTCTTTGAACTGAAATAAATTGGCATCCTTGATAACATTCCTGTTGAAGGATGCCTGCCTATCCCTTGTTTCCCTTGGGCATTTGGCAGCCTGTACTTGCCCTTAAACTACGTTCACATATGAAATGCACGTGTCCCTGGCAAGGCCAACATTGGATCTGATCCTGAGTTAATCTTGAACTGATTGGCAGTTCAGAGTCAAGAACATTGCTGCAGAGTCACATGCAGATTTCCTTTCCTGTAAGGCAAAGATAGATTTTTGAACAGTCAAGGAAATAAGGGTTATTGTGAGCAGGTGGGTAAGTGGAGCAGAGTCCATTAAAACATCAGCCATGATCTTGTTGAATGGTGGGGCAGGCTCGAGGGGTCAGGTGGCCTATTTATGTGTGAACCAGATAGCTTTTTATGATAGCAGACAATGGTTACATGCCGAATTATATTGAATTCAGATTTCACCACCTGCCTTGATGGGATTTGAGCCCATGATTACAGAACACTAGCCTTAGATTACTAGTCCACAACATTACCACTACACCAATGACTGCCCTCTTAGAGAGCCAAAATATTTGTATTGCTGATCCAATTCAGTTTCTGGTCAATTGCGACTCCCAGAATCTTGATTTGGGAGAGCTGTATATATGTCTGTGCGTGCATGCATGTGCGTCACTGCCTGGCACTTGTGGTAATGAGTGATTGCCATGTGTTGGCCCAGGCCAGGGTTTCCATTCTATCTGATAGCTGATTTGTAACATGAATTAAGTAGTCTTACTTTCCTTTTCTTGAACTTTTTTAGTATTACCTTCTACGTAGCACATCTCATATGTGGAAAGATGTGCGGTTATGCTCTTTGGCAGAAAGAATAGAGGAGCTGAATATTGTTTAAATGGAGGTAAACGGCAGAACCTACAAAAGAGAGGGATTTGGGAGTCCTCTTTCATGAATCACCAAAGGTTAGCATCCAAGTTCAGCAGGTGAAAGGGAGGGCACGTTGAATATTGACCTTTATTCCAAAGACTGTGCCTAAAAGTAGGGAGATTTGCTGAAACTATTCAATGCAGTAGTCAGATCACAACCGTGAAAAGTTTGGGACCGTTACCAATGGAAAGATATACCATCATTGGAAGCAGCCCAGGGAAGGTTCATTCAGCTGATATCAAATCGGGAGGGATTGTCTCAAGTGGAGAGATTGAGTAGTTTGAGCCTATACTTATTCATTTATTCAAGAATGAGCGATGACCTTATTTAAACATACGAAATTCATTGGGGACTTGATAGGGTCGATGTGGAAAGATTGTGCCCGCTGGTCTCAGGAAACAATCTCAGAATAAGGGATAATACATTTAAGAGTTGAGGGAAAATTTCTTCGATCAGAGGTTGTGAATCTGTGGAATTCTTTACCACAGAGCTATAGAAGTTGGGTCAATAAGTATATTTAATGCCAAGATAGATTTTATATTAGTAAGAGAATTGAGCGTTATGATGAAAAAGCAGCAAAGTAGAGGTGAAGGTATCATGTTAACCGTGATCTCACTGAATGGCTAAATGGGCTGAATGGCCTATTTCTGCTCTTAAGTCTTGTATCCCTATTAACCTGCATTATTTTGTAACTGTTATCTGCTAGAATTAGTGGGTTCCTGTGATCACAAAAGGAATAAGACAGCAATAGTTTAAGGTATTCTACCATTTACACATTTTGATGAGGCATTCTTAGTAAGCAGTTAACAGAGACTGGAGGATTCTCAGGTAATTCTTCATTTTGTGTGATTACATTTGACTCTTTCAGTGAATGGTACAGCTGGAAATCTAGAAAATTATAACATATTGAATGGCAATTTTGAATCTCTTCACTTGATGCATATTGCAGTTCCTGGAAGAGGCCAGCCACTGACTGCACAATCGCAATCAAATAATCCCAAAGGAAAACCTAATCTCAGGACGAGAAGCACAAATCAAAAGGAAATGAATAGTGAGAAGACTCAGGGCAGAAACAAAGGATTTGTTTTCCAGTTAATGCCACTTTATGCAATAGGAATAAGTATATATGCAGTTTACAAACTTGTGCAGGTAAGTGCTTCCCTGTAATGTCCTTTATAATAATTTGTGAATATTTGTGAAAGCTGTTCACCTCTGTCACTGGCAAAATATTGACAATTTCCTCTTTCTAATGTTTTCTGAGACTAAAGTGATGATAATAATACAAATTAAACGGAAAGAGGAGGCTTTGCAAATTACAATATGTCAATTCATATGTGTAGGAATTTTCAGTCTGTGGTACTTGTTTTTTGATGTCACAAAATGTATGAACAAATTGATAATACAACATTTAAATTTTTCAACCAAAAGTATAACTTACAGCATGCCATAGACATAGGAGCAGAAGTAGGCATTCAGCCCATCCTCACCTGTTGCTCTCCTGATTTTTTTTTTGTCATTTGTCTACTTTATTGTAGTCCTTTCACTTCACTTCTCCGACGCATCCCAACTCTGTCTTCTATTGGTTATCCAGTCTTCCGTCCATGGAAATGCCATGGGTTTTTATCTCAGATCACAGAATCCCTACAGTGTGGAAACAGGCCGTTTGGCCTAACAAGTCCACACCGACCCTCAGAGCATCCCACCCAGACCTATCACCCTAATCAACACATTCCTGAACACTACAGGCAATTTAGCATGGTCAATCCACTTAGCTTGCACATCTGTGGATTGTGGAAGGAATCCAGAGCACCTGGAGGAAACCCACGCAGACATGGGGAGAATATGCAAACACCACATGGACAATCACCCAAGGGTGGAATTGAACCTGAGCCCTAGGTGCTGTGACGCAACAATGCTAACCACCGAGCCACCATGCTGCCCCATCATAAGCTTCCACAGAGAACAAACTCTACTGCGATTTAAAATCCAGAACATTGAGCCTCCATTAGGCACCATGAGCCTGACAAAATAGATGTAACTTCCATGGTCTCCAATGGGCATGAGCTTGGTATAACATTTGAAATCCACTGGCTTAGATAGATGGAGTAACTGGAGAAAATGACTGGTTGTATGATACTTGGGGTTTAAGCAGTTGTTTGCAGTACATTGTGTGCATTGTAACATGTTCCCTGATATTCTAGTGCAGGCCTGCTCGCACATGTCTCAGTTGAGAGAGAATGGTACAACATCCTAATTCATACTTACATCAGCATTGGAAAGTAGAAGTTACAAGGCTGATATCAAAACTGAGGGGTTGTAACTGTAGGAATATTGAAAAAGTTGGAGTTTATTTTCCTCAGAAGAATACCGATAAGCAAATTGTGAAAAGGTACAATAGAGCAGACACATCCACCTGAGAGAATCTGAAATCTAGCTTGCTGATATAAGGTAGTTATTAACAAAGTGAAACTGTTCTTCAGAAAAGTGGACATGCTGATAAGATGAAGAAGGAAGCAGTAAGAAGTTAGGTGGAAACTGCAAAGGTGGAGAAGGAAGAAGGGAAAAGGCACAGTGATGACACCAGTAAAGCATCAACCAGTTGAGCCAAATGAATTATTTCTGTGCTATTATTCTAGATCCGTTGGAAGTATTGAACAATTGCTGATGTCATGGTCTTTGAAGTAATTTATTGTGGCCACGTGATTATAAGGAGCAAATAAAGTGCAGCACTTACGAACCAATGACACGTCAACTCTCCAAATCACCTTGTGTCCACAAACCAATCACACCCTTCAGAACCCAAAGCGCAGGCTACGCGGAAACAATCATGAGGTTCATACTGACATGAAACAAGCCAAATCCTGCCCAGTGATAATGGGAACTGCAGATGCTGGAGAATCCAAGATAACAAAGTGTGGAGCTGGATGAACACAGCAGGCCAAGCAGCATCTCAGGAGCACAAAAGCTGATGTTTCGGGCCTAGACCCTGTCTGATGAAGTTCTGCTGTGTTCATCCAGCTCCACACTTTGTTATCTCCAAATCCTGCCCACATGGCTGTCTTCTCTAGCGTTTGCTGAAAGCCCTGTCAAACAGAATGAATACCAGTTGATCACATGATTAGCTGCAAGACTGGAAGAAGAAAATAATCAGGTTAAATTAGACTAGTTTAGAAACAGTGCTGTGAAAAAAATGCATTCCACACCTTAAGTATTTGAAAGTAGCCAAATCAAGTTGATCCAGGTATCAATTGCCTAGATCGCTACAATACTTCATTCATCCATGGAATGAGATGGGGTTAAGTCAAAACGTCTGACACTTGCAACCAATTTGGCTGGATCTTCTTGCGATGAGCTATATTTACAATTCTGATAGTTGTAAACAGTTATAAAATGATATACCGAAATCTTCAAACAAAAGTTAGCCATAACGTGGAACGTACAGCACAAGCGTTCAATGAGATATTTCACCATCAGTGCCCATATAAACTTTAAAAATTACACCCGTGCACTTTAGAAAGTGTGGTAAAAGTATACCAAATCAGATACAATGCAGCAACTACATACTGCAGGAAAACTCCTCGTCAAGTTGTGTGTACACCTATTTGTTTCATACTTTATTAAGTGTTTTGCATCTAGCCACATCCTGAAAAATATCAAATATCTAAATACAGTACAGCTGAGTATTTATGAAAGTTACTTTAAAAAGGCGCAAGACAATATTTGGACACTAATTAACACAGAGTACTGAATCATCCTCGCACAAATACACTTCATGCTGATAGTTTGGTTTGCGAGGGAAACCGTTAAATACCCCTTCCCTCAGCCTTGCTGGATGTCACATCAAACAGTCCAAGTGTGCGCCTTTGAGCAAGTTGAAAGCATCATCTGTGGGCAGAGGATGGGGAGTACAGCCCAGGTACTGCCCCTTCCCCCGCCACCATCAGGAGTAGCCAGCCAGTTGCGGGACTGCAATGAAACCATTCACCTGTTAGGTGACGTTTATGTCGAAGACGCAGCAATAAAGAAGACAGAAAAAGGGTTTAAAAAAAAATGCTCAGCCATACTTGCATCAACAACCTGCGAGTAAAATCAAGTGTAAAGTTCAGCCAGTGAGAATCAAAGGGGATGATTGTGCATGTCCCTTGTTGGGTTGGAAATGGGGAAAGGGGAGGTGGTGTGGAAAACACTAATAGAGACCAACACCGCTACCTCATCCCCCCCACTACCAGGCAGAGCTGAAAGAGACAGCTCTTCACGCCCACTTAAAACATTACACGCCAATTCCCTTACCCGACTAACCTCAGCCCATTTTCCAATTTTCTGCTGCCTCACTCTTACGCAGTCAAAACACTTAATGAATTTTTCTCTAATTTCTTATCTTTTATCATAAATTCACTTCAGAACCGCAATGTGCTTGATAAGTAGCCTATGGTGTGGCGCCTTATTAAACAACTTCTGAAAATCCAAATATTTGACATCCACTGCTTCCCCTTTATCATTCCTTCGAATTAAATCCTCGAAAAATTGTTTTGGAAATCTGAATATATTACATGTACTAGCTCTGCTTTTATTTTTCCTGCTTGTTACCCATCCTAGAATCCTAATAAATTTGTTAAGCTCTACTTCCCCTTCATGAAGCCATTCTGAGTCTGTATGATCATATTTTGTATTTGTGAATACTCTATTACATCCTTTATAATAGACTAACATTTTCCAAGTAGCAGATGTTAATCTAACTGGCCTTTAGGTACCAGTCTTTTGTCTCTTTCCCCTTTTTAAATAAAGGCGTTACATTGACAGTTTTCCAATCCTTCGGGACGTTTCAATAATCTAAGGAGTTCTCTAAGATCACTAACAATGCATTGAGTATCTGTATACTTCTTTTGCTATCCTGGAACACATTCCATCAATTCCAGGAGACTTAAGTCTTGAGCCCAATGGTTTCTCGAGCACTTTTGCACTAGTGATCGCTATTTTATTTATTTCCTCTCCTTTTTTTACCCCTTGGTTATTTAGTAATTTGAGAATGCTATTACTGTCTTCTGCTGTGAAGACTGACACAAGGCATTTATTCAACTTCTCTGACATTTCCTGGTTTCCCATTATATTTATTGAGCCTCATTCTCTCAGGACCCCATGCATTTTGTCTTCTTTCATCCTTTTCGTACATTTAAAGAAGTTGTTTCTGTCTTGATATTTCTTGTACGTTTACTCTCAAAGTTTATTTTCTCTCACTTACATTTGTCTTTTTTAGGTCTTTAAAACATTATCAAAACCTCAGGATTACTACCAGTCTCTGCCACATTTTATGTTTTTTCTTTCACTTTGATGCTATCCTTAATTTCTGGGTTAACCATAGTTATACTTCTAGTCCAGTAATATATCTTTGTATGAGCCATTAACTACTTTCTTAAATGTTTGCCCATGATTCCACAACCATTTTTGCTGCGAGATCGCTTTTCCCAGTTATGGCTCCCCAACCAATATTCCCCTTCAAACTGAATGCTAAATTCTGTAGTGTTATGGTTGTTATTTCCTGTTGTTTCCATGAAGCAGAATGGATAGGAATTTAGCTAAACAGGAAGAAATCATTCTTCAACCAATGTTACAGTCAGAGAATTCCTCAATATATCTCTATATTGCTATAGTGACTATATATCAGAAACTGTCATTGGCAGTGAAGCGTCCTGAGGTACTTTGTGTTTGTGATTGCAGCCACATAAATTATTATAATTTTAAATTTTATTTTATAATTAATTTATAATTTTTCATGGCACAAAAACAATTGTGATTAATCTTGAGGAGTAAGTAACTTCACGAGAATGTAGATCAATAAACTGAGCATAGATGTAGTGGGATGATAGAATCAGAGAATGGTTAAAGGGGACGGTTGTGATGTAATATGTTTTAAGAGGAGGCTGTCATTTATGAGAGATGATCAAATTTTTAAAGAAAACCAGAGAGACTTAGGATCAGATATACAAGTCAGAGTAGAAAGTCAAGTTGATAAAGTATGCAATATCCTGGTCTTTAATTGTGAGTGTAGGAGCGTTTTTCCCGACCAGGTACAAAGACTCAGGAGGCAGGCAGTATTCAGGCAATTAGAAGATGTTTATTCAAGCAGAAACCCGTTTATGCAGGGAGAGGGCCAAAGGATCTTCCTCGAAATGGCTTCAGAAGATAGATCAATGATACATCCTCTGATTTACAAAGAAATATAGCATTTTTATGTATTTTGTGTTACAGTAATCAAATAGAACGTAGTCACCATCCTTCCCCTTAATTCAAACACTCAATCCTATGGGACGCCTAATCAATGATGGTCACTTCTATGGACACACCCAGGTCCTCATGATCTTATGGTATTAGCTGGGCATTGTAAACTCTAACCCTTAGAATCTTCCTATACATCCTATTCATTCGTATTGCAAACATTTTATGGCTATAGTCCTTTGGGTCTTTCTCAGGCATATTTACTTGTAAGGACAGCTCAAATTCTATTACCCATTGTGTCTTGGTGCTGTCTTTTATCATATTCAGTTACTCCTTTGATTTTCCCATTGTCCCTATTACATAAATGTAAAATAAAAAGTCATTTAGTTTTAACTAAATGCCATAAGGTTAACCTCTGTTATAAAGTTAATTATAATTGTAATATTATACAGCTCCTTCTGTAATTTATCTTGTTCAGGGCATAAGAAAAGGCAAGTTAATTTTCGCATCTAAGCTTAAATGTATTTTAAGGCTTGTATTATATCCTGGTTATGTATTGAAACCAACTTCTATGATTAGAGCATTTTTTAGCTGGTAAGTATTTAATATTGCTGGTAGCTACAAAGAGGCAACCAATTGCTGTAAAATAGCTGTTAGCTTTGCAGCTGTTGGGGGACATTATCTTGCACCTGACATTATTCATTTACTGGGACAACCATCCTTTCTTTAATAAACCTAGATTTGGCACTTATCTGCCCTGAGGCTTCCTTTTATCGGGATTGTCTCAGATGGGAAATACAGTGTTCTTTCACTGACCTTCTGTCAGTTATGTTCTAAGATACAATTGTATTTCACTGTGTGAACAGGCTGCTTGGTTTTGCCTAGCTTCTGTCTTCCATGCGTGGACCACTTAGTATGTTCAGGTACAGGTCGCTCCAACAGTGAACCACATAGAGTACAAAAACAAAGAAGTAATGCTAATACTGTGTACACATTAGTTAGGTTACATTTAGAATATCATACCAACATCGCACATTTGTAAGGGTATCAGGTTCATGGAGATGGTACAGAAGATGACCTCAGAGCAGGGTTAGTGCATCCCTGTGTGACATCTAATTGTCCCATCTCCCCTCTCTCATGTTCCTGATCAGGCAACAAAATACAGCCAAATGCCACTCACTTGGGACTCTGCCGCATTCTTGTTATTTCTGTTTATGAGCAGGAATAGCCTATTCACTCGTTTGGGCTTGCTCTGCCATTATGACTGATCTGCACCAAAACTCAATATTCTGCCTTTACTCCATATCTCAGGATACTCTTATTCAACAAAAATGTGTCAAACACAGTGTTAAACATTGATCAGGTGACGAGACAGTTTCTTGAACTGCCGTAGTTATTGAGGTTGTAGCTGATTGAGGGGTTTGCTAGGAGAGTTGGACAAATACGTTGGTGTGAAACTGGAATCATGTTTAAACCACACTAGTAAGGTTGGCAGGCTCCTTCCATTAAAGACGTCAGTAAACTAATTTTTTTGTTTAAAGACTATTTGACAACTTGATGGTCACTTTCTTTAAACTATTGCAAGTTTTTACCTTTGAATTTTCATAAACGACTGAACACAAGTTTGCAAAGCGAATGTTAGGATTTGACCTCAAGTCTTATGTATTATTATTCCAGACCTTTGATGAGTGACAAGTAAAGATGCGTAATGTATCTAACTGAGATCCTTCTGTCCTTTATTTTAGTGGAAAAATTGACCATAGGGTAATGAATTCTGCTGAAACAGTGTAGACAAGGATTGCCTGGATTATCTCAAGGTTTGGGCATTAAACATATCCTCCACAGTGCAAAAAGAAAATGAGGGTCTGCATTTGTATGATAGCTTTCACTTTCAAAGTCAGTTAATTTCTTCCAGAAGTTAGAAACAAACATACATATAAAAACCGAAAGGACTGCGGACGCTCTAAATCAGGAACAAAAACAGAAGTTGCTGGAAAAGCTCAGCAGGTCTGGCAGCATCTGTGAAACAAAAACATCAAGAGTTGATGTTTTGGATCTGGTGACTCTTCCTCAGAGATTTTGCTGAGCTTTTCCAGCAACTTCTATTTTTGTTCCTGATGCAGACATATGAAGTAGGAGCAGGAGTAGGCTGTTCAGTCCCTTAAACCTGCTGTACCATGCAATAAGGTCATGTTTGATCAGATCACTTTCCTGTCCTCCTCTTCATATCTTTTGACTGACTTGTCAACTAAGAAACTGTTGAACCCAATGATCCAACTTCCACTTCACTCTGGAGAAGAGAATTCCACAGACTACTGACCCTCTGAGGGAACAAAAATTGCCCCATCTTTCCTTAACAGGAAGACCCCTTACTTCTAAGCTGAACCCCTAGTTCTGGATTCTCCCACAAGGGGAAGCATTCTCTTCGCACCACCCTATGAAATCCCCTCAGGAACTTGTATGTTTCAATAAGATTACCGCTCATTCTCCTCAACTCCAACAAATATAGGTACAAATGTCTAGCCATTTCTTATAAGACATATAATCTTCATTCCACATTCCAGTTGAGGGAACCTTCTCTGAATCATGTCTATTGCAATTATGGTTTTTCTTAAATAAGGAGATCAAAACTGTACTCAGTACTCCAGATATGGTCTCACCACTGCTCAATGTATCTGTCAACCTGTGCAAGGCAAGGTTCCACAACCAGCTGTGAGATGAATAATAAAACAAGGAATTGTGGATGCTGGAGATAAGAAACACATAATAAATAGAAATTCCTGGAGAATTCCAGCAGTTTTGGCAGCATCAGTAAAGAGAAAGCAGAGTTATCATTTTGAGTTCAGTAACCCTCCTTCAGAACCTTTCTTCAGTGAGACGAGTGATCAGTTTCGGTGTTGTTAATTGAGGTGCTAACTGTTTCCTGGCTGCCCTTCAAATAATGACATCGGAGCTCTTAACACTAACCTGAGCAAGGCTTTACTTTCATATCTCATCTGAAAGAGAGTTAAACTGACTCATCAGCCCAGAATGTGAACTGTTAGTCTGGATAGCCTGCTTCTATTAATGCAATTGAAAATTTGCTGCTTCTAAAATTTAAATATTTTGGCCTTCTATAGGTGAAAGAATAGTTTGCACTTTTGTACAGGCCTTATAAAGCTCACTGCGATACCTGTAATTGTCTGAAATATCTTTCCTGGCTTTTCAGATAAAATTCAATGAAAATGAAAAAATAAGCAAAGAGAAAAATAAGGAGGTTGACAAAAAGAGGAAATCTACAGGTATATATTTAATTATAGTAAATTATGTGGAAAATGGAACCTTTCTGCAGTGACTGCTAATGCAGTTTGTGACATAATTTGATTCTGCTGAAATGTGTACCACTGGCTGCTTCGTGTCAATGTATGTTGGTGACTATGTCCTTTCTTCTTGTAAGCCTAATTTGTCTGTTTCACATTCCCCTGACTGTCCTGTGTTTACTGATTTGCATTCGTTTCCTATCAAGCTACACCATGATTTTAAAATTATCATCTTTGTTTTCAAATCTCTCCATAGTTTTGACCTTCCTGTCTCTATGGTATGCTTTACCTCCTCAACCATACAAGTTATCTGCACTCCTCTAATTCTGGGCTCTTAAGTAACCCTGATTTTAATAACTTCACCGTTTCTAGTTGAACCTTCGGTTCAGTTTGACCTTATCTCTAAGCTCTGGAATACCTTCCCTACATCTCTGTCTTTTTATCTTGCTTTCCTTCTTAAAAGACACATCTTATTACATACTTCTGATCAAAAGTTTGGTAATCCTACCTACTTTCTCCTTCTGTGGCTGTGTTACATGTTTTGTTCCTCTTGTGAAACCTGTTGGATGTTTTATTAGGTTATTGCTATATTGTTCTTGGTGTTACTGCATATATAATGATGTCAGATAACTTGTTTGGATTCTTCAGTGCTTGCCTTAATTTCTAATAAATATTTATTGGCTCCCCTGCAGCGCAGAGGATATGCAGTATGTTGATGATTGTGCCATGTGAAGATGCACAGGAACACCAGCCTCCTAAATTACCCTAACAGTCACATTTAGAAATATGTTGATGTTTCTTTATTATAATTATGTCACAGTGCTACATCACCCAACCTAACTGTGTAGTGTGTAGATTGTAGGGTTCAGGAAAGTGAGCTATCACCGTCTTCTGGAGGGCAGCTAGGGATGTACAATACATGCCATCTTTTTTACCAGTACCTGCATCTTGAGAATGGATTTTACAGTGGCTTTCAGAGAAGAATGGAAATCTCTCAACTATGTGCTGAAATGTCACCCTACAAAATGTAGTTCGTTCAAGTCAGAACTGGGGCTTGTTCTTTATTTATTCATTTTGTGGGATATGGGCATCGTTGGCTGGCAGCATTTATCACCAGATTTTTGTTGCCCTTGAGAAGGTGGTGATGAGCTGCCTTCCTGAATCCCTTTGGGTTGACCATAATGCTACTAGGGAGAGAATACCAGGATTTGACTCAGCAACGGTGAAGGAACGGCGATATATTTCCAAGTCAGGATGGTGAGTGGCTTGAAGGGAACTTGAAGGTGGTGATGTTCCCACATATCAACTGCCCTTGTCCTTCCAGGTAAAATAGTCGTGACTTTGGAAGATACTGGTTGAGGATCTTTGGTGAATTTCTGCAGTGCATCTCGTAAATAGTACACACTGCTGCTACTAAGCATTGGTGGTAGAGGGGGTGGATGCTTGTGGATGTAGTAGCAATCAAGCGGGCTGCTTTGTCCTGGAGGGTGTCAAGCTCTTTGAGTGTTGTTGGGGCTGCAGTTGTACTGGGACAGGTGGGGAGTATTCCATCATAATCCTGACTCGTGCCTTGTAGATGTTGGACAGACTTTGGGGAGTCAGGACGCGAGTTACTTGCCACAATATATCTAGCCTCTGACCTGCCGTTGTAGCCACTATTTATATGTGGTGAGTCCAGTTGAGTTTCTGGTCAATGATAGCACCCAGGATAGTGATAGTGGGGGATTCAGTGATGCTAACGCCTTTAAATGTCAAGGGGCGGTGGTTAGGTTGGTTCTTATTGGTGATGGTCATAATTTGGCATTTGTGTGGCTTGAATTTTACTTGCCCAAGCCTGTATCTTGTCCAGATCTTGCTGCATTTGGACATGGGCTGCTCCAGTATCTGGGGAGTCGCAAATATGCTGAACATTGTGCTGTCATTAGCGAACATCCCCACATCTGACATTATGCTTGGCCCAATGGCCTGAATCAAGGCCAGAAAGCTACCAACTGAGCCAGGGTAATGTTAAAGTTTTGATTGCAAACTAGTTTAGCTAACTTTTTAGTAACATGAGAAACTTTTCATCTAGAAAATCAGCTTTCTGAACTGGAGATACGCTTGGCACAGACGGAGAAAATGCTGGACTCATTAGTAAAAGAATTAGATCCACTCACCAGCTGGTAAGTGATTTGTTGCTCTTCTGCTGAGTTTTTTATTATACTTTTTTTTTCACACTAAATGTTCATTTGATTTTCTTAAACATCCTTATCTGACAACCAGTGTATTAATCCACCTCAGCTTCTTGGAGACTTTCATTTCATTGACTTTTCCACCTCCCACTGTTTTTCTTCTGTGGCTGACCTCCTTGGCATCTGCTTAAGTGGGTACTTTCAGTTTCTACTCCTACATTCCTGACCTTTTCGAGCGCTGTCCTAATCTGTCACGTTAATTGCTTCTACTGTGCTTCACGTTCAGGCCTTGGCTGTTGTCCTCACTTTGTACACAGAGTTTACTGCAGACATGAGCACAATTCTTCTAAAACTGCCTGCAAATCCCCCCGATCCTAGTTACCTATTGCATTTTGTTCTCACCAATCTCAATTGACTGTCACATCTTGAAAATCTTTGACCGTATCCATTTGTATCTTTGCTGTATCCTACCACCAGAATTGCAGCTCTACACTTTTCCTTGTCAGCTGTGTTGTTCTAAGTTTGGATCATTGTTCCTTTCCCCACCTCCTTCCTCTTTCTCCCCCACCCCAACTCATTGTTGGCAACCCTACAACGCCTGTTGGTGTCTCCTGGAGCCCCTCACTTCATTTCTTTCTGTTTTGAAGAGTCTCCAAATATAACTTTCTTGACCTGCCTTTGATCTTCCATTTTCTTTTTGTTGCCATGTTCTGTCCCCCTACCACTTTCCAGTAAAATGCCTTTGCTGTATTAAAAGACTGTACAGTTGGTGTTGTAGGGCACTTGTGGTGCAGTGATAGTGTCCCTACTGCTGTGCCACAAGGTTTGGCATTGAGTCCCACCTGTTGCAGACTTGTGTCATAACATGACTCAACAGGCTTATTTAAAAATACCTACAATTGCTATCATCACCACATAACTAGTCAATGTCAGTGATTCAGATGGAACCAGCTCAGTGTGGAGAAGGGGGCTCTGTAGGATTCAGATCATATGCTCAATCCAATTAATTAGCCACTCAATTAATGCGCACTTAACTGGTCCGCATTATGTTCTTCAAATTCCACTTCCCGACATGTTTTGTTTTGTGAAATTGAAATAAATAACAAGTTGTGTGTTGTGTAGAGATTGCTCTGATTATTGAATAAGTTACGTTTTATGCTCTGTGCATTATCACTCTAGTTATTGGGAACGTAGCACAGTACAGGATTGGAAAGACTCCGCAGTCCTTCTGGCAGGCCCCACAGATAGTTATTAGGTAGGAAAATCTTAGTACTAAAACTGTTGTAAGCTATCTACTTCCGATTAGTATTAATCTCTAATTCTATAAACTTTAATTCCATGTATGGGTATTGTTTTGATTAACTCCTGCTGCCATCTTCTAACAGCCAGTTTCTGTGAGTAGAGAGGATCACAATATTATCCTGTCGGAAAATCTGTTTCTGTAACAGAATTCTGAAGATTTGGTGTAATTTCTAACTTGGCCTCAATACCACATCACTGTAATAGTTTTTAAATAGTTTACCTTCTGAATGGATTGACGTTTGTTAGCTTGAATCGGATATCTATCGCATCTTGATGCCAGGAGCTCCGATAAAAGGAAGACAGGAAGAGTGGGACAGCTGGGACCAAGTGTGAATTATGGGTCTTTAGTATGAATGGAGATTGTCGTAAATAACTTAACAACTATCACACCTTCAACTGGAAATTGAATCCGTGTATGAATATATGTGAAGATATTCAGTATGTGCATCAGTGCAGTGTGAACAATGTCGGGACTAGTGCATCGAACAAATACAACTATTTGCAATATTGTAACAAATTAAAATCATAGCAATCCAGTGTTGCTTAATGCAAAGATATGCAGGAACTAATCCTGTGAGTATTATATCTTTTAACCTCTCCTGTGTATTACAAAAGAGTCATTTGTGGGTGAGCAAGAGAAATTTGGGGCAAGTGGGGAGAAAGCACATGACAATATACGGGGAAGACAAGTTGGAATGAGTAGTGGGAATGAGGGGGCTGCAAGAGGTTTAAGAATTGCGATGACCTGGTGGTGAGGGACAAACAATAAAGTTGGGCAGTTGAGTGGACTTGACAAGCAGCACGTTGGCAGGTGTAGTTAATTCAGGTAAAATTATTGAAGACCAGGACTGACATTTCATCATTGCTTTCCATTTTTTTGCAAAGAACCTGGAGGACTGTTCAGATCAACATTTTATTGCTGTCATTGTTATGAATGAACTTAAACCAAAGTAACAAAACTCCCTCCCGCCCCCTTTCTATTTGGGATTAAGTTTATTGGAGGTCGAGATAAGAGCCAACTGCTGTTTATTTGTGATGCCAACACAGGACTATTGTAACTAGTGACTAATCTTAATTTATCATGAATTGTTCAATTACGTAAATTATATGTAATGTGTTTATCATTCACTAAATTTTAGGTTAGGAATTATGATTTTTAGAATTAACCGCTACGATTTATTTATTGCAGAAGACAAGTATAGTTACAAATTTTGTTTGAACCACAATGAATTTTTACAATCTGGATTTAAATACTAATTTGATTTAGTGATCTATTCAACTGTTGCCTTCAAAAATATTGCAGTACTCTAAGCACTCTAATTCCTGGCAATCCTTATTTTTGCAATTGGGTGTAACTTGAACAATTGCAACTTGTACAGTATGGTGCTTAATTTGCAAAACAGGTGAAACAATACTAAACTGCTATTGCCATATAATACATTGAGCTCTGTTTAACCCAGAACTTCAGTCTTTATTACTTTACATTCACTTTAGTGTTGATGCTGTTGCCTCTGAGCAGAAGAATGAAATTATGACACAGCTTCAGCAGTTAAGGCAGTTGATGAAAGAGAGACAGGCACCCAATATTGACGGTAAGAAGTTTGGTGATTCCATCTAAAATATTGAGGTTCTAAGTTAATTTGAAATGAACTAAAGCACATCACAATCTTAGTTGTGGCAGTGAGCTTCACTTTAATGCCTTGATCATGTCTTACCCACCTACGTCCGTGACACCCTCCACCACCTCCAAAACATCTGATTCCCCAGACCTCAGCTCCTCATCATCACCATGGATGTCCAGTCCCTATATACTTGCATTCCCCATGCAGATAGCCTAAAAGCCCTCCACTACTCCTCTCCTGCAGGCCTGACCAGTCGCCCTCCACTGACACCCTTATCCATTTAACCGATCTTATCCTTACCCTTAACAACTTCTCCTTCAACTCCTCCTACTTCCTACAGTCAAAAGGGTGGCCATGGGTACCCGCATGGGCCCAAGCTATGCCTGCTTCTTCGTAGGATACGTGGAACTGACCCTCTTCCGCAGCTACTATGACTGTAACGGCGCCGCCTCATTGGCTCCCACAAGGAGCTCAAACACTTGATCCACTTTACTAACACCTTCTACCCCAACCTTAAGTTCACCTGGACCATCTCTGAGACCTCTCTGACTCCATCTCTGGTAATCACCTGGAAACTGATATCTATTTCAAACCCACCGACTCCCACACCTAACTAGAGTACACCTCCTCTCACCCACCTTCCTGCAAGAATGCCATCCCCTATTCTCAATTCCTTTGCCTCGGCTGCATCTGCTCTCAAGATGAGGCATTCCATTCCGAGACATCCCAGATGTCCTCATTTTTCAAGAACTGTAATTTCCCCTCCACAATGGTCGAAAACACCCTCGACCGCACCTCTCGCGTTCCCTGCACCTCAGCTCTCACAGCCTCTCCCCGCGATAACAACAAAGACAGAATTCCCCTTGTCCTCACATATCACCCCATCAACCTCCACATTCAGTGCATCATTCTCCGCCACCTGCAATCTGCCCCCAGTACCAAGGATATATTTCCATCCCCACACTTATCTGTCCTTATCTGGAGGGACCATTGTCTCCACGATTCTCTCATCCACTCCTCTCTCCCCACTGGCCCCACCACCCCTGACACTTTTCCCTGCAACCGCAGGAGGCGCTACACCTGCCAATACACCTCCCCTCTCACCTCCATCCTAGGCCCCAAGAAAATCTTCCACATTAAACAGATGTTCACCTGCACATCTGCTGTTGGGGTATCCGCTGTTCCCAATGTGGCCTCCTCTACATTGGGGAAACCAAGCGGAGGCTTGGAGACTGCTTTGTGGAGCATCTATGCTTGGTTCATGACAAACGACAACACCTCGCAGTCGCAAGCCATTTCAACTCCCCCTCCCACTCCTTGAATGACATGTTCATCCTGGGACTCCTTCGGTGGCTTAATGCCACCCAAAGGCCGAAAGAACAGCACCTCATATTCCACTTGGGAATCCTGCAGCCCAATGGTCTCAATGTGGACTTCACAAGTTTCAAAATCTCCTGACCCCCGACTGCATCCCAAGACCAGCCCATCTCATCCCCGCCTCCTTGACCTGTCCGTTTTTTCTCCCACCTATCCACTCCTCCCACCTCACTGACCAACCCCCACCCCCACTTCCTACCTTTTAGCCTAACCCCCACCTCCTTGACCTGTCCACCGTCCCTCCCACTTCTATTTATTTCACACCTCCTTCCCTTCCCCCATCTCTGAAGAAGGGTCCAGACCCGAAACATCAGCTTTCCTGCTCCTCTGACGCTGCATGGCCTGCTGTGTTCGTCCAGCTGTACACCTTGTTATGAGACTCCAGCATCAGCAGTTCCTACTATCTCATGTTTTAGTTTGTTGCTTTTCCTTTTATACTTCTTCTTGAAACCCACTTCTTTGACCAAGTTTATGACTCGTGCTTAGTTTAAAATTTTGTCTGATATGGCACTTGAAGCATCTTGGAATGTTTTGCACTGTCAAAGGCACTATATAAATTCAAACTGTCTCCCAGAACATCATGATGATCTTTATATTTTTAACTGCATAATCACAGAATCTCATAACATTATTTTGAGATGGTACTTGAGGAGTCGAAGAGAACTTTGGAAAGAATTTTATATGGAAATGTTGTAGTACTTTTGTTGTAGTACTTTAATCCCAATGATCATTCTAATATAATTTCAAAAATTATTTCAGTTTAAAATTATAATCTGTTTTCTCCCCAATTTAGAAGATGTAGCACCTGTCACTGAGGATGAAGATTGTGTCGAGGACATTGAGATAAAGGCACAAATGTCTGAGGACCTTATCTCTGCAGACAGTGAAGAAGACTTGCTAGATAATGTTGATATAATAATTGGCAAAGTACCATTTTGTGATGAGGTTGAGTTGAGTAGTGTTTTCACAGAGGACGCTGAAGGCGACATTGAAATTGCTGCAGATCTGTCAGAGACTCATGAACCCGTGGAGTTGAGAAGACGCAATAAAATGAATGATTTTGGGAAATGAATTGCTAATGAGCCCTGTATGTTCATACTTTATGAATAACATTGATCGACTTTGCTGCCTATCATGTGGTTTTATAGAAATATTAACTTGTTAGTGATTCATTACTATTTATAATAGACTAAAATTGACATAGTCCTAATATATACAAAAGCATAGACGCAACAGAAAATTGGTTTTGTTAAAGTTATGATTTACTTGTTCCATAAAGTTCTAATCACCTTGATAGTGTTTTTGTATTAAAACCTTTGTGAAGTTAACATGTGGCATTGCATTATTTGGGATTTTGATCTAAGTTTTTGTTAGTAAACTGAAAACTTGTTTAATCACAATGTGTGGATATTATTTTCCTTTTTATCAAATACTGGACTCAACCCTGAAATGTTGTCATGCTTTGTTAAGTGAGGTGTTGTTGTACTTAAGGATATACACATTTGTGCTTATTACTGAGTAAATTATACCCAAATTTAATAAGCCATGGGAAGAAAAAAATGCACAGAAAAAGACTGCAAAATGTGTTCCTTCGTATTGATCTTTTAACCTGGTAGACTCAGACTCAGTCTGCTGTCTTCCAGACTGAGCTCTGACTTCACTTGCACTTGCCATCTAGCCTCACAGTCCTCATCAAAAACTGCTGGAAGTGCACAGCAGATTTGTCAATACCTGCAAAGAGAATGGATAGATTTAATTATGTGAATTTAATTCTTCTTCTGCAAAGGAGTCAAAAAATTAATTGTTAAGGCCTAATAGACCAGAACCTGCTCCTCAATTCAACAAGATCTTTACTAAATCACTTGTTCATTAATCTCTCACATCAACTTCACCATTTCCTGAAATATCACTATTTATTCCATTTACTCATGGAAACTATCTATTGACCTATGTCTTACATATACCATTATCTAAGGAAAGATATAGTGGTGTTGGATACAGAGAGGGCTTACATAGTTGATTCCAGGTATGAAGGAGTTTTATGAGGACAGGTTGTTTAAGTTGGTCTTGTACTTATTGGAGTTTCAGAGAATGAGTGGAGACCGTATTGAAATATAAAATTGTTAGGGGGCTTGACAGGGTAGATGCGGAAAGCTTGATACCCCCCCCACCTTTTTGTGAAGTGTTTAGCACCAGAGATCATAATCTCAGTATAAGGAGTCACCCATTTAAAGCAGAGATGAGGACTTCTTTTAATGACAGAGATGAATCTGTGAAATTCTTCATTGCAGTGGACTATAGAGAATGGGTCATTAATTATATACAAAGTTGAGGCAGACATGATTAGTCAGTAAGGGAATGAAAGTTTATGGAGAGAAGACTGGAAAGTAGAGTTGATGGTTAGCAAATCAGCTATGATTTAATTGGAGGCGCAATCTTAATAGGCCAGATGCACTACTTTTGATCCTACATCTTAGGGTCATCGATTGCTTGGGTATAGAATTCCTTTGAAGAAATTTCTCCTCAGTCCTATGTTGTCATTTCTGCATCTGTTTCTTGTTGGTTGCCAGAACATTAAAAAGTTAAAGGTTACTTTTTTAAAACAAATTTCTTGTGTTATTCTTACATAATTTGAAGCCAAGAACAACTTACAATTTTTATAGTGCCTTTAGAATTAACACGTCTAAACCCATGAACGCTCATATTTAAAAGAAATAGGGTGGCAAATACATCAGAACACTAGCACCACCTGCAAGTTCCCCTTCAATCCTCCACCATACTGACTAGCTTTCTACATATTTAGGACCAATCACCTTTTTTTCCCCCATAACGCTACATGGTGTTCCTCTTTAAATAATGATTCAATGATTTCTTGAATGCCATAATTGAACCTACCTCCACCACATTTCCTGACAGTGCAACCTAAAGCCAAATTACTCACTGTGAGAAGATTTTCTCACCTCGTATTTGCACATTTTGAAAATATCTTTAAAACTGTGCCCTTTGGTTTTTAGTCCTTTTATGAAGACCGTGCTGATTAGTTGGAAAGTGAACTCTGGTAATTAGAACTTAAGACCACTTACCAAACAATCAGTAGTCATATACTATCCATCACTGTCAATTATCTTAGCAGTTTGCCCTTCAGAAATGTTTGGTAGAAGGCCCATAGCTCATTAGTTTGAGCATTGACCTTGTAAATGAGTGGTCACGTGTTGGAGCCTTTCCGGAATTGCTGTATAAACTCATGTAAAAGTCAAATTTTTTAGACTTTTTTTAATGTTAAATTTATGGGGTCAACTATTATATGGATACTATGTCTGACGGGCTGAAATTCATGCTATAGTCCTAAATATGTATCACTAGTAGAAGGCCAGTCTCTTAACTTTTTCCAAAACACAGAATTCTCTTGCTGCTACACAGTTATTTGTCTTCTCTGCAACTTGAATAACTTCCAGTTTAAACACTGCTGTATATTTTTTGTTATTCCTGAAGTACTTTTTTATGCAAAATGATGAAGGCATATGACTGTGCCGGACTCTGACCTGATGCGTCTTAAACTTTCACACCAAGTTCTTCCATTTCCCTCTGTTTTCTCTCATCTACTGATGGTTTAGATTTTCAAACTAACATTTTAACATTTTTATCAGAAATAAAAGCTTTCTATCGGACATTTGACTCCCATAGAGTCTCACTGATCATTCCCTCATCATAACATGTACAGAATAATACCTTGAGTCACAAATGTTGATCTGTTATCTGTGAAGAAATAGGGCTGACTTTTGCGGGAGATATATGGAAAATTCAAGAATTTTTGGCCAAAAATAGGACATTAACTTCTACATGAAATTGACTTAAACTCGAATATATATGGTATATACCTTCTAGTTAAAAAGTAAATGTATTAGATAGAACATAGAACAACACACCGCAGAACAGGCCCTTCGGCCCTCGATGTTGCGCCGACCTGTGAACTAATCTAAGCCCATTCCCCTACACTATCCCATCATCAACCATATGCTTATCCAAGGGCTGTTTAAATGCCCCGAATGTGGCTGAGTTAACTACATTGGCAGGCAGGGCATTCCACGCCCTTACCACTCTCTGAGGAAAGAACCTGCCTCTGACATCTGTCTTAAATCCATCACCCCTCAATGTGTACCTGTGCCCCCTTGTACAAGCTGAAGTCATCATCCTCGGAAAAAGACTCTCACTGTCCACCCTATCTAATCCACTGATCATCTTGTATGTCTCTAATAAATCCCCTCTTAGCCTCCTTCTCTCCAATGAGAACAGACCTAAGTCCCTCAGCCTTTCTTCATAAGACCTTCGCTCCAGACCAGGCAACATCCTGGTAAATCTCCTCTGCACCTGTTCCAACGATTCCACATCCTTCCTGTAATGGAGCAACCACACAATATTCAAAGTGAGGCCACACTAGCGTTTTGTTGAGTTGCAGCATGACATCACGTCTCCGGAACTCAATCCCTCTACCAATGCAACCTAACACACAATCAGACTTCTGAACAGCACCATCAACCTGGGTGGCAATTTTCAGGAATCTATGTACATGGACACCAAGATCCCTCTGCTCATCTACACTACCAAGAATCTTTCCGTTGACCCGGTGTTCTGCCTTCCTATTATTCCTCCCAAAGTGAATCACCTCACATTTATCTGTATTAATCTCCATTTGCCACCTTTCGGCCCAATTCTGCAGTTTATCCAAGTCTCCCTGCAACCTGCAACATTCTTCCACAATGTCCACCACTCCACCGAATTTAGTGTCATCTGCAAACTTACTAACCCATCCATCAATGCCTGCATCCAAGTCATTTATACAAATGACAAACAGCAGTGGTCTCAAAACAGATCCCTGAGACACACCACGAGTAACCGGACTCCAGGCTGAATATTCTCCATCAACCACCACTCGTTGCCTTCTTACCGAAAGCCAGTTTCTAATCCAAATGGCTAAATCTCCCTCAAGCCCGTGCCTCTGTATTTTATCCAATAGCCTACCATGGGGAAACATATCAAAGGCTTTACTGAAGTCCATGTACACCACGCCAACTGCCCGACCCTCATCCACATGCTTGGTCACCTTCTCAAAAAACTCAATGAAGTTTGTGAGACATGACCTGCCCTTGATGTATCCATGTTGACTATCACCAATCACGTTGTTGCTTGCTAGATGATTATACATCCTATCTCTAATAATCCTTTCCAAAATTTTTCCTACAACCCACATAAGGCTCACAGGTCTATAATTGCCTGGGTCATTCCTACTGCCCCTCTTGAACAAGAGCACTACATTTGCAATCCTCCAGTCCTCTGGTACTAAACCTGTAGACAATGAGGACTCAAAGATCAAGGCCAAAGGCTCCACCACCTCCTCCCTAGCTTCCCAGACAATCCTCGGAAAAATCCCATCAGGCCCAGGGGTTTTATCGACCTTCACATGTTGCCGAATTGATAACACTTCCTCCTTACTAACCTTAACCCTTTCAATTCTAGTAGCCTGTAACTCAGTCACCTCCTCTACAATATTCTCCTGTCCCTCAGTGAAAACAGATGAGAAATATTCATTTTGCACCTCTCCAATCTCCACAACATCCACACACAACTTCCCACTTCTGTCTTGACTGGCCCTATGCCTACCTCGGTCATCCTCCTATTCCTCACATACCTATAGAAAGCTTTAGGGTTCTCCTTTATTTACCTGCCAATGTCTGCTCATGTACCCTCCTTGCTCTTCTTAACTCTCTCTTTAAATCCTTCCTAGCTAATCTGTAGCTCTCCATCACCTCATCTGAACCATCTGGTCTCATCGTCACATCAGCATCCCTCTTCTGCTGAACAAGAGATACAATTTTTTTTCGTAAACTACGGTTCCCTTAGCTTATCGCTTCCTCCCTGCCTGACAGGGACGTACCTATCAAGGATACGCAATATCTGTTCCTTAAACCAGCTCCACAATTCAATTGTCCCCATCCCCTGCGTTTTGCTAACCCATTCTATGCCTCCTAAGTCTTGCCTAATCGCATTGTAAGGGAGGAATGGAGAAGCAGATAGTGAAGGGGCCTATCAGAGATTACAGCAGAACATTGATAGACTGGAGAGTTGGGCAGATAAATGGCAGATGGAGTTCAATCCAGGCAAGTGCGAGGTGATGCATTTTGGAAGATCAAATTCAAGGGCGAACTATACAGTAAATGGAAAAGTCTTGGGGAAAATTGATGAACAGAGAGATCTGGGTGTTCAGGTCCATTGTTCCCTGAAGGTGACAATGCAGGTCAATAGGGTGGTCAAGGCGGCACATGGCATGCTTTCCTTCATTGGACGGGGTATTGAGTACAAGAGTTGGCAGGTCATGTTGCAGTTGTGTAGGACTTTGGTTCGGCCACATTTAGAGTACTGTGTCCATTACCAAAAGGACGTGGACGCTTTGGACAGGGTAGACAGGAGGTTTGCCTGGTATGGAGGGTGCTAGCTATGAAAAGAGGTTGAGCAGATTAGGATTATTTTCATGAGAAAGATGGAGATTGGGGGGGACCTGATTGAGGTCGACAAAATCATGAGGGTACAGACAGGATGAACAGCAAGAAAACATCATATCCCCCTGTGGTCCTGTTCCTGTCTTTTGGACTCATGTCTGATCTGCCTCAGAGATGCCATAATACTTGAGCAGGTTAAATTATTGTCTTATTTTTCCATTAGTATTTCTTGTGAATTATGTCTTGTGATTAGGACTGAGAACTTCGACAATATCTTTTTTCCAGCTGCGGTCGAGTTATGTACTACCAAATTACTATTTGTACAACTGAATGTGATTTTTATTTTATTGCAACAAGCCTTTTTCTGACTACCTTGCCTGGATACTGTCCTCATCAACATAGCTTCAGTATTCCAGACATTGCAACAATTTTTTATTAATTATAATGTACAGTGGATCAATTCCTGCAGCAGGAATGTACATTAAGCAAAAGGTAAGTCACTGTGAATGGCAAATGTTGCACAACTGACTGTAATTTTCTTTTGCTATAATAATAGGGGTCCCTAATGTGGTGCAGTGTCCTACTCCTGAACTAAAAGACCAAGGTTCAAATCCCACCTGCTCCAGAGATGTATGCCACTGAACAGGTTAATTAGGAAAAAAATAGGTTAAAAAATGACCAGCCTTTCACAATATTGTCTGATATGCCAGGGGATTACATAATTTTACTGTACAAAAGAAAGCCATTTGATTACTGGTCTCTGGACCAACTCTTCGTCTAAAGTTTTGATTGCATTCATAAAACAAAAGAAAACGCCTAGACTCTGATCTGTGCTCCGGGCTCTTCACAGGCAATCGCTACAACTGTGCTCCGAAGCATTGCAGCGTGCACATGCGCATGGTGGAACCCGGAAGTGCGGCTGGACGCGTTGGTCGTCATGGCAACGCGGAGTGATTGACGGGAGGGTAGCTGCCAGGTGCCCCTTTGGGCTACCGACAGGTGAGTCAGACTAGGCCTGGGTCGGCTCGACCAGGTAAGGTGGCTCATCAGTTCTACTCCCAACTCCCCGAACAGTTCCAGAGCTTTCTGATGTACGGTTCAATCTTTTAAAAGTCATTTTGTTTCCGAAAAAGAAAATTCCAGTCAATCTTTGTAATGACTTTTTTTTCCACAGATTTAAATGGACCTAGAAGTTAAAGGCATCGGCACAGCATCAACACGCCAGAAGTCTGCAAAGGTAAAAAGCTCAAACAGTGTCTGGATCTGAGTTGTTTCTTCCCGACTCCCCAAAATACAATATTTCCACATTAAAACTACTGTGGGGTCGCAAGTCGTGTGGTGAGAGATCAAGCTGATAGCTGCACTGTTTCTTGTCCCATTTTCATAACGTCAGTGGCTGGAAGTTTTTAAAACTGAAAACAAGCTACTCGAGTCTACACAGCAGGCCTGTTGAGAGAGAGAGAGAGAGAAGCTCCAACAGCTTGTATTTACATTGCATCTTGTAAAAAGTCCAAAACTTCAAGGACCATCGCCAGATTAAAAATTGTCACTGGGCCATATGACAATGTTTTGCGATTAAAAACAAAGATGATTCTGGCCTGCTAGCATCTGACGAGAAGGAGACAGTGCAAATGTTTTGAGCCCAATGTGACTCTCTTTTGGAACTGGGGTGGGGTGGGGGGGCGGGTTTGGAAATATTCATGAGTTTTATGTTATTGTAAATGGAGGGAAGGTCAGGAAGAAAAAAGTAAAAAATTTAGTCTTTCCTGCCTCTAAATTTTGAAGGCAGAACAAAAAGCAAAAGGGAATGGTAATAGTTGTACTGAAGAAGCAAAACGTTGATCCAGAGTAAGTATTAATGGCAGCATGAAGGGGAGGTGGGACTAGAGTGATAAAGTCACTGGACTAGTAATTGAGACACCAAAAGCTAATGTTCTGGGGATAGACATATAGATCCCACCATGGCAGGGAACATTTCAATTCAACCAAATGTTGTAATTTAAAAGCTAGGTCAATGGCAACTATGTGGTCATTGGCTATTGCCAATAAAAAAAAAATCTGGTTTCTTAATTGTCCTCCAGGGAAGGAAATCTGTCATTCTTACATGCACTGGTCTCAATGTGACTCCAGAGCTACAGCAGTGTAGTTGAATCTTAAAATGCCATTTGAAATGGCAAATAGCCTAGCAAGCCACTCCATTCAAGGGCCAGGAAATGTATTCTGGCCCAGGCAATGACCCCACATCCAACAACGTGAATTTAAAAAAGGACTTCTCTGTCTTTTCAGTAAAGCCTGAAAGCAGTAACATGAAAATAAGTTACAGGCTGGCACTTGACAAAAGGAAACAAATTAAATTAGAAAACGTATTCTGATCTGTAGTTGAATATAATACTCTGTCCAGAAAGACTCCGAAGATGAGATGCTGTTCATCAAGCTGGTATTGAGCTTCTGTAGAGTACAGAAGCAGGCCGAGGCAAGAAATGTGATAGTGTACTGAAACAGCAAATGACTGAAGTACAATGTCATAGAGTCACAGGGATATATAGTATGGAAACAGATCTCTCAGTCCAACTTGTCCATGCTTACCAGACATCCTATACAAACCTAGTCCCATTTTCCAGCATCAGTAATGCTTGCGAACTGAACAGAGATGTTATACAAAATATTCACCCAGTCTGCACTTGAAGTGTACAGCAGACAGTCTGTAACATCACTCAACCAATACCATCAGGACAGGGGATCAAAGATAATAAAATGTGAGGCTGGATGAACACAGCAGGCCCAGCAGCATCTCAGGAGCACAAAAGCTGACGTTTCGGGCCTAGACCCTCATCAGAGAGGGGGATGGGGTGAGGGTTCTGGAATAAATAGGGAGAGAGGGGGAGGCGGACCGAAGATGGAGAGAAAAGAAGATAGGTGGAGAGGCTGAAGAGATTACAAGAGAGTTGCAGTGGGAGAGTGATTCCCTGAAGTTGGTCCGGAGGGAGGAGGGTAACTTCTTCAAGTTAGGCATCCCTGGAAGAGGCTTCGCAGTGAGGTTAAAATTGTATCAGTGATAATGGGAACTGCAGATGCTGGAGGATCCAAGATAATAAAATGTGAGGCTGGATGAACACAGCAGGCCCAGCAGCATCAACCCTGGTTCAATGGATGGTGCAGGAGGGCATGCCAGAAGCAGCACCAGGCATACTGAAGATGAGCAGTCAACCTGGTGAAGCCCCCAAACAGGGCTAATACATGCCACACAGCATAAGCGGCAAGTGATAGGTCAAGTTAAACAACTCCCCACCATTGGATCAGATCTAAGATCTACAGTCCTGCCATATCCAGTTGTGAATGGTAATGGACAATTAAACAACTCACTGGAGTATGAGGCTTCACAAATATCCCCATCCTCAATGATGGACGAGCCCAGCACATCAGTGCATAAGATAAGGCTGAAGCATTCGCAGCAATCTTCAGCCAGAAGTGCTGAGTGGACGATCCATCTTGGCCTCCTGCAGTTGTCCCCAGCACTACAGATACCAGTCTTCAACCAATTTGATTCACTCCACGTGATATCAAGCAACAGTTGGAGACATTGGATACTGCAAAGGCTATGGGCCCTGATAACATTCCGGCAATAGTATTGACGATTTGAGCTGTAGAACTTGCCACTCCCCTAGCCAAGCTATTCCAGTACAGTTACAACTGGCATCAACCCAACAATGTGGAGAATTTCCCAAGTTTGTCTTGTACATAAAAAGCAGGACAAATCCAATCCAGTCAATTGTCACCCCATCAGTAAAGTGATGGAAGGTGTCACAACAGTGCTATCAAGCAGCACCTACTCAGCAATATAATAAAATGTGAGAGATAATGGGAACTGCAGATGCTGGAGATTCCAAGATAATAAAATGTGAGGCTGGATGAACACAGCAGGCCAAGCAGCATCTCAGGAGCACAAAAGCTGACGTTTCGGGCCTAGACTCTTCATCAGAGAGGGGGATGGGGGGAGGGAACTGGAATAAATATGGAGAGAGGGGGAGGCGGACCGAAGATGGAGAGTAAAGAAGATAGGTGGAGAGGGTGTAGGTGGGGAGGTAGGGAGGGGATAGGTCAGTCCAGGGAAGACGGACAGGTCAAGGAGGTGGGATGAGGTTAGTAGGTAGCTGGGGGTGCGGCTTGGGGTGGGAGGAAGGGATGGGTGAGAGGAAGAACCGGTTAGGGAGGCAGAGACAGGTTGGACTGGTTTTGGGATGCAGTGGGTGGGGGGGAAGAGCTGGGCTGGTTGTGTGGTGCAGTGGGGGGAGGGGATGAACTGGGCTGGTTTAGGGATGCAGTGGGGGAAGGGGAGATTTTGAAACTGGTGAAGTCCACATTGATACCATATGGCTGCAGGGTTCCCAGGCGGAATATGAGTTGCTGTTCCTGCAACCTTCGGGTGGCATCATTGTGGCAGTGCAGGAGGCCCATGATGGACATGTCATCAAGAGAATGGGAGGGGGAGTGGAAATGGTTTGCGACTGGGAGGTGCAGTTGTTTGTTGCGAACTGAGCGGAGGTGTTCTGCAAAGCGGTCCCCAAGCCTCCGCTTGGTTTCCCCAATGTAGAGGAAGCCGCACCGGGTACAGTGGATGCAGTATACCACATTGGCAGATGTGCAGGTGAACCTCTGCTTAATGTGGAATGTCATCTTGGGGCCTGGGATGGGGGTGAGGGAGGAGGTGTGGGGGCAAGTGTAGCATTTCCTGCGGTTGCAGGGGAAGGTGCCGGGTGTGGTGGGGTTGGAGGGCAGTGTGGAGCGAACAAGGGAGTCACGGAGAGAGTGGTCTCTCCGGAAAGCAGACAGGGGAGGGGATGGAAAAATGTCTTGGGTGGTGGGGTCGGATTGTAAATGGCGGAAGTGTCGGAGGATAATGCGTTGTATCCGGAGGTTGGTAGGGTGGTGTGTGAGAACGAGGGGGATCCTCTTGGGGCGGTTGTGGCGGGGGCGGGGTGTGAGGGATGTGTCGCGGGAGATGCGGGAGACGCGGTCAAGGGCGTTCTGAATCACCGTGGGGGGAAAGTTGCGGTCCTTAAAGAACTTGGACATCTGGGATGTACGGGAGTGGAATGTCTTATCGTGGGAGCAGATGCGGCGGAGGCGGAGGAATTGGGAATAGGGGATGGAATTTTTGCAGGAGGGTGGGTGGGAGGAGGTGTATTCTAGGTAGCTGTGGGAGTCGGTGGGCTTGAAATGGACATCAGTTACAAGCTGGTTGCCTGAGATGGAGACTGAGAGGTCCAGGAAGGTGAGGGATGTGCTGGAGATGGCCCAGGTGAACTGAAGGTTGGGGTGGAAGGTGTTGGTGAAGTGGATGAACTGTTCGAGCTCCTCTGGGGAGCAAGAGGCGGCGCCGATACAGTCATCAATGTACCGGAGGAAGAGGTGGGGCTTGGGGCCTGTGTAGGTGCGGAAGATGGACTGTTCCACATAACCTACATCCCTAAACCAGCCCAGTTCATCCCCTCCCCCCACTGCACCACACAACCAGCCCAGCTCTTCCCCCCCACCCACTGCATCCCAAAACCAGTCCAACCTGTCTCTGCCTCCCTAACCGGTTCTTCCTCTCACCCATCCCTTCCTCCCACCCCAAGCCGCACCCCCAGCTACCTACTAACCTCATCCCACCTCCTTGACCTGTCCGTCTTCCCTGGACTGACCTATCCCCTCCCTACCTCCCCACCTACACCCTCTCCACCTATCTTCTTTACTCTCCATCTTCGGTCCGCCTCCCCCTCTCTCCCTATTTATTCCAGTTCCCTCCCCCCATCCCCCTCTCTGATGAAGGGTCTAGGCCCGAAACGTCAGCTTTTGTGCTCCTGAGATGCTGCTTGGCCTGCTGTGTTCATCCAGCCTCACATTTTATTATCTTGGAATCTCCAGCATCTGCAGTTCCCATTATCTCTCCCTACTCAGCAATAACCTGCTCAGTGACGCCCAGTTTGGATTCTGCCAGGGCCTTTCAGCTCCTAACCTTACTACAGCCCTGGACAAAAGAGTGGAGAATGACAGCCCATGACATCAAGGTTGTGTTCAACCGAGTGTGGCATCAAGGAGCCCTAGCTAAAGTGGAATCACAGGGTATCGGGGGCAGACTCTCCAGTGATTAGAGTCATACTTGTCACATAGGAAGGTGGTCGTGTTTGTTGGAGATCAGTCATCTCAGCTCCAGGACATCTCTGCAGGAGATTATCAGGGTAGTGTCCTAGGCCCAACCATCTTCAGCTGCTTCATTAATGACCTTCACTCTGAGCTAAGTTCAGAAGTGGGGATGTTCGCCAATGATTGCACAATGTTCAGCACCATTCATAATTCCTCAGATACTGAAGAGTCCATGTCCAAACACAACGAGATCTGGACAACATCCAGGCTTGGGCTGACAAGTGGCAATTAGCATTTGTGGCACACAAATACTAGACTGTGACCATCACCAATAAGAGATAAGCTAACCACTGCTCCTTGACATTCAAGGTGTTGTTATCACTGAAACCCCACTATCAACATTCTGTGGGTTATTATTGACCAGAAACTCACTTCATAAATATAGTGGCTACAAGAGCAGTTCAGGGGTTAGAAATATGGCTGCGAGTACCACACGTCCTTGACTCTCCAAAGCCTGACCACTATCAACAAGGGACAAGTCAGGAGTCTGATGGAAAACTCCCCACTTGCCTGGATGGGTGCAGCTCCAACAATGCTCGGAAAGCTTGACGCCATCCAGGGCAAAGCAGCTTGCTTGATTAGCACTGCATCCACTCCCTTCACCACCAACGTTCAGCTGCAGCACCTTCCAATCCCGTGACCACTTGCATCTAGAAGGACAAAAGCAGAAGATATGTGGGAACACCACCACTTTCAAGTTCCCTTCCAAACCACTCACCATCCTGACTTGGAAATATATTGCCATTCCTTCACTGTTGTTAAGAAAATCCTGGAACTCCCTCCCTAACGGCATTGTGGGTTCAACCCACAGCAGGTGGGCTGCAGCGGTTCAAGAAGGCAGTTCGCCACCACCTTCTCAAAGGCAACTAGGAACATGCAATAAATGCCCACATCCCACAAAATGAAAATTTTAACAAAGCATTTTTTTCGATAGAATCTTAACTTCTAATTCACTTGCACTGCCATTTTAATCATTGAGAATGTAGAAAAATAGGATTTTTTTTTTAAGAATTAAAATTTTGGCTTACCCTTTTAATTTTGTTTTAATTAACCTGTTCAAAGATGTTATTGTACACCTCTGGAGCAGGTGAGACTTGAACCCAGGCCTCCTGGCCCAGAGATAGGAATCTCACTGTGCTGCAAAGGCCCTAACTTTTCATGAGATATAATTTACAGACCCATTCAGTGATGGCGTTTTACACCTCTGGAGCAAGTGGGATTTGAACCCAGGCTTATAGGTATGGATACTACCATTGCACCACATGATCTCCTACCTCTTTAGTAATTTTTTTATATCATATGTTTGAATCAACTCGCTAAGAGTTGTTGTTACATACCTCTGGAGCATGTAGGACTCGAACCAAGCCTCATAGCTCAGAGATAGTGAACCTACCATTATGTCAACATCTCCCCTTAAAGTAATGAAGGAAGGAGGTAGTTTTTAAACAGCCTGTTATGGACAATCTCTGCAATTGATTGTACTTGAACGCAAACCTTTTGGTTCAGATACAGGGATATTGCTGCCATGCTACAGGCACCTTACATCTTTTAATACTGCTAATTCCTCACACCTGATGGTTCCTAATTTTTCTTACTGCTGGTAATTGTTTGCGATCAGATCACATTCAGTTTATCCACTAGTACAGTTTTCTAAATTATTATGCTAATCTTTCACTTTTTGTTCTCTTTTCTATCTCATGAATATTTTTGCATCAACTTGTTCAGAGATGCTGACATATGCCTTTGAATCAGGTGGGACTTGAACCCTTTTAGTGTGGTGGAAGTGTCCTTTCCTCTAAGCCAGAAGACCTGGGTTCAAGTTCTACCTGCTCCAGAGGTATGCAATAACATCTCTGAACAGGTTAATTAGAAAATATCTGCTTGTTATTGACAAGGGCTCTTGTGTTTGAGTGGTAGTGTCTCTATAAGGCTGGATTCAAGTCCAACCTGCTTTTCTGAACAGGCTGATTAGTAAATATCCAAAAGCAGAAAGTGCAAGTGAAACTCAGCTGGTTTGGCAGCATCAGTGTAGAGAGAATCATATTTCACATTTTGAGTCCAATTTGACTCTTTTTTTGGAACATGGCTTAATTTATGTAGATTGATAATGGCATTTCAGCTACCATGAATTGGTTATAATTGTTTTTATAAATTACCTTTTGTAAACAGGGCTGGAGGATACGTTCAAGTGATGCTTATGGCCCCCGTCCTGATGAGTAAGTATTTATTCTCAAATTTAATTTATACTATGGTTATAATTATATCATAATTTATGATGGAAATTTTAACTTTTGTGCACAAAGCTTCTCGTCTTCAATTCCATTTTACATGAGATGTTAAAACTGTCACATGTTGTTTTGCTCTTTTATCCTCTGAACAGTTGATAAGATGTGGGGTGGCCCAAAACTAGACGGTATGGTTTTAAGGTGAAAGGGAAAAGATTTAAAAAGGACCCAAAAGATAATGTTTTCACACAGAGGGATGAGCTGCAGGATAAGTGGTGGAGACCAGTACAATTGCAACATTTGAAGGGCATGCAGATGTGTATATGACTAGGAAGGGTTTAGACGGATATGGTCCAAATGCTGGCAAATGGGACTAGGTCAAATTGGGATGTCTATTCTGTTTGGCATGGACAAGTTTGACCGAATGGTTTGTTTGGTGCTGTATGACTCTCTGATGCTCTGGTATATATAAAAAGGAGAAGTTTATCTGATCATTAGTTGTTGGCGTCACACTATCATTGGGTCATTCAGGCTTTTGAGACTGATTGTTTTCGCTAAATTATTTCTGAGTTTTGTTAAAGCTTTTGGCACTTGGGATATCTGCTCTGAATTTTTTAGCCATATTAAGCATTTTCTTTCTCCATGGATTCTTGTGTACTCTCACTCTCTCCAGCCATCTCTTTTCATACATCCTTTCTCTGAAAACCAATGCCAAAGGGGTAAGTGTTAAAGTAAATGGGCTGAAACAGATGCATTTAAAATTTTATTTCTGCAACTTGTAAAGTTTGTAGATTTGGCTGTCACTACTCTACAATATTTATGATATAAAATAAGCCATCAATGTCACATGTGGGAATTGATATATTTTTTATATTAACACTGGCGCCTTTGGCAAAGCTAACATTTATTGGCCATAACTACCTGACCCTTGACATAGTGGTTGGTCTTCATGTGGATTCCCTGCAGACTGTGTGGCGAAGGTGCTCACACAATCTTGTAGGGGTGAGAAGATCTGAGATATTGACCCAGCAACAATGGGGAAACTGTACATTTCTAAATTGGAATGGTACGTGACTTGGAAGGGAGCTAGGAGGATGTGGTGTTCCCATGCTGTCCTTGTGTTTCAATGCGATTGAAAACGTTAATGAGAGAGCTATCTTCAAAAAAGCCTTGGTGAATTATGCAGTGCAGGTGATGTGTATTGCAAATTACAACCGCATTATGCTTGTGGTGGAGGGAGCAAAATATTTTTCAAGGTGCTGAAGGGGCTTCTGATTTGTGCAGTAATTCCATCAATTGAAAATGACAACAAGATTTTCTTAATTTCAGTGTACCTGCATTAGACTTGAGGAGACTTGATGACTCAGATGGTGAGGTAAACTATGATTCATATTTTGAAAATGAAGTTTTGAAATGCCATTGAGACTTTGCAACAGATTAGAATCTGGAAGTGAGACTCTGTTCTAAAAATTGCCCAAATAGGGACTGATTTTTTACAGCTGCAGTTCTAAACCCTAAATTCAGACTTCCCTCGATGTTTACAGAAAGCTGCTTTCTGAACTATGTATTTTCCTGTTTTTCTGACTGCATGGTGGCGAAGCTTGAACACACTCAAAATGAAAATCTATTACTTCCATGGGAATTATGCTGGAATAACCTTACTTTTTTGCTTTTCTTACACATTTCTGCAACATATTGTATTTTTCCTAACCTGAATGTCACGGTTTTTAACACTAATACACACTGTATTGCAATGTGAAAACAGGCCAGTGTGTACTGGTGTTTTAATCTGTAGGCAGTATGTAATCCGATTTCAGTGCCCCACGGCCTTTTAACACACCTGTTCATAAAAGAGAAAATAACTAACTTCTATCTGAAATCTCCATCAGCAGTGGTTTATAGCAGAGAATTCCACATTCTTTGTAAGTACGCTCCCATAAGGATGTTGTATTACCATAAAGATGTAGTGGAGGGAATTAAAAGGTTTAAGTGGAGCTCTATGAACTATTTGCCATTTAGTCCATATATCCTGCAAATTGCATTAGTACCAACACTGCATGATAATTGTATCAGTGATAATGGGAACTGCAGATGCTGGAGAATCCGAGATAATGAAATGTGAGGCTGGATGAACACAGCAGGCCCAGCAGCATCTCAGGAGCACAAAAGCTGACGTTTCGGGCCTAGACCCTTCTTGCTGTTTGACCGTGTAAATACCGAACCTCATTGAGATTGCTGTTGATTAACACCTATATCAATTTATCCTTGCAGAATGATTTATCTTATACACCTGTTATGAAAGAACATCCTCGCTTAGCGTCTCCAGATCCGACCTCAACTGTTAGCTGGGGTACACCCTTCCCAGCTCCTTTTCCCCATCGTCGCATCTACCATGAGGTTTGTTTATGATGGAATTGGCTTACTATTGATCAGAGAGTGCACATCCCAGGATTGTTTTTATTTTATATGTTCTAGCTGTGATAGAATTATAGCAACATACAGCACCATTATAATTCCAGTTAATGGTAGTACTATCAAGTCAAACTCCAGAGTAAAATGTGACTTATTCGATCGTAAGTTTCATATTGTAAATTATTTATTGTAGTAGTCAGTGGATATATCTATAAGAAGCTGCCAATGTACTTTTAAGGCAAGAAAATCACTTTTATTACATGTAAAAGTAAAAACAACCATTTATTTTACATTATATTAGAATTATTTGAAATGGTCTTATTATAACTATTTAGAACTAAAGATTGAACCCTTTTATCATGAACACCAACTTCACAGATACTCACCTCAATGATGCACTGATGATGGAGTAATGAGTTTTGTAGATGTGGTGTCCATCATGTTAGCTGCCTTGTCCTTGATTTTGTCAAAGTTCTTGACTTTCTCAATATTCAACTTAAACTAATCCCAGAACAGCCAGGGTTAAATTGGGGCTGAGTGTGGTTGATATCCTGTCCTGATACACTTCCACAGAGGAAGATCATGGAACTCAACATAACTGAAATCCAAACATACCAAAGCTCCCACCCATTTATATAAAATAGTTGACAAGTGACAACAAATTAATGATAACACTTCTGCTTTTTGTAAAATAGGGTGAAAATTTATGGTTATATTCAGAGTATTTTTGTGAAAATAGAGTAGTTCAACCTTGATTATAAAACCAGAAAATTGAATGAATGAGTGTTGAAATTCCATTTGTGATTTCCTTGTTTTTCACTGGCTGGTGAAATCACTCCTTTGCATTCGGTGCGAAGTGATCATGCCAATGCACCAATAATCCAAAGGCTGGGACAAATGATTCACAGACATGAAATCAGATCCCATCGTTGGTGCTTTTACTGGAATCTGGAGTAAAAAATTCTCCATACAGTGACCATATGGCTGCTGTTGATTATTATAAAAACCGATCTGGTTCACTAAAATCCTTTCAGGGAGGCTATTTACTGGTCTGGCTTTTATGTGAATAAAATGATGGCCTAGCCAGTGATGCTCACGTTCCATGAATAAATTAGAAACAAAATTAAATCATTAAACAAATATGGAATAAAACGATGATATCTTTATTGGTGACCATGAAACTATGGTAATAAAATGTGAGGCTGGATGAACACAGCAGGCCAAGCAGCATCTCAGGAGCACAAAAGCTGACGTTTCGGGCCTAGACCCTTCATCAGAGAGGGGGATGGGGGGAGGGAACTGGAATAAATAGGGAGAGAGGGGGAGGCGGACCGAAGATGGAGAGTAAAGAAGATAGGTGGAGAAGGTGTGGGTGGGGAGGTAGGGAGGGGATAGGTCAGTCCAGGGAAGACGGACAGGTCAAGGAGGTGGGATGAGGTTAGTAGGTAGCTGGGGGTGCGGCTTGGGGTGGGAGGAAGGGATGGGTGAGAGGAAGAACCGGTTAGGGAGGCAGAGACAGGTTGGACTGGTTTTGGGATGCAGTGGGTGGGGGGGAAGAGCTGGGCTGGTTGTGTGGTGCAGTGGGGGGAGGGGATGAACTGGGCTGGTTTAGGGATGCAGTGGGGGAAGGGGAGATTTTGAAACTGGTGAAGTCCACATTGATACCATATGGCTGCAGGGTTCCCAGGCGGAATATGAGTTGCTGTTCCTGCAACCTTCGGGTGGCATCATTGTGGCAGTGCAGGAGGCCCATGATGGACATGTCATCAAGAGAATGGGAGGGGGAGTGGAAATGGTTTGCGACTGGGAGGTGCAGTTGTTTGTTGCGAACTGAGCGGAGGTGTTCTGCAAAGCGGTCCCCAAGCCTCCGCTTGGTTTCCCCAATGTAGAGGAAGCCACACCGGGTACAGCGGATGCAGTATACCACATTGGCAGATGTGCAGGTGAACCTCTGCTTAATGTGGAATGCTTTGCAGAACACCTCCGCTCAGTTCGCAACAAACAACTGCACCTCCCAGTCGCAAACCATTTCCACTCCCCCTCCCATTCTCTTGATGACATGTCCATCATGGGCCTCCTGCACTGCCACAATGATGCCACCCGAAGGTTGCAGGAACAGCAACTCATATTCCGCCTGGGAACCCTGCAGCCATATGGTATCAATGTGGACTTCACCAGTTTCAAAATCTCCCCTTCCCCCACTGCATCCCTAAACCAGCCCAGTTCATCCCCTCCCCCCACTGCACCACACAACCAGCCCAGCTCTTCCCCCCCACCCACTGCATCCCAAAACCAGTCCAACCTGTCTCTGCCTCCCTAACCGGTTCTTCCTCTCACCCATCCCTTCCTCCCACCCCAAGCCGCACCCCCAGCTACCTACTAACCTCATCCCACCTCCTTGACCTGTCCGTCTTCCCTGGACTGACCTATCCCCTCCCTACCTCCCCACCCACACCTTCTCCACCTATCTTCTTTACTCTCCATCTTCGGTCCGCCTCCCCCTCTCTCCCTATTTATTCCAGTTCCCTCCCCCCATCCCCCTCTCTGATGAAGGGTCTAGGCCCGAAACGTCAGCTTTTGTGCTCCTGAGATGCTGCTTGGCCTGCTGTGTTCATCCAGCCTCACATTTTATTATCTTGGAATCTCCAGCATCTGCAGTTCCCATTATCTATGAAACTATGGGATGGCATTAAAAACTACTTGGTTCACTAATGTCCTTTGGATTAGATAACCACCATCCTTACAATGATCAACAGGTGTTTCCAGACCTACAATGGTATTGTTGGCTTTGATGAAAGGTCATTGGCCTGAAACATTAACTCTGATTCTCTCCACAGATGCATTCCAGATGTTTTCAAATTCTTAACTTAGATTTCCAGCATTGTGCAAAGCAATACTGTGCTTTTGTGTTGGTTAGCTCTGAACCTCCCCCTGAAATGATCAAGCTACACCACTCAATTGTGGCAGAAACTGATATGATGGATTACAGTGGTTCAAGCTGGCAGTTCACCACCATCTTTTCTAGTTAGTTGGATTGGCAATAAATATTGGATTGTCCAGCAATGCCCACATCCTGGACGAAATGAATAATGAACAAAATAAATCATGTATGTTTTCATATTCCCTCCCAAGTTTGCATGTCACAGAAATCAGTACAATTCTAGGACCTATATGTTCGTTATGTTCTCTTATGTTTTGAATTAAAGCATCTGACAGTCAATTTGCACATAGAAATCTCCAACAAACAGCATATGTTAAAAATATATACATAATACTTTTTTTATTAGTAATGTTGATTGAGAGAAAAATATTAGCTAGGAACTGGAGATTACTTCCCTGCTCTTCTCCAAAATCATGTCAAGAATCTTTTGCATACGCTTCTGGGGGCGAACAGGACTACTGTCTAAAGTTAACACGAGACTTCAGCTCTCAATGCACAAACTGTCACAGCAGCACTGGTTTTTTGCAAAGAGAAATACAGATTTATATTACCCTTTGTGCAGGAGCGGATTAACGATTCCTGGTTTTAGTCCTGGCCTTCATTACTTCTGCATGGACATCTTTCTAAAAGGACTGTTTTAACTGAACTGTTTGCATTCAGCCATGTCCAGTAGAAGAGTTGACTATACCCGAGAACCTGCCTGTACCTTCAGACAATTACAAGCTGAAATATCAACAGTACAAGGAGGAAATGAAGATGAAATACAAGGAGCACACCCAACAAATAACCCAGAGGAGCAAATCAAGCTCTTCAGGTCGACAGCCAACACCAGCTATTCTCCAGATGCAGGTACCTTGCTGGAGGAAATGGGGTAGTAGAAAAATTAACCTTTAACTTGGCACAAGTTTATTAAGCTATGTCTTCCTATAGTGAGGAGCTAGAAACTATGGACGAGATTCAGGCCTTCATGTAGAGAAATCACTCAGAATCAGTTGACATGTTAAAGAACATTCGTACGTTAACCTATCTCAAGAAGAATGTAGTAAAACAAAGTGGAAGTTATGCAACCTAATGCCTTGGTTACAGATTGTGGGGGATCATTGTCAGTTTTGGACATTGCAACTCAGGAAGTGTATATTGGTCTTGGGTGCAGTAACAATCCATCACAATGAACTGGGGTCAGAAGTGCTCAATTGTGAACATAGATTACACAGTCTATCCACCTGAGTATAGAAGATTGAGTTGTCATCTGATTGAGGTGATTAAGATGATTAAAGCAACTGATTGTTTAGATAGAAAGAAACTGGTTCCTCAAGTGGGTGAGCTCAATAGAAGGAGACAACCTTAAAATTAAACACTTCACGGGTGACGTCAGGCAGCACTCTTTCACACACAGGGTAGTGGAAGTCTGTAAAAAGTGATTGAGACTGAATTCAATAATTTCAAAACTGTGATTGGTTATTTTCTGTTGGCTGGTTAAAGGACATGGAACCAAGGTGGATAAATGGAGTTGAGATACAGATCAGCAATTAGTCTTAAAGGATTAACACAATTTTTGTATAGTTTCCCTGGCTGAAATTTATATATTGGCACAGCAGTATGGTTCCCTACCTCTGGACCAGAAGGCCTGAGTTCAAGTTCCACCGGCTCCAGATTTGAGTCTTAACATGCCTGAACAGGTTGATTGAAAATATTTATGATGGTCTGTTGTAAGAGCAAGTGACTTTGTGTGTTCTGTGTCTGTCTGCTTTTGTAACTATGACTTAGGTTAAACATAGCCTGGATCTCTGAGGAAATATCTACATCTCTTATCAAGAGTAATGTAGTTTTTGAATTTAATGTTACCGTAACTTGAATCTTAGTATGTCATAAATTATTACTTGTTACTTACCTTTTCTATCAAAGACATATTGGTCCATAGTCCTTTATCACTTTAATAGACTTGTAGGTTAGTATTACAAGAAGGATGTTGGTGGCAGGACACGTATGGAAAGTAGATTCCTAGCAAAACCAGGTGCCAGCTGCAGGCATCTCTTACAACAATGATATTGTTGGACTGCCAAGAGAAGCTTGATTGGCGCTCAGTGCCTCCTATTGAATTGATGAATTGTTGTTACATTCTTCTATTTTTTGAATTTCTGCAAATAGCAAAAGGAATCTCCATTTGGCGGCGTGGCTCCTGAAAGCCTGACTTCTCTTGATGAGAAAGCAACCCTACAGCAATGTTACACCAGCAAGCCATTTTCCATGGGGCAAAGTATGAGGAAGTTGGAAGCAGTGAGTTGGTGCTATTTTACTTTTTTTCCTAATATAAAACAAGGTTTTTCTTTTCTAATTCTTTAGATCTCCATTGCATTTGCTGTCCAGAAAAGCAAATGCAAGGCCAGTTCTCAGACCTTTGCTGTTTTTCTGTGAGCACACTGCAATGGATCTTTTACTCCCTCCAAATTTTCTTTGTATATTTTTTGTGGAACGTTTATACTCAACATAGCTTTTATTATTGAGAATGAAAGTGTTATTTGTTTCCTTCTCGCTGTCAATTAAGTCATAAGCCATTGGTACATTTTTCTCCTCAGGATGTTCAAGAGGATTTTTCATCCAATGAAATATTTCTGTGTCACTAACCTCCAGACATAAGCTGTCTCAGATAGCAATGAGGTTACTGACCAGTTCATCTTATATAGTGCTTAGGTTGACAGGAACACATTAGATAGCTTTCCTGCACTTTGGACAAGTTCATGGGATGCTTGCTTTCATCCCAATAGGGAGATGGACTTTCATTTAATTGCCTTATGTAGGAAACAGCACCTTCAATATCGCCTTGGTCAGTTCTTCCTTAGCACTGCTCTGAACTGTGACTTTTATATACTCCAGCATCTGGACAGGTGTTGAATGTCTAACTAAGTACCTTTTTAACTTAGTAGAGTCATATAGCATAGAAGCAGATTGTTCTGTCCACTATGTCTATACTGAGCAACAAACACCAAACTATACTAAAACCCATTTACTTACACTTGGTCCATAGCCTACTGTGTCCTGGAATTTTAAGTACTCATCCAAGGTAGACAAGCAGGATACTGGAAGATCGCAGCAAGCCAGGCAGCATCTGGAGGAAAGGAGAGGACCCTTCTTCAGGACTGGATGTGGGGGTAGGGGGAGCTGCAGACATAGGTGGGTGGGGATGGGGGTTAAGGTTTGGGGTGAAGGGTGTTAGCAGAATGGTGGTGATAGGTAGACACTGGTAGTAAGTACTCATCCAGATCCTCCCTAAATGTGTGGGAGTACTTGCCTCCAACACCCTCTCAGACAGCGTGTTCCATCTACCTAATGCCTTCTGGGTTAAAAGAAGAAGTTTCCTCAGATTTCCTCAACCATTTGTTCCTTAAATTTAAGCTAGCGCCCTCTGGTCTTAGACACATCTGCGATGGGGAAGAGATTCTCATGACCTACAGTCTATGGCGTCTCATAATTTTGTATATCTTAATCAGATCCCCTTGGAGCCTCCTGTGCCACAAGGCAAACAAATCCAGCCTATCTAGTCTTTCCTCATAACTGAGACTTCTCATCCTGGTGAATCTCCTCTATGCCCTCTCCAATGCAATCATAGTGTGGTGACCAGAACTACATAGCGTTCCATCTGTGGCCTAGTGAAGGTTTTAAAAATAAGACTTAAAATAAAATTTCCTTTTCCTTTATTCTTTGTCCCAGTTCTTGAAGACAAGCATCCTGCGTGCTTCCTTCACCATCCTGTCTACTTGTGCTGACACCTTCAGGGATCTATGGACTTTTACACTAATATCCCTTTGTTCTTCAGTTCTCCATAGGGATATGCCACGCAGTGTATATATCCTCCCTGTATTAGACATCCCAAAGTACGTAGTTGAAATGCATACATTAAACAGAGATCTCCACCTCCCTGTTAATTAACTGTGAAAGACCCTGAGGCAGTTTTAATCAGGAGCAAGTGAACATTCCAGGTATCCCAACCAATATTTATGCCTAAACTGACATAATCAAAAACAGATTATCCAATCATTACCACATTGTTGTTTATTTAAATACCTTTTGCGGTGGTATGTTAGTGTCCGGACCCTGAACTAGAAGGCCCAGGTTCAAGCCCCATTTGCTCCAAAGGTCTATAATAACAACCATGAACAGGTTGATTAGAAAACAGTCACATTGCTGTTTATTTGAGAGCACTTGTGGTGCAATGGTAGTGTCCCTATCTCTGAGCCAGGGGGCCCAGGTTCACTTCTGAGATGCCCAGTAGGTAAGTAATAACATCTCTGAACAAGTTGATTACTGTTTATGGGACTTTGTTGTGAACAACTTGGTTGCAGCCGTTTTGATATTACAACAATGCCTGATTAGAGAATTAATTAGCTGTAGAAGTGCATCCTGAGGTGGTGACTGGCGCTATGTATATAAGTGCAAGTTTGTTCTTGCTGTGAACCTATGGTCTGTGAACAGCAGAAGTTGGTAAATTTTGTGCAAAGTTCTTGGTTAATTGGCATGGAGATTCATAGTTTAGATTTTTAGAATACAAAGTGCAGGACTCAACATTCAGGCTCTTAGGTTAGAAGAGGTGCAGTGAGAATCACTACACAATTTAAAATGATTCTAATTTTGTATATAGGAGGACCTTGCTGCAGAGAAGAGAAAACAGGCAGTAGTAGAACAAGTGTTGGTGGATCAACTTTCCAGGTAAGAAAAAGTCTGCCTTGCTCTCAGAAAGACCTGGTAAGAATGTTTTTGACGTAGTATTGCTTTAACTAATAATTCTTTTCATGTCTTGCTCTGTGCTTTATCTACCTTCCATTACTGTGAAGGGATATTAATTCTGCTGCAGTTCAATTTAATCCTTTTAAATGTCTGTAGTAATGCTAGTGTGGGTACTTGTGAAAGATAAGTTGAAGTGGCTTTACCATGTGTACAAACACCCTAGAGTTTAAGATGGGTAACACATGCTCCTGTATATGCAGATAGGTATTTCACATTTTGTTGGAGCTGTAACACCAATGTGGTTAGCATTAATTTTTCAAAAATTTATTTATGGGATGTGGGTCTCTCTGGCAGGGGCAGCATTTATTGGCCATTTTTAAATGTCCTTGAGAAGATGGTTATTTTTGAGTAGAAATGAATGATTTGTAAACTGCTTCATTGCTGTGGGTCTAGAAGCCCAGGTAAGCCAGACTGGACAAGGATGGCACATCTCCTGCCCTAAGTCAAGGATGGTAATGAAGCAAAGGGATTTTTGCAACAACCTGGGACTATCTTTTCAGTCCAAATTTGTTTAATTAACAGAATTTAAATTCCACAGCTGCTGTGGTAGAATTTGTATTCTTAACTCTTAAATATTTATCCAAGTCTCTGGATTACTGCTTCATAACATATTCATAGCACATGGAATCCTACAGTGTGGGTACAGGTCATTCAGCCCAACAACTGCACACCAATCCTCCGAAGAGCATTCCATCCAGACCCATCCCCCAACCTTTCCCTGTGATCCTACATTTCCCATGGCTAACACACCTAGCCTACACATTCCTGAACACTATGGGTATTTAGCACAGCGAATCCACCTAACCTGCACATCTTTGGACTGTGGAAGGAAACCGGAGCACTCAGCGGAAACCCATGCAGGCACAAGGGAGAATGTCTGTCTGTGTGGAGTTTGCACAATCATCCGAGGTTAGAATTGAGCCCAGGTCTGTGGTGCTGTGAGGCAGCAGTGCTAAGCACTGAGCTACTGTGCCACCCATAATCATTCCACTGCTGTAGTTGTGTAGAAATATGTGATTAATATATCTCTCAAATCACTGTGCAATGCCTTTAACTTATTCAAACATCCCAAAGTGCTCTTTGACCGTAATCAGACTAAAATTGATATTGAACTATTTAATCTTAAGATAGGTAAAAGCTGGACCGAAAAGCATTTTAGCTTCTTAAAGAAGGATTTACAAGAATGGTTCCAACTGTGAAGGATTTCAATCACATGGATAGATTGGAAAAGTTGAGGTTGTACTTCCTTGGGGAAAAGAAGGTTGAGAGGTGATTTAATAGAAGTGCTCAAAATCATGAGGGGTCTAGATAGTGTGGACGGAGATATATTGTTCCCATTGGTGGAAGGGTCAAGAACCAGAGAGGACAGATTTAAAGTGACTGACAAAAGAACCGAAGGCAAAATGGGAAAAATGTTTTAAGCAACCAGTAGTTAGCATCCGGAATACACTGGCTGAGGATAGTGAAGGCAGGCACAATTGTGGTATCTGGAAGGGAGTTGGATAAGCAGGGCTACAGGTAGAATCTTAGATTGAGGGCCACCACGTGTACGTGATGAACTGAATGATTTCCTTGTCTCTGTAATTCTGATTCATAAAGGGAAAAAGACTGAGGTTTAGGAAAGAAACTTAAGTGCTTGAGATTTAGATAACCGAAGACGAAGCATCCAATGGTTTGGTGAAGGAGGTGTGTTGAGAAAAGATACCAGATTGGGGACCGCTTTTGGTAAAATTCTACTCCTGTAAATAGTTAGAAAGTGAACTTTCATAGGTATAAAGAGAATCAGAAATACTGTCAAAGTTACAATCCTGAAAAACCTGTAAGGTTTGGAGGAGTCGGGAGAGGAGTAGCAGTGTTGGAGATTACATCCAGAATGTTAATCAATTCTGAAATCCATTTCAACAGACTGTTAGACCATCTTTATTGTTGCACTCCAGATGTCAGTTGAAAGTCAGCTGTTTGTGATCCATATATGGTGTGATCTGGAAAGCCAGGTGACTCTTGAGAATAATTAAGAAAAAAAGCAAGAATTCAAAGCTTCTTTTGTTTCGGGAATTTTAAGTAAAGTTTGAGGTCTAAGATATTAACCATCATTAGTCTGTAAATTGCAGTTGTTGGTGGTATTCTTTGTAGTGTTTATTTGGCTGTTGCCCTGTATAATATGGTGGTATTGGTAGGAATGATCACTGCACAGTCAATGTAGGGACAAAATCCCTCCTTCACATTGAGGATATCCACTACCGTGTTGTATGGCAGTACCAGTGTGTTAAGTGAGTCTTTTAGACATAAGTGGATCTAGCATCTTAAAAGTGGGCATGCATGAGGTGCTGTGGGCCACTACTAGCAGCAGACAAGATAATAAAATGTGAGGCTGGATGAACACAGCAGGCCAAGCAGCATCTCAGGAGCACAAAAGCTGACGTTTTGGGCCTAGACCCTTCATCAGAGAGGGGGATGGGGTGAGGGTTCTGGAATAAATAGGGAGAGAGGGGGAGGCGGACCGAAGATGGAGAGAAAAGAAGATAGGTGGAGAGAGTATAGGTAGGGAGGGGATAGGTCAGTCCAGGGAAGACGGACAGGTCAAGGAGGTGGGATGAGGTTAGTAGGTAGACGGGGGTGCGGCTTGGGGTGGGAGGAAGGGATGGGTGAGAGGAAGAACAGGTTAGGGAGGCAGAGACAGGTTGGACTGGTTTTGGGATGCAGTGGGTGGAGGGGAAGAGCTGGGCTGGTTGTGTGGTGCAGTGGGGGGAGGGGACGAACTGATCTGGTTTAGGGATGCGGTGGGGGAAGGGGAGATTTTGAAACTGGTGAAGTCCACATTGATACCATTAGGCTGCAGGGTTCCCAGGCGGAATATAAGTTGCTGTTCCTGCAACCTTCGGGTAGCATCATTGTGGCATTGCAGGAGGCCCATGATGGACATGTCATCTAAAGAATGGGAGGGGGAGTGGAAATGGTTTGCGACTGGGAGGTGCAGTTGTTTATTGCGAACTGAGCGGAGGTGTTCTGCAAAGCGGTCCCCAAGCCTCTGCTTGGTTTCCCCAATGTAGAGGAAGCCACACCAGGTACAGTGGATGCAGTATACCACATTGGCAGATGTGCAGGTGAACCTCTGCTTAATGTGGAATATCATCTTGGGGCCTGTGATAGGGGTGAGGGAGGAGGTGTGAGGGCCAGTGTAGCATTTTCTGCGGTTGCAGGGGAAGGTGCCGGGTGTGGTGGGGTTGGAGGGCAGTGTGGAGCGAACAAGGAAGTCATGGAGAGAGTGGTCTCTCCGGAAAGCAGACAGGGGTGGGGATGGAAAAATGTCTTGGGTGGTGGGGTCGGCTTGTAGATGGCGGCAGTGTCGGAGGATGATGCATTGTACTCGGAGGTTGGTAGGGTGGTGTGTGAGAACGAGGGGGATCCTCTTTGGGCGGGAGTGGCGGGGGCGGGGTGTGAGGGATGTGTTGCGGGAAATACGGGAGACGTAGTCAAGGGCGTTCTCAATCACTGTGAGGGGAAAGTTGCGGTCCTTGAAGAACTTGGACATCTGGGATGTGTGGGAGTGGAATGCCTCATCGTGGGAGCAGATGCGGTGGAGGCGGAGGAATTGGGAATAGGGGATGGAATTTTTGCAGGAGGGTGGGTGGGAGGAGGAGTATTCTAGGTAGCTGTGGGAATCGGTGGGCTTGAAATGGAATACCAGTCACGATTGGACATAGAGCAGTTTTTCCGCCGTCTTCGCCTCCATGCCTACTTCTTCAACCGGGAGCCTAACCCTCCCTCCACTGACCCCTTCACCCGCTTCCAACACAAGTCCTCCTCCTGGACACCACCCCCAGGCCTCCTACCCTTCCTTGACCTCTTCATCTCCAACTGCTGTCGAGACATCAACCGCCTCAACCTCTCCACCCCTCTCACCCACTCCAACCTCTCTCCCGCAGAACGGGCAGCCCTCCGCTCCAACCCCAACCTCACCATCAAACCCGCAGACAAGGGTGGCGCAGTGGTAGTATGGCGCACTGACCTCTACATCGCCGAGGCCAGACGCCAACTCTCCGACACCACCTCCTACCGCCCCCTCGATCATGACCCCACACCTAAGCACCAAACCATCATCTCCAACACCATTCATGACCTCATCACCTCAGGGGACCTCCCACCCACAGCCTCCAACCTCATTGTTCCCCAACTCCGCACGGCCCGTTTCTATCTCCTTCCCAAAATCCACAAACCTGCCTGCCCTGGTCGACCCATCGTCTCAGCCTGCTCCTGCCCCACTGAACTCATCTCCACCTATCTGGACTTCATTTTCTCCCCTTTGGTCCAGGAACTCCCTACCTACGTCTGTGACACCACCCACGCCCTCCACCTCCTCCAGGACTTCCAATTCCCTGGCCCCCAAGACCTCATCTTCACCATGGACATCCAGTCCCTATACACCTGCATTCCGCATGCAGATGGCCTCAAGGCCCTCCGCTTCTTCCTGTCCCGCAGGCCCGACCAGTCCCCCAACACCGACACCCTCATTCGCCTAGCCGAACTCGTCCTCACCCTCAACAACTTCTCTTTTGACTCCTCCCACTTCCTACAGACTAAGGGGTGGCCATGGGCACCCGCATGGGCCCCAGCTATGCCTGCCTCTTTGTAGGTTACGTTGTACAGTCCCTCCTCCGCACCTACACAGGCCCCAAGCCCCACCTCTTCCTCCGGTACATTGATGACTGTATTGGCGCCACCTCTTGCTCCCCAGAGGAGCTCGAACAGTTCATCCACTTTACCAACACCTTCCACCCCAACCTTCAGTTCACCTGGGCCATCTCCAGCACATCCCTCACCTTCCTGGACCCCTCAGTCTCCATCTCAGGCAACCAGCTTGTAACTGATGTCCATTTCAAGCCCACCGACTCCCACAGCTACCTAGAATACACTTCCTCCCACCCACCCTCCTGCAAAAATTCCATCCCCTATTCCCAATTCCTCCGCCTGCGCCGCATCTGCTCCCACGATAAGACATTCCACTCCTGCACATCCCAGATGTCCAAGTTCTTCAAGGACCGCAACTTTCCCCCCACAGTGATCGAGAACGCCCTTGACCGCATCTCCTGTATTTCCCGCAACACATCTCTCACACCCCGCCCCCGCCACAACCGCCCAAAGAGGATCCCCCTCATTCTCACACACCACCCCACCAACCTCCGGATACAACGCATCATCCTCCGACACTTCCGCCATCTACAATCTGACCCCACCACCCAAGACATTTTTCCATCCCCTCCCCTGTCTGCTTTCCGGAGAGACCACTCTCTCCATGACTCCCTTGTTCGCTCCACACTGCCCTCCAACCCCACCACACCCGGCACCTTCCCCTGCAACCGCAGGAAATGCTGCACTTGCCCCCACACCTCCTCCCTCACCCCTATCACAGGCCCCAAGATGATATTCCACATTAAGCAGAGGTTCACCTGCACATCTGCCAATGTGGTATACTGCATCCACTGTACCCGGTGTGGCTTCCTCGACATTGGGGAAACCAAGCGGAGGCTTGGGGACCGCTTTGCAGAACACTTCTGCTCAGTTCGCAACAAATAACTGCACCTCCCAGTCGCAAACCATTTCCACTCCCCCTCCCATTCTTTAGATGACATGTCCATCATGGGCCTCCTGCAATGCCACAGTGATGCTACCCGAAGGTTGCAGGAACAGCAACTCGTATTCCGCCTGGGAACCCTGCAGCCTAATGGTATCAATGTGGACTTCACCAGTTTCAAAATCTCCCCTTCCCCCAACGCATCCCTAAACCAGACCAGTTCGTCCCCTCCCCCCACTGCACCACACAACCAGCCCAGCTCTTCCCCTCCACCCACTGCATCCCAAAACCAGTCCAACCTGTCTCTGCCTCCCTAACCTGTTCTTCCTCTCACCCATCCCTTCCTCCCACCCCAAGCCGCACCCCCATCTACCTACTAACCTCATCTCACCTCCTTGACCTGTCCGTCTTCCCTGGACTGACCTATCCCCTTCCTACCTATACTCTCTCCATCTTCGGTCCGCCTCCCCCGCTCTCCCTATTTATTCCAGAACCCTCACCCCATCCCCCTCTCTGATGAAGGGTCTAGGCCCGAAACGTCAGCTTTTGTGCTCCTGAGTTGCTGCTTGGCCTGCTGTGTTCATCCAGCCTCACATTTTATTATCTTGGATTCTCCAGCATCTGCAGTTCCCATTATCTCTGATACTAGCAGCAGACACGTTGCATTCAACAACAATCTGTAAAGTCGTGCCCTGGAATATTCCCCACTGTACCATTGTCATCAAATCTGGTACAATTAAGGATGCAGGAGGTATCAACTTGGTGAAGCTACAATACAGGACTACTTGCATGCCAGATGACACAAGCAGCAAATGATAGATAGGCTAGGTTATTCCACAACCAGTAGATCAGATCTACGCTCTGCAACCCCACCGCATCTTGTCATGAGTGGTGGTGGATAATTAAACTGCTAACAAGTTGTTATACACATATATCTCCATTCTCAGTGATGGGAGAGCTCAGCATGTCAGTGCAAAAGATGAGGCCCAAACCTTTGTATCCATCTTCAGTCAGAAGTGCTGAGTGGATGACCTACCCTGGCCTCCACTGAATGGCATTTGTGTTGCTGGGGACAGTGTTCAGCAAATTTGACTTAGTCCATGTCTAGAAATAGCTGAAGACATTCAATGCTTCAAAGGTCATGGGATCTGCTAACATTATGACAATAATACTGAAAATTTAGAGTCATAGAGTTGTACAGCTTCCAGTATTTCCATACTGATTGGATATCCTAAAGTGATCTAGTCCCATTTGCCTGCATTTGGCCCATATCTGTCTAAACCCTTCCTATTCTTATACCCATCCAGATGCCTTTTAAATGTTGTAATTGTATCAGCCTCCTTCGTCTGGCGCACACGCGCACACACCACGATCTACTTGAAAAAGTTGCCTCTCAGGTCCCTTTTAAATCTTTCCCCTTTCACCTTAAAGTTGTGCAGTCTAGTTTTGTGTTTCAGAAAATGTCTTGTCCCTAACCAAGTTATTACTGCACACCTTTGGCACTGATGTGTGTACAGAAGTGTGGGAAATTGCCAGTCTATGTCCTGCATACAAAATGCAGGACAAATTCAACCCAGCACAAAGTAAGATGGTTGAGGTTGTTGGAATCCAAACACCTCACCTCGAGATATCACTGCAGGAGTTCCTCAGGGGAGTACCCTAGGCCCAATCATCTTCAGCTGCTTCATCAGAGACCTTCCCTCCATCACACAGTCAGGTGTGGTGATGTTTGCTGATTACATGTTAGGCCAGTCAATGACGCCTCGACCCACATCATGTAACCAAATAAAATATTTTGAAGATTATATATTTTTGAAAGTTTTTTAATCCTTCACAATATCATTTGGATAGTTTGTCTACAAAACAATAAGCCACATTTTATCCTTTCTTTTAATTTTCCTCTAAATTTCTTAGTTTTTCTCATGTGCTTCACCCTCACTCCCTTCTTTCCATTTTGATCCATCAACTAACTTTGTGGTGACCCCATTCAATTTTCGCTTTCCTGATTTACTTAATTATGACCCTAAATGGTCATAAATGATTCTTCAATGTTTCTTTACATTATAGCCACAATTTTAATAAAAATTATTGATGAATTATCAAGCCACTGTAACATGAGTGTTTTCTTTCAATAAAGGGCAGTCATCAGTGACCCTGGACAAGATGTAGGCACCACCGATCTGAGTCAGCAACAAACTATTCTTCCTGGGCTTGGCTCTGCACCCCTGCGCTTTAAAAGTAGAAAATTACATCAAACTAGGTATGCGTTTATGGAATGTTTTAAGACTGCCTTAAATTGTTTACATATGCTAATTGTGAATGTCACGCATGGCTTAGTGGTAGCACTCCCATCCCTCAGTCAGGAAGTGTGAGGTCAAGTCCCACGCCAGGGATTTGAGCACATAATCTAGGCTCGCACATTGTGCTATGCTGACGGAATTCTATGGTGAGGTACTGTCTTTTGTAGGTGTTAAGCCAGAGTCTTCATGAAAACTTCTGAAATGGAAATTAAAATATCCCATGATAGTACTTTCCATAACAAGCAAATCAAACAGATCAGCTGGTCATTATCACATTGCTGTTTCTGGGATCTTGCTGTGTGCAAATGATTTCCTTCATTACAATGGTGGCTATGCTCAAAAACAGAAGTGTTTAATTGACTGTTAGGTTTTTTGATACCTTCTGAGATTGACCAAGACAAGTCCAACAGGAATGTTGTCAGAGAACCATATAAGCAGATATTAGGACACAGCTCAGACAGAGATAGGTTTTTCTTAAATGTCTTGAAAGAAGTCATAGAGATAGTCATAGAGATATACAGCAGGAAACAGACCCTTTGGTCCAATTTGTCCATGCTAACCAGATATCCTAAATAAGTCCAGTCCCATTTGCCAGCATTTAGCTTATATCCTTCTAACCCATTCCTATTCACATACCCATTTAGATATCTTTTACATGTTGTAATTGTACCAACCTCCACAACTTCCTCTGGCAACTCATTCCATAGATGCACCACCATCTGTGTGAAAAGGTTGCCCTTTGGGTCCCTTTTAGATCTTTTCCCTCTCACCTTAAACCTATGCCCTCTAGTTTTGGACTCCCCTACCATGGGGAAAAGACCTTGGTTTTTCACCCTACCCATGCTTGTTATGATTTTATAAACCTTTGTAAGGTCACCCCTCGGTCTCCGACACTCCAGGGAAAATAGCCTCAGACCAGTCAGCCTGTCCCTATTGTTTAAACCGTCCAGCCCTGGCAACATCCTTGTTAATCTTTTCTGAACCCTTTCATGTTTCACAATATCTTTCCATTAGCAGGGAGACCAGAACTGCATGTAGTATTCCAATAGTGGCCCGACAAATGTCCTGTACAGCTGCAACATGACGTCCTAACTCCTATACTCAAAGCTCCGACCAGTAAAGGCAAGTTTACCAAACACCACCTTCACTATCCTATCTAACTGTGACTCAACTTTCAAGGAACTAAGAACTGGCGCTCCAAGGTCCCTTTGTTCAGAAACATGTCCCAGACCTTACCATTAAATGTATAATACCTGCCCTGATGTGCCTTTCCAAGTGCAGCACCTCACATTTATCTGAATTAAACTCCATCTGCCACTTGTTCTTGATTAATCCCTGCCTCTCCAAATGCAGATTAATCTGTCCCTCAGAATTGCTTCAAATAGTTTCTTCACCGCTGAATTTGATGAACTGGCCTGTAGTTTTTTTGCTTTATCCCTTCATCCCTTCCTGAATAATGATACAACATTTGCTGCCTGGTGAAAGAAGTAAAGATGAAGAAAGATTTAGAAAATTCTAGTGTTTAGGGCTCAGGTGGCTGAAGATCTGGCCACTCTGAAGTAATGATATCTGGGAATGCTCAAGAGGGCAGAGCTGTTGGGATGATGATTTCTCCTAAAACACTCACAAATGTGAATTAATAGTGACACCACTTCATGATTGTGAGATAATGCTACAGCCTGAATTCCATCATTGCTTGCATTCTCATTTAGACAGTAGAATTTCTGGCTCAACCCCTCAGTCAGCAGTGATGCTAACTCCAGGGGAGATGTGAGGAATGCAGATAACCCTGTGGCCATTTTCAGGAAGAAAAATAGAGTCATGTTCCCCAAAATGGCAATTAAGGTTATTGTACAAGAGTGTAATTACAAATCATGCATCACTAACTAACTTCTCCCTCTGCTCCATATGATCTCAGTACACTCAGAAACATGGGGCTTCCAAAAACTGGGAAAAAACCGCTATGTATTGGACTGGCCCCAAAGGTCAAAGGATGATTTCTCCCTGTTCCTCTGGTGTTATAAATAACGCTCAAGTTTGGTTTGCTTACACAAATTAAAATTGGCAAATTTCCTTCCCTGAAGGACATGTGTGAACCAGATGGGATTTTTACAACAATCTGTAATAATCACTGTTAGATTAGTTTTTAATTCCAGATTTTGTTGAATTAAAATTTCACCATCTGCAATGGTGAGCCCATGCTCCCAGAACAACATCCAGGAGTTCTGGATTGCTAGTCCAGTGATATTACCACGACAATACTACCACCATTTCAATCTCCTTCTCATGCACTTATCCAGGTTCCCATAATTTATATCCAAGTTATCCGCCTCAATTACTACCTGTGGTAATGAGTCCCATATTGTATCCGCTCTCTTGAGCAAAGAGATTTCTCCTGAATCCACGATTGGATTTATCTTTAATATTTATTGCCTTAATAGGGTAAAAACAAGTTCAACATTGACCGAAAATGTGCTGTCAAACAAGCTGCGCTTTGATGCCCGGATTATTTCAAGGTATATTATCTTATCAGATTTAAGTGTTTTTTAAGTGTGTGTGTTTATGTGCGTGTGTGTCTCCTATATCTATATTGTATGTGCTGATATTTTCAAAGAATGTGAACACCAACCTAAGCAAGAGTTGTATGCTATTTTGGGAGTATTGGATAAATAAATTAGGTTGACCAGAATAGCCTCCCTCATCATGAAGGAAGGGAATGGATTAGACAGAAACTGTTTTGTAATTGAGGAGAATAGAATGCGATTCAGATGGAAATTGTTTGGGACAAAAAGCACAAGAAACGTTTTATCTAAAAAGAAACTGATCTAATGTTTCTGAGTTGAATGTCCTCTTCATAAATTGCCTAGAGTCTACACAAGGACGTAGACAGGTTAGAAAGGTTAAATGAGGGGGGAGAATGTCTTAATATAAAATATAATGTGGGAAAATGTGAGGTTATGCACTTTGGTAGGATAGGTAGAAGAGCTGGATGTTATTTTAATGGGGAAACTGCAAAAAAAGCTCTGAAACAGATAAATTTGGGGCTCCATAATGTGAATCACAAAAAGTTTACATCCAAGTTCGGTGGTTAATAGCAGAGGCAAACAGATTGTTGGTCTTTGTTTCAAAGGCAATGGAGTCTGAAATGGGAGAGATACTGAACAAATATTTTGCACAGTTTCTCTTTGGATAAGACATTTCTTGTGCTCTCTTTCCCAAATATCTTTCATTTGACTCTCATTCTAGTCTCCTCAATTACTGGAAACAGTTTTTACATAACATGTTCCCTTCCTTCATGTTGAGTATTCATTGTAAAGAAAGACATGGAGGCTAGGGAACTTAGGGAAATAAATATCAATATCTTAGTAACAGTCCACATTACGGAAGAGGATGTGTTTGAGGTCTCAAACACACAAAGGTGGATGTATCTCTGGGGCCTAATCACGTTATCCCAGGATGTTGTGCGAAGCTAGGGAAGAAATTGCAGAGCTACTAGCAGAGATGTTTCTATCATCTACAGTCATAGGTGAGATTCTGGAGGCTGGCCAATGTTGTGCCTTTATTTAAGAAAGGCTGTAAGGAGAAGCCTGGGAACTATAGGCCAGTGAGTCTGATATCAGTGATGGGTGAGTTCTTGGAGAGGATTCTAAGAGATAGGATTTATGTGCAATTGGAGAGGCAAGGACTGTTTAGGAATAGACAGCAAAGCTTTGAGCTTGAAAATTGTATCTCACAAAGTTGATTGAATTTTTTTGAGGATGTGACCAAAAAGATAGATGAGGGCAGAGCAGTATATGTTGTCTACATGGACTTTAGTAAAGCCTTTGACAAGGTTCTGCTTGGTAGACTGGTTAGTCAAGTTAGATCACATGGAATTCAGGGAGAGGTTGCCAATTGGACACAGAATTAGCTTGACAGTAGGAGACAGAGGGTGCTGGTGGAGGGTTGTTTTGCAGACTGGAGCCCTGTGACCAGTGATGTTCTGCAGGGATCAGTGCTGGGTTTACTATTGTTTGTTATTTATATAAATAATTTGGATGAGAAGTTAGGAGGTATGGTTAATAGGTTTGCAGATGACACCAAAATTGGTAGTATAGTTAACAGTGAAGCAGGTTATCTAAAGTTACAAAGGGGCCTTGATCAATTCAGCCAATGGGCTGAGGAGTGGCAGATGGAGTTTGATTTGAATAAATGTGAGGTATTACATTTAGATAAAATGAACAAGGGCAGGATTTGTACAGTTAATGTTAGGGCCCTGGGTAGTGTTGTCAAACAGCGAGAACTAGAGTTTGAGGGACATAGTTCTTTGAAATTTGTGTCACAGGTAGATGGGGTGGTTAAGGAGGCATTTAACACTTTAACCTTCATTGCTTAGACCATTGAGTATAGGAGTTGGGACGTCATGTTGAGGTTGTACAGGACTTTGGTGAGGCCACTTTTGGAATAGTGTGTACAGTTTGAGTCACCCTGCTATAGGAAGGATATTGTTAAATTGGAGAGGGCTCAGAAAAGATTTACCAGGAGGTTGCCAGGAATGGATGGGTTTACATTATAAGGAGAGGCTCGATAGGCTGGGACTATTTTCACTGGAGCGTAGGAGGTTGATGGGTGACCTTTGTAGAGGTTTACAAGATCATCAGGAGCATAGATAAGGTGAATAGCAAAGGTCTTTTTCCTAGGAAAGGGGAGGTTCAAAACTAGAAGGCGTAGGTTTAAGTTGAAACGGGAAACATTTCAAGCAGAGGTTGGTGTGTAAATGGAACAAGCTGCCAGAGCAAGTGGTGGAGACAGGTAATAAAATGTGAGGCTGGATGAACACAGCAGGCCCAGCAGCATCTCAGGAGCACAAAAGCTGATGTTTCGGGCCTAGACACTTCATCAGAGAGGGGGATGGGGTGAGGGTTCTGGAATAAATAGGGAGAGGGGGGAGGCGGACCAAAGATGGAGAGAAAAGAAGATAGGTGGAGAGAGTATAGGTAGGAAGGGGATAGGTCAGTCCAGGGAAGACGGACAGGTCAAGGAGGTGGGATGAGGTTAGTAGGTAGGAGATGGAGGTGCGGCTTGGGGTGGGAGGAAGGGATGGGTGAGAGGAAGAACAGGTTAGGGAGACAGAGACAGGTTGGACTGGTTTTGGGATGCAGTGGGTGGAGGGGAAGAGCTGGGCTGGTTGTGTGGTGCAGTGGGGGGAGGGGACGAACTGGGCTGGTTTTGGGATGCGGTGGGGGAAGGGGAGATTTTGAAGCTGGTGAAGTCCACATTGATACCATTGGGCTGCAGGGTTCCTAAGCGGAATAGGAGTTGCTGTTCCTGCAACCTTTGGGTGGCATCATTGTGGCACTGCAGGAGGCCCATGATGGACATGTCATCTAAAGAATGGGAGGGGGAGTAGAAATGGTTAGCAACTGGGAGGTGCAGTTGTTTATTGCGAATCGACCGGAGGTGTTCTGCAAAGCGGTCCCCAAGCCTCTGCTTGGTTTCCCCAATGTAGAGGAAGCCACACCGGGTACAGTGGATGCAGTATACCACATTGGCAGATGTGCAGGTGAACCTCTGCTTAATGTGGAAAGTCATCTTGGGGTCTGGGATAGGGGTGAGGGAGGAGGTGTGGGGGCAAGTGTAGCATTTCCTGCGGTTTCAGGGGAAGGTGCCGGGTGTGGTGGGGTTGGAGGGCAGTGTGGAGCGAACAAGGGAGTCACGGAGAGAGTGGTCTCTCCGGAAAGCAGACGAGGGTGGGGATGGAAAAATGTCTTGGGTGGTGGGGTCGGATTGTAGATGGCGGAAGTGTCAGAGGATGATGCGCTGTATCCGGAGGTTGGTGGGGTGGTGTGTGAGAACGAGGGGGATCCTCTTTGGGCGGTTGCAGCGGGGACGGGGTGTGAGGGATGTGTCGCGGGAAATGCGGGAGACGCGGTCAAGGGCGTTCTCGACCACTGTGGGGGGAAAGTTGCGGTCCTTGAAGAACTTGGACATCTGGGATTGCGGGAGTGGAATGCCTCATCGTGGGAGCAGATGCGGTGGAGGCGGAGGAATTGGGAATAGGGAATGGAATTTTTGCAGGAGGGTGGGTGGGAGGAGGTGTATTCTAGGTAGCTGTGGGAGTCGGTGGGCTTGAAATGGACATCAGTTACAAGCTGGTTGCCTGAGATGGAGACTGAAGGGTCTAGGCCCGAAACGTCAGCTTTTGTGCTCCTGAGATGCTGCTGGGCCTGCTGTGTTCATCCAGCCTCACATTTTATTATCTTGGATTCTCCAGCATCTGCAGTTCCCATTATCACTGGTGGAGACAGGTACTATTACAACACTTAAAAGGCATTTGGATGGGTATTTGAATAGGAAGGGTTTAGAGGGATATGAGCCAAATGCTGTTAAATGGGACTAGGTCAGATTGGGATATCTGGTTGGCACGGATGAATTGGGTGAATGGTCTGTTTCTGTGCTGTATCTGTATCTGACTAATATCTAGAATGAGCAGATTGTCTTATGAGGGTAGGTTAGACAGGCTTGGCCTGTATCCTCTGCAGTTTAGCAGAGTCACAGTTAACTTAGTTGAAACATATAAGATCCTGAGGGAATGTAACAGTGAATGTAAAAGCGAAATGTTTTCCCTCGTGGGATAATCTAGAACTAAGGGCCATAGTTCAAATATAAGAGGGGACCCACTTAACACAGCAGAGGAGATTTGTTTTGTGTGAGTTGAGTCTTTGGAATCCCCTTCCTCAAAAGGCAATGAATGTAGAATCCTTAGAAAATTTAAGGCATGTGTAGATAAATTCTTGCATTGCCAAAGGGGATGAAAGATTATTGGAGGTTTCAGAAGGTAGACTTGGGTTCAAAATGAGATCAACCATGATCAGATTGAATGAATGACAGAGCAGGCTCGAAGGACCAAATGGCAACCCTTGTTCGATGTTCAAATGTTCATTGCACGGTTGAAGAACCTGCCTACTTTGTATGCACTCTTTCTTTAAACAGGAATGGACGCGATGCATGCAGAGAACTAATTGGTTTCTTCTTTGCATTTGACAAGTCTGTTACAGTATATGAACATCGTCACTTCGGGAAAAACAGGTATGTCTCCTCCTATCGGACACAGTAAATAAACATTTGGAGCCACAATTATACTGAATAATCAACTCCTCCTAAATCTCATGTTTTTAACTCCGATTGGATGTTGCACAAGTGTGTCTGACCTGTATTGTTGGTGATCCACTTCAGTCTGTCTGGGGATGCGTCTGGTTTGTTTTTCTCATTTTGGCCCATGCAGTTTACGTGTTCATCCATGACAAATATCTGAGATTGCATTTTAAAAAAATTTCTGAAGTTGCACAGCAATCAAATACTTTGCTACAATTGATAGAGTAGGCAAAATTGTTGTGATTCAAGCTTTACTGGAAAAACAGTTCATATTTTTGTATACAAATTAGCACCTTTCACAACCTTAGGATGTCCCAAAACACTTCATAGCCAATTAAGTAATTTTGAAGTGCATGCATTGTTTTTGGGGAGCCCTGGCAACAATTTCTAACATCTGTATTAATGATTGACATTCAGTAATAAATGCTGGTCAAGAGACTGAGAGACCCCCTGCTTTTCAAAATTGTGATTTGTGCTCTTTTACAATCACTTCAGGCAGCAGACAGGCTGTTGGCTTAACACCTCATTTGAAACTTGGCACATTTGACAGTACTCCCCACACACAGTGCTGCACTGCAGTCTCAGCCCATATTTACTCTTGGATTCCTTGGAAGAACACTCTGAGCAGATTCAGACTCTGAAAACAGCATAAAAAATTGAAAGAACAGTGGATGCTGTAAGTCAGGAATAAAAACAAAGTTGCTGGAAAAACTCAGCAAGTCAGGCAACATCTGTGAAGGGAAAAACTGAGTTAACGTTTAGGAAATCTTCTAAGGAAGGGTCACCAGACCCGAAATATTAACTCTGTTTTTCCCTTCACAGATGCTGAGCTTTTCCAGCAACTCTGAGAACAGCATGCCTACACTGAACCAGAGTTGATTCAAGTGTTTTTTTTCCCAATGTTGAACACAAAAGACAGTTGCAAGAGACTGAACCTATCTAGAGAAACCCCCATGCTGAATATTCAAAATAATCTGTGATACTGTGCTCTGGGCAAACAATCCACCTTTCATTTGTTTTTGGATAATGACGTTGATCTTCACAACTTACGGCGATCTTCACTATTTAGGCCTACCTCACTTCAGATGATTAAAACAACACATATTTTCAAGCAGGAGAGGTGGTGATGCTGTAGAAGGGCAAAGGCAGCAAATGCACGGGAAGACCTTTTTTGCGTATTCTCCTCTAAGTCTGTTATGGACCAGACCAAACTTCTTTCAAAAAAATCAAAGGGATAGCCCAGATCTTAACTTTTATCTTGTTTAAAGACGTGTAAGGTGCTGTGTCCCAAATGTAATTCAATTAGTTCTACTACTTGGCTTTAAGGAAAACCATATTTTATTCCTTCTCTATAGTTAAAATACAAACAAAAGAAAGAAGAATTTGGATAACTTAACTCTATCAGGAAGCTTACCAGAATAATATGTTATCTAACTGTTAATCAACAACTGTTCCAATACAGTAACATCCCATAAATACATCCTTGGCAAGGCGAAGCCAGTAAAACAAATTGTCTCACATGCGATTCTGGCAGCAGAAAGAGAAAATTCCAACTTTTTTCTGTAACAGAGAGAAATGGATGACAGCTTAAAAATCCCAACTACTACTGAAATCTAAACTAAAACCCTGGTTCTGTGGGAGCCTGATTGCATCCCTTCAAGTTGCTTCTATTGTTCCAACTTTAAAAAGAAACAAGGCCTCGCAAGCAGTTTACTTTATGGGCTTTGACTGGACAGCTTGGTGTCTATGGCTCAAAACCTCTCTTTTTAAAAAAAAACTCCCAGACAAAATAAACTTCTTAAAGCCACAGTATCATCATAGGCCACACTTGGAACTATCTCATTGTTCCTTTAGTATTGCTGTGTCAAAATCTGGAACTCCTTCCCGAATAGCACAGTGAGTGTACCTACACCCCAAGAATTGCAATGCTTCAGGAGGATTACTCACCACCAACTTATTAAGGGCGATTAGGCCAAAATTTATTGTCTAATACTAACTGGTGTTGCTTGTTTTCCTTGCAATTTACCCCTGGAATCTTTTATGATTGGAAACAAGGCACACGGATGATCTGTCACATGTTCCCTTTGAACTGTGTTACATAGAAAGGGTGTGGCTTCATCTTGCATTCCTAAAAAGTAGAAACATTTCTCAAAGGCTGTAAAGACGTATTGACAGTTAGCAGTGACCTGTATGTTTAGACTTGGCTTTGATAATGGTGTTCCTTTAACTTTGACTTCCTTAAAGTAAAAATGGGGTTTTCTTTCAGGACAAAAGCATTGCCATTCATTCAAAGGGGCATTTACTGTCATCAACATGGTAGGCGAAAGAGAAGACAGTATGATGTTGGAGATTTCAATGTGGTATGTAACAGAATTTCAGAACGTTACAGCACAGAAACAGATTATCACCTCTACAATAATTATAATGTCATCTCCCCTTTTCCAGTTCATGCTGCAACGTAGTTATACTAATTCTGTTTTCAAGTAGCTGTCCAGTTCCTTTTGAAAATAATCGTTGCTTCAACAATGGTTTTACGGCAGATAATTCCATGTTTTGGCTTATGTGACTTTTAAAATCTCTCCTTATCCCTGGCGCTATCCCAGTGATTTCATACTGTATCTCTTCCACTGCCTTGCTGTTATTTGCATTGATATGAATAGTGCTCCATCTCCAGGCTAAATAAGAAATAAAGTCTTAAACTGCTCCTGGCATAACTTGAAACACTTTATAGCCACTTTATTTGAAACTGCATGGCTAACTGGAGCATTGAATGCATGCAGGAAGCTCTCACAATGTGATCATAGTGATTTAATCTATTTCAGCAACAAGTGTCGAAACATGAAGTATAGGCCAGGACACTTGGAGTAACCTCTCTTCAAAATTATGTCATTGGGACTTTTGGGTTGACCTGAGAGGACTGATAGGGTTGCAGAAGAGGGGTCCAGACCCAAAACATCAGCTTTCCTGCTCCTCTGATGCTGCTGTGTTCATCCAGGTCTACACCTTGTTTTCTAGGGTTGCACCTTGTTTTGTGTATAAGGTGTTAACTTTTTAAATTCCTTTATTTTCTGTGCCAGGGTGCAAATCTAACCTTCCTGACTTCACAGCATGTTGGTCTTCCGGCAAGTATCCAAGAGAAACGGTTATTAATTTTACGGATCATTGAAATTGATGAAATTGCAAAGCACTCATTGCTGTAAGTATTTGAAGAACCGCTTGTTATCTTCTGCCTTTTTAAAAAATTTCAATAAAGGAGTAATAAGTCATGAAGATAGATAAAGTGAACTCCTCAGATGGTTTTAAGAAGGCTTAAGAATGGGGAAATGACTGTCTGCAGGATAGAATCCAAATTTGATCACCAAAATAGGTAAGCTCTCTGTCACATAACTGAAGAGTCATGGAGCTGCAACAGTAACTCTGTCTAGATAGAGTTGTTCCCTTTTAAAGGCTTTCCTTAAAACCTCCCTGTAAGCACCCCAAGTCTTAAGTCACATGACATCGCATTAGAGTCTAACAGATATATTTGAAATCACAAGCTTTCAGAGCGCTGCTCCTTCTTCAGGTGACTTCACCCATAATGTAAGAAACTAGACAAAGATATTGTGGTATTGAAAAATCCAGCACACATTTATCACAACTAATTAATACTGAGTACAGTAGTTTCATTGGCATGGATGTGTCCTGGTGTCTAAGCTAGTATGTCACAATACACCCCCAGTAGTCTAGTAAGTAACAACGTACTTCCAGTAGAGTGTCATGCTTCAGATGGTCCAATATAAGATAGAACATGAGATCTTTAAGCACTTGGGTCACATACTGTAGTGTGATGATTGTATCATGAGCATGACTTAAAAGTGTGCTGACCACATCACATAACACAACATTCAGGCAAAGATATGGACTTCAGCATGGATACCTGTGTTATACTATGCAGATAGAAGAAGGCAGCCTTGATAGTGAATATGGGGTTTGAAACTCCTCTAGGAGTTAAATAGGATGCTCAGGTTCACTGTGTTATATTGTGTTTTTAATGTAGAAAACCAAGCCACGGTGTTGCAGAAGTAGATTTGACCCTTGTAACACAATTGTAAGGTTACTGGGCTTCTGAATTACTAGGCCAGACTAATGCAGCTGGAGAAATTATAATTCAATAAGTTAATAAGTATTGAATAAGATGATAGTCTAATTAATAATCATAAATTGATCAAATTATTGTAAAAGCGATCCTTAATTGTTGTAAAAATCCATCTGGTACACTAATGTCCTTCAGGGGAGAAATCTGCCATGTTTATCCTGTCTGGCCTATATGTGGTTGCAGAATCACAGTGATGTGGTTGATTTTTCTTTCCCTCTGAGATCCAGTATTAAGTCAGAGTTGCATTAATCTGGTTAAGGAAAATCTCTGTGTGTGTGCCTATACTGCTTTGACTGCAGCGCATTAAGAAGGTCGCTTACAATTTCTCAAGAGATGCTGGGGTGGGAAATGAAAACTCCCATGAAAAAAGTTCAAAAGAGATGAGCTCCACACTGTTATCTCTAAAAGAAGCAGCCGTAGTGAGGATTACTATTACATTTAGTAGCTAGCATATGGGAGATCTTATGGTGGAGTGGGAGGCTACCCAGCATCAGAAGCTAGGGCCTCAAGTCCCACTCTAGGACTTGATGGCCACAGAAGATGCATTTATGATACATTGAAATGCCATAGAACCATAAAGATGGGTCACTCAGATGGGCTGACCAGAGGTAAATGGAATTTAATCTTGAAAAGATAATGCATTTTTGGTGTACTGATGAGGTGAGGGAGGAAAAGTTTGATGGGAGGACACTAGAAAGCACAGAGGATCAAAGGGCTCTTTGTGTGCATGTCCATAGATCTTGAACACAGCAGGATATGGTGATAAGGTGTTCAAGCAGGCATACTTGCTCTTATTAGGCAAGGCATTGAATATGAGATCGAGAAGGGTATGATGGAGCTGTATATAATGTTAGGCCACAGTTGGAGTACTGTGTGCAGTTCTGATCACTGCAGGAAGGACATCACTGCATAGAAAGGGTACAAAGGAGATTCATCAGGACAGTGCCTGCACTGGAGCGATTCAAGTATGAAGAAAATCTAGATAGGCTGGGGTTATTTTCCTTAGGGCAGGGAAGGTTAAAGGGGACTTGATTGTGATGTACAAAGTTCTGAGTGGAATTGATGGACTAGATAGGCAAACGATTTTCCTCTTGGTAGAGGAGTCAGTAACCAGGGGCACAGCTTTAAGGTAAGAAGCAACAGGTTTAGAGGGAAAATGGGGGTAAAGTACTTTTCACACAAAGGATTGTAGATTTCTAGAACTCACTGCCGAAAAGATGGTAAGTTGGGAGCTCTATTTAGATGAGCACTTGAAACAGCACACAAGGCTACAGGCTAAGTCCTCGGAAATGGGATTACAATAGGTAGATGTTTGATCATGGGCATGATGGCCTGAAGGGCCTTGTTCTATGCTGTAAAACCTGTATGACTGTAAGATTCAGATTGAGTATCAACTGGTAAGTCCTCCCAACACACACACACCACTTGCAGGTGGTAAGAACAGGGGATTCCTGGCCAGCAATCCTGGGAAGGCAGTGGCAAACCACTGCAGGATCTTGCCAAACATAACAAGCACCGATACAGAAGTCTACAAAAATATCAAATTACTGTGGATGCTGAAGATCAAAATTTAAAAACAAAGTGCTGGAGAACCTCAGCAAATCTGGCAGCATCTGTGGAGGGTGAAAGAGAATTAACATTTCATAACCAATAATGACTCTTCTTCAGAACTCCAAAGAAGACTCTTAAATTCTGAACCAGTGTCATCCCCCTCGCCCTCAATCCCTCACCACGTGTACTGCCAGACCTGTTACAGACTTCCTCTCCTATAATCCAGAGCATGTACCTGGAGAGACAAAATGTGCACTAAAATATGAAGAATCATTTTGAACTGCAGGTACCATTACAAATGTATATGGCAGTCTGTTTTTGATTTTAAAATATAATTTTTTTTCTCTTAATTTGCAACAGAACTGGCAGCAATCCAACTTTCACCCAACAAGAGATTGATGACAGAAATACCATTCTATCTGTGCAAGGTAAAAGTCAAAGGGGACAGTCCTAATGTAAAAACAGTAAATTTCTATAACCAAACTGAATTGTCTGCAATAATCATTAGCTTTTATCTTTTATATTCAATAGCTTGTAAATGTACTGTTTATTTTTATCAACCTAAAACCCTTTAATTATGAAAGCAAAATAACGTGTATGCTGTAGATATGAAGTAAAACCAGAAAATACAGGAGATCCACAACAGCTCAGCTCTACCAGCATCTGTGGAGAAAGAAACGGTTAATGTTTTGAGCTTGATATGACTGTGATTTAGAATATGTTCTGAAGAAGGGTCATATTGGATTCATTGTTAACTATATTTCTCTCTTGACAGATGATGCCACACCTGCTGAATTTCTTCAATACTTCCTGTTTTTATTACATTTATTACGTTCACTCAGATGCATGTTCAACTTTTTTTCCCCGTAAATAACCAATCATTGCCTTTTGGCTAGCTTCATCATCTAGGAAGAATTTAACTAATCTTAAGGAATATTTTGCATATTGTGGTGTTGTGGAAGTAGAAAGGCTATGAAACCCCACTGCAGACTGTCGAGTTCTTGGCTTTCTGAATTGCTGAAGCAAATTGCTCCTCACTTCTGTCTTAAATGGGCAGATCCTTCGTCTGAGATTATGCCCTTGGTCCTAGTCTCTCCAATAAATGGAAACAACTTGTCCATATCTATCTGTCAAGACCCTAAAAATCTTGTGTTTCAATGAGGTCGCCTCTCATTCTTCTAAATTCCAATGAGTACATGCCCCACCTACTCAACCTCACCTCAGAAGACAGACCCTCCATACTTGGGATCAACTTATTGAACGTTTTCTGGACTGCTTCCAGAATGGAATTGATGTGACTACAAGACCTGAAGTCTCATGAATAGTAGGCAGTGTCTTTGTTTCTGATCGAGAAACTCCAGGTTTGAATTCCAATTCCACCTCCGGACTTGATGACATAGGAAAGTGCGTTCATAAAGTGGCCATGCAGGTTGAGCATCAACCTCCCAGTGCTCCAATACACATCAACAGCCGTGGTAAGATCGAGAGAGAGTCATTGTCAGCCAATGTTTGGAAAGAACTTTGGAGCTTCTATCATCACTATCCAAAGTTTCAGGCCACGAAGTACATGAAAAATACATGCTGCTCCTGCAGCTCGGACACTGAGTGAATAGTAACACTCCACTAGATCTAACCTGTGCCTTAACTGTTATGAGCAGTTTGCTGATCTTTAGTTGACCTCTGCTATGGTTACAAAGATTCTTGCTGGGGCCTAACCCAAGCAACCCAGGTTAGCAATTAAGCCTTTCAACCATACGACTTGTGATTTGCAACTTCTGAGCTGCAAGTATTCTTGATAAATTAAATTGAAAGAGAATATAATCATCTATTGCACACACAATTTCAAATTGAACTTTCTTTTTCTTGCTCAAAAACAAGGACTGATGAAGGAAAAGCTTGTGAATAGAGGGGTTCGCACGATGACTGGTTTGGTGAAATTTTTTCACCGGTATGGACAGTGTGGAGGTGGTTTGCTGTCGGAAATGGAACTAAAACAGGGTCTGAAGGAGTTCCACTTGGAGCTAGCTGACAAGGTCAGAACAAACAACATCCCCTTATATTTATTCTGCACTTCAACTTAATTGAAGCACTTTAGAATATTTAGAATAGATATTTGACACTGAGCTTCATAAGGAGCTGTAAGGACAGATGACCCACAGTTGGTCAGATCTGTAGGTTTTAAGGAACGTTTTAAAGTTGGAGTGTGAGAAGTAAAAAATTATGGTGGGAACTTTTTTTATTTACTCATGTGATATGGACATCTCTGGCATTTACTGCCTATCCCTAATTACCCAGAGGGAGCTAAGAGTCACATTAGTTAAGGAGTTAGGAGACACATGTAGACCAGACCAGATATGGATGGATATCTGGCAGTTCTTCCTTCCATAAAGTACATAAGGGAATCCACTTGGGTTTTTTTTCCTGACAATGGTTTCATAGTCATCATTAGACCCTTAATTCCAGATTCTTTATTGAATTCATAATTTCACCATGGCAGGATTTGAACCCGGGTCCCCAGAACATTAGCTAAATTTCTGGATTAGTAGTCTAGCGATAATACTACTAGGCCATTGTCTCCCCACTGGTTTGGTCAAATATTTTCACAGGCACAATCAGTGTGGAAGTGATGTCCTGCAGAAAGTGGAACTAAAACAGTGTCTACTAAATTGGAGAAGGGCGAGACAGCTGTTGGCTTGGCTGCTCGGGGTAAAGCAAAGAAAATAAGGGGTACAACAGAGGAGCACAGATATCTCAACAGGTTGAGGGAGGTTATAGAGAGGAGAGGGAAAAGGCCATGGAGGGATTTGAAAATGAATCCAGGCATGTCAAAACCTAGTCCATGCCAGAAAGGATGCCTTTGTCAGTAAGTGAACACAGAATTGATTGGTAATTAGCACTTGCTGGCAGAATTTTAGGTGATCCAATGTTTATGGAGGGAGATACCAGTGTTTATTTATGAGCTCAAAAGGTGAATATAATGCTGCTGCATTGTAAAACTGGAAAGATTAAATGTTATATTCTTTTAAACATAATCACATGATATTAGTTTCATAAGCAAAGCTGGCATACTTAAACTTCTCCACAAGATTTGATATATATGGAAGAGCCTTGGTATGCCATTTGAGGGAAAAAAGAGTCTTCTTCAAAACTTCAGTCATGAATAGGCCACCTCGATAACAGTAACAGGTATCCTTCTTTAAAGGACATTTCTTGAACCTGCCATGTTTTGCAATGTTTTTACTAATAGCAGCTCTTTATTTCAATGTTTCCAAGACCGAATTCAAACACTTAAATGGCCAGTCTGGGATTTGAATTGTGTTCTCTTAGTCATATACCCATTCTTCCAATATATTGTGATTTACTTGCTATTGTTATGCGTGTATAGCTGTCGAATCACTCATACATTTCTTGCAAATCATTTGCCAGACACCAACTCCTAAATCATGAGATGCTTCTCATTGAACAGGTAGATTCAGTTCAAAAGGATGAAATCAGTTTTCAAATTTCAAGTTGTAAATTAAAATGACAACAATGCTTGTTATGAAGGTATAGTTGAATTCTGAAACTTGGTTAGTTTATTAATATAAACATTGGTGTGGCCTGAAAAACTGACCAGAGTTTTTCCAATTTTAAAGTGCAAAACAATCTACTAAATGATCTAAAAGATTTACTTTGGCACTAACAAATAGTAAATTGTTTAATTGAATTACTCATCTGGAGATGAATTTATTTTGTCATCCACTGGAATTCTTGAAACTCGCTCCAAAACCGCATTATTTAGCTTATTGGAAATGAGGACGTTTAAAACCGTAGCATGCCCTGTAAATTTTGTTTCCTTTTTGTAGGACTTTAAGTCTGTATGGCTTCTACTCGATCAGGATGGTGATGGTGAAATAGATTATTACCAGTTTATTCAAGTCGTCATTGGAGAAATGATTGAGTATCGTAAAGCATTTGTTAGGAAAGTAAGACAGTTATCTTTCTCAGTGTTACACTATTAATATGCTGTAAGGGATGGACAATAAACATGTGTCTAAGTCAAGCTTCTATTCATAAATAATCTATAATAATAATTGTTTTTATAAAAAAGATTTGCATTCATCTGATCCATTGTGCATTTGAGATGCCCCAATAATCCACAGATGATAAAGTCATTCTGAAGTGTCATAAATTTGCTACGTTGATGGCAAACAAAATTGCCAATTTGCACAGAAATGGGCTGCAGAACTGGATCAGGAGAAGCTTAATGCAAACAAAATGAATTCCTTGTAGCATTCTCCATGACAATGCCTCGGCCAACCAGTCAGCATCCTTTACTTTGTTTGAATAAGTTGTTGTGTTTTTTTTTGAAATTTGGCACTCCTCTTGCATTTGTCCTCACTGGTGCAAGATGTTAAGCTTTGGCAACTTGTCTCTCTTGTCAGCAAGAGTCAATGTGAATTATTTTAAATTGTACGACGACATAACACTAATGCTGTTACATTTGACAAGATCAAGTGGGATGTTTAATAGCCAAAGAACTGAAATCTCTGTTAAACTACCTGGGTAACAGTCTGATAGGTGTGACCTGAAAATCTCTTTCATTGCCACAACCCTGGTATAAACCAACCAATGTGTGGTTAGTTCTATATGGCAGGAGGCATTTTATGGTATCTCTACCCATAAATTAATCATCTCATGTCAGCCCAAAACCCCAGTATGCACCTCTGGTCTCCATTTACTGAGATATCTGGAATATAGTTTGATCCTGGGATTTTCTGAGTCCAAGTTGAGAATAATGCCAATTAGCTAAAGACTTTCTCCATTGTAATTTTGAGATAAATTACTTTGATAATTGATACCTGCTGGCGTCTCCTCATGAATGAAGATTTAAGGAAGGTTGAATTCCTCGTTTGGCTTAAAATCTATGCTCTAGGGCTGCGGTTTCTCCATATATATTTGCAGATTATGTAAAATACACTTTTTTGCTTCAGAACACCTATTGTCCACCTCCTTGTCAATGCTGGCACCAAATTAAATTGATAGGTAGGTAAATCAGCCCGGCTTCCTTCATTTGCTTCTTGGAGCTCAGGCTGATGCAGGACTTCAGTTTTATTTAAACTGATTTTAAGTCTTAAGATCTGTGCCACCTTGGACAGATGAGAACACATGTTCTGTATCCAACTAGAGATTAAGCCATTTGGAAATGGTAATGTGTAATGAGGCAGGTTAATAAATGATCTTGGAGGAAAATATCCCCCTGGAAATAGTGACCATAACATGGATTTAGCATTCAGTTTGACGTGAGCATTATGGGTCAGAAAGAACTGTGCCAAACTTAAATAAAGATGATTACATGTGAATGAGGGCAGAGTTGGCTAAAGTGGACTTCAGGAGTTTAGCAGAAGAGATGGTTGATGAACAGTGGCAGAAGTTTAAGAACACAGTTCGTGACTTGCAACAGAGGTGTATTCTTATGAGGAAGGATTCTAGGAAGAGGATACACCAAATCTGTTAACAAAGGATAGCATCTAATTGAAAGAAAATAACATACAATGTGGCAAAAATAAGTGGTAAACCAGAAAATTAGGAAAAGTTAAAAATCAACCCAAAGGTAACCCAGGGAGAAAATAAACTTTTCATAATAAACTAGAAAATAGGAGTTTTTAAAAAAAACGTATAAAAAGAAAAGGAGAAGCAAAAGTGTACTTGGGCCACTTGCAGAACACAGCTGTGGAAACAGTAATGGGAAACCAGGAAATGGCAGAGGTGTTACATAAATATTATACGTCAACCTTCAAAATGGAAAACACTAATAGCATTTCAAAAGTAATCAATAATCAAAGGGCGAAAGGGGAAAAGGAAATAAATACAATATTATCATTAGCGATAAGGTAATAGAAAAACTATGTGGCCAAAGGCAAATATGCCCCCTGAACCTAACTGGACTGAATCCTAGGATATTAAAAGAAGTGATTAGCAGAGCAAATTTGATGGGCCAAAAGACCTAATTATGCTCCTACTTCTATGGTCTTGTGCTGTTAAAGATTGCAAGTCTGACTCTAACCTAGTTTTCCCTTTGTCTTTGTGTAAGCTTGAAGACGCTTTAAACATAGAACATAGAACACTACAGCGCAGTACAGGCCCTTCGGCCCTTGATGTTGCATCGACCTGTGAAGCCAAACTGAAGCCCATCTAACCTACACTATTCCACTATTATTCAGATGTTTATCCAATGACCATTTAAATGCCCTTAAACTTGGCGAGTCTACTACTGTTGCAGGCAGGGGATTCCACACCCTTACTACTCTCTGAGTAAAGAACCTACCTCTGACATCTGTCCTATATCTATTAGGTTTGAAATGGCTTCCATCAATTTTGGATCATGCAATAGTTCCTTTCTTAAAATCCACTGTTGCCTCCTGCAACATTGTGTTGAAAAACATGATGAATAAGGTCCAGGCAAGCACACATCCTTGATTTATACCAATGCAGTTTCGAAAGGGGCTCGAGTTGTGCTTGGAATGTCCACACTGGTTTTCATGAAGCCTTGGAAGGCATCCAAGTTTTGCAAGAAATGTTCCTAAGTCTATCTCTGCTCACAATAATACATGGGTTGAGGTCTGTTAAAATGGCCTTTGTTTTTCTCACGGCCTTCTATTCATCACACAGTCTAAATAGTGCATCTCTAGTGCCTCTATTTGCAGCCAAACCATATCGGCTGTTTAGGTTTTCTTCAGTCATGGAGCCATGAGCTTGCTCTCATGTTTTCAAGTCAGGATTGTCCTAGCAAAAGACAGATGTGTGCTACCATGGTAGTTGAAGCAACCTGACTTTATCTTTGTTAATGTGTAATGTAATAATAACAGAGACACAAACATCCTGTTCAGTCATGCTCTTTCCCAGCAAGCCTTGATTGCTGATATCAATGATATTGACAACAGAGTCATAGAGATGTACATCACGGAAACAGATTCCTTGGTCCAACTCATCCATTCCGACCAGATATTCTAAATTAATCTAGTCCCATTTGCCAGCATTTAGTCCATATTCTTCTAAACCCTTCCTATTCATATACCTATCCAGCTGCCTTTTAAATGTTGTAATTGTACCTGCCTCCACCACCTGCTCTGACAACTCATTTCCATACACACACCACCCTCCGTAAAAACGTTGCCCCTTAGGTCCCTTTCAAATCTTTCCTCTCCCACCCTAAATAAATGCCCTCTAGTTTTGTACTCCCCTACCCTGGAGAAAAGACCTTGACTATTCACTCTGACTATGCTCCTCATGACCTTATAAACTTCTATAAGGTCACATTGCAGTCTCTGGCACTCCAGGGAAAATTGTCTCAGGCAATTCAACCTCTCCCTATGGCTCAAACCCTCCAGCCCTGGAAATATCTTCATAAATCTTTTCTGAACCCTTCCAAGTTTCGTGACATCTTTCTTATAGCAGGGACACCAGAATTGAACGCAATATTCGAAAAGTGGCCTAATCAATGTCCTGTACAGTTGCAACATGAACTCCTATACTCAATGCACCGACAGTAAGAAGCAGTAAAATCTGACTATGGCAAATGAAATTGCTGATTTGCACAGAAATGGGCTGTGTAACCCAAATCTCCCAAGGAGCACCTATGGCAAGAGACTACACACTGATAAGGTGTCAGTCTTCATCACTGGTTGGAGAACTTTGAAACATTCTTCAGCACTTAGTGCACTTTGCATGACACTGTCATCAACCACAGCCAACAACAGAATGTCAGAAAGGTTGAGTGTTTTCCACTAGTGCAATCCACCACTTGTTTTAAGTGTTCTTCAGTTGACAGTGAAAAGTGCTGTGTACTTGATGGTCGGCTGCCTTTTTCTCCTGGCTAGTGAGCTGAGCCGGGAGAGCATGGTAAGGTGAGCTTTTAATTTTTTTTTTGCAGATTTCTAATTTCAATTGGTATTTTTGTCACACCAGTCCCTGTTCTTGGTGATGTTGAAACTGATGACCTCATTGGAAGTATCTAGCAATTTTGACTTCTTAGAATTCACCCGGAGTGGAATCAGCAGTGAGTTTAGGTTGTCCTCCTGTGGTCTGTTAGGTTGCCCAATATCTATCTGTGCAAGATAAGATTTTCAGGCTGTTGATTCAAAATTACTTAGGGTTTCTATACCTGTGATTGAAGTTCAGCTTTGAGCAAACAACCTGGTGGTCTGCTTGACACTCAGCATGAATCCAGCATACAGGATGTCCTTCAGACAAAATCTTAGTGTTTGGAGAGGGGATGCATCTATGTAGTCTTGAAATCTTTTTGTTGAAATAAAGTATTGGGTTTGGACAGCTTATTTCCTGCACAAAGTCCCAAGAGTAGATATCCATTTTTGGTACAGTTTCTAAGCAACTCGCTTCCATGCCAAGCTGCCACAGCCGTTTGTGGCTTTAAAATGGTCAAAGATAACATTTTTGATCTGTTGGCGGTTATTCTGAATGAGTTAACGGAGATGCGTTAAAGATAATAAAGTGTGAAGCTGGATGAACACAGCAGGCCAAACAGCATGTCAGGAGCACAAAAGCTGATATTTCGGGCCTAGACCCTTCATCAGAGAGCTCTCTGATGAAGGGTCTAGGCCTGAAACGTTAGCTTTTGTGCTCCTGAGATGCTGCTTGGCCTGCTGTGTTCATCCAGCTCCACACACACTTTGTTATCTTGGATTCTCCAGCATCTGCAGTTCTCATTATCTCTGGAGATGCGTTTAAACCTGGCTTTTATTCAGCTGGGTTAGTTTTTAGGATTGGAGTAGAAATGGCGATGAGAATTGCAGATGCTGGCATTGGAATGGGAGGTGCAGGGACAAGATGCATTCTTAGTGGCTTATTGAAAGTTTATTGATAGTCATTTTCTGACTGACATAGAGGAGACATTGTTCACTTTGAGGTCAACTAATAGAGGGTACAGCGAGCGTTGTATTCTTTCAGGCTGCCTTGCTCTGAGAAGTGGACCTTACTCAGGGCTGCCATATCTATGTCTAGTCTGGCTAGTTCATGGACCATCACAGCTGAGTATCACTGGGGACTGCTTTTGTCACCAGAGTTGAGCATCGTTCTCTGTCCTTCCAACAGGCAAGTTTCGGAAACTTTCTTCACACCTTTTTTTTTGAAGTGACTTTGTGATGACAGGGCTACTGCTATAATTGATATATTACAGTATATGTTTAAATCATGATTGTCTCTTTAAGACCAGGAGATTAATTTCCAATCAGCAGACAGTCTGGGGTCACTCAGAGCTTAATTGTTCTTCGGTGAAGTAACTACAGATTAACAGTTGCTTGTTAGCACAGAACTTGAATCTTGCTGAAAAGAGAGATGTTACTGAAGCTTTCCATCTTGCACTCATTAGGGTAAGTGCAAGAATGCCAAATTTGGGATGATCACAACAATTTAATCTCCACAAGAAAAGGATGCTGATTGGTTGTATGCTCTTTAAAATTTTCCATTCTTGCATTTGCCCTGATGAAACCACTTTGATTAAGCTGTGTCAGTAATGAAGTGTGACAGTGGTGTATTTGACACACAGCTTTAATTTTTTATATTAAAAACTATTTGCTTTGGATGACATGGTATTGCAGTTTTTATCATTTTGTTTACTTAAATCAGTGTTTATCTTCACAGGCCTATATGAAGCTCGATCCAAATAAAACGGGTAGTGTTTCTGTGAATGTCATTAGCAAGTTCTACAATGGAAGGAAACACCCTAAAGTCTTATCAGGTAATCAATGCTCATGATGTACTTTTTTTTGAAAGTAATTACTCGATGTTACATTTTACAGATTATGGAATGAGTTTCTTATATTTACAGTTGAGTCTGCAATTGAATCAAGAATGCCTTGGTCAACATTGGATAAATTAGACCATCAACAAAAATTAGACCTGCCAGAAAATTGAACTGCTGCCTGGTCTTACGTACATGTATATGAGGAGCAAGAATTGGTCATTCCACCTTGTGGATTGCTCTGCCATTCAATAAGGTCACAGTAATAGAGAAAATAGGAGTAGGAGCATGCCATTTGACCTATTGAACCTGACCCGCCATTCATTGTGGCCATAACTGATTCTCTTCCTCAATGCTGTACTTGTGCTCTCACCCCATCCCTCATGTTACCTTTAGTGTCAGAGATCTATCTCTTTATTTCTTAAATAAATTCAGTAGCTTGGCCTCCAGCTTTTTATAGTAGAGAATTCCACATTCATCACCATCTGAGGTGGTGTTCCTATCACCAATGAGTTTGGAAGGCAATTTAGAACCTCAATGTGCTGTGTTACTGAGGGAACAGGATGCTCTATTTTGGTTATTTTGCTCTATCCAACCATCCATTTTGGCTTCATTGATGCTGGAGGCATCACCAGGGATGGTAAAAAAATCTTGAGGGGGAGCCCCTCATCATCTAGAGCTGGCATGGTGTGGGAAGTCATCAGGTTTTTGCCTACTGCCCAGTCCTCAGTTTCTCCCCAAATGACTCCTGGCTTCTGGCCAAAATCTTTACCTTTTACAATCATGTTGCAGGAGAATGCTCAGAGCAGCAAATTCGAACATCATTTCTGGACACATTACAGGAGAACTGCATCAACTCTGGAGAAGTCACCTACAGTGAATTTGAAGCTTATTACGAGGGGCTCAGCCTCGAAGTTGCAAATGATGAAGATTTCGCTAACATAATGAGGAATTGTTGGGCATTGTGAGACAGCAGAACTTAAGGCAAAACTGAAATGTTCATTATGTCTGTGCAAGCTATTTTCCATCAATGTGCATTTTGCAAAAATGTGTTAAAGTTTATTCATGTGAAGAATGCCTTGTGTTTATTATGAGGAGCTTTAGATTTTCAGTCCCGGTGCAGATATTATTAGGTTTTATAATAATGTTTTATTTTTTGTAATGTCCATCTCCAGTGTAGATTTTCCTGGTGATGGAATACCAGAACCATTGTTAGAAACCAGTGTGAAGAGGGAGCTTGCCCAATTCTCTATCCATCGTAAAAATGAGGCTTCATTCCTCATGGTCCCTGCTCTTCCACATGCTTGGAGATCTTGTTCTCATTGTAGATGCAGGACCAACAAAGTAAGATCTAAATGCTAACAACATATTTGTGCAAATGTTTAATGCCTGATGAGCTGTCTGGCTGATTTTATGGTGTGTGCTTTTTTATTTTTTTGAAACACTTAAGGGGTGAACAAGGCAATTTGATCTTTAAGTAGCCAGCCACCGATACCCTAAATTTTGACTGGATAAAATTCCAAGAGTTTTTATATATCAGTATTATCTCCTGAGCTGCTTCCAATGTTTCCGAACTTTCTAACAATGTTTGTTTGTGCATTCAGTTGTAAGCTCTTCTTATGATGGGCACTTCAAAAGTACTTAATTGGCTGAAAAGCATTTGGGATGTTCCGAGGTTGTGAAAGATGCTGCATAAATGCAAATCTTGCTTGAAATTAATAGTTTTAAGTGCAAAGTATGCAAGAAAATCTCTGAATTTTCAATAGCAAATTGATTGGCAGTTAGCCTCCTTCAGTCTGAGAAATTATGGGAATGTAGTCTCTGAATTATGATGAGATCATCTGCTACACTTATAGTTGACGTGGATTACCTGGAACCAAAGTCTGTTGCAAGTGTCACATATAAAGTGGTTGTTTGTAGGTGCTGCACATTGGCTGAACATCTGCTTCTCTGGACTCTGAGGTTTCTGTATATTGATCCCTGCATCTGGTTTCCTTTTCAGGCAAAAATGCCAGATTGGTAGAAAGCTATATTTCCATGACCTGTTTCAGTGATATCTTGTGTGGAATTACACAGGATTTTACAGCAGAGCAGCTAGCCATTTGTGCTCAGCGCAAGTGTCACTCTAACCACTCTGCTTCATGTCACAGAATTAGTATAACCAACTATTCCTTTCTCCCTTGTGAATATCTCCAGCTTTGCTTTAAATGCTTCCTTGCAATTCAACCTCAACTGTTCCATTTCTTTTCCCTTATTATTTTAAGGGAAATGGGGCACAGCTGACATGGCCAGCAGTTGTCACCCATCTCTAATTAACCTTAAATGGAGTGATTTTTGCTAAGCCATTTCAGGGAGCAGGCAAGAGCGAACACCTTGCTGCAGATCTGGAATTGTATGCAGGTCAGACTCCCTTCCCTAAAGAGCATTAATGAACAAGATAGACCATTACAACAATCAGTGCTAATTCTCACCATGAGGCTAGTTTTCAACTCCAGATGTCTTGATTGAATTTAACTTCCATGAACTACTGTGGTGAAATTTGAACCTATGATCCTCACTATTTAGTCTGAGCCTCTGGATTATTAGTCTAGTGATATTAACATACCACTGTCCCCTTGTCTGGTTCTGCATTCTCACCTCTATCTGGGGGGGAGAAAAGTATTCCCTGCTTGTATTTGCTGTCTTGTGTTAATGACCTCAAGCACTCCTCTTCCCACTCAGTTCTTCATTGAAGTATAAGATGGTCATCTATATAGAACGCTGTCTATCCAGCTCACCAATCTTGCAAATACCATGCAGAATATGAAGAGACAATTTTATCCTTGAGAGG